>NW_026623100.1:45532226-46157226 GCF_023065955.2 Ursus arctos | reverse complement strand
AACCATCACCTGTTGTACACACATGGATCATAATCCAGTGGTTTTGCCCTATTAGGGACGTCATCTTTTCTAGCTCCAACTGTTCCTCTCCCCAAAAGTTTTTTTTTTTTTTTTTTTGTAGGAAGAGGGCAATTCTTTTTCCTTCACAGTATTATTTCAGCCATTCAGCTTTCTAGGGGCACTTTATATCTGTTACAAGACACTTGTTCATCTTCTAGCTTTAGAAATATTTTCAACATGGCAACTAAAATCACACCCTGTAAATTACAGCGTAACTATCATCTCTTCATGTCAGATCACAAGTACAAGGCAGGCCCTTGAGCTACACTTCTGTTACATGACATGTCAGCAAGGAAACGTGTCAGTCATGTACTCCCAATAATGACACTTTATTATCTAACAACTCAGTAAATCCATCACAGACACTCATTTATACTTCAACCACAACTGTATTGTGGCACCTCGCGGTGACATTTACCCCATACTTGGTATAGGCAAGTTATCTTGTTGAACTATTCGTTTTAAAGGTTGTGTTGTAGCCCCTTTTCAGCAAGTGACCTTTTAGGGCAGCAATGCCACTGCTAGCTGGCTTGCTCCTCTGTGCTTTGTTCTAGTTTATTGCTAGGCTCTTTCACATTACCGACATTATTTCTACTGTTTCTCCCAGTTTACCTCTTATTTTATCAATTTTTCTTCTGTCTTACCTAACAAGAGCCTCTGACATTTACTCTCCATTGGAAGATGAGAAGGTTCAGATACAGAAAGTACATCTCACTCAGATCACACAGCAGGAGAGAAGCAGAAGGACAGACAAGTAGACTCTGGGATTTTGGACCACAGTCTATCTTACCTGCACCACAGTGTTTTTGGAGTGGTCCCTAACTGAACAAAGAGTTTAAAGATATTGAAAAATGAGCCACCAGTATGTATTCCTACACATCCATCTTAGACTCTTATAAGCACTCTAATGGATAATAATCCAAGAAATTGCTCTCATATGTCAGGATAGTAAATTGGAATATGCACACACACACACACACACCCCGATTATGTTTTATCAGACTTCCCTTCCCACTGGCGTACCTGCCGTGTAGCTAGTGGTCAATGTATGTTAACTGAGTGGATGGATGGTTACTGTACCTCATTGACTGAAAATGTCATGGTCCCAAACTTTGGAACCCTCTACTTCAAACTGTGCAACATCTCTATTTTCCTCTCCATTGTCTTATCAAATAAAAACATAGCTCCCTCTGAGAGAGGTGAAGAGGGGAGTGGCTTATAGCTGATTACTTCAAATGAAAGGAAGGAAGAGGGATTTCCACGGACATTTCTGGGTAGCCCACTAAATGCAAATGGTGTAGCGTACAGTGTAGCCTAGAGTGATGCCAGACCTGCAGGAGGAAAGAAATCATTAAAATACAATTTCATAGTTGGAGATACGATCTGAGGAATCCCAACTCTGAATTTAACTTCTCTCTTTCATAGCTGGGGTAGGGTGAGTTTTTACCATCATCTATAGATGGGAGGAAGGCCTTAGGGGGAAAAAAAAGAGAAACGGAGGCAGGAAGGCAATGAGGAATCAGGACAAACTGGGAGGGGGAAAGGAAAAGCAAGTTGACCGTTTCACTTGTTTTCTATAAGAAGCAAAGGAGAAGAGAAAGAAAGCAAGAAGAGCTGAGAGGACGTAGGGTAATCAGTGGGTCAGAATGTAATGTTAAAAACGGGAAATAGCGTTGGCTTGAGATGACTCAGAGGCAGGCAGTGATCTTGGTGACATCACAGTGTTCTGAGACCTTTGGTAAATTACCGGACTTGTTTAAATCTGCTTCTGTATAATAAAAGAGTAAAACAACACTTACTTCTGGAATTTGAGGAATGGATTTGTACATAACAAGTGAGAGTTGTAAGTAAACATTGTTGTGTAGTTGTAGTACCAGCTAACACTTCAATGGGCACTTGTTTTGTGCAAGGCCAAGCACTTTACATGGAGACCTTCATGTAATCCTCTCGGCCACCTGAGGAGAAGGTCCTGTAATTATCCTCATTTACAGATAAATAAACTAAAGTCTGGATAGTTAAATACGCTACCCAGACCACACAGGTGTTAAGTAATACAACTGGAACTTAAGTCCACTCTGCCTGCGTCCAAAGTCAATGTTCTTAACCATAAGACCATATTGTATTGCTTTCTCATTAAAGAATCCACAAGGATACGTTAAAGAACAAGGGAATTTGACCTTAAAAAAACGAAACAAAACAAAACAAAGAGAAGTAAAGTTTGACAAGAGAAGGACATCGGGAGACCACGCAAGGTGGGCCAACACTCGCTGTACTACTTCTCATGGTAAAGGGGGAAAACCACACATCCCTACAGAGGCATGGAAACAGATCAAAGTGATCCTTAAAGAGAATGGCAGTCCTTTAGAGTCCAAATTCACCTATTTTGTAAAAGTGCAGATGGGAAATTTTCTTCTGTAACATATCTGGGTTAGTACATGTACATGAAGAGATATAGTCCCCAGCATAAACATGAAGGCTACCCTAGGGTTGCCCAGAGTCTTATGAAAATAATTATGCATTACAAAGTGATTTCGGTGGCCATGGGTCCACAGAAATGCACTCCCAGAACAGTGGAATGGCACAAGTTCTTTTTGGGACAGTACACCTGACTGAGTAAAGAGGCGTCCAAAGAAAGTTTAAAATAATTCCAATGTGTATCTTTTAGAAATTATTATTTTCTTGGAAACCAAGGCAGCACTGCAGACACTTCATTAAGTTCTTGAGGGGATGGGATGAGATAATGTATGTAAAGTGATTATTCCAGCACTTTCTTCCTAGCTCTTCTTAAGTAACCATCAGCTGCCTGCCTCAGCATCTTCCCCTTTAAAGGGCAGAAAGATTCACTTTGGAGGAAATGAGATCAACTTTAGAAATTGCAACTTTGAGGTCAGGACAAATGAATTGATTTGGGATGAAACCAAGAAAGTTTGCTATAATTCAGATTTCTGAGGTCAAGACCTCAAAATCAACCCAGAAATTGGATTTACTTTTGAGAAATACACCAGGCACGGAGGAGCAAAAAGTTTAGGAGAACTTTGTAAAGAAAACTTTGTGACCTATTCTTCCAGGCTCTAACCAGTTTTGGTTAATTTATTATAACAAAAATGAACTCAACAAACTTATATATTTAGTTAATGATGGTTGTAGTGTGAAGTTAGGCTTCTGTGAGAAGTTTACTTTGGTTCCAATCATTCGATTCGGATGGGTCACAGTTGGGAGAACCTTGCACAAATGCCCATGAGCTTTAAAAAAAATGGCTTGATATGTTTATATAGGTCCTGACTATGTTAAACCAGTTCTGGTTTGCTCAAAGTTGTTCCCAATTTTTTAAATTAAGTTGGACTCCTCCAGGCCAAGTTAAACCTAAAAACTACCTGACTCAAGGGAGCCACATAAAAAGTTTTCTTTGGCTCAAAATGTTTTTGAAACTACAGGATGAATTTAAAACTTTTTGATCAGTTCTGATTTCTTTTTATTTAGATCACATTGCTTCTGACTGAGTAAAACCAGTCATAACCAGGCCTTATCCTGTTCCAACTGGATCAGATCCATTTAAAGGAATTTGCTTGGTTTATGCTAAGCAGCCTAATGATCTGTTGAAATAAGTGCTGTTATTAGATCCCCAGGTACAATAAAAAAAAATGAGAATACAGTGAACTGGGCTTTCAAGAATAGATGGGAAAATTAAAAAGATGGACTTAGATGGCTATAAGAATGAACAGACAATAAAACAAAGGCAAATAGCTCAGAAGAAAATAGTTGAGAGAATCTAGCTTCTGCTTAAAAACAAAGGTGGCATAGCATGACAGGCCAGCTTCACAGGAAACAGATATGTCAGAGACAAGAGAAGGAAATAAAGGAAGGCAAAGGCTTTAGTAATATTACTCGAGATGAAGGGTCTAGAAGTCGTCAACCAAAACTCAACCATTATATTATAAATCTCTCAAGAATATCTACAATACAAGAAACCGTTAGAGTAGCTAAAAACCAGAGTAGGAAAAGTAGAGGGAAAGACAAACTAAAAGAGGGAGTTCCTGGCAAACATCAAGGATTGAAACTCAGAAACATGGCCAAATCACAACAGAATATCAAGGTTGATAACACAAAAGTCATTTAAAAATCACAGGCTATTGATGTATTCAAAAGCTCTATCAGACAAAAGATTGCATGCAATTTTAGCATATGAAATAAGAAAATTTAGGGAAAATGTGTTTAATCTGTGAAAAATACTGGGTTAATAATTTTCAACTATTTCAATAGTTGTTCAGAAGAATTGCAGGCAGATAGGATTTGGTTCCAGTCTCCACTGGGATCCCACTGTCCTGCTGCAAGCTGAACCTATTGAAACTCACTATACCTGGCATGGAACATGCACCATTGAAAGAGGGGGAGTTGCTGGGGGTCTTGGTCCGGCATATCCCACTCCCAGTCCATCTTCTCATGCCTGACAATCCTGCCTCCCCTGACCAACACGTATGGTATGCACAACCACGTTCCTAAAGCTGCCAACTTCCCTCTCCTCAAGGCCAGATGAGCACATTCTGTTTTCCACTGGTATAATCATTTGGCTTCTATCTTTGTTCCCTCCATTGGCTTTTATACAGTCCATAAGAACATTATAGCACACACAGAGAAGCCCACAATAGATTCACCCAACAAGCCTTAAATGACAGCCAGCAAAGCCTGTCTTTACCGAACACAGGCTGAACACTGAAATGTCTCTAGTGAGAAAAAGTGTCTCCAAAATAGGATGGTCTTGGACATTATTACTGCCTCCCAGGAAGGCACCTGTGCCATTATCGAAGCAGAATGTTGTGTGTTCATATGCTATGAGTCTGCTAATGTAACATCTTTATTAAGTCACATGATACCAAGAGTGAATGCCCTGAGTGATTCAACCGCCAGCCCAGGGGACTTAATAAATCAACGGTTTAGATCATGGGGCTCTTGTTAAAAAAAAAAAAAAATGACTTAAATTTTAGTTATCAGTATCTTTATCTGTGTTTTCTCTTACATGTGCCTTAATTACTGCTGTGGCATCTGCCTCCAATCCAGCCAGATAGCAGCCAAATGAGCCACCTCCATGCTAATGAAACCCCTTGCTGATTGCCAACAGCACATTGTGGACAGGTGGGTGTATAAGATGTCAAGAGCCAGTGATGAGAGGTGGATCTGAGGAGGTCATCAAGAGGACGGGACTGCTGGCTGACCCACAAACTGGGACCAGGCTATCAGAGAATCCTCACCACTTCCCTGTTCTTGGAATGTACCTTCCACCCATTATCCCCATAGCTGGAGCCATTTCAAGGATGATCCTTGAGAGAACAAGGTGTTGGTGCAACGTGGATGAATATGTGATGAACCCTGTTAAGGCCTGTACAGAAACTTTTAAGTTTCCTTCAGGTAGATGTGGAGATCTACTTGTTTTGAAGCTACCTAAGACAAGCCTCATAGGTAAGGTCCCTTGCTTATTAGACCTGCCCCTACCAATCTGGGGTGGCCTGCCTCTTTCTTAGATTTTCTCTTGCCCTCCATGTACACAGCCAGTTTCAGATTTCACCCGGGAAACTCAGAGGTTTTGAACCAACATAGGCACTCAAAAAACCATGTCTTTCTCTGACGTGTAAGATTGTATTAGAATAGTGTCTGGCATTTACTAGGTGTTCAATGCATGCTTACTTAATTTCCTATGTATGAGTAAAATTATTCTAGCATATAATTTGGCCTATACCACGTGCTCCATGCGGGCTTGTCTCCTACCTCTATATGTGGTTATGTTCTACTTGACTAGTATCAATTATAAACTAGATGCTAATGAATGCACGCTTTCTTCTCCCTGTGAGTGAGAGAAATGCTATACTGGATTAATGTCTGGCATATATTTGGAGCTCAGCGCTTGGCTTGGCTTAACCTACGTGTGAAATGTATGAATGAATTCTTCATTCTATGTAGTGGTAAGGTTGTACTAAAAAACTGCCCGGCATATGTAGGCATTTAATGAATGCATGCTCCATTTTTCCTAATTGCGGTTTATGTGGTATTAAAGCAGTGCTTGGCAATACGAGGTACTCCTTGCATGCCTGTTTTCTTCTCCTGTGAGTGAGTAAATTATACTAGAATAGTATCTGACAAATATTAGGCACTTAGTAATACTGGTATAATTCCATTGATTTGTGAGTAGTGTTCTGCTACACAAGTACCAGGTGAATACTTAGCACTAAATACATATTCATTTTCTTTCCCAATGTGAAAGTAAACATTAACTCGAGTTGTACCTGGTATATATCAGGCATTCATTGCAGGCATGTTACTTACCCCTATGTGTGAATAAAGTTGTACCAGAAGAGAACCTTGAACATTCTGGTGGCTCATGCATGATTGTTTCCTTCCCACTGTGTGAGTAATGTTGTGAGAATAACACCTGGCATATACAAAGTGCTTGATGCATGCTTGTTTGTTCACTCTTTAGGTGAGAAATGTACTAGAAGAATGCCTGGCATACTCTAGTTGCTTCATCGTGCTTATTTCCTTCTCATATGTGTGAGTGAGGTTGCATGGCATAAATTAAGTTCACAAAGCATGCTTGTTTCCTCCCCACTATGTGTGAGTAAAGTTGTACTAGACTGGAATGTGCTAGACTAGAATATAGCAAGAGTTTAATCCATGCACATTTCCTTTCCCCTATATGTGTGTAAGACTGTATTAGAAAAGCAGGTGACATACCCTCTGCAATCAATGCATTTATGCTTTCTTCCCCCTACATGAGAGTCACTTGGTACTGGAAAAGTAGCTGGCTTGGATGCTCAATGTATGCTGGTTCCCTTCCCCCTATCAGTGAGTCAGGTTGTCTTAGAATTGTTCTTGACATATACTCAGTGCTCAATTCAATCCTGCTTTCTTCCACTATGGGTAAGTGACATTTTCTAGAATAGAACCTGACATACACTATACACTCAGGGCAAGCTCATTTCTTGTCCTTATGCTTGAGTATGATTGTCCTAGAATAGTACTTGAGATATAATACATACTCTACGCATGCTCATACCTCCCCATTAGTGTAAGTAAAGCAGCAGGATAGCAAGAGGCACATATTAGAAGCTCAATGCATGCGTCTGTCCTTCCACTTTGTAAGAGTCAATTTCAATTACAAAAGTAGAATACAAATGTATATATGGAATACACTAAATGCTTAATATAGGCTTCCTTCCCTCCACATATGTATGAGTAATGATGCCCTAGAATATTGATTGCCTGGTATATATCTGGTGCTTCACGCAGGTTTTTTTCCCATAAATGTGAACAAAGTTGTATTACAATCACACTTCTTAAACATGAATTTTCCTCTGTATTTGCTTTCTCTATGTTTGAATAAGGTTGTAGTAGATCAGGGCCAGGCATAAGCTAAGGATCAATCAATGGTAATTTTTTCCCCTCATGTGTAAAGTTTTACTTAAATAGTACTTGGAATTACTAGCTATTTAGTATATAATTCCTTTTCTCTCGTATGTGTTAGTAATGTTGTAGTAGAAGAGTGCTAAGCAATACTTTGTGCTCCAGGAATACTCGATTCTTTCCCTTAGGTGTAGGCAGGGACATAGTAAAAATCATCTAGCATACACTAGGTATTCCATGCATGCTCCTTTTCTTACCCTGTGTGAGAGTAATGTTGCACTAGCATAGTATGTGGCATATACCAGATACTTAATGAATACTTGTTGCCTTTACTCATGTGTGAGTAATGTTTTTACTAGAATGTTACCTGGTATATACAAGGTACTCCATGCATGTTTATTTCATTCCACTTATGCTAGAATAACATTTGACTAGAATAATTCCTGGCACACAATAGTCAATTGATGCAGATGTTCTTCCTTTTTCCCAACGTGTGTGTAATGTTGTGCTAAAATGGTGCCTGGCATATAATCTGCACTTAATGTAGGCTCATAGTATTTCCCTATGTGAGAGTAATGATGTATTCAAATAGTGTCCAGCATATAATAGACACTAATTGCATGAATGTTTTCCTCCCCATATGTATGAGTAATGTTGTTATTAAAAAGTACCTTGCATATGCTGCTGGCTCAATGCACGTTTTGTTCTTTCACATGATGTGTGAGTAGTATTTTATTGCAATAATACCTGACACATATTAAGTGCTCAATGCCTGTTTATTCGTCCTTCTCTTTCTGTGGGGGAATGTAGCACTAGAATTGTACCTGGCATAAACTAGTTGCTCACTTATACTTGTTTTCTGTCACCTGTGTGTGAATACTGTCAGAGAACTGTCATGTACTGGTTGCTCTACAGCCTTGTTTCCTTTGCTTATGTGTGTGCAATGTTGTATATAATAGGATCTGGCATTTACTAGGTGCCAACTGCATGCTCATTTCATTCAGCTACGTATGAGTAAGTTCGTAATTAATAGCACCTTGCATATACCAAGACTCCGTGCATGCTTACTTAATTCCAGTATGTGTGGGCAACGCTATTCTTGAATAATTCCTGGTCTATACTAGGTAAACTATGCAAGCTTATTTTCTTTCCACATCTATCAATAATATAGTGCTAGATATTTCCTGGATGATTTTATGTGATGAACTCATGATTTTATTCCTTCACTCGTGTGAGGATAATGTTGGAATAGAACCTAGCATATATTAGGAACACACTGAATACATTGTGTGTTCCTCCTGTATATGACTTACATGGTACTAGAACAGTACCTATCTTCTGCAAGGGGATCAATGTATGATTGCATCACTCCTACCATGTGTGAGTAATGTGGTATCAGAATACATTTCAGGTACTATGCTAGTACAATCTTACTGTCAAAATTGGGAAAGGAAATAAGTATACATGTAAGTAACACACTAGAATAGTGTCTGTCACATATTCAGTAACCTGTGTGGCTTTGTTTCCTTTCACAATGTGTGAGTAATGTACTATGAAAGCTGTCAAAATTGCCTATTAGGCAATTTATGGTTACTTTCTTTTCCCAGTGTGTGAATCACATTGTACTAAAGTATTTTCAGGCATATACAACATGTTCCATTTATGATTGTTTCCTTCCCCCTATATGTGAGCAAATTTGTACCACAATATTATATACCTTATCAAAGGTATATATGGATGATTGCTTCTTTTACTCTATTGTGAGTAATGTTGTATCTGGCATATTTGAGGCACTCTCTGAAATACTGTTTCCTTCCCTCTGCGTGTAGTGTTATATTAGAATAGTTCTTGACACATTCATGGCACTCAATGCATTCTTGTGTCCTTTATCCTAAATAAGAGTAAAGTGGTGCTAGATTATTGGCTGGCATTAACAAGGCACTTAATGCACGCTTGTTACTTTCCCTCTAATAGTAGGTAATGTTGTATTAATGCTCTAGTAGTTGTACCAGATGTACCAGGCATGCTCATTTTTTTCTTCTTTGAATAAGACTATATGAGAACAGCACCTTGCATATATAGGTGGCTAGTTTCCTTCCCCTATACGTGAGTACTGTCGTACTGGAATGGTGGTTTCCATTTAGCAGACAAGAATGCCTATTTCTTCCACCTATGTGTGAGTAACATTGTATTAGACTAGTGCCTGGCACGTAGGAGATGCTTAATTTTTTTTCCTTTCTATTATATGTGAGTAATGCTTTACTAGAATAAGACTTGGCATATAGCAGGCATTTAATGCATGCTAATTTCTTTCTTCCTATGTGTAAGTTATGTTTTACTAGAACACCGCCTGACATATATTAGGTGCTTCATGCATCCGTGTTTCCTGCCCCCTATCTATAATTAAGTTTATACTAAAGTGGGACCTTGTATATACTAAGCACTTAACCCATTGTTTTTCCTCCCAATTTTATGTAATAAATGATGAATTATGATAATGCCTGACATGAACTTGTTACTAAATGCATGCTCCTTTTTCCCCCTTATATGAGGATAATATTTTCCTAGAATAGTACCTGGCACGTATTTAGCATTATTTCATGCTTTTTTCTTTCTCCAATATATGAACTATATTGTACTATAACAGTATGGGGCATTTACTATGTGCTCCTTCTATGCTCATCCCCTTCGTCTACACGTGCGTAACGGCATACTAGAATCATGTCTGACACACACAGGTACTTTGTGCATGCAAGTTTTCTTTCTCTATGTGGAAACAGATTGCTCTAAAAAGCACCTGCCACGTATTGGATGATGAACCCATGCTTGTTTCCTTCCCCCTATGTGTGAGTGATATTGTAGTGGAATCATGCTTCATATATTCTAGGTGCTCAATGTAATCTTGTTTTCTTCCTCTTAATTATGTGTAATGTTACACTAGAATAGGGTGTGGCCTATCTTAAGCTCTGAATTTATGCTCATTCCCTTTCTTATGTGTGAATAACACTCTAATAGTATAGTGCCGTACACCAGGCTGTGAGTGCATGCTCATTTCCTTCCCTTACGTGTAAGTTTGTCATAGAACAGTATTTGACATGTACTAGGCAATTCATGCAGCTTAAATCTTTCTGCCTATGTGTGAGTAATGTTATGCTAAAATAATCCCTGGTATGTACTACATGCTTCATGTAGACTCCCTTTTTCCTCCTTGTATGGGAGTAATGTACTAGAAGAGTCCTTGGTATCTCATAAGCATTCAGTTCATACTTGTTTCTTTCTCTGTATGTTTATAGTTTTAATATAATAGTAACTGGCATATATTAGGTGTTCCATGCATGCCATTTATTTTGCTCTGTATGTGAGTAATACATTAGACTAATGCCTGTTATACACTAGGTGATCAAGCATGCTAGTTTTCTTCCCTTATATTTAAATAAGGCCATATTAGATAACACCTGGCATATACCAGGCAATTAAAGCATGCTTGCTTCCTTACTTCTGAGTAATGCTGTACTAGAATAGTGCCTGGCATATACTAGGAGCTTAATCCATCCTTGTTTTCTTCCCTTACGTATAAAGAATGTTTAACTAGAATTGTGCCTATAATTAGTACTTCATGCATGCTTGTTGCCTTCCTCTACGGGTAAGTAATTTTTACCAGAATAGAAAGTAGCACATACCATGTGTTCCATGCATGCTTATTTTCTTCCCCAAATTCTATGTAATTTTGTATCTAGAATTTATTAGGCATTTAATGCATGCTCATATATTTCAATGTATGTGAAAAAATATATTAGAAATTAGCCTGAAACTTACTTCTTTTCCCTTTAAGTGAGTAACGTTATATTGGAATAGTGCCTGGCATATACTAGGTGATTCAAGCATGCTAGTTTCCTTCTGCAATGTATTAGCAAGTGTTACTGAACTTACTGATTTATGTATAAACACTGTGTTTGGTAGTATTTAGTGTGTGTGATACTGTAGTTAGTGCTGTGTATGTGAGACATGGTGTTTGGCTCTATGTGTTGTATGGATTACCGATTTAGTGATATTTGTGAAACAATGTGTTATATTGTATTTAATACTGGGTGTATAACACACCGTGTTAATAGTGACTGTATGAGACACTGTGTTTATTGGTGTGTAATGTATGTGATAGTGTGTTTGATACTGCATTTGAGTCATTGTGTTTTTGCTGTGAGTGGCTGTGAGTTTTAGTTGTGAGACTATGTCTACTGATGTGTTGCGTTGTATTTAGTGCTGTGTGCAAGCTATTGTGTTAATGATGTGTGTGTAACACAGTAGTAAATAATATTTAGTGTGTGTACTAATCTGTTTAGTGATGAGTTTGAGTCACTGTGTTTAGAAAAGTAGGTGAGAGATACTGTTTACTTTTATGAGGTATGTGTGACGCTGGGTTTAGTGATGTGTGTGAAGCACCGTATTTATTAATATGTGTGAAATGTAGTTTTACTGATAAACGTGGTGTGAGTAATACTATAGTTATGAGAATATGATATTGTTTTTATCACATACAACAATGTGTAAGGCATTGCTTTAATAATGTGTGAGATGTTGAAGTGTTTTAAGTGATGTGTTAGGTTCTCTGTGTGTGTGTGTGTGTGTGTGAATCTCTGAATTTAGTGGTGTGTGATGTGTGTAGATTTTGTGAAGACACTGTGTAGAGACAGTGAATTTAGTGGTGTGTTATATCTGTGGTACTGTGTGTAGTGATGTGTGTTTAAGATATTGTGTTTACGGGGCACCTGAGTGGCTCAGTCCCTCGAGCATCTGCCTTCGGCTCAGGTCATGATCTCGGGGGTCCTGGGATCGAGCCCCACATCAGGCTCCCTACTCAGCAGGGAGTCTGCTTCTCCCTCTCCCTCTGCCCCTCTCCCTGCTTGTACTCTCTCTCACGCTCTCTCTCTCCCTCAAATAAATAAATAAAATAAAATCTTTTAAAAAAAGATATTGTGTTTACTGAGGTTTGTGTGAGGCACTCTGTTTAGTTATGTATGTGTAAAACACCCCTTTTAATTATATGATTGAGCCATTGTGTTTAATAACTTGGGTGTGAGACTCTATGCTTAGTGGTGTGTTGTGTGTGATAATGTTGTTTATTGATGTTTGTGAGAGGCACAGTGTAAAGTGATGTGTGTATTAGTCACTGTGGTAGTGGTATGTTGTATGTGTGTGATAGTTTTAGTAAATCATGAGTGAGACAGTGTTTACTTATCTATGTGTATCTGAGGCACAGTGTTAGTGGCATTTGTTGTTAGGGGTATGTGTTTAGTGATGTGTGGGAGAGGCACAGTGTCTGTTCAGCTCTTTGTCAGACATGCACCCCACCCTATTAAACATAGTATACCGAGCATATATCACTAGATAAACTAGTACATGTACCATTCACTGCTCAACGTCTTATACACATATGACTACATGGAGTTATACATGCACTGAGCACTAATTAATACTGTGTCACATATATAATATACAACAAAGTGGTATATGCACCAAATCTGGCTAAATGCACCGTTTCATAAGTGTATCACTATATACAGTAACGTACACGTGCCACTATTGAACATAGTGTTTCACCATCTTTCAACATACATCATGAAACAAAGTACAGTCGCCCTTAAACAACACAGGTTTGAACTACACGGTCCACTTATATGCAGAGTTTTTTCAATAAATACAGTAAAGTATTATAAATATATTTTCTCTTCCTATGATTCTCTTGATAACATTTTCTTTTCTCTAGCTTTTTTTTATTATAAGAATACAGTATATAATAAATATAATATACAAAATATCTGTTAATCTACTGTTGATGTTATCAGTAAAGCCTCCGGTCAACTGCAGGGTAATAGTATAAGCACTGGGGGAGTCAAAAGTTTATGAGGATTTTTTGACCGTGCAGGGTTTGGAATCCCTAACTCTGGTGTCATTCAGGGTCAGCTGTAGTACACACATACACACTACCGAACCCAGTGTTAAACACAACTCTTCAACATATATCAACGAAGAAGCACACACATGATGTTCTCTGCTAAACAGAGGTGTTTACACATATATCTTCATATGCCGTAACACACAACATATGGGATTTTGAAACAGAATTTTAAGATACATATCACTAAAAGAGGTTTAAGTACCATGGAGTGCTAAATTAAATGGGACACAGATCTATCTCTGTACAAGTAACTCACACATTTAACACTATTAAACAGTTTCCACATATATTACTGACAAAGTAGTACATTCACCACATACTACTGCACAGTGTTTCACACATGTATCACTCAACACTACACACAACTAAACACAGTGTCACATATATATATGTTTAAATGCTATACCCCACATACCCTGTACCACTAAACGCTGTGTTCAACTTCGTATCACTAAATATAATGGTGCACATACCAGGCATCACTAAGCACGTGCTTCCGACGAGGAACATTAAACACAGTAGCACATACACCAAGCATAACATCTAAATGCAGTGTCTCACATAAATATCACTAAGTAGTGACACGCCAGACTCCAATAAATATAGTTTCTCACATATACATCATTAACACAAGCACACTCAGAGTAGGCGATACTAAGCAGTGTCTCACAGAGATCACTAAACAGAGTGGAACCCCCCCCCCCAGCCCAGGCATTTCTAACTAGTGCCCCACACAACTCACTAAATGGATCAGCACACACAGCACTGAACCCAAGGTCACATGTATTCCTTAAACACAGTGTCTCACAATGCCACACAATATTACTGAACAAAGTAACACACCCCCTGGAATTACCAAAAACAGTGTATGTATATTACTAAGTAGCCAGTTCACCAGGTACTATCAAACAGAGTATCTCACACATATGTTACTGACCCAAGCAGAAAGTAGGCGTATTCTAGTCACAGCTTCTCACAAATACATCATTAATCAGGAGCACACAACCATTTACTAAATGTTGTCTTACATTTATGTTAAAGCAGAGAGTACCAAAGTACCACATAACTCTAAACAAATTGACTCATACAATAAAAAAACTGCATTCCCTCAAACACACATCACTAAATACATCATCATGTATACCACAAAGCCAGGTGCCTCATATACACATTGCTAAATAAAAAGTCCTACTACACATGCCACTAAACGCACTATCACACCACACAAAACACAAACCAAGTGTTTCACACATAAGATACTTGAACAGTCTCACATAACTCACACAATTAGACACAATGTAACACACAAATATTCCTAAATACTGTAAAAAAAAGGTACCACACACCATTAACACAATGCCTCACACTCACTGATCTGTAAACACAGAAGCACACACACCAGGCACAAGGTGTTTATACAAATATCACTGAACACACTGAAACACCTACATTTTATCTGGAAACAGTGTCTCACTCATGTATCACTAAACATAGTAGTAAACATGCTAGACACCACTAACCACGATCTCTGACACACGTAACACGAAAGAGAGTAGCACATACACAAGCAGCATGAAACGCAGTGTCTCCCACGTGTATCACTGAATGTACTAGCACACACCACTGAACCCAAGTTCTCACACTACCTGGAGCAGCACAAGCATGAGTCATCACTGAACACAGTATCTCAAACAGTACTACTAAACGCAGCAGCAAACACACCTGGGATCCTTAAACACAGTGTCTCTCACATATATCACTAAACAGAGCAGCAAGCATGCCAGGCAGTATTAAACACAGTAGCTCACACGTATGTAAGTAAACATGGTAGCAGACATTTCTCTAAAAGTATACCACCCACAGCAGACACCACTGAAGAGACTGTCTCACACATATGTATGACCCGTATATGACTATTTCAGCAGCACATATACTGAGTCCAAGGGTTCAGACAGATGTCATCAGATTAGCACAACCACAGTGCAACACCGAATGCTGTGTCTCACATAACATTACTAAATATAGTGTTACACACACTTATATTTAACTCAGATCTCACTCATATATCACTGAACAAAGCAGCAAATACACTAGGGACAACTAAACACAGCATTTCATTCATATATCACTAAACTGCATAGCAAATAGATAACCCAACTATCACTCAACAGAGCATAGTATTCACCCCTACACCCCGCCCCTTACCTGAAGTTTTGCTTTCCATGGTTTCAGTTAATCACCGTCAACTACAGTCCAAAAGAGATGATTCTCCTTCTGACATACGGTCAGAGGTCAATAGTGGCCTGACACTATGCCTACATCATTCACCTCACTTCACCCATCACAGGTATTTTATCATCTCATATCATCACAAGAAGGGTGAGTGCAGTACAATAACATGATTTGAGGGAGACTGCATTCACATCACTTTTATTACAGCATATTGCTATAATTGTTCTATTAGTAATTATTTTTGTCAATCTCTTACTGTGCTTAATTTATATATTAAACTTTATCATAAGTATGTGTGTACAGGAAAAAACAGAGCAAACACAGCGTTCAGTATCCACGGGTTCAGACATCCATTAGATGTCTCAGAACATTCCCCCGTGGATAAGGGTAGACGACTACTACTACTACTACTACTACTACTACTACTACTACACACACACACACACACACACACAGCACTTCAAAATACAGTGTTTTAGATATTTATCAATAAAAATTTTCCATAAAGTAGCCACAACCAACATAGTATCTCTAAACACAGAAGCAAAAAACATGAGCCAATAAAGCGAATATCACACATATATGTCACTAATCAGAGCAGCATATAAACAACTAAATGCCATGTCTTACAAAAGGTTATTAAACAATGTAGCACACATATCTGGCCTCGCTAAATACAATTTCAAATTCATATATCATCTAACAAAGCAGAAAACACACCAGGCACCTATAAAACTGTCTCTCACATTGCTATCTACACAGAGTAGCCCACACAGGAGGCATTGCTAAATAGACTTATTCACACATGTATCACTAAACACAATCAGAGGATGTGTAGACCAATGGGGACTTCTGTTGGTCCCCCAACATTAACTTAAAGGCTCTAAATACACTTGCACTATTTACTTTAGCTTGGAAGAATATAAAGTTGAGAAGATAGAGATGGCAATGAGAAATCTGAGTTTGAATTGCCAGTGGTGATGGTCCAGCAGAACAGGATTAGGACGGCTGAAGGTGCCCAGAGTCCCTTAGCCTGACCCTTGCGTGGGGACTCAAGGTCACATATATGTACATGAGAAAATGACAGAGGGCAGAAAAGAAACTTGTCTGGGTTCTTTGCCATGAGAGCCCAATGCTTTGTGATTCCGAAACCAGCTGGTGAAGTCCTAACAAGGACTATAGTTCCATAAGGAGGCCATGGAGGTGAAATGGTTGGTGAGATTAAGGTGAAAAAATTTCTAAAAAATTTTAAAATTTATTTTAATTCCAGTATAGTTAACATACTATGCTATATTAGTTCCAGGTGTACAATATAGCGATTCAATAATTGCATACATCACCTGGTGCTCATCACAACAAGTGCACTCCTTCATCCCCATCACCTACTTCACCCATTCCCCCATCTGCCTCCCCTCTGGCAACCATCAGTTTGTTCTCTATAGTTACGAGTCTGTTTTTCTGGCTTGCATCTCGTTTTCTCTTTGCTCGTTTTTGTTTCGTTTCTTAAGCTCCACATATGAGTGTAATCATATGGTATTTCTCTTTCTCTGACTGACTTATTTTGCTTAGCGTATACTTTCTAGATCTGTCCATGTCATTGCAAATGGCAAGATTTCATTCTTTTTGATGGCTGAATAATATTCCATTTTAAATATAGATATAGACATGGATGTATATACACAACATCTTCTCTATCCATTCATCTACTGATGGACACTTAGGCAGCTTCCATAATTTGGCTATTGTAAATAATGCTGCTATAAACATAGGGGTGCATATATCCCTTCGAATTAGTGCTTTTCTATTTTTTGGGGTAAATACTCATTATTTTTGTGATTACTGATAGGGTAGCTCTATATTTTACTCTTTGAGGAATCTCCATACTGTTTTCCACAGTCGCTAGAAAGGTTCGCACCCACCAATAGTGCAAGAGGGTTCCTTTTTTGAAAATTTGGAGAACTGCAATGTTTGAACACCCTTTATATAAAGTGGTTGTTTTTTGTACCTGCACACTTATTGGGATGGATATTATGTCTAATTGTAGAACACTTCCCCTACCTGGAATTGTAGAACAGAATGGATGTAAGTTCACCCTCCAGCGAGTATTAATAAGACATGCTAAATAGAAACCTAGAGAGTTGTCTGAGCTTCATACAACCTATACAGGTTGTTATTTTGAAATGGTAAAGAGTAACTGGTGGAAAAAAGAGAAATTACCATTCTAATTAGTGACACGTTAGAAGGTGGAATGCTGGTATCAATAAACTCACTCAACAACAGCCTTGTGTGGCTGGTGAAAAAAGGCAGATGGTCCATGGAGACTAATAGTAGACTATTAAGCACCGAATAAAATAGTTCCGCTTACGGCATTAGGAATCTCAGATATGGTTTGAACAGTGCAAACTAAAAGAACCAAAAACACTCAAGGAGACTGGTACTCAATGGCTGATCTTGCAAATGCTTTTTCCCCATCTCTGAAAAAGTCAACCACAGTGGGAAGGATCCTAAGTTACATTTACTGTATTATAGAGTTCTTGGAATTTACCAGCTTACTGCCATAATTGGTTGGAAGGGATTTGGACTTGATGTAGGTCCCCAGTGTAATAATATACTATATAGATGATATTATGACAGCATCAGAAATGAAAGAATAAGCTAAAACTGACTTAAATACAATGATGACACTTGATCACTAAAGGCTGATAAATAAACCCAGTAGAGATCCAAAGGCACACCCAAACAGTGCAATTCTTCAGAACAACCTGGGCAGGGGCCACCTGTAACATTCTCCAATAAGAAATAAACTGCTTTCATTGCCTACATGTGTAATGAAGCGTGAAGCATTGCACCTGGTCAGGTTGCTTGAATTTTGCAGGAGGCATATTCTACGTCTGGGAATATTGGTCACTTCGAGCAATCAAAATACCTCGAAGAAGGCCACATAATGTGGACCTGAACAATGGCAGATTATGTATGAATTATAAGAGGTGATAGTTAAGGCTTTTGGGTCCTTACGATTCACACTCAGAGACAAGTTTTGTAGTACCTGAAGCTCATGCTTATGCAGACTGGAGTGGACTAAAATGGATGCTGTTTTCTTTGCGATGATAGGAAAATTGAGCACAACAAGAGCCCCAAATAATGTCTTCTTCATTTTGGTAATATGCTACTAGAATAGTGATGGGCATATACTAGCTGTTCCATGTATCATTACCTTTTCCAAGTGAGCAGATGATGCGACTGGAATATTATTTGGAATATATGTGGTACTAAGTGACCGCTTGTTTCTTTCCACCTATATGTGAGTAATGTTCTAAAATAATGCTTGGTAGTAGCTGGTGATCGATGCCCTACTGTCTTCTTAGCTGTGTGAATAATGTAGTCTCAGAATAGTACCTGCCTAATGGTCAGTTCTTAACACATACTCATTTTCCTGTCACTCCTACTATGTATGAGTAGGGTGTGTACTGGACTTTACTTGGTATATACGGGGCACTCAGTGTGTGCTCCTTTTCTTCCATTGATGTGCGAGTAACGTGCTAAGCTAGTAACTGGCCTATCCCTGGTGCTCAATGCATAGTCTTACTTTTCACCTTTGCATGACTAAGTTTGTACTAGAATACATCTATGATATACTAGGCACTTGATGAATGCTTGTTTTCTTTCCCTCTATATGAGTAAGGTCGTATTTGAATAGTGTGTGGTACATACTATATGCTCAATACATGCTTTCTTCTCCTATACACGAGTAATGTTGTCTAGAGTAGTTCCTGGAACATAACAGGCAGTCAGAGTGTGTCCATTTCTTTAGGACTAGTGTAATAAAAACTGTGCCTATCAAATATGGTCAGTATGTGTTCATTTCATCTCCTATCTGTGAGTGATGCTGTAAATTTAGACTAATACCTGGCATATATTAGGTGCTCAGTTCATGTTTTTCATCACTCCTACATGTGAGTAAAGTCATATTAGAATTGTTTCTGGCATTTACAAGGTGGGCAATGCAGGGCTTGTTTAATATCCTGCATGTATGAGTAATATTGTTCTGATTTTTGTGTCCTTTACAAGTGTTGACAAAGGCATAATTTATCACCAAAATGTATGTGTAGATTTAAGACACCTTTAGGTACATCATATCATCAAACAGATGTCTAATGAAATGTGATGGAGGATGAGCTTTGCTAGAGCTTTGAAGGTTGGATAGAATTCACTGTAGTGAAGATAATGAAGGATCATCCAGGTAGAGAACCATGAACCAATAAAGCAACTGAATTGGAATATGAAAAGAATAGCTGGAATTTGAGGGTGGAGCCTTTGTGAGCCTCCGCTCTGCTCCAGTGTAATACTGAAGATGTCATGTTAGCCCACTGGTTCTCATACTCTAATTTCTCTATAACCTAAATGCCTCAGGATGTCTCCAGCTTGTGGACAGAAATAAAGTCACATTAGCACACATAATTATTGTAGTTGTTATTGTTCTTTGCCTTGCCAGCTCACACAGGATCCCTGCTTTATGAAAAAGAATCTACTCAGTAAATTCATAGGAACCCCCATTTTTCTGGGGGCCAGTCTATGTCTGCTGAAGGGCATCTCATACCAGGTCATCTCTCTTGTCCCTGCTGTGTCTGCTCATCACGTGGTTCTTCTAGGGGAACACTGCACCCTAAACTCCACCTGTAACGGCCCATGTATGACTCAAAACGGATTCTTCACAGAAACGGCCATCTCGAGTGTTAGGCTTTTCTCTTCCCTTAGGTACTATCTCAAACTCTGTTTTCTACTATGGCCTTCGATGTAAAAGGGCAAAGACACATATGATAGAATCAAAGAATAAATGAACTGCAGACATCTTAACTGGCGAACAGAAAAACTACACTGTGATGATAAGATCCTTGACTTGAATGAGCCTGATGATCATTTATTCAAAATGTAATACATAGTAGGCTTCATAGCAAATAAGGCAGAAGCCAGAAATTTAATAACAAATGTCATCCTCACTAGACCTGCCCTTATAGATACTTTGATCAGTGGAGGTTACAGACGTTTTAATAAATAATTACAATTCAGTATATAATCTTTTTAAGAGATAATATAGAAATGGGCCTTATGGGAAATGTTTCAGTGCAAGTATTAGGAAGAGCTAAAGAATAATAAGCCAGAAGGTATATTAGCACACACATGTCACTGTCACTGCTAAATCATTGCTATACCCTATGACAAGGACATATACATATTCCATATATATTTGTGTGAATGAGTGCTGCCAAGGTGCAAAAAAAAAAAAAAAAAAAAAGCCAGTTAAAAAATATGGAGGTGTAGAGAACAAATTTTTGTCAAGTTGTGTACTGTATAAACTGTTTTTAGAAAAGACCCTTTATCGGCTCATCAGTAAACTGTGAATATAGTACTTCCTTTTATGGAGTGTTGTGGTGATAAAATTATATACTCAAAGCACTTAGCATTTGACTAATGTTAGTTCTTAAGGAGGAAACTAAATCACAAGAAGAGAAATAGTTGGGCAGGACAGGGGGGACACTTCGTGAGGATGGCGTGTCACTGGGTTTTGAGTCACACCACCCTATCTCTCGCTAAGGGATCCCAGGCCAGCTTGGAAACCTGGTGGAAAGCAACAGTGTAGCTGAGTACTTCTCCCAGCACTGTGCGAATCCTTCCCCTAGGACAGAGCAGCTGATGTGATGCTCTAGCTGAAATTGCCTGAAGATACAAGTTTAGAACAGTTGAGTTTGGGGATTATCTTCTGAGCTTGAAAAGGCTTAGCAAATATCTCTGTGTAAAATTCTAAGAGGACAATTTTCGTTTTCATTAAATGTTATAGATTCTTAGCTAAGGTACTGAGCTTTGGAATTAATAGATCAGCTTGGCTGTGTCCAGGCTACGCTTCTGGGTAAAAAAAGAAATGCCGACAGTAATTTTTTTTCTGGCATCACCTCACAAAAAGGTAGATGCTGTGTGAAGACAAAATGAACAGAAAGAGAGGGGAAAAAGAAAATGGACACTTCAAGGTCAGAGAATTCATTCTTTCCCCAACGTTATGAAACCATTCGTTTGAAATGAGTGGGTGCTTCTCTTCTAAGAAAACCCTGATGTAGAAAAGAGGATAATGCCCTTGTATTTGGATTGAATACAAGGTAGTATTTGTTGCTTATGTTTATGTGAAAAGGTGGTTTGATCTGCAAATCTGAATAAATGAGATTGTTTTTGCTAAGTAACCTTCCATTTTAATCTCTTTATGCAATAAGTGGAATATAAATAACAGAAGAATGACCCAGGACTACTAAAGTACACATGGATATATAACTTATATAGCATATATCTTGCAGTTTAATTTGATCATGAGTCTTTGAACAGTATACATTTAATTTTTGGCTGTTTTAGAGTTGTCTTTTAATGAATATTAGATCATACTGCATATTTGTTCTGAATATTGCATTTTTTTCACTCAGCAGCATGCCTTGAACAATTTCTGTGTCTATACATACAGATCAACCTTTTTCTGACAGCTTTATGATACTGTATGCCATGAACCAACCATAATTTAACACTTCTTATTATTGAATATTAGACTATTTCCAATTGTTCCATATTATAAATAATGCTACCATGAATATATTTATACAAATACCCTGACACTCTTGCTTGAGCATCTCCATAGATTTCTAGAAGTGGGATTTCTCCACTGAATGCAAGGATATGTGCATTCAGTTTGACTTTTATTTTATTTTGGTTTTGATTTGGAGCAGTCCCACAATTACAGAACAGTTCCAAGTACAATACAGATAACTGCATTTGTTATAAAATAAGTATATTTTCCTATATGGCCATGTTACGATGATCAAAGTCAGGAAGTTAAAATTGGTTTATTACTACTATCTATTCCTTAGGCCTCATTCAAGTTTCTGCATGTGTTCCAATAATGTAATATTTAGCTAAGGATCCATTTCATTCTTTTTTATTTTATTTATTTTTTTGATGTAAAGTTCGATGATTCATTAGTTGCGTATAACACCCAGTGCACCATGCAATACGTGCCCTCCTTACTACCCATCACCAGCCTATCCCATTCCCCCCCCCCCCGAAGCCCTCAATTTGGTTCTCAGAGTCCATAGTCTCTCATGCAAGGATCCATTTCAGAACCAGACATTGTATTTAGTTGTCGTGTCTCTTTATTTTTATTCATTTTGGAAAAGTTTCTATTTTTCTTGACTTTCGAGACCTTGACACTTTTGAAGAGTATGGAACAATTACACACAATGGTAATTACGTGAGGTGATAGATATGTTAATTTGCTTGATTGTGGTAGTCACTACACAAGGTATATTTATATCAAAATACCACATTGTACACCTTAAACATATGCAATTTTTATTTATCAATCATACCTTCATAGTTGGGGAAAAATCTGACTCATAAATTAAAAAAATATATAAAAATAGGGGTGCCTGGGTGGCTCAGTCGGTTGAGCATCTGCCTTTGGCTCTGGTCATGATCTCGGGGTTCTGGGATCAAGCCCAGTGTCAGGCTCCCTGCTTGGCGGGGAGTCTGCTTCTCCCTCTCCTTCTGCCCCTTCCCCTGCTTGTGCTCTCTTTCTCTCTCAAATAAATAAATAAATCTTAAAACAAAACTAAGCTAAATCTAAATCAATGTCTTCTGTTTAATAAAAATAAAAATGAAATAAGTAAATAAAATGTTTCCGTCCCTTTCCAACAACAACAACAACGAAAAGACGCAGTGAAGGACTCATGACAATATAGGTAAGTGCTAATTTAACAATAAAAGGAAGAAAACAAATGAGAGTAGGAACCATGATTTGTCTCCAGCATACCAGCCTCATGGAACTCAAACTAGTCGAGCAAGAACATAATGACTTCATTTTATGGAGCTTCGTAGTCATTAGAAAACATTCAAAACTAGGAAAGTAAAGTTTAGTGTCAAGCGTGTACTGAACTGAGAAGCTTTCATTCTCTCAGACTGCAACCATGAAAAAGAACACTGCATTTCAGTTGGACTGTGCTCTTGACTGTCTTTGGAGTCGAAGCAATTTTTATTTAACTTTCTAATTCCCTTATTTGATCTAACATAGATACGGTCTCAGATCTTGTCCAGATTTAAATTTTACAAATGGAACTAACCCTCTGGTGAAGGAATTAATTTATCAAATATCACTTCAATTATAGGGTTTAGGGACGCTTTTGCATAACTATTTTGCATCTGGAGCCCTAAAAGAGCCTTACATATTTTTCTCTCGTCTGGAAAAGAAATAGATATTTTGAAAGTCCCGAGTCATTATTCCTGTCTTCAAAACTGCCAAGGGCACTAAAAAGTACATCTTACATTTATATATGCATTTTCCTTCAATTTAGCCTGACATCATGCAATCATTCATTGGATTTAATATTTATTGAGCACCTATTATGTTCCGGGCAATGATCCAAGTGTCATGGAAAGACGAATTATGCAGGTATATAATGCATCTTGTATATACCAGATGTCATGGGATTGAATGAATTGAGTCAGGTATAGATGCTGCCCTCCAGGAAATTACAAGAAACCAAAGAGGATAAAACATATACATAGATAATCTTAACAGAAGGTAGAGGATCATGATAAGGATCATGAGAGACATGTGGTAAAACACTAAGAAAAGTCAGGGGAGGTGAAATAACAATTTCTGGATGGAGAGCTGAGGTGGGATGGGGTTGGAGAGCGGAAGACAGGAAACCTTCCTTCATGGAGGAGAAAGATCTGAATGATATCTGTACTATGTTGAAAATTTTGTAGGTTTATTTCAAATATCCACAACCTTCCTAAAATTAAAAAAATTAAGTATATGTGGCATAGGCAGTTTTATATTTGTAACAACAGAACAAAAAAGGGAAGGTAGACATACAGGTGAGAACCTAACCCTTTTTTTCTCACATTGGCACTATTCTAGACCTTGTCTACTTTGCTTAATATTTATCACCAGCATTTTGAAGAATGTATGGAACTTTGCAGGCACTCAATACATATTTAAGGAATTAAAGACAAAACCGTGGACATAATCTTATGATTTGGCCATCTTTCCTCATAAGGGATGACTTAGTCTTAGCAAACAGATGGGGATCACAGGAACAAATGGCATGTACAGAATACAGTATTTTTCTTTTAATTGTTTGTTTTTCACTAGTTCTTTGTCTACTTATTAATTTACAAACTAGAACACTAGGATAATCTTTTTACTTTTCTTCAAAGAACTGTGAAAATCCATCTACACCAAATGTCAACTCTCCACGTGTCTCATCACCCATTAGAAGCTGCAGGGACGTGGGATCTAATCAACCATCCTGCTTCTGCAGTTCTTATATAAGCCAGCCTGACTTGGTGAAACTCATGTGTTGATCTTATATCAGAATTCCTGCAAAGCAGTGTTGAGCATTTCTGTGTAATTTGGTTTTGATATCTTAAACAAATAGGAAATAAACGAGGCAAAAATGACAAGAGGGTAAAGACTGATCATTGCTTATATATAGAAAGTGTTATTGTCTGGATTAAAAGCTATATTGTGTATTAAATATTGGTATAAATGTTGAGTTCTTCCCCCCCCCAAGATTTGTCCAATGGAATTGTATTAATCCTAATAGCAGCTGAAACAGCTTGTATTTATATTGAGTATTGTGTTTAATGGTGTTTTCATCATTCGATGAAAGTGCTAGATATCATTTGATAGTTTAAAAAAATTAAGTGGGAGAAACAGTAGCCTCCAGTTTATGGATAAGGAGTGAGACTTAGGAAGAGTAAAGCTCAAGTTCACAGACCTGGTAAGGGGCAGAGCTGGGACATTTCCAAATCCATCCCTCTGACACTGCCTTTTTACATCAGCATTCTACTTTCCATAGAGGAAGGAAAGTCAGTAGGCTAATGATGCAAAATAAGTGAATCTTGTCTAATAGCCATGCTCATACTCCGCACTTCAGGCAACTAAGAAAAAGAAATAGGCAGAGAAAGGTGACACAGAGCAGAATGAGTTCATGATCAAAGTCTCTGCTATTTCCTGCTGAGAGTATGAGATTTACTGCTATCTCCCCAGGGGAAAGCCAGATCGTTATTTCATACTTGTGGAAAAGAACTACTGACACGAAGAGACACTGCTCATTCTGTTCTTAGTTTTCCAACTTCAACCATAATCACAGGAAAGAAGTGGCCACAGATGAGAATGAGATTACTTTTCACATAAAATTAGATCAAGGAGTCCTGCTTCTTTCTTTGAAGTATTCCTTGAAAAAATGCACACTTTCCTATTGAGGATCTTACAAATTATTGCTTTTAATGGATCTTGCAACATAAAATGCACTGTGCTTGAACTCCAAACTTGTGTCATGCCTTGGTGAGTATTTTATGAATTGTAAAATTGGAAAGTAAGTTAAGATACAAAAGTGGCTGCTGGTTCCTCCATCTGATAAATCTTATGTGGGATTAGTATGTAATATCCCTTTTAAGACCTCTTTCATTTCTTTTTTTTATAAAGTTTAACTGAACACCAATAAAAATGAGGAAATTCTATCTATGTATCTTTGCTTCTTCCTTGTTAACTATGTTACTTAGCTGTGCAAATTTTTTTTCTTCTAAGCGATCACAGGTTTTCTGAAAATGTCAGCATCAGATTTAACCGTGTTTCTAGTTTTCAGACACTGCACCATGATTGATACTATGTTGGAAATGTACATTTTAAAATGGGATGAGCAGCTTCTGGAATGGCAGAGTGAGGACCCTGATGAACTCACTCTCCCCCTGAAACAACAAAAATAAGCAAAACAACTAAAATAAATCATTTTAGAACTCTGGCAATTAACCAGAGCCACAGAATAAACTGAAAAATTTCTACACAAGACAAACTACTGAATTTCGGTGAGACACAAGGTCTGTGATGCTTGAACTCAGAGCTATTCTCCTCTCCGCTCATTCCCTCCCCAGCTTAGTAATACAGTAGGCAAAAGCCAGCATCATTGCAGAAAATGAAAAAATTGGACAGCTTTTGGAGCTCCATTAAAAGTATCATTCCCTGTGCAGAGTCAATATTTTGCCTGAACTTTCAGCTCCCTGGGAAATATCTATGCTTAGGTGGCCATCTGAATGACTCAGAGCTTAGTTCAGTGGGAGGTGGAGAGACCGGATACCAGAGTGATTACAAACATCTCTGTTTGTAACAAAGAAAAGATACAAAGCTTGGGAAGAAACAGGAAAGTGAGCCCACATACACAGGGAGAAAAAGCAATCAACAGAGAAAGCCCTTGGGGGGACCACACTTTGGATTTAGTATTCAAAGACTTTAAATAAACTATTATAAATATATTCAAAGAACTACAGGAAACCATGTATAATGAATTAAAGGAAAGTGTGGAAATGATACTGGTAAGGGGTAATAATTTCTTGGGTATTATGAAAGGCAACATAAATGTATTTTTGTTTGAAATTCTTTTCAATCTGTTTTAAATTTATAACTACGTAACAATAAATACAAAACTGTGCCAATGGGCTTATAATGTATACAGATGTACCTTTGTATAAAGAAGGGAGAGGAAATAGGTGTATTTTAGAGAGAAATCTTTGCATTTTATTGAAATTAAGTTAGCATTAATCAACTAGATTGTTTTAAATTTTTTTTTAAAGATTTTACTTATTTATTTGACAGAGAGAGAGAGCACAAGCAGGGAGAGCGGGAGAGGGAGAAGCAGGCTCCTTGCTGAGCAGGGAGCCTGATGCAGGGCTGATCCCTGGCTGTTGCTTAACCAACTGAGCCACCCAGGAGCCCCTGGATTGTTTTAAACTAAGGTGCTAATCATAACCTCCAGAGCAAGCACTACAAAAAAATAAATAAATATAGTGAAACAAACAACAAGGAAATTAAAAAGGTACACTAGAAAATATATATTTAACAAAAATAGAAGGCAACAATCAAGGAATCCAGAAAAAAAAAAGCAAAGACATGAGAAAAAGAAATAGCAAAGCACAGATATAAATCCTGCCTTATCAGCAACTGCATTAAATGTAAGTGGATTAAACACCTCAATCACAAGAGAGACATTGGCAGAATAGATATGTTCTCTACAGCATGCATGCTTTAGATTCAAAGACACGAATATATCAAAAGGAAAAGCATGGAAACATTTACATGAAAGTGACAATTAAAAGAGAGCCAAAATAGGTCTACTAAAATCAGGAAAAATAGACTGAGAGAAAAATCATTACTAAAGATAAAGAAAGTCCTTTTATTTTAAGGAGGACAATCCATCAGGATGATATAAAAATTATAAACATACATGCTCCTATCAACAGAGCTCCAAAACACATGAAGCTAAGAAAATGACATAATTTAAAGGAGAAATAGAAACTTCAGCAATAATAACTGGAACATTAATACCTGACTTTCAAAAATGGATGGAATAATTAGGGAGCAGATAAAGAATTAAAAGGCACGAACAATACTGTAAACTGAGTAGATATGACATTTATAGAAAAGTCCATCCAACAGCCGGACACACATTCTTCTCAAGCTCTCATGGAACAAAATCCAGGATAGACCTTATGTTAGGCCATCAGATAAATTTCAATAAACTTAAATGGATTGAAATACAAAGTATGTTCTTTAACCCTAAAGGAATTAAATTAGAAATCAACAGCAGCAGAAAATTTGAGAAACTCACAAACATATGGAAATTAAACACTTTCCTGAATAATTAAAGCAGCAAAGAAGAACTTACAAAGGAAATTAGAAAACACTAGAAAGAAATTAAAACAAAGCACAACATATCAAAGCTTACGGGGTGATGCAAAAGCAATACTTAGAGGGAGATTTATAGCTGTAAATGACCATATTAAAAAAGAAAAAAGACAAAAATTCATCTGAACTCCCATCTTAAGAATCTAGAGAGAGAAGAACAAACTAAACCCAAAGCAAGCAGAAGGAAAGGAGTTTAGAGCAGAAATTGAAGAAATAGAGAATAGGAAAACAACAGAGAAATCAGTGACACCAAAAGTGGTTCTTTGAGAAGATTAATGAAATTGACAAATTTAGCCTGATCACGAAAAGAAGCAAGATTCAAATTACTGAAGTCAGCAACGAAAGAGGGAACATCACCACTGATGTTACAGAAATAAAGTCATACGGAAATAACTACTGTATGACAACAAGGCAATTCCTAGAAAGACAAATAGTAAAAATGTACCCATGGGGCAGGCCTGGAGAGAAGCTCTGAGTTTCCAGGGTTTCAAAACACAAAAGTGGCTACAAAATGATTATTTTCGGGGAGCAATGTATGTCAAGCACAGCGTGATTCAAGAAACTCCAAACAAACTTATTTTCCAGGCCTTTAGAAAAGCAGCGAGAAAGAGAAAGTAGGCCCTTAAATATGATTTCTTTGTATTTTCTCTGGCCATATCTCCTTGAAAAAATGCCCTGTGACTTTATGAAAGGCCATTTGTTTGTAGATGATTTGTTTCTAAAACTCACTGTAGTTATATAAACCAGGGACAGGAAAATTGCTTTATTTATGTCCTATATGAATAGAGCTTTGTTTTTTCCATTTCAGACTTTAGTAAGCCATGTGCTTGTGAATTCTCATAGGGATCTTTTTCTCTCCCATACTCAACACTGCTTTGGGGATAGTTTTGAAATGGTAAGTAGCATATAGCTAAATACTTACTAGTGTCCTGACTACAAAATACATTCCTTTTCAGCTGTTCAGTATGTGTTCCAGTATGTGAGAAAACTCATCAATTTGGTGTCTTAATATTTCAAATATTTTCACCCACTTTTTTGGAGGGGGGGTGGGAGCCATGGCTCACAGTAATTATCAACCTGGGGTAGAGTGGCTTTGTTTTCTAGGACTTTTAGTTTTGTTTTCTAAAATTAATTAGTCTGTATCAAATAAGTACTAACAACATCATAGCACTGTATATGTCATTGTGGGGGAAGCAAAGATGTATTGAGATCTTGAACATGAAGAACTTATACTATCATTTCATCCATCCCCACCCCTACCATCCTTGGTTAAACCTTCCTCATCAATTACTTAATCCTTTCTCTGATTATATTCCTCAGTCATACTCTAGTTCAATATTTGTTTTGCAAATGCTGTCTCCCAGTCTGTCTTGTGTTTCATTTAAAGGTTTCTTTTGCAGAGAAGTTTTAAAATTGTATAAAGAAATTTTGGGGGTGCCTGGGTGGTGCAGGGGGCGCCTAGGTGGCGCAGTCGTTAAGCATCTGCCTTCGGCTCAGGGCGTGACCCCGGCGTTCCGGATCCAGCCCCACATCGGGTTCCTCCGCTAGGAGCCTGCTTCTTCCTCTCCCACTCCCCCTGCTTGTGTTCCCTCTCTCGCTGGCTGTCTCTGTCAAATAAATAAATAAAATCTTAAAAAAAAAATTGTATAAAGAAATTTAAATAGTGGGCTGAAGATTTTGAACTTATTACTAGATCAACATTTCTTGAGGACTTCCAATGAGCCGGTTTTCTACACAGCCATCACCTCCATCACTCATTTAGCTGTTTGTAATATTTCTGTGAAACAAGCATTACTTCCTCTCTTACAAAGGAGGAAACTGATGTCCTGGAGATCCAGTAAATTGCATGCGTAAGTTGTATTGTATTGTTCCTTGACCTCCATTGTTATGCTATGTTATACAATTCTGCCATTGACTTATTTGGGGGGATGTCACTACATTTATGGGAGAACTAGACATTTTAGGGCTTCATGAATGAGTCTGTAATTAGAACCTTCTACCTCTGAAAAATAATTTAGTCACAGCCGCAGTGAAGATGCCACGTGAAATCAATGAGGTTTCCTTTTGGATTCTTCCAATTTGGTTCTAAAGATTCAGGGTATGGGGATGTGAGCAGTACATAATTATTTCACTTGATACTTGCACCTTGCTAATAATGCTTTCTAAAATGATTTCATCCCCCACAGCATTTTCATAGTCTTAATGGACTGCTAGTCTCTTTGATTATCTCATATTTCCCCAAATTGTGGGATGTTATGCAAAGGCAGCAAAATAGCTCATGCACTTATAGCAACAGAATCTCCCACAATTGGGCCAAAACAGATGCTTTAACACATATTATTCATATTCTGCCATTTGTAATTAATTTATGAGATAAATATAGTATGCTAGGATTATTATGCTGCTTTGTTATTCCTCTTACTGAGTTTTGGTTCTTCAATACTAAACCAATATGGGTATTTTAAGAAAACCCAGTCTATCAGGAACTGTGTATCATGATGCTCACCTTTCCAGTACATACCCTGCATTCATCAAGTAGGCTATATCAATAGCTGCCATCCAAGATTAAGTGCCAAGTGCTTCACTGTGACTGGTTTTATTAGTCACTCAGTGAGAATTTAAAAAAAAAAGGAAAAGAAAAGAAAGGAAAACTCATGAGAGAAATAAGGCTCACATATATTATCCAAACTCTGATAGGATTATATTTAAGTAGTATCACTCTTTACTACTCTCTCTACAAAAGTGTCAATGTAATTCTGTGAAACACCTTCCTAGAGCCTGATGTTAGAGCACGAATTGTGATGTGTTGTATGTTTGGAATTATGGACATTAACGATGAGATGTTCTATAAATAGGCATTTGAATATCTAAAGTGGTAGGGTAAAAGTTTTACCTAAAGTGGTTATATGTTCACAGGCCCATATTCACATCACAAGTGAGGCATTATAGTGATGTGAGCCTGAGCTGGCAGAGAGCAAGATCAAGAAAAACTTACATACCTCATAAAATGAGATCGAAATAAAATTTTACCCATTTCAGAATGAATAAATAAAAATACCAACATGGGAGCTATAGAGAACAACAGATTGCGAAAGAAGAGAAAGGGATTTGCATCCCAGGTGACTGAGGGAAAGAGAACTATTTTAAATTTTATTTACTTCCTCAACAAAAAGAATATTCCAGATTACTGCTACATGGTATCAAGAGGATGAAAAACATGGTGATTCCTTTTCATTGGGTTGGTTCCTTCTCATTCTTTTAATCTCAGATTAAAAGTCATCTTTTCAAGGGGTAGGTAATGAGAGGGACTTTTCAGATCACTATATAAACTAGATCATCCCTTTTATTGTGGCTCTTTGCAATTTATTCATTTCCTTCACAGTACTAATTATAATTTAAAATTATGCACTTAGTTGTTTTAATTTTATTCTCTAAGGGGACATAACTCCATAAACACAGTGATAACATAGCACCCAATAGGTTTCTTGGCAAAAATTAACTGGTAAAATGTGTTGACTAATTGAATGAACCAATAAAAAACAAGAGAATATGAGAAGAGACCCGGTTGACCCAGGAGAAAACAAAAGCTGTTGAAAAAGGATATAATGGAATTTTGTCTCAGAAAGACCTATAAATCCAGGCTTTATGCTTTAAAGATATACGCTTTCAAATTTTTTAAGAAACATGTTATATAGCTCATTCCAGAACAAAGAACATGGTAGAAAATACATCAACTGATGGAACATTGTAGTTAATAGTATAAAATTTGATCCTCAAAGTACCAGAATTGGTGATTTGCACCTAACATTATTAGGGGTATAACAATACACCAAATACTCAGTGTCTCAAAAATTCATTTTATTTATCTATAAAATGAGCACAAAAATAAACTCTACTAAACAGAGTTGTTGTGGGGATTGATTATGAAATTTTATATAAACTGAACATCATAGGACAGAAAGAACAGTTAGTAAAAATTTACAATTTATCCCAGTATGGAGCAGATAATAAACATGTATCATACATAAGCTACTAGTATCATTTTTATGTTAAGTGAATAAACTCTGATACTAAAATCCAACACAGCATGTGGCTCACCAATGTACAAATATCTTTAAGAAATGACCAACTAGAGTTACCAGTATCATGACTGAGAATTCATCATGGCTTAACTAGAATCTCTAGCTCACTGTTAGACTCCAGAAGAAAAAAATATAAATGAGAATATGGTAGGGTACTTAAAATGTATTAAAAATAAAACCTCAGCAGACATTCTTATTAAAAGCTTTTAGAAAATTGGAAATGTTGGAAAACTTCCAGATCATTTAAAGAATATATCAACTCTGTAGCTCTCAGTCATTAATTTTTTTACAAAACAAATATTTATTGAGTACAAATTATGCTAGGCAATATGGGTATTGTCAAAAGCAGAATAATGAATCCCCCTCACCCCAAATGTCTTAATCTTAATCTCTGGAACCAATGAACATGTTACTTCTCATCACAAAGAGAAATTAAGGTTGCTAATCAGCTAACTTTAAGATAGGGAGACTGCCCTGGATTACTTGAGTGGGCTCGGTCTGATCACAAGAAACTTTAAAAGCAGGTAAGTGAGGCAAAAGTGGTCAAAGAGACTCAAACCCACCACTGCTGGCTTTAAAAACACAGGAAGGAGGCCAGAGGCCAAGGGATATGCAAAGTCTCCAGAAGCTGGAAAAGGCAAGAAAACCAAATCTTATCTAAAGACTCCAGAAAGAATATATCACTGTATGTTAATTATACTTGAATAAAAAGGGGGGGGGGGAATCTTGAAAACAAAATAAAAACCATCAAGCAAAAATTCAAAAACAAAAATCCAAAAAACCCTCCAGAAGGGAACACAGCCCTTGCTGAAACCTTGGTTTTAGCCCAGCATGACCAGTGTCAGACACCTGACATGCAAAACTATGAGATGACAAATCTGTGCTTTGTGCCATTGAGTGTGTGGTAATTTGTTACAATAATAATAGAACACTAATACAGGTGTGCCAATGAATGGGAAAAAAAAAATGAATCCTTCCCCAATAGAACTTAGTCTGGTAGAAAAGTAAACAGTTATTCAAGAATAGTAAATGTCAATGGAAAGCAGTTATCCTGTGAAGCGCTACAAAAGAGTGTAAGCTTTGAGATGTTTGTTCATATTTAAAAAGAGTTCTATTACATTCTAAAGTCAGTATAAAATGCACAAATCATCAGAGTCATGATTAATTCTGAATAACTCTTATTAAAGTGTCCATATTAGGTTTTATTATACATGGTTTTGGCCATCCCGACTAGAATAGTAATTCTAAAGCTTGATAACCAGTAAAGCAGATTAACAAAACAAAAGCAGAGTCTATATACAGAGTGTCTGGTTCTCAAATGTGTCCCCTTTTTTGAAAACAATCAAATGTCTGACAGTGACTGGAGGAGGGATGTGGAAAATGCTAAAATACTGGGCTTTCCTTCAGGGTCTACTCTGTTTTATTTTTTACATCAAGCTTTTAAAACCTCATTTTCAATAGTGAAATGCTAGATATAGTCACATTAAATTTACAAATAAAATAAGTTCCTTGTAAATTTTAATACTTTTAAACTTGTTCCAGACATTCTGATCAATATAATATGATATGACAAAAAAAAAAAAATAAGAGCTGTAATCATTAGAAAGTTGAAGATAAAAATGTTCTTTTTTATTTTTATTTTATGGTGGCAGGAACATTTACAGATGGTATTACATACCTTGAAACTCCAAGAAAATCAACTGAAGAGCTCTAAATTTACGAAGAGATTATCAGTAAAATTGTTATACATAAAATGAAACAACAGCTTTCCCTTAGAAGTTATGTTATAAAAGAAAATCATCCATAACAAAGAAAGAAATAATCAAGTACCCAGCAAGTCACTAACCAGTGAATGCACAGAATTTGTATGAAGAAAAAAGATTTTAAAAAAAGAGAAAAAGACATGGCAAATGCCCTATGAATTAACTAAGAACATTTTAAGTTAAAGAGTTATGTCAGCATGTTTGGGTGGGACAGAGATTTGGGGGAGGAATAAGGAGGCACAGCTTATACCAGAATCCAACAGAGTTTCAGAAACCTCATAAGTTAATAGGAAGTGAAAGAGTATTCCAGAAATTATTTTGGAATAAAAGCACTGGGTCTTCATTGCACATAATTAACCAAAATATATGTAATGCATATTAAAGTGTTAAGATTTTCTAATTGAAATCTCATCGCTATGGGTGATATAAAAGAAAATGTAGATGACCATTTACATGGAAAAGAAAAAAACTAGAGGCATCACAATTCCAAACTTCAAGCAGTATCACAAAGCTGTAGTCATCAAGACAGTGTGGTACCGGCACAAAAGCAGACACATAGATCAATGGAACAGAATAGAGAACCCATAAATGGACCCTCAACTCTATGGTCAACTAATCTTTGACAAAGCAGGAAAGAATATCCAATGGGAAAAAGACAGTCTCTTCAAAAAATGGTGTTGGGAAAACTGGACAGCCACATGCAGAAGAATGAAACTGGACCATTTCCTTACACCACACACAAAAGTAAATTCAAAATGGATGAAAGACTTAAATGTGAGACAGGAGTCCATCAAAATCCTGGAGGAGAACACAGGCAGCAACCTCTTTGATATCGGCCACAGCAACTTCTTACTATACACATCTCCAGAGGCAAGGGAAGCAAATGTAAAAATGAACTATTGGGACTTCATCAAGATAAAAAGCTTCTGCACAGCAAAGGTAACAACCAACAAAACTAAAAGGCAGCCTATGGAATGGGAGAAGATATTTGCAAACAACATACCAGATAAAGGGTTAGTATCCAAAATCTACAAAGAACTTACCAAAGTCAACACCCCAAAAAATAAATAACCCAGTTAAGAAATGGGCAGAAGACATGACTAGACACTTTTCCAAAAAGAGATCCAGATGGCTAACAGACACATGAAAAGATGCTTGACATGACTCATCATCAGGGAAATACAAACCAAAACCACAATCAGATACCATCTCAAACCTATCAGGATGGGTAAAATTAACAACACAAGAAACAGGTGTTGGTGAGGATGCAGAGAAAGGGAAACGCTCTTGCCGTTGGGAATGCAAACTGGTGCAGCCACTCTGGAAACAGCATGGAGGTTCCTCAAAATGTTAAAAAAAGAACTACTGTATGACCCAGCAATTGCACTACATAAGGTATTTACTCAAAAGATACAAAAATACAGGTTTGAAGGGATACATGTACCCTGATGCTTATAGTAGCATTATCAACAATAGCCAAACTATGGAGAGAGCTCAAATGTTCATTAACTGATGAATAGATAAGGAAGATTTGGTATATATACACAATGGAATATTACTCAGTCATAAAAATAATGAAATCTTGCCATCTGCAATGACATGGATGGAGCGAGAGTGTATTATGCTAAGTAAAATAAGTCAGTCAGAGAAAGACAAATACCACATGATCTCACTCAAATGTGGAATTCAAGAAAGAAAACTGATGAACATATAGGAAGAGGGAGAAGTAAAAAAAGGAGAGAGGGAAACAAGCCATAAGAAACTCTTAATGATAGAGAACAAACTGAGGGCTGATGGATGGGTGTGGGTAGGGGACGGGCTAGATGGGTGATGGGTATTAAGGAGGGCACTGCTTGTGATGAGCACTGGGTGTTGTATATAAGTGATGAATCACTGAATTCTAGTCCAGAAACCAATACTGCATTGTATGTTAACTACCTAAAAGTTAAATTAAAAAAATATAAATAAATAAATAAATAAATAAATAAATAAATAAATAATAGGTAATGGAGGGGACTCAACAAGCAACAAAAAAACGGGAGAAAAATAGATTCAAAAATACAAAAATATAAAATGTCTGAAAACATCCTGTAAAAAACATGAAGATTTGCTACAAACTGAAAGATTTACTATAAACTAATATCTGTAGCAAACGTGGCTGATAAGAAGTTAATATTCTTATGAAAAGATCTAAAAAAAGCAATGAGAAAACTTGCTCATTAAAAAAAGAAACATGAATGTGTTTGACTTCTCTACTGAACAATGTCATATATGCAGATTAAAATAAAAATATATGATTTTTTTTACTTATTACTTTAGAAAGAGTCGTGTATTTAAATAACAATATTCAATACCATTGATTTTATAGTGAGATGCTGCTGCTTCTGGGATTATTAGTAAATATATATTTTCTGAAACACCATTATCGATATATATTAAAAGGACTAAAAACTTACAGGCTTTATGTTAATATTCTCACTTCTAGGATTCTATCTTAATAAAATAATCATAGGTTCTGACAGGGAAGATTTTTGTACTAAGATTTTAACCACAGAATGTTTAATTTTAGTCAGCATAATAAAATAAATTTTTATTTCAGTATTTAGTACATTGAATGCACTTAATAATACTTTTAAATGAAAAATTAATGACTACTTTTTAAGTGGCAAAAATGGAAATGGGCCTAAAGATCTCGTAAAGGATATATACATTACATAAAGTTACATAAAAAGTTATATACTGTTATAGCAATTATATGGTAGCCAGACTCCAAGATGGCCTCAAGGATCCTTGTCTCCTGATCTTCATACATTTGTGTAATGTTCTCCTCCCCTTTAGTATGGGTTAGTCTTAGTGAATGTTTCTACTGAATAATGTATGGTAGACATGACATGTGACTGGAAGACTTGGTCATAAAAGGCAGTATCATCAATCTCTCTCTCTTTCTTTCTCTGTCTCCACTCCCCTCCCCTTCTCTCTCTCTTTATTCATCCACTCTGGGAGAAGCCATGGTGGGAACACCTCTACAGAGAAGTCCATGTGCTGAGAAACTGGAGCCTCCAGTCAATAAATAGCCAAGTGAGTGAGCTTCAAAGCAAATCCTGCAGGGTCAGTTAAGTCTCCTGAGGCTGTTAACACCAGTCACAGCTTGACTGCAGCCTCATGAGACATCCTGAGCCAGAATGTCCCAGCTAGGCCCTCCTGAATTCCTGACACTCAGAAACTCTGTGACATAATAAATATTTGGTTTAAATTCCGGAGTAATATGCTATACAACAGTAATAGATTTAGTTCCAAGATGTTAAAATTTCAGTTATTTGATCATATCCTCAAAGACTAATGGCATAACAGCATTCATATGAGATAGCATCAAGGGTTAAAAAGATATTTATTTATTTATTTGACAGAGAGAGAGAGTGAGCAAGCACAAACAGGGTGAGAGGCAGAGGGAGAGGGAGAAGCAGGCTCCCCACTGAGCAGGGAGCCTGACATGGGGCTTGATCCAAGGACCCTGGGATCATGACCTGAGGCAAAGGCAGACACTTAATGGACTGAGCCACCTAGGTGCCCCTAAGAAGATATTTAAAAAAAATACCTCATGAAGTAGAATTTTGTGAACCTTACAACTCCAAGTTAAATCCATCTTTATCTATAGGTCTTGAAAGAAAACAGACCAAGATGTTAACAGTAATGTTACACATGATATGATAATTACTTATTTTAATTTTTTGTACTTGCCTGTTTTCTCCTTGAAAAATCTGTAAAGAGCATATAACCACTGACTATTACTTATAAAAGTGTTTTAGAAATTTGTGCAAATAAATTCCCATGCAATTCATTGGAAAAAAGAGTCAAACATTTTCACATACACAGAAGAAAGAAAAAGCTAAAAATTCACTGTTCTTCTAAGAATGTATATTCCTCCTTACTGTTGGGTGATAATTATGACTACTCTCTTTATTATAGTCAGCTCTTACCTTCCTTTTGCCATTAAGGATGCTTTACTGAACCTAACAATTTCTATAATAATGGATGTAAATCCTTTTTCAAGACCTTCATTATTTTTCTCACTCATATTCCACTCCTTAAATTTTCTTTGCCTTTGTGAACAGTTGGCTTGCAGACTAGATCAGGCCCTGGATCCGTTTCAAGGTCCAGCAAACTCTAGGAGGAGGAATGTGGGGATAACTTCCCACATTAATGGGACTTAAGCAGGCAATGAATGGGGCCTGGTTAACCAGGCACCATACAAACTTGATAGAACATAATCTTGGGTCACAAAGATATGAATTCATTCATTCATTCATTTATTTATTTAACAATTTTTTACTGAGTGTTTACTATGCATCAAATACTATGCTAAGTCTTGACATAAGTTGATAGTTCCAACCAGTAGAAGTAAGATAAGGAGGTTGAGTTGAAAGCATACATGCCCTGACTCTGGAGTGGAAGGAGGCATGGTGCATAGAAAGGACTGATAAAAGTTCCCTTGTGGGGGCGCCTGGGTGGTACAGCGATTAAGCATCTGCCTTCGGCTCAGGGCGTGATCCCGGTGTTGTGGGATCGAGCCCCACATCAGGCTCCTCTGCTATGAGCCTGCTTCTTCCTCTCCCACTCCCCCTGCTTGTGTTCCCTCTCTCGCTGGCTGTCTCTATCTCTGTCAAATAAATAAATAAAATCTTAAAAAAAAAAAAAAAAAAGAAAGAAAAAAAAAGTTCCCTTGTGGCTCGAGTAGAGTGAGTGAGAGTAAATGTGATCCACAGAGAGCTTTCAAACCATTTAGGAAGTTCATACTAAGAGCAGTAAGAGGTCCCTGAGTAAAAAATAAAAATAAAAAAGAACAGCCCCAGACATTTGAAAGCTGGACTGGAATTCACAGCAAAGCCAAATTATTCTCCTGTTAAACATAAACAATTTCGCAGAATATCAACCTCAGACAAGGCTACTCAGGGACCATGATAAAATAAACAAAACAAGGCCACTTCATGGGTAACTGGAAAGCTCAGCCAGTACAGCATGTGACTCTTGATCTCAGGGTCCTGAGTTCAAGCCCCATGTTGGGCATGGAGCCTACTTAAAAACAAACAAACAAAACAAAGCCACTTCATAGTTTGCGTTAAGCATAGGCAAAAAAAAAAAAAAAGTCACTGAGCTACCCACAAAATACCAAACACCTCATCTTGACAAAAATATATGACTGCTACTTTACCAATTACAGTTTTATCTTTGTGCTAGAAAAGATTTATTAGATATCCATCAAAGAATAACCCCTATTTTCTGACAGCATTCAAACTAGAGCAAACTCCTGCTTCCTTAGACCCGCCCCCAAATCACCTAACCAAATCCCCAATCCTAAAATAGGTTCTTTCCAATACCATCTTACTGAGATACTCCATGGTTTCCTATATGTACTTTGTTTTCCACAGCAGTAAGCAATAAACCCAACTGGTTTAACTCCAGGCATATTCATGATGCTCTTTGGCTGAAGTTTTTGACATACTTAGAATAAATTTTAACAGTTAAGATTTTACTGAGGGAGCTGATGAAATGGAAAGTAAATAAGTACCTTAAATTCCTATATAGGCCAAGATAGAGTTATACGGTCTATCCTGGGTTAATTTTCTCCCTTCCTTTTAGTCCTTTCCGTGGGTTCAGGGGCAGATTTTACCTTTCCTTACCTCGCTTTTCCTTCCGTGTAGACCTCACACACATTCTGGAAGCACTATATAGAATCCCGTATCTCAGAACACGAGCAAACTTAAGTCTATGCTTTTACAGAAAACTGGGAGACATTTATCCCTCACACCATTTGATTTTGTCTATGTTCTCTACAGTAAGAGCCAGAGATGAGGACTCATGTGCTTATAATGATCTGTTAAAGAATTCTCCTAGAAGTGGCACCTGGCTGGCTTGGTTGGTAGAACATGCGACTCTTGATCTCGGGATTGTAAGTTTGAGCCCCATGTTGGGTGTAGATATTACTTAAAAATAAAATCTTTAAAAAAAAATTGCTCCCAGAAGAAATGTGTTAAACCATAAAGGAAAAGGAAGGGATAAAGTCAAGCAAGGATGCAATTACAGGCAAAATCCCAGTATCAGCCTAGGCCACAGGGAGCTCTGAAGTGTAAATTATACCTCAGAATTTGTATCAACTTGAGGCAAGGATCTGGGCTATTGTACTCTGACACTAATTAGTCATTGGTAATGGCTGTGCCAGGGGCACATAACCTTGCAGGCACTTCCAGTTCCAGTAGCTAGGAGCAGCCATACAAAGAGTCACAAGTGGGGGTAGTTTGAAGCAAAAGCAGGCTGGGGCAGAGGTTTCACAAAAATGGTCAAATACATCCCAGAGGATCTGGTGGAGCATCTCCCATTTCCTAGTCTTTGTCCACCCGTCTTCATTTCCTGCTGCTGGACTGGCCTTCCCAAGAGTGATGACAATGGAAACATCTATTTGCCTTGGAGGAAGCTCTACAGAGATATGTGTATACCACTGGTCCTACAAAACAATCTTACACAGCAGAAACTTAGTTTATTTCCTGAAAGTCATTTTAATTAATTAATTAGACTAATTTTAATGTTTCTGAAACCCTTCATTCTAAATATCCCATGAGGAGAATCTCAGAGTTAATTCAGATTTCCCTGCAACAAGTTCCATTTTGTTCCACTTTCATTCTTCCCCCGGTAAGTGTTCAAGAAAATATGGGGCCAGCCTCACCATCTGTCACATCAATAGATATGTTAAGCATACAGCACACTGCCTGGCACTATGTAGATCCTAAGTGTATAGTAGCTATCTCTATGATTGTTCCATTCTAAAACCCTGCACTAACAGGATGTTAAATGCTAGGGGAGGGAATTACCCCTTTCTGGCTATCATTGACCAATTATCCACTATTCTTTCTGTCCTCCCGGGACCTGAAAGATGTGTTGGCCACAGCCATGTGACAGAACCATCTGTAGCTCATGCTTTTTGGGACCAGAATATTTCCCTCCCCTAGAATTATCAGCATGGCTGTAATGGCTCAGTAACAAACACATGTCTTGTGTGACTTTGAGGAGGGAAGATTTCCAGAAGTCTCTGACTGCTTGGAGGCAGCAAAAAGAGGGAGGATCAGTTGCCAAGATATCTCTTCCATCATAATGAGCACTAATTGAATGTCTTGTTTGAAAAATGTGTAAAACTATAAAGACATCATCACTTAGATGATTTGGGCTGCAGCCTGGCCAGATGCAGTTCTATGTCTCAGACACGATGTCATAAGCCAGTTAAGATGTGTCACATATTTTAAAATACTGTGTTTGCTTGGACTGGTCAAGTATTCTAGGACTTGTCCTGGATAAGCCTTCAGGCAAATGATGAAGAAATGCCCCTGCCCGCAACATTCTTCAGTTCTAGTGTGCTCTTCCCTTTTTGACTCTCATATAAGTATATCCTGCCCTCCAAAAGTGCTGGCCTTTCCTGTCTCCCCTGTCTCCAATTACAACTTGCTTGCTCACTGTATGTTAACGCATTGGGCCCAGGGGCCAAGAAACAGGGAAAAGGCAGGAACCTAGCTGAGGGACCTCCAGGAATATCCAGGTAGTTGGGGACATGGCCAGGAAGTATTTCATAATAGGTTGCATGATTTTATTGAATACCTTGGTAAGAATAAGGGATAAGGGTGGAATTTTGGTGATATTTTGATGGAATTACAGCCAGGGCTTTAGAATACCTGGCTGCTGCTCTACCCGTTAATCTATCAATGTTCTATCAATTTATTCCCTCTCATCAAACTCAGAAAAATCTAAGTGCATTAAAAAAAAGAACAAAGAGAATGAGATGAGAATACATTTATTTGAAATATATTGACAAGTATCTAATTGACTTCTAATGCAATGCTATTTGGCAAAACATAAATTAAAGAATGTAGCCCAACTCTTATAAAAGGAATGTCCTGGGATCTAATCAATCAAGTTATTTTCTCTGTTTGAGGCAACTTGGGGAAGGGCATTAGCAGATTCTTCTAGAACAGGAAGAGCGCTAGAAATTTTCCTTATTTGGCCCTGCTCTATTTTTGTTTTCTCTTAACAGAGAGCCTAGCATAAAATCAAGCAAAGGTATGTCTGTCCTGGCCTACCTCTATGAGACTCTTTCCCCAATATCAAACTTTGTTCACTTTCAACCTACTTAGAATCACTGAAGCTGTTGTCTCTACAACTGACCAGAACAAACATGAAGTTAACTTTAAGACTAAACTATTCACCAGGCCAAAGTTGTACTCTCGGTTCTATTTAACACCTTGTATTAATGGTGATAAATCACCTTCATCCTAAACCCAGATGAGATTTCAGACAAAGTCAATGAATAATGATCCAAATATGTACACTTTTTACAGGCTCCTCCTTCTTCTGGCCCTTGGTTATCTAAAAGAAACACAAGATCCAGTGCTTCAGAACATGGGGCTCTGAGCAAGCATGCCTGGTCCAGTCCAGGCTTTCACACATAAGAACTGGATGACTTTCACTAAGTTACATATCCTCTCTTCGATTCCTATTCCTAGTCTCTCAAGTGGGATGAGAACAGTATCACCCCATAAAGTTTTTATGCTGATTAATAAAGTTATTATATGTGTACTATATAGAATAGTGCCTGCCATATTTATCATCATGAGCACATTTATTTTAAAAGGAAAAGAACCAGACAGAATGCGCCTTTAAAGGAAAGCTCCTTTGAGCATACTGAGTTTCTGGGTTATGGTGAATGAGATGAGACATCTTCCTTCTTCGGGAGGAGTTAGGAAGACGGTAGAAGCAGAATTAGACTAAGGAGACTAACAATGTGATCCAGAATTCCAATTTCTCATATCACCAAAGAGCAAACCAAAGGACAAAAGAGACAGGATACTGACCAGGGACGAAGAGAGGAGGCAGAAAGCTGGGGGTAGCATGACAAAATTGTATAACTCATGTGAAGGTACATTCCTCCAAAAAACAGATTATGTCATCTAAAATTACTTTTAGACACATTGGTGAAAATCCCTTCAAAAGCCTTAATGGGAAGGAGTTATCTTTCATTGAGAGTAGATTTTTATACTTAAAAAACAACCACCATTTGGATATGAAAGAGAAATGAAAAATACGGTAATATGTTCTTTTTTCAAAATGATGCCATGAATGAAAAAAATGATATAGCATTTTAATTTTATGTCTTTGATTTCTAGTACTTTTTATATATATGTTTTCTGGTCATTCTCCACCCCCCCCACCCCAGAATATGAATTGATTGCTTATGGCTTTGCCTACCTTTATATGGAGGACTTTTTCTCCTTATGGAATTGTTTCTACTCATGTTGAATATTAAGAACATAATGCAACACTTTCTGGCTGCCAGGGGGAAAGTTGTATACTGTGTAGCAGGGCTCATGTTACTAAAACTCATGAATTCACAGCTTTCTGACTCTCTTCACTGTCGTTGGCTCGGGGTCTCCATGTAGTGCCATCTTGGCCACTTGGACATTTCTGCTTCATTGTGAGCATTGATACTCTTTCCCTCTCTCTCCCTCTTTCTTTGGTGAGGATTCATTTCTCAGTGTCTTTCCTGCCATTTTTCTTATTTGTAGAATCTATCCACTGTTTCTCCTGTTTGATGTTGAGATCACCTTTGCTAATTTTAAGAAACATCTTATTAAATTTCCTTTTCAAGACCGAGGTCTCCTTCCATAGTGATAGTAGAGTTCCTCAAGTAATTCTGGAAACAAAGGAATGAGGGGGAGTGAGGGCTATTTCCTAGGGGAAAAGACTTCTCAAAGGGCACAGAATTTGCCGAAGAGGAGGGGGAAACAGATGTGCTTTTGAAGTGATGTTCTTGGGTGTAAGGAATCACTGACTAAACTGATTCTATTTCCCCGCCTGGCCCCAAATATAGATGTAAAAGATGATTTTCAGACAAGCAGAGAGGTTCTAAATATGTGTGTGGATATGTGGAATTGGTAAAGGTGAATATTTCATTACATTCAATACATTTTCAAATTATTTATATATTCATTTGCATTGGCTCATGTTCTCTTCTCCAGGAATACAGATATGAGAATTGCCGAGTCTTGAAACAGGAGTAACAATTTAATATCTATTGATAATTGAGTCAATAGGCCTTCCTTGGGTGCTTATGATGTCACAGTACCTGGCCAGGTGCTATGGAGTAAGCAAAGAGGAAAGGGAACTGAACCTCTACCCTCAAGTCTGAGGAATAGAAAAGAAGATTTGAGAAAATAAGCAACAGATTAACAGATTTCAAAATTTATTCTATAATTAATGGTAGTTAACTGAAACATTTAAAAGCTTTATCTTATATCTTCTCTTAATTTTTTTTGAGGAAGTATGACTTTTAAAAGGCTTTTGCATTTAACATCACCCAAGTAGAAAATGACTCTTTCTGATCTCACCCTCATGGGACTTAGAGTAATTTAACTGTTCTACGGTGAAATATGACACATAGAACCAAGAACAGATGAAGCTGATGGTGATGGTTGTGTCAATGATTAGGAAAACAGGCAAAAATGTGGGTGAAGAAACGCATCCAAAGGCCAAAATAAAATTATTACTGAGCTATTATTTACTGAGTACCTTCTAGGTTCCATGCAAGTGCTTTTCGACTTTGGCCTTAGAAAAGTGCTCTGTGAAGCTTAACTTAACATACCCAAACATATATTTTATCAGAAATAATAGAAGGTTATAAAGGAAAGCAATTGCTGTGGAAATTAAGAGGAGGGCAAATATTAAGGAGATAAAAATCTATAGAATTTGAAGTATTTTTGTATTAAGGGGCTGATAACTATGGAGAAATCCAGAATGAGTCTGACATTACAAAAAAAAAAAAAACAAAAAAAGAAAACAGTGTTTGTTATGATGTATCATGGGGGAAAGCAAGGATCAGGTATAGGTAATCTGGGAAGAGTTTTGCTTGGTGAACATTTTTGTTTGAACTGGTTTTTAGTGGTTCATCTGTTGACAGACCAACTTCCATCATGGGCTCTTTTCAAGGCAGCACATGGCTTATGACAGCTCTCACCATGCCAGGCCTTTATGTAATGAAAAAGAGTGGTTCCTGGATGATAGATGCTCCTGCTGCACCAGGGGAAACTGTCAGGAGCTTAGAGGTGCTTAGCAGATAACAGGCATTTGTTGCAAGGTACACTGACACTGCAGGGCAAAGCAAGCAGCAATTTGTTATTCAGTCATTGGGCCAGGTTGGGGAATGCTGATTTAGTGGACAGAGCAAGATAACAGACCTGGAGCCATGCAAATCACCAGAAAACCTGAAAAAGTAACTACCGTCCCATTCAAATCCATCTGCCATAATAAGGGATAAATTCCCTTTTCAAGTTTTCCATTCAGGCAGAGATCACATGATGGACCAAACATGATGTGAGCAAACCAACTATGTTAATCCACTAGTACTGCTTCTGACACTGATTAGGAGCTTGATAAATATTGTTGCATGAGTTTTCTGATTTGCTTCTTTATTTAAAGATTTTACAAGTCTCGATTAATCTTACTCCATAATATTTCCCACTTTGTGTCACAAATGACACACCTGTGAATGTCCAAATTACCATGTAATAAGCTTGAATATAAGACCAGCTTTATGGTTAACATTGACACCAAGCCAAGAGGTTCCAGGCATTCATTTCAAGCAATCTGGCTGCATACCTGTATGTCATCAGTGTTGAGTGACCCTAACCCATTAATAAATCATGAACCAATCTTTGGAAAAAGATACGAATTCTTCAGTCCAAAGGATAAGACATTTAACTCATAAAGCTCATCTGGTGACACAAATGGTATTTTGAGTTTCAATTTCTCATTCAAGGACATCTTCCAAAACCTTTTAAGTAAAACATGAGTTTTTTGTAGTACCAAAATGATCCACCAAATGAGGAATAGGATTATATCAGTTTTCATGTTAGAGCATACTTTTCTTTAATGTACATGAAATTGAATTGTACCATTTGCAATTGGTGATAAGCATCTTGAAGAAACAGAGAGATTTTCATAGCTCAAGTCTAATTTTAACATATAGTCTTTCCACTTCTCACTTCCCACTATTTGTTTTTATTTTCCTATTGTTTTTATTAATGGACTAAGTGAAATTTTGCTCATAATTGTAGCTCAATATTTCCCGATTTGCCTAGAAATGCTTCACATACTTCACATAAGAATAAAATAACTTATTTTATGATTGAATATATTCAAGCACTTATCTACCCTTCTGCTAATTTTCACCAGATACACAGTGATAGTTCTTTGAACTGTTTCCTAGGAGAATAATTCCAGACCCTCATGATTCTGGTCATTCCTCACCAAAGGAGTCAACATCATTAGACCAATCGGTGCATCCTAAGACATCTTATGGAACAGTATATAAACTAAAAAGTTAGGTTAATATTACTATGCACTTACTATATGATTTTCTTATTTCCCTGAGTCTATCAAAGGACATAACTTCTTCTTGTACACTACATCCCAATTCTCATTACCTTCTTAGGGGTGCTTTGGTAATTTAATATCCTCAAGGTGCTTTCCAAGTAGAAGGTATTAAAACAATCTGGCAAATAATTGTCTTGCCACAAAAAAAAAAAAAAAAATCACTGATGGTTTTCTATTTTCATATACATTTAAATAGTTGTTTGAGGTTATGTTTCCAAAGTGGCCAAAATAACTATGTGTTTGCCCAAAGAAAATAATCAAGTCAATGAAATAAACAAACCAAAGTAAGATTTCTTGTATGGAATGCATTATATTCTTGACAGGGAATGACAATCGATGCAGATAAAAGTAGTAACCCTAGAGGCCCAGCTGGAGACAAATTGTGCATTTTTCCTTCCAGAGGTGTTATATGATAATTAGTTAGCTCAGAGCTGCCTTACATACAGAAAACAACAGTAAGTATTACATAAATAAATGAGTAGGTGAATGAATGAATGAATGAATGAATACCAAGAAAACCTTGCTGCCTCTAAACCAAGAAGGACAGCTGCATCATCTAATGTCTGTAAATGCCTTTTCTGCTTCCCTGCAGAGTTATAAAGAGCATACATCTTTTCTGTTTACTGAATTAGTTGGTTATAATGCCTGTACACCCAGATGCATCTTGGAAATATTTGCATCTATTCACAATAATGTATTGGGAAGAATCCATTCTGGAAAAGTATTAGCAGTTGGACCAATGTGTTCTGAGAAGGCTGACAACAGGGAGAGATGGGAAAGGGAATGATTTCTGGCTGTCAGGATCTCTCTCTCAAGTTTTTCTATCCTACCCTCCTGACATGGAGGTATGAAGTTAGAATTATAAAATATGGCTATGGGCATAGAAGAGGAAAAATAAGGGTCATCTTTTAGGGCAGTATTGGCCTTAACAAAAATCCATAATGCAAACAAGACAGCTTGGGAACATTTCATAGAACACAAAGAAATAGAACACTGAGGCTAAAATGCAGGCCTGAGATGAATCCTAAGGTGTTGTCTTAGGGTTGGGGACTTAGTTTACAATCTGAACCAATGTATCTCTTTGCCAAAACTCAAATAAAGACCTCAATAGAGGATCCAAGGCTCAAATTATTTATTCTTCTGGAACTCCCTGCTCATCATTATTCAAACATTGGTGTTTAATTTTTTAGTGAGAGAAAATGAATTAGACACTTGACTCCAACTCCTCTATGGAGAAAAATATGTAGGTTTCAAAGGGATCTGATGTTGAATGATCTAAATCATCATTAACATCATCTTCAATATTATCATTAATATTGACTCAGCATTTACTGTGTAATTCAGACTTCTAAGATTCTCACATGAATCAGGTCATTGAGTCCTCCAAAGCTGAAAGAAGCAGATGCTAATATTACCGTCTTAAGATGAGAAATCTGAGGCTCAAGGAAGTTAAATAATTTTCACAAAGCCACACAGCTCTGTGCCTTGTCTAGGTATGGGTGCTGATTAGCGCAGGATTTAAATATGGACAATCTAGGGGAGGAGGACTGTGGTGAGGAGTTCAACTGAGCTGCCAGATGTTGGAGCAGCCAATTAAAGCAATAAGCCAATGAAGAAGTAACAGTCAGACCTTTTATCACGATTGCAAAACTATACCCAAAAAGCTAAATCACAGGAAGCATTAACCCCCCTGATCCATTTTCCCCCATGGAATAGCACAGTGGTTTGAGGGTCTGGTGGATGCATACAGACGGAGAGTTCATTTTACTGCTGAAGAAGTCTCAAACACAAGTCTTCTGCAGTTTCATTGCCCCTGGGGCTGGGTAAAGGGCAAGGGGAAAGAGCAGGAATGGAAAAGTACGGAGTACCGTGTCGGAGTGGGGACAGGTGTCTTTGAGTTCCCCTTCCCCCTCTACCTCCTTACTGAGGCCTTAGCAGAGGCATCTGAGAAGGCATTTCCTTAACACCCCAGATAAAGAGGCTTTGGATGGAGGCTCGTAGGCTAGGAAGGTAGATATGTAAGAGCACGCTGGCCAGAGCAACCTTAGACTAACTCTGTGGCTGTGTACCAAGTCTGGTGGGGGGAGGCCAGTTCTCCCCTGTGACGCCTGTCAGGAAAAGCCTTTGTAATTGTCTATGGTGGCGCCTGAAAATTCACATATAGGTTTTCAGCCTGGGGCTGAACTCCTCAGTACACAAACCTAATCTGGAGAGATTCACTACACAAATTCTCTTCCTGCCCCCTATTGATTCTGTTAGGGCCTCCGCTTCACTCTATTTTGAAAATCTCTCTGCAAGTGTGCCACTGTGACTGACAGAATTATGTTCTCCAGTTTGTTGGGTTAGAAAAAAAAAGATTAAATGTAATCTAGATTTCTGACTAACCAGAGAAAATGACAGCAAATTTGAAATTCATAAATTCACAAGATTAAAAGGAATGGAAGGGAAGAATAGTCATGCATAGGAGATGTTAATACAGGATTGGAAAAGGTAAAAGGATGGAGGCTTTGGAGAAAAGAGAGAACCAATAGCAGAGGACAGCAGTGAAAAGCAAGATAATTGCTTCTTAGGATCCTGCAAAGACGCAGAAATGGGAGGCTCCAAGTATCACAGATGGTGATTCTGATTTAAGTGGCAAAAACAGGGGGGGCTCTTTGACAGGTCTACCCAAGCACAAACAAATGCCTCGTGCACCCTTCATGAGATGACCAGTGGTATATTCTGTGGGGGCATCAAACCCTGAAGACCACAGTTGTTTCTGGTCACCAGGCTCAGTAGAAGTTGAAGATGAGATGTAGGAATGAAAATGGGGGGCTCAGGTGAAAAGCTGCCTGCTGAGTGCTGAGGCCCCAGCCACCTTTTCCACCTTGCTCTCATGATTCTGATGGGCAGCAAAAATGCTCCAAGCAGAATACTGGAGGACTGGAGGCTACCTCCAGAAAAACTGGCAATTGTGGGTAAAACATTCAGTTCCGTGCCTGATATCTCAATAGTGAAGCCCCCAAAATGGTAAGGATTTTCCATACCCACACAACTTCTAATCAGCCTTCTAAATGTGACGGGAGAGGGAAGGATGGCTGACATTTTAGGAAATCCTCCAACAGGAAAGACAGTTACACAAAGAGACAAATAAGCAGCAAAGAGGGAAACTTAAAATAGTCTGTAATCAACATTCTCACAAAGATAAAAGAAGATACTGCATTCGTTTAAAAGAATGGATGCTAGACAACAGGAATCATCAGAAATACACATAGGTTTTAAAAATGAACATGTATTGCATGGTGCACTGGGTCTTATATGCAAGTAACGAATCATGGAACTTTACATCAAAAACTAGGGATGTACTGTATGGCGACTAACATAATATAATAAAAAGATATTATTAAAAAATAAATAAAAATGAACATGTTAGCCTAAATTTTATATATATTAAACAATCTGAAGGGCTAGGGGATACAATGCTTTCAAAATTCCAAGAGAAATGGTTTTTAACTTAGATTTCTATACCAAGGCAAGAGGACATAATTCAAGATCAAGAAAGTGGAATAATGAGAAGTTATTGTGGACCCAACACAGAAGAGTACAGATCCTTGGGTAATAGTTGTTTAACAGGCTGAAAGAACAACCAAACTAATGTGGAGCAAACCAGACAGCTGTGGGACAGAGAGCTGTGAGAAGTTCATCCTTGGGGGATGGTAGATGAGTGAAGGTGGGAAAAAACCCCAAAACAACCTGATCCATTATTCATTGTTTGTGAATCCTTGGAAAAAATGGTTACTATGTGCTTGACAGATACATTGGAACATCTGTGGAAGTGATAGGTGCATACAAAACTAAGTAAATGAAAAATGGGAGATTAACTAATAACTCCAGGAAAAGACAGCAAAGGACTCATAAGAATAGTGCCTTTTGACTGAGTAGTAAATGACACTTAGTAATAATAAGATAAACCTGATAACTGAACCTTACAAGGTGACACAACTACACAGGCAGAGGCTTAGAAAGCAGGCAGAGTACGTTAAATCCTTACGAAAAGAATCAGAGGTCAACAGAATGTTAAAAATTAAGAAATTGAAAAACAACAGCACAATGATATTATTTGGAAATTAATTTGGAAGTAAATTAAAAAAACTATATCATAAAAGCAAAAATCACCTCTGTTCCTCTTACTCTCCTCCACCTTCCTAACAAGGCTTCTCTCATATAACCCAACAGTTGGGTTAGGGGTCCTGGCACATAAATATCCATTCTTGGAAAGATTAAGGGGCTTTCATAAAAGCACTATGACAAAGGTCCTGAAGCAGAGAAGCCATAGCCCTTCTGAGTCCAAGGTTGTTTACTTTCTTCACAAGTATTGTGAAAGAGAAAAATACCTCACATTCCTTTGAGTGCAGTGGAATAAAGCACAAATTATTATTTTAGTAGATTATTCTACCACACTTCTAGTACTGGAAAGAAACACAGATGTCCAACAGACCTGTTCTCTCATGTTGGCTCTTGCTTTTTTTTTTTTTTTTAAAGATTTTATTTATTTATTTGAATGAGAGACAGCCAGCCAGTGAGAGAGGAAACACAAGCAGGGGGAGTGGGAGAGGAAGAAGCAGGCTCCCACCAAAGGAGCCTGATGTGGGGCTTGATCCCAGAACACCAGGATCTTGCCCTGAGCTGAAGGCAGAGGCTTAATGACTGAGCCACCCAGGCGCCCCTCATGTTGGCTCTTATACTAGTTACTAGCACACTACCTTTTCAGGGACAAATTTTTTAAAAATCTCTGAATTTTAATCTCAAAAAATATAAAAAGTAGTAAGTATTTTGATTATTTTGTGTGAGTTAACTGAAAATATGCAGTTAAATAATTGACAGAATTATAATAGTTTATAATTTTATTTTCCACTAAAAATTGAGACAGATCCTAGGAAATACTCATTTTAGTACTTAAGATTTTGATTTCAGGTTATTAATTTGATTTTGTCTAAAATACATAATTTACCAAAAAAAGGTACTCAAACTTAGTTAAATTTATGTTGGTGTTAATGTTCTTATTTCTTTCTTCTTTTTCTTTCTTCTTCCTTTGAGATTCCAAGTAAGCCTAAAACATTCCCTTGGGTCTTTCCTTTCTGGCCTCTACTACACTTCTGGATGAAAAAGGAAACAAAAATTTGCATACATACATATTTGTATGTGTTTGTAACCTATCATACTGATGCTTTATCTCTGTATAATTTCTTAGCTTACAAAACGTATAAATATGCATGATCTCATCCAATTTTTTTTTTATTAAGATTTTTTATTTATTTATTTGACAGAGAGAGAGACAGCCAGCGAGAGAGGGAACACAAGCAGGGGGAGTGGGAGAGGAAGAAGCAGGCTCACAGCGAAGGAGCCTGATGTGCGGCTCGATCCCACAACGCCGGGATCACACCCTGAGCCGAAGACAGACGCTTAACGACTAAGCCACCCAGGTGCCCCGTCATCCAATTTTTATAATGTCTTTAAGTATTGATACAGAAACGAGAAAACTGTAGATCACTTGGATAGATGGATAGATAGATAAAAATATGGACCAGATTCAAGACAAACTGAAGTTTTTCTAGACTTAATATGTAGAGGTTATTTCTTTATTATTTTTGTTTTCTTTTATTTTCTGTTTATTTTTAACCATGAAAAATGCAGAGTACTAAACCCTGGTGGGGAGAAAAGAATACAAAATTCGCAGCATTTTTTTTTCTTGAAAAACTTAACATCTATCTAGAGAGAGAAGATAAACACCTCCTAATTTTTTTTAAAGATATTTATTTATTTATTTATTTAAGATTTTATTTATTTATTTGACAGAGAGAGAGACAGCCAGCGAGAGAGGGAACACAAGCAGGGTGAGTGGAAGAGGAAGAAGCAGGCTCCCAGCAGAGCAGGGAGCCTGATGCGGGGCTCAATCCCAGGATCCTGGGATCACACCCTGAGCCAAAGGCAGGCGCTTAACGACTAAGCCACCCAGGCGACCCCACCTCCTAATTTTTTTTAGTATTAATTTACATGATCTGTGAATAAATGCAGGAAAGCTATGGGGTTTAAAGGAGTCAGAAGATCTGTATAATAGACATGGGTGATAGGAAGTTACAAAATTAAGATAAGATACTAAGTCTTCATAGTTCCATTCATCCAGAAATGTGAAAACTTTTAGACATCCAGGACCATGTAGACAAAAAAACCAATTGATGATTATAATCAACTACTTTTTGTTGGATACTAACACCAAGGCAATTACTTTAGCTCTTTTACAAGTGAAACAAATCGATGAAATGAATGCATTATGGTTATGGCCACAGATGGCATTTTGTGCTTTGAATCTCATGTATTAAAGTCTCACAGAGAAAACCAGCTTTTCCTCACTGCAGCCTTCTGTACACCCATGCCCTGTTGCTGACTGCTGGAAAAGTGGCTTAAAGGAATTCCTGGGGCGGCAAAGACCTTGCCCTCACTTGCACTCAGTGTCCCAGTTAGGAAGAAAGCTGGATGATATGAACACTGAGGATACCTGTGGTGGATATTACTCATGTCCTTTGACAACTTGTTCTCCTCTTCTTCCAGGTACATGAAGGATTATAATTTTTTAACCCTCAAAGTTACATTTGTCATGTTAGTTTCCAGGGAAGTGAAAAGTGAGCAGGAGAGAAAAGTGTCATTTCCTGTCTGAAGTATTAATGGCCAGTATTTGGTTCTCTTGTCTTGATCAGGTGGCTATGTAGCTATGTTCATCAACAGACAGAAAGGATGGACCCAAACATAAATGATCCATATTTTCTTTTCTCCATGTACTACTCCAGAAGTAGTTCTTAGAAAGGGTGGTGAGGGGGGAAGCCTACCTCGGAGTACATGGAAGGAAGTCAGGAAGGAGGTTCCCTCTCTTTTTCCTGTTGTCCATTGGTCAAAGATCATTCCATTAGAGGCTAACTCCCCATACTTGTGGTTTGTATTATCCTCATCTCACACCTAGGGGGCCTCTTAGGAAGCCATATTATAGGATCTTTAGTGTGATGTTTAACTTAAGTTTGAAAATGGAAAAACTACTCTGCGTAGGAGGGTCACTGACCACAGAAACATAAAAGAAGCAGTTGAGGAAATATAAGAAGGCACACAGATCTCTTTCCTAATAGAAGAATCCTGATAATGTTTGCCTAGTGGAATTTTAGAATTGCTATGGATAGTGATTGCTGCATGTTTCCCATTGTTTCTGAAATCAAGTCAACATTTATTGTTTTTATTCTGTCCCAGTTTCACCAGTGTATGCTGGGTTACTGGAATCAGATAGCTTGTTTTTTAGTTCCTCATTATCTAAACCAAAGGAATCAGTCTGGATCAGTTGTAACCACCTCCTTTCACCCATGTATGCTGGACCTTGGGGAGTAGTTGAAAGTCTGTCTAATATATAGTGACCAAAAGATTGAATTGTGATAGGCATTATAAGTACTCACTAATGTTAATCATTCATATCTAATCCCTATTTCTGGGTATATGAAGAATTATAATTCCCATCCACCTGAAGTTAGGCACTGCCAGAATATTAGCCAAGGAAAGGTGAGTAGAAGTGGTGGGTGTATTTCTCAAACTAGAACATTCAATAGGCCAATGCTCTTCCTTCTCTCACACAGTGTTTGTGATCAAGGAAGCACATATGAAAATAGTGATGTCATAGTTTGATTGAGCATCTGTTAGCTTCTGTCCTGGAATGACCACAATGAATACCTTTCTCTGGCCTTCTTCACGGAGCATGTAGTGTGAGACAGATATGAATCTTTAATATTTTTAGCTACTGAGAACTTAGAATTGTTAACTTAGGTTCCTCGAAGTAATTGGGGATGTTACCTAGCTTTTCCTGACCGATATAATCCACAAAAGATTCCATTCCTCCACAATGACTCAGGTTAGACTTTTTGATTACATTACTGGGGACTCCAAGATTTAATCTGACTTAGAAAAAAAATAAAGATGATTTTTATTGTTCTAAATTATAACTGACCAAACTTTTACTGATAAATAGGTATCTTCTCTGGTAAGAAGAACAAAAATTATGTGATGGGCGCTGCTTTTTGTTTGGGCATGTTTACTAATCGAATTGCTAAATGCGTTGAGCATAACATTTTTAATTTAGTGTAACAGAACAGATGCATAAAAGTGATTTTAAGGAGTGAAGTTGCTACACTGTCATTCATCCCACTGACTTGCTTACAGAAATAAGTGTTCTGTCTTCAGATTTTTCAGACTATTTGTTCCACACTAATAGCTTGGAAACATGACTTCTGGAAGTAATTTACTTAAACCACAAATCCTCACTACTTCTTTCCGCTTGGCTACATGGCATCTGAGCTAGCTATGGTGTGTTTCTGGAGGATACACTCTATTACATGGCAAGTGTAAATAGGATGTCCTTATTTCTCTGACCCAGATCGCTTGTGGACCTTTGTTCTTTTCATGTTACTCCCAACTCTGTTATGCAGTCTATACGTGAATCTTGGATGCCTCCCCAGATCATTAATCATACTGAGGATTACTCAATAGTATGTATGGGGCTTTGGTTTTCCACCCCAGACCGGGCCAAAGCTTCCGATAATCTGAGTACTTCTCTTAAATTTCTAGATGTATCCAATGGAACAAAAGTACGAAAGATCAGAAGCCTGTGAAGGTTTAACCTATTCATGAATATTTTACCATCAGGCAAAACAGTATGGATAGTCTCTTCACGTTTTCCTTACTACCTTCAGAGAAGCTTGTTTATGACTGGTATTTATTGATAAATGAACACATTGTTTTAAGTTTGACCTCACATGGAAATATAAACCAATCACACCAAGCAAAAAATGTAACCACCTTGTATTAGTACCAGTATGAGCAATTCCATTGAGATAACTTTCGCTCTTGATTTCTTGTTATGGGGTGTGTAAAAACAGACTGACAGCACTCCTCATAGTCTCTGAAAATACCTCCCTCTCTCAAGTTGCATGCTATATTTTGGTATTGAGACTGAAAGAATGAAAAAGGTATTAAGAAAAGAGGGATGTTCAGAGAATGGGGGTATGAGAAAAGTCAAAAGAGATTCCAAAGTGCATCACCGCCATAAGAGATAGGGAGGTGGAGTTGAACCTACAACAGGAATGTGAACTAAACTTACTGTGGTGGTCATTTCACAGTATATCTATATCTATATCAAATCATTATGTTGTATACTTAAAACTAATACAATGTTTAATGTTCAAGTATAACTCAATAATTTAAAAAAATTACAGTAGTAAGTTCAGGATCCAGGAGCCCCTGAATCTTCATTCTCTGCCTTCAATTGCTCAGTGCTTCAAGCAGTTGGTATTTTAACACAATACCATACAGAAATGAATATTTCATTTCATGATGACATTCAAAATAGGAATATGTGGCATCTGAGTATGGCCAGAAGGGCTATCCTGGGCCTTTAGTTTTCAGGCATGAATCTAATTTTTGAGAGTTTAGTGAAAGTTTAGAGTAGACTCACATTAACGAAGCTCATAAATGAGCATAACTAAAGTGCTCATTTATTAATTTCATATGGGTAATAAAAGAACTTTACAGATTGGAATTCTGGTGCCAACATATCCTGTGCAGTCTACCCCGATACACAAATCATGAATGATGGACATAAAATTAAAGAGATGGATTAATTATGCAATGGCTAAAATTGAAAAACATTTTGCCAAAAAGGGTAACTCTCAAAATCATAGGGGCTTTTTTGGTAATTACTCCTTTTCTCTTTTGCGTCTTGAATATATATTCTGTATCCATGAGCCTGTAGACATGTCTCAAAGCTTTCACTTTAGAAACAACTAAAACAATAACAACAAGACTCCTTGAATCCAACATTTCCTCCAAACTATGATCCATTTTCTGGCTCCCATCAGAGCAAAGACTTTTTAAAATTTGTCTATGGCTGTTTTCTCCACTTCTTCCCATGGTAGCTCCAACAGTGAAAAAATGTTAATCCTATCTAGTTGCACTCCTGAATATATATCCAAACTACTAATGTTTTTACTTCTTTACTGCCTTTTTGTTTCATGGTATCATCAATTCTTACCTTGATTTTAAGAAAAGCCTTCTGAAAAATTTTCCCCACATCCCTATCTGTGCTTTTGTCATTATCTATAAAATAGCCAGAATCATCTGCTTTTAATTAAAAGCATGATCATGTCATTCTTTCACTTAGTTTCTTTTAGAGTCTTTAGATTACACTAAGGATAAAATCTAGTAGTTTTACATGTAATTATTAAAAGTCATGTAATTATTATACCCATAATCGACTATCAATTTTGCCTCATTTCATGCTGCTCATACCTTCATTTTCTGTATTACGTGTCCTGACTTTCTACCAGTTCCAAAGACCTGCCAATGTCGTTTAGGATTCAGAGCGTTCACATGAGCTGTTCTTTTTGCCCTGGAATGTTTTTCTCTGGCTTAGTCTTATTCAGGTTTCTTCTCTTGCCTTACATGTCACTTCCACAGGTAAGTGTTCCATGAAAACCCAGGAGTAGGTCCCTTGTATAGCACCTTGCATTTCTTTTACTATAGCATACAATAATTTTGACTTAATATTTACTTGCTCATTACATTATTGCTTTCTAACTTATTCCTCACACTAAAAACTTCATATAAGAAGGGATGCATGGCGTCTGGGTGGCTCAGTTGGTTAAGTGTCTGACTCATGATTTTGGGTCAGGTCATGATCTCAAAGTCCTGAGAGTAAGCCCTGTGTCAGGCTCTGCACTTGGAGGGGAGTCTGCTCAAGATTCTCTCTCCCCCTCTCCCTCTGCCCCTCTATCTGTCCCTTCCCCTGCTTTCTCTCTCTCAAATAAATATATAAATAAAATCTTTCAAAAAAAAAAAAAAAGAAGGAATGACATTGGAAATGTTGACTCCTGTATCCTCATCTTCTTAGAATCAGTTTATCCTCATTAATTATTCATTGAACAAATGAGTGCATTAACAGGAGGAAAAAAGAAGTAGAATCTTTCATTTATGGAGCATTTGCCATATGCCTGGCACTTTGGTTGATATATTATCTAGATGAAAAAACAAAGATTCAGCACATCTCATAAATTTGTTTTAAGATTACATGATACCTTGTAGAAGAGGAAAGATTTGAACTCAGATAGTTCTGGCAGCGAAGGTAATGTCCAAGGCTGGTGAAATTCTCAATTCCTCCTAGAAGCTGTTTCTTTAGACTGTCTCCTAGTATCAGTCTCCAGAGGGCATCTTCTGCAGTAACTACTCTGTATTTCTGCTCTCTAGGTGCTGTGGTCCCTTCTAAAATTTTTTGGTTCCTGATCTCCGGTACTCTGAAGAAATCAGTCATTTCCAGATCTAGCCCCAGACACTGACTTCAGCTCATCTTCCACTGACATCTCCACATATTTATATACTTAACAAATATTATTTTAGCTCTTTTACTCAACAAATACTTGTATGAATCATTGTGTTAGTCAGGATGTCCTATTATCTTCTGACATCAAAGTCTCTGGAATGAAAGGATAACATAAGAGAGCAATACTTGATCTCTTTATGGTCAGTCTATTTCTTTGTTTGCTCCATCCAACCTCACAGAGTCTGTAAGAGTTAAAGTCACAAAAGATCAGAGTAGAAAATGGCACAGATAATAAAAGAGTCAGCAGAAATAGCTTGCTGTCCTGCTGTTTCTGCTGCAGGGCCTTTAGGAATATTACAAACTATGACTATATATACATTTATGTGTCCTTGTAAATATGTCACATGTAAATATTTTTCTGGAAGGCTGGGAGGGCTGAATCAATGTGTGACCATTTTTCCTCCTGTCAGAAGCAATAGAATTTTTATTAGCATAATTTCCATTACTCAGCACTGACTATGGTATCTTTGATCAAACTAATTAGAAATAGTTACACTTTGTACCATGAGATATATCAAATTTATTAGAAAAAATTATGTATGTGCACACATAGAAAATAAATAGGGATATTAAATATAAAAGTATGACATTTATGCCACTGGTTGGAGTGAGGAGGCATCCTAATTAGATAGTGAATATTCTTAAAGTATGGATTTTCCTATGTGGGTTGCATTATTCAGCTAAAACTACAATTGCCAGTAGAACTTGAATACACAGAGGAAGACAAAGATTTTTTTTTTTTGAGTGGTCAAGTCAATCTATATTTATTGGTGTACCGTTATGTGTCTTTGCTTGATGTTGTGATGAGGAAAATGGGTTCCAGGCATTAAGAAGGTCTTTAATATACCTTGCAGACAAAGATTAGTTAGCTAGTATATGGAAATAGAATGTTTTAATATCTTTAAATGTGTGTTCAAAGAAAGAACTGGTGGAGTTGTTCACAGAAAAGATGGAATCTTGTAGTCAGGAGACATATCTATGGGGAAGGTGCAAGTCATATGGTTTTGAAAATTGAGTTGGGGCAAGAGGATAGCAGGAGGGTATATATCGGAGAGAGAATGGGATAAGAACTTGAGCTTTACTTCTGTACTCAAGGACTGAAATCATCAAAGATGGAGATACTCAGACCGCACTGAATGAATAAGCAGTGTGTCTAGTGGATATTTTTGAAACTTTCATGGCAGATACAATGCTAGGAGTTAAAGAGGATGAATAAACCAGAAGGGCTGGATGCTATTATCATGGTTTCTCTTGCTGTGGTATTATTGTTATGATTTTAATCATCCTTATTTAGAAGCAACTGCAGTGTTCATGAGAAAAGGCACTTTCCTAGTCTTGACAGTTACAAAAAGTATTTATGTGACTTACATAATCTGTATGTCCCTGGCTCTTACCAGTCTGTGATACATATGAGGTCATATTATTTTAATAATCCACACTTCATACAAGTCTCAGGTTTCGCCGAACCATCTCCATCAGTGAGAGCCAAGATGCACATCTGGCAACACGGCAGCTGTTAGCATTCTCCTGCAGTAGCCCTGGGAGTCCAACTCTGTGCCTATGGCATTTAATACCAATGATAGAGATCCCCAGTGCTGAATTCCAGCAGAGCTCTACACAGACAATATCCGATTCTTGGTAATTTATACCTGCTGAGACCCTCGGTAAACTTGTATTGAACTAAAATTAATGCCTGTTCTTCCCTGGAGAGCCAGAAGAAGGTAATCATGTAATTTAACAGCTCTTCAGTTTGGAGCCCTCCTGCCTCACTTGATGGACATTCAAAAATGAGATAGTAGCGTCATTCCTCTTCAAGCTGGGAGAAAGTATCCCTCCTTCTCACAGAAACTTTCTTGTACTTGCTTTTCAATTACCGAATTTTCTCTTTGCAAGTTCTAAACTTCTCAGTTAATTTTACTATAATTTTTCAGACTGATTGGCAAAACCAAGTATATTTTCCATAATTGAAACTCAGAGTTTCATCATGTGACTACTCTTTAAAAAGCCTGTTTCCTTCTGCCCTTGGTCTCCCTTCCCACTTCTTTGTTCAGAAGCACACAATGACTAACCGAGAGCAATATTTCTCTTTGAGAAAAATTAATCTGCACTGGCAAGAGTTAGCAGAGTTGAAGAGATTTGTTATTTGAATTACTGGCAATTAAGCAACCACATACACAGTCACATAGGAAAGACACAGTTATAACTTTTAACCAAGCAATCAGGTGGGAAGTAAAAGTATAACATCCTTTATTACCTTCTTTCTCTTGTCCTCTCATTTCTTGTTTCCTTAAACTAAAACATATTTGGACTACTGAACATTAAAACTGCTAAATCTGCTGAAAATAAAATAAGAGTGGTACACAAATACACACCCACATACATACACCCATGTATCTGTACAACTTTCACTCAGTGTAAACATCTTAGAGGAGATAGGTTTCAAAAATTCTTTCTTGGATAAACTGCGTTTGCCTCAGTGCTGGAGATAAGGGACAAGGCAGGGTATGTGAGATCCCTAGGGCTATGTAGTTCAGGAATTTCCATGTATAATTGTTGCCTGTTTAGAGTCTTGCCCAGATAATAAATACATACTTTTGTACATACATCAGTTTTGGTTGTTTCAAATATGACGACTTCTAAAAGATAGCTACGTACTGCACTTTTTTGGACTATATTAAAATAAATAATTGGTCAAAAATTGGCAACAGGAAAGTATTTGGCTCCACAAAGCCCAAATCTATTAGATCCTCTTAGATACCATACACAGCAAGCGTTAAAACTACTTGGGAAGAAAAATCTTTGATGCTAAAGTAATAGTTTTCTTTGGGTGTTAGTTGCTCTGGGCTATTTAGATAGCCATCTGTAACACTAGACCAAAAAGAAAAAAAAAAGGTCTACTGTATGGTTTAACACAGCTGAACATTTATTTATTGCAATAATCAGGGCATTGAAAACAAGATCATGTCTTCTTTCATTTAGTTGCTTTGATTTATAATGGGGAAGATTTGAACAGGCTTTTAAAATGTTGGGAGGAAGCCACTGAAAATATAAATACCTGTTTGCTTACCATCTCTCTTCCCCCAGATCTGTAATGGCCATGAATATGGCAGCTCACACTCATGGTGCAGGTTGCTTGTGCCAGAGGGAGCAATACGGTCTTATTCTCAAGTAATTGTAATGTTTTTTATCTATCTGGTGGATTCCTGAAAGACTAGTGAAAGACTGTGTCTTTGTTTAGCATAACTTGGAGCGTTTCAGGGACTGAGGCTGCTTCTTGGGTGGAACTGACTGAAAGCTTCTAAGGCCAATACTATTGGCCGCGGCAGTCTAGGGCAAGGAAGAAGTCTAGACAAGCAATAAACAGCCTGGTTAGTCTGGGAAGGAAGAAGCTAGGAAAGGGGATATATGAGGTATTCAGGGGAAGACAGGCTTCTAAAAGTTCCTGTGTGAACTGAGGAGTCAAGGACATTCATATGCAGAGCTGGATCCATGCTCAGAAGAGACCAGAGAAGACTCTGAGCTTTCATCTCTGGCTAAATGTGAGAAGGAATCCATCAAAATCCTAGAGGAGATCACAGGCAGCAATCTCTTTGACATTGGCCACAGCCTCTTCTGACTAGACATGACTCCAGAGGCGAGGGAAGCAAAAGCAAAAATGAACTATTGGGACTTCATCAAGATAAAAAGCTTCTGCACAGCAAAGGAAACAGTCAACAAAACTAAAAGGCAACCTACGGAATGGGAGAAGATATTTGCAAATGACATATCAGATAAAGGGCTGGTATCCAAGATCTATAAAGAACTTACCAAACTCAACACCCATAAAGCAAATAATCCAGTGAAGAAATGGGCAGAAGACATGAATAGACACTTCTCCAAAGAGGACATACAAATGGCCAACAGACACATGAAAAAATGCTCCATATCACTCATTATCAGGGAAATACAAATCAAAACCACAATGAGATACCACCTTACACCAGTTAGAACGGTTAAAATTAACAAGACAGGAAACAACCAATGTTGGTGACGATGTGGAGAAAGGGGAACCCTCTTACACTGTTGGTGGGAATGCAAGCTGGTCCTGCCACTCTGGAAAGCAGTATGGAGGTTGCTCAAGAAGTTAAAAATAGAGCTACCCTACGAACCAGCAACTGCACTACTGGGTATTTACCCCAAAGATACAGATGTAGTGAAAAGAAGGGGCACATGTATCCCAATGTTCATAGTGGCAATGTCCACAATAGTCAAACTATGGAAAGGGTCCAGATGTCTATTGACAGATGGATGGATGAAGAAGATGTGGTGTGTGTACACACACACACACACACACACACACACACACACACACACATGCACACACACTGGAATACTACTCAGCCATCAAAAAATGAAATCTTGCCATTTGCAACTATGTGGATGGAGCTAGAATGTATTATGCTAAGTGAAATAAGTCAGAGAAAGACAAATACCATATGATTTCACTCATATATGGAATTTAGGAAACAAAACTGATGAACACAGGGGAAAGGAAGGAAAAATAAAATAAGAGGAAAACAGAGAGGGAGACAAACCATAAGAGACTCTTAACTATAGGGAAGAAATTGAGGGTTTCTGGAGGGGAAGGTGGCAATGGGGTATCTGGTGATGAACATTAAAGATGGCACTTGATGTAATGAGCACTGGGTGTTATATGCAACTGATGAATCACTAAATTCTACCCCCAAAACTAACAATACCCTATATGCTAGATAACTTGAATTTAAATTTTTTAAAAAAGGGAAGATATTGTGAAATACAATGCAGCAGATATACAGTAGGGGTGCAGAAAGTATCTGGAAATCAGGTTGTTTGAAAACAGATTGATAAGACTGGGTTACTCATCCCCCAGGTCAAAAAGCTAGAGAAAATGAACTAATTTGCATTAAAGCATAAATGAGTTCTACCCATCCTACTTAACTTTCCCAGGGTACTTATAAAACATTATTTTAACACTAGTCATTTTCTAATTATGAGATTTTAGTATAGAAAATTAGTAAGTACGGCTAAAATTGGGGGGGGAAACTGCAAGAATTACTAGTTTTTGACTTGCAGGGTTTAAGGTTCTACACATTAATCTTGTTAAGAGCTGTGATCCTTAGTCTATTACTCTTTACGCTCTTTTGAAAGACAGGTATGCTAAGAGGATTAAAAGAAACTATAGATGATTTACACTATAAATCAAAATAATTGATCACTTTGTTTCCCTATATAAAGTTTTGACAAATGCATCAGGAAAAAAATAGCTCTGACTGGTGAGGGCAGGGGGTGGAGGAAAAGGTTGCTCTATTTGGGACTGTGACTTCTTTAAGAGAGAGAATGGATCGATCATGGGGTTACCTTCTTTGGGGGACAGAGGCATTATGCATCCAGAAGTCAGCCTATGGGGAATGAATAACTGTCTCCAGGATAAAGTTGAGCCTCATAAAATGGTAGTATGGAAAACACCCAAAGACACCCATGACATAAATGTCATGAATGTTTGTGGAGCTCATATTACTACCCAGTCTTTTTCTCTTCTCTTCTTTACCTTTCTCTCTTTCCTCTTATTTTCTTTCTTTCCCCTCCCTTGCTCCCTCCCTTACTTCCTTCGTTTTCTTTCTTTCCTTTACTGTTTTTTCTTTATTTTTCTTTCTTTCTTCCTTCCTCCCCTGCCCCTTTTGCTCTTGATAAACCAGTTCAGGGTCGCCTCGGTGGCTCAGTCGTTAAGTGTCTGCCTTTGGCTCAGGTCATGATCCGGGGGTCCTGGGATTGACCCCCGCACTGGGCTCCCTACTCAGCGTGAAGCCTGCTTCTCCCTCTCCCACTCCTCCTGCTTGTGTTCCCTCTCTCGCTGTATCTCCCTCTGTCAAATAAATAAAATCTTTAAAAAACACACACACACACACACAAACCAGTTCAGTACTATCTGTTCAATAATGATTTCCTGAGAGTGGAAAAACTTCTTCCATCCAAGTCCTAAAAGTGTAAATCCATGTCTCCACTTGCTTTCTACTCATTTTTATGTCAAATCCTTTCTGCATTCCACTTTTAGTGTGTATGTATTGTTTTTAAGTCCTCAAATTATTAAAAAATAAAATAAAATAAAATAAATCCTCAAATTACAATTTTTTTCTTGTGTTTTGGGAAATGCTGCTTCTCCTGTATCATTCATGAGATGCTAGTGGACCATTTCATATACCTAGGTATTCTGCTCCTTATCCAGACTGGATTGGGATAAAGAGAGCATGTGAACCAAGGCTGGCCAAGCAGACTCCTTAGACTTTTTTAGACTGGACTACGAGGTGTTTCCTTCAATAAAAGCATAGGAAGGGCCCGGACCACTGAAGACTGAACTTTCACCTGAAACATTCATCTGAGTTTCAAAGAAAGAAGATCTAGTCTTTCCTCCCACTATTTCTCATTGGTGGGTGGGAGTCTTATGGGGAAGAGTAAATCAATAAAATCAATACAAAGAAGTCATATTTTCATTGAACACTTGAATGAAACAAAAGTAAAGTTTGTAGCATGCAACAGCATCATACAATCTGTCCAGTCTGACTCATGGTGCTATGAACATTCTAAACTCTTCAGAGTGGCATTGTAGATATCCTCATTTCATTAAAAATATACGCACATACATGTTAGATGTTCTTCCTTAGAAAAATTTTAAACTATAATAAATACCCAGTGAAAATTAAGGGAAAGGAAAAATCCAAAAAGCTATCATAAAATGAACTTTAGGAGGTTCACCTTTGTTTTTTGTTTTGATTTGTTTTTTTGTTTTTAAGATTTACTTATTTATTGGAGGGAGAGAGAGAGAGCAAGCATGAGCGGAAGGGGCAGAGGGAGAGCAAGAGAAATAATGTGGGACTCTATCTCACAACCCTGAGGTCATGACCTGAGCCAAAACCAAGAGTCTGACGCTCAACTGACTGCATCACCCAGGTGCACCTAGGAAGTTCACCTTTAATGAATGATTTTGATTCCATTGTTTAAAGTTACTTTGGAGCTTAGTTTGAAGATTTTTTTCTGAATTCTTATTCTTTTAAGATGGTTTAAGATCACAGTCCTGGAAAATGTTTCCCAAGGTCACAGTCCATCTAAGGGTAGGCATCTTCCATGAAGCTATTAATTTAAGGAACAAAATAAAAATCCATATGTCTCAAGGAAAACATAATAGACAGGTAGTCTTTGGTGATTGTGATTTATGGTAACTGATGGCTTAGGTTGTGAGTTTTTATTTCATAAATCAGAAAATAAAGCCTATGACAGGGTGGTACTAATGACAAAACTTAAGTCCAAAACATATCAGATCTTAAGTTTTGGGTTTTCTGGAGAAGGATTACAGAAATGCCATTTCTTACCTGTAGTTTTGTAATACCTGTGGTATGTAAAATTAAAAATCACTGATTGTTTAAAATTTGTCTGACAAAAAATATTAAAAAACACTGAAAACTTGGAAGTCAAATTATCTGTAGCATTTCCATAATTAAATTGTCCACTCATGTTTTATTCAACCATTCACTTATTCAACTCAAATTTGTTGTACTCCTAATAAACGTTAGACATTGTGCCAGACCCAACATCAGTGTGCTTGCCCCCCTCCCTCTGAGGATCCTTACTCCATCCTTACTCCTCACTTGCTCTCCCTTTTCTTTATGTAGTCCACAATGATACCTTTGAACTAACTTCAATCAGCCGTGAAAGTTATACTCCAAGTCACAAGTAACCTAAAAACAAACTCTGTCTTACTTGAATTATTTCCTATAAGGGGCTGAATCATTTCTTCTCAATAAATAAAGGGGGGAAAACCAAACTAGAGGAAAAAAATGGAGGCACAGGTGAGACTCTGTAAAGCAGGATTCTCTTCTTTACTTGGCTATGGATACAAAACATTCTGCTTGATTGATACCTCATTTTTAATTTACAGATTGTCCAATTCTTTGATATTGAGTAACTTCACAAATCAGATACTTTGACAAAATCCAGGGGAAAAACTGTACTTTGGTGAGTGCAACCCCACGTTTTCCTTGGTGACATGACCTTCTCAGGTTCTTTCCATATTCTTTCCAAACTAAAGCACATGAGTATTATTGGATTTTTCATATACATTTGCATCCAATGCATTTTTTCTAAATTAGAAGTAGCATAAATGCCACAAAGAATTTGTGAGGAAGATTAATTGCTTTTCCTTTTTAAAATGTTGCTCCCTCATTTCATATCAAGGGTGGGTATAGTGAGCTTTTTCTGTTTTCTTGTTTGTGCTCAGCCAGTTTGAAATACTTCTAATTATTCACTCACCTTATCAAGCACACATTCATTGCACTTAAATTTCTGTTTGTATGCTTTAAAACAATAAAATACGAGAATAAAATAATATATCCGCTAAGCCCAACACACAAAGAAGTAATCCAGAAAGATCCTACCTATATTATGAAATGTCTTATAGTATTAAAGATAGAATTCTCAGTCTGATCCTCACCAAGTTATAATCCTTCTGTGATACAAACTTAAGTCCCTGAAGGAAGGATAAAAAAGTGATAAACATATTGTTTCTCTATTGTCTAAAATTCAAATGTATGAAGAAGGCAAAATGGTAGAAAGTAAATCAGAAAATCATATAGGGCAAGCAAATTTAGAGAGAAACTGGCATTTTCAAAAGTAGATGGGAAGTTTTAATGACAGTTATTAATAGTGGAATATATAGACCAGACCTTATTTGGAAGACAACAATCAACTTTTGAACATTAAATTTCACTCTTTTCAAACATCTACTACATTCTAGGATGAAGACAACATTTGCACCTCATTCTATGTTTTCATGCTATCCCTGGTCTGACCATAACTCCATTCTAGTCACTATGTCTTCCCAGGCTAGGGCTTCTGGTCCTTGGCCCCTCCATCCTGCCTTCTCCATCCTGATTCCCCTAATAAAATATAGAGGTCCCTATGTCATTCTCTCAGTGCTATTTTACTGTTATGCTAAACTCGCTAATTCAAATAACCAAACTGGTTGAGGTTTTATTGATATTCTATCCCTTGTGGTCAGTGCATAGGAGTCTATGGTCAAAATGTGGGCAAGGTCAGGAAAACTCTTTCCCATGAGAATACAGACAAGTAACAAAAAATAAAACAAAACAAAAAAACAACTTGTCATAAAATAACATCCCTAATAAAGATAATATTTTCACCTTCAGAAAGATCTTACTGAGATAATTTCTTAATTTCCAACCAAGGATAAATAATATAATAGCTGGAGTTTTAGGCAACTCCGATGGTCAAATATGGAATATTTATCCCAAGGAGCAGCTTTCAGTGCTAGGCATGTTACATGTTTTTAGGTAACTGCTTATTTCATCTTTTGCTAAGATTCCTTCACGTTTCACTTAACTGCTATTCACTCAATAACTTCTAGAAAAGGGTTAGCGTATTCAGTCTAGTACCTTCTGCTGCTGAAACAAATGAAAACTGCCACACTTATCCATTCATTACCTGATTCTTAAAAAACTGAGTTATAAGTGAGACCAGAACCGAGAAATTCGGCTTTCCTGGGCAAGCCACATGCATCACACCACTAATGTATGTTTGACCCTGGGTCACAATGTCTCTTCTGTCATTTCTACCAGAAAGATGGAGCAGAAGGTCTGGGGAAACAGGGTATTAGGCTGTGGCTTGTGATTCAGGTTCTCAGTAGCAAGATCAAAATAAAATAATGGGACCAATCTCCAACCTTTCCATCTCTCTCATACAAGAACAGGCAGTCCTGAGATGCCCTTGGCCCCCATCCAGCATGGCAGCTGTGACTCTCAAAGCTGTGGATTGATGCTGGCAATGAAATTCCCGACAAGATATTTTTCTGCCATATGTTCTGGGAGTGCCCAGGGCATCAGGCTTCCAATGACAATGTAATTTAATGGCTTAAGAGTATCTTAACCATATTTCCTTCCAGAATCTTCAGACTGGGAGATAAGCACTGCATGAAATCTGCTTCTGGATACTGGCCATTTACTTACTTGAACTATTAATTACCTATTCTGTCCCACAGACACTGTCCCTCTGCAACTCTGGTGTTACTGACTTATTTCATTTACTTAAGATGCTGTGGTTGAAGGTATTAACTGCCTCTGTGGAAAAACTGCGAGAGTGAAAGTGAGAGAGAAGAGCCTTTTTGGAAGTTTAATTTGCCTCTGTTCAACCTTATGGCAACTTTATTTTTCAAATTCCATTTATCCCTGAGTGGCATAAACCTATAAAACTTGGCTTACAATGCAATCGTCTTTCCTGATACTTAACTGTTCCCCTTCCCATTGAGGCTGAAGCAAAGTGGGGGTTGGGTAGCAGAGAGAAAGAGAGAACTTTTTTTTTTCTTCATGTCCCCACAAACATGAACCTTAAACCTATTCTGTGTCCCTTAAACCTTCACTGTCTCCTATGTTGTAGTCCACTTACAAAATTTTTAAGCTAGAAATATTGCCATCACCCTCTATATCCGCCTTCCAACTTCCACTACCACTACCTTTGTTCAGTTGTTCAGCAGGTCTTCCCTAGCCACAGAAGGTAGCTTTTCTTTTCTTTTTTTTTTAATATTTATGTATTTTAGAGAAAGAGTATACCCGAGTGGGGAAGAGAAAAAGGAAGGAGAGAGAGAGAGAGAGAGAACCCTCAAGCAGACTCCCCGCTGAGCATGGAGCCTGAAGCAGGGCTTGATCCCAGGACCGTGAGATTGTGACCTGAGCTGAAACTGAGTCCACTGCTTAACGGACTGAGCCACCCCCAGTGCCTCACAGTAGATAGCTTTTATACCAACACCCTTTCCTTTGAGATACCTCCTAAGGTATATTTCCCAAACTGTTGGCACAGTTGTTTTTCCCAAGCCAACTGTGATCATATCGCTTTGCCCCTTATATATCCCTAATGATGGATGATCTTTGGTACTGGTAGAATAACACTCTAACCCCCCTACCAGGACAGACAAGGTGGACCCTCCTGCTGAACCTTATCTCCTGCCACATTGTGTTCCAGTCACTGAACTTAATCACCATTTTCTGAATAAGCCATGTGTTTCCATATCTTTATGCATTTGGACAAGGTTTTCATTCATTAGAATGTCTTTGCCCCCTTATCTGCCTAATGAATTAATTTCTTCTCAAAAATTCAAGACACAGCTCCAAAGTCACTGGCAACTTTTCTCCATTCACTCTCCCCACTATGCATCCACGTTTGTTATTCATCCTGTACTGTAGTACACGTCAAGCTAACTGTTAGCCCCTGGGAGAATCTCCAGGTTTGCTTGTTAGCAAAGGTGCCTCTGAGTGGCATCTGCTGTTGAAAAGCTTAGGTACTAGTTGGAGAAATAAGATTAATTTCCCTGAAATATTATACCAATGACACAAAACAATGACACATTGGTAATGCAACAGACAATAATGCTACATGATAAGTTAGAGGACTAAAAGGAAAAGTTTAAAAGAAAGTTAAGGAGTAGATATAATTGTTGGGGAAACTCTTATCGATGAGTTGAAACTGAGTAGAATTAAAGCACAATCTCCATGACAAAGAGATTTTACATGTTTACTGACTCTAAAATAAGAAGAAAGAGTTGAGTAAGTGATAAATTCCTATCAAAATAGCCACAGAATATCCCTATTTGCTCTAAATACATTCCAAGGAATACTATAATATAAAGGATAAATTTAATAAAACCTATCTAAGCTCAGAATTAAAGTGTACATCTTTCTATGCCAGAAATTAAAAAGAAATATTAATTAGTTAGCAGTGCAAAGACCAGAATCTAGGCTCTGGGTCCAGGGACAGACTTACGTGGCATAATGTAAAAGAAAGTTGTTCACACATAAGGGATACAGGGATACTTTCCAGTGTTAACAGCCACAATTTGCCATCTATTGGATGTTATGCACCAAATAACATACGGACTCCTTTATAAAACAAAACCACAGGTGATATAAGAAGATACGGATAGAAATACATTATTAAAAAGAAACTAATGTTAGCTACCTTTATTTATTAATTGTTTTTAAAGATTTATTTATTTATTTGAGAGAGAGAGTGTGGCAGGGAGGGGCACAGGGAGAGGGACAGAGGATCCCAAGCAGGCTCCCCACTGAGCCAGGAGCCCAACATGGGCCTCCACCTCAGGACCCTGAGATCACGACCTGAGTTGAAACCAAGAGCTGTCCGCTTAAACTGACTGAGTCACCCAAGCACCCCTAACTAGCTGACTTTTAGTACAACACAGATCATGGGGATGAGAAAACTTAAGTAAGGGTACTGAAGACCTAAAAAACATAATGAATCAGGCATTGGTCATTATTTATAACCTTATGGTTATATATTGAATGTTATACACAGATAATAGAGAATACAAGTTTTCTCAAGCACACATAGAATATTCACAAAAACTGATCATATAGTAGATAAAAAAAAGAAATCATTGGTAGGGTCAATAAAGTAGAAATATTTTAAATAATACTTTAATCATAATGTAATAAAACTAGAAAATAGTATCAAAATTTTAAAAAGGCCCTTCCTCCTGGAAATTTACAAAATCCCTCTCAATAACTCTTGGTGTGAGGGGAAATACAATAGAATTTATGCAATTTCAAAAAATAATGATTAATCATTTGGGATTTTCTCTGTGATGATCACTTTTGTAGTTTCATGTTTTTGTTTTTTTTTAAGTCCCAATAGGTTTTTGCTTTTGCTTAGGAGGCATATCTGGAAAAATGTTCCTACAGCCAATGTTGGAGAAATTATTGCCTGTGTTCTCTTTTAGGATTTTCATGGTTTCAGGTCTCCCATTTTAATCGTTAACCCATTTTGAGTTCTTGTGTAGGGTATCAGAAAGCAGTTCAGTTTCATTCTTTTACACGTGGCTGTCCAATTTTCCCGGCGCCATTTACTGAAGAGACTGCCTTTTCCCTGTTTTAGATTCTTGCTGTCTTTGACATAAATTAATTGACCATATAATTGTGGGTTGATTTCTGGACGCTGTATTCTGTTCTGTTGACCTATGTGTCTGTTTTTGTTCTAGTACCATACTGTTTTGATTACCTTAATTTGTAGTATATCTTGATATCTGGAATTGTGATACTTCCAGCTTTGCTCTTCTTTCTCAAGATTGTTTTGACTCTGGGGTATTTTGTGGTTCTGTACAAATTTTAGTATTATTTGTTCTGGTTCTGTGAAGAATGCTTGTTGGTATTTCTAATATCTGTAGATTGCTTTGTATGGTCAGACATTTTAATAATATTAAATCTCTTAATCCATGAGCATGGAATATCTATTTGTGTCTTTTTCAATTTTTTCATCAATATTTTATAGCTTTAAATTTCATACTTTGGAGGACATTACAGGCTGAAAAAATACTGTTTTTCTCTAATTTTGTAATAATGTGACCTGTGTTTTATATGATTGAATTTTTGGATCCCACTTATCACTTTTGTTGTGATTTTACTGTGCTTCATTATATGATTAAACAACAGTTTATCCACTGTTGTACTGATGGAGCACTAGGGTGTTACTGACAAAGCTGTTGTTGATATTGTCATGCAGGTCTCCTTGTGTTCTTGCAAAGCACTTAAATTGTTCTCTTAGAGTATTTTTATCTTCAAATTTATTACATGTTGCTAAATTGCTTTCCAAATTGGTTTTATACAAATAACACTTTGTAAAATACAGGACTTCCCATTTTGTCATAATTTTACCATCAGTTGATGATAAGCTCTTTAGTTTTGCCAAATCGTAGTATATGAAATGATGACCTTATTATGATGAGCAGTAGAGGCTGTGGTTGAGAATAGTGAGCCCATGTGCACAGTGTCCTCTTTCGGTGCCAGCTTTGCCTCTCACTCACTGCGTTATTTGGGTAGGTTACTTGGCTTCCCTGTGCCTCAATTTCCTTATCTATAAAATAAGGATAATAATCATACCTAAGTCACAAGGTTCTCGTGAGGATTAAATGAGTTTACATATATACAAAACAATTAGAACAATGCCTGTTCTGTGGTAAGCACTCTGCAAGGTTTGTCAGCTACAAATCACCAGAATAATTTCCTTAGAGCAAAAGAAAATCCTGATTATGTTATGCCTTTTTAGTCTATTTAACCTGGAATGCCGCATTAGGTTTCGTCTTTTATGACAGTAATATTTCTGAAGAATATAGGCCAGTTATCTTGCAGAGTCTCTACCAATTTAGAAAAGCCTGATGTTCCTCTACAGTTAACAGTTCCTTTACAGTTTGATTCAGGTTGTATGTTCTCTGTTGTTCCCAAAAAAGGCTTCTCTGAGCCTCCATAGGGAGACATGGAGTTGGGATGGCCTTCCAAAAGTTCTTGAGTTGTGTTGAAGGGGATGGGTCTTTTACTCCCCATTGAGCAGGCTGCCTTGGGGAAGAGTGACACTGGGAAAAGCACTCTCTTTAGCAGAGTGTGCTTTCCAGAGAGGTATGACAGCTGAGAGCTATTAGGCCCTGCACTCCCAGCAGCTGGCCAGTAAGTCCCCAATCTTGAAAGGGGAGTTGGGAGATATATCACAACTTCACTACATGTGTAATGCAAATTGATGAATAATATAAACCGTATCATGCCTTTTAGGTAGTCTTAAAATATGTAAAGCAATGTTAAAACATACATAAATAGTAAAACAATGTGCCATTTTAGGCACATATACATGCAGTAATAGTATGAGATAATGAATATTAAATTCAGATTATTGGTTACATCTGGGGACATACAGTTAATAGGGTAAGGGAGGGGTACCCAGAAGTGTACCTATATTAGTAATGATCCTTCTTTAAATGAAGGAAAAAGAGATTTCTTTTTTATAATATTTTTTAAAAGTTTCAGTGTAATGTAACACAGTGTTAGATTATTTTCAGGTGTATAATATAGCTTACCACAAGTGTAGCTACCATCGGTCACCACAGAATGCTATTACAATATTATTGACTACAAGCCCTATACTATGCCCCTCGTGACTGATTCATTCAATAACTAGAAGCCTGTATCTCTCACTTGCCTTCACCCATTATGCCCATCCCCCCATTCTCTTTCCCTCTGGTAATCATTAGTTTGTTCTCTGTACTTACATGTCTGATTCTTTTTGTTTATTCAATTGCTTTGTTTTTTAGATTCCACATATGAGTGAAATAATATATTTGTCTTAGTCTGACTTCTCTATCTACTATTTCTTCTTCAAAGATACGCTGTTTTCCTCATCTTATTTAATTTTATAATGATACTGATATTTCCCATACTGAGACATTCACACCTATCAAGAATCCAAGAACTGCTCAATCTGTGAGCTTTTAAAAGATCAGTTCAAGGCTCTTTGAGCTCCAGAGAGATGGGGATAAGATGGTTGAGACAAAAAAAAAGAAAAAAAAAAATCTTGTCATCAGGGGTCCAAGTTTGTAACTTTAAGTTTTAAGAATATTATTCTGAGAAGCATCTTTAAAGAGGAGTCTGCATATTTTTAGATCCCCTGGGTCTAGTCAGACCTATATATATTTGCTACAGACAGAGAATGTCTTCTGTGGGATTTTCCTATATATGAGGTCACTCTGATCCATTCTGGCCCATCTCAGCAATAAACACAGGTTTAGGGTTATCACTGTGCTCTGTATTTTGTATTTGTATTGGTCCTACTAATGGTGACCCGTAGGACACGGATGTGTAGGGCAGGTTCCCCCAAATAAAACAGAATAGCTGTTAGGGCTAAGTAACGGAGGTGTCTTTATAATTTAAACAACATAGTTCTTAACCTGTAAGAACCCAAGCTGATTTGAATGGGATGACTTATGCAAATCCTCATAAAACAGAGTGAGAGGAAGATTAGGGATCCTTCTGTTTCTCAGTACTCACTGATTGGCAGAATCAGACAGTGGTAGCTCTCCTTTAAAGACTTTTACCTAATCCAGCAATTCTGTTTTATGGAAGAAAACCAAGGAGACTGAACAAGTTACCAAAGGTTTCACAGCTGGTAAATGGCAGATCCAGGACCAGAATTAAGATCACCCATCTTGCAGGTCAATGCCTCATTGTCTCCAGTTCATTTACATGCTTTTGGCATCAGTAAGCCAGAACATTTACATGAAAGCTATAGGCTAAGTTGACTTTGTCATTAAAATGAATGAAGTAATTTATTAAATATCTTCTTATTATTTTGGTCATCTTGGACATAGGTTTAAACTGTCAAAATATCTGAATGATTTCCTTCAAAGCAAGGTCACACAGCAATATGGGGAAGAAACTCTCCAAGAATAATCAATCCATTACCAAAATTTCACTGAATAATTGCCAAAGTGTTAGACTGTATCTTAATAATGGCATGAAAACTTACATACTAGTCCTGGTTTTAAGGAAAGGATTAGGGTATGATCTATTAATTGCAACTTGATTGAAATATTTGTGGTCTGTATTTTAGTGGGAAATCACTGAGAGCAATGGCATGAAATAAATTTGCCCTGCTAATAGAAAAACTCATAGTAATATGGAATTGAAAATCCAGTCATGCCACCTTCTTGTGAATAAAACGTACAGATTGAAAGCAAGGGATGGAGCCAGCCATTGCACGTGAATCATACAGAATTATAGGTCTGTTTCGCAAATTGCTACTTGGGATTGCATTTACATAGTAGCAAGCGATGGATTATGCTGAGGCCAAGAAAGCATGTGTGCCTGGCACTTTGAAGAGAATACTGTCCCCGGGCACCTCCTGGTACCTATTGGAAATCGTTCGGAGTCCACCCTAGTAACTGTACCAAGCCAGAATCTGGACTTTGTACTTCTAGCTCTAGAGCTGAAGCTTGTTTTCATGATGCTACACTGCCTGTTAGTCACCCGATATATTTGATACTTGTATTGCTTCCTGTCTCTCTCTGGGAAAAACACCTCTAATCCTTGGCTGATTGACACTGTGAACTCACTGCAATAAAACTAAATTTCTATTTAATACTATTGTTGTCCCTCAGGATGCCTGTGATATAAATTCCTCTTAACTACTCCTTATTCCAGCTATGGGAGTGTCAGCTACTGAACTGTCTATAGGCTACCTTATAAAATCATTGACCTTAGAGTGAGTGTCTGTGTGTGAGTGGTGTGTGTGTAAGGATGTGTATCTTACCTGTCTACTCTGACACATTATTGTGGTCTTACAACATCTGGCTACAGCCATGTCTCAGGAGTTGGAGTTTGCCAATGGGAAGGCTGGGACTGCTGAACTTGAGGCAACCTCTGCAGATTTCCTCACGCTTCCTAATTCATTCTCTTCTAATACATCGAGAAATTTCAGGAATGCTTTCCAAGCTACCAGCACCATTTCCAATCTTGGGAATGCACTAGCTGAGATTCTTTCTCTCCTTTCCCTGCCACGTGGTGAAAGCCAATTTGAAATCACAGAGAAAAAGACTTGACCAAAGAAAACATAAGCAATATTACAAATTTCTGCTTTCCTGGCCACATAATAAAATGTTATTCTCTGGCCATACCCACTTGCTCCATGAACTTTGCCAGAATCAGATAAACTCAAGTTTCTTCCAAAAGAATGAGACATTATAGGGGATGATTTCCATGCACACTGAGGATCAGTCTTCTTACTTAAACCAGGGAGAAACTACTATTTTCTCCTTGTCCCCTGTAGCAAAATTTCCTAGACAGTAATTGTATCATTAAAAAAATGGAAGCTGTATACCCAATGCCACTGAAGTCACCTTGGGCTCTTGCTTAGATGTGTCAGTGTCACCTGTGCTGCTGAGGTTTCTTTTTCAACCTAAAGATGATAATAAAGGCCAGAGACACTGTATACAAAAGTGGAGGGCACAATGGGTGGTTAACACTGTAACCTTGGCCCAGCACTAAGTCCTCAGCCACATTAATATTATTATGAGGGTCACTGTTGTCATCAGAACTGCATTTGGTATCTTATGACCTCAGGCTTTTACAGAATTTATTGGAAAACACTCCTTTAACTTATTAATTTCTTGAGGACTTTTTCACGTTTCATGCCAAAGTTTTCCCATAGCTCTTTTTGCTTAAAGATTTTATTTATTTATTTGACACAGAGAAAGGGTGAAAGAGAAAGAGAGAGAGAGGGTGGGAGAGAGAGAGCACACAAGCAGGTGAAATGGCAGGCAGAGGGAGAGAGAGAAGCAGGCTCCCCACTGAGCAGGGAGCCTGACATGGGGCTCCATCCCAGGACCCCTGGATCATGACCTGAGCTGAAGGCAGACACTTAACCAACTGAGCCACCCAAGCGTCCCTCCCATAGCTCTTAAAATCAGAATCATTAGGGTAGGGACTCCTCAGCATTTCTCCTCAGTATCTCTTCAGGACATAGCAGAGGGCCAGGCCCATAGTAAATGATCAGTACTTGTAGTACTTGTTTTTTTGAGTTTATGGATTAAATCATCCTGCTGTAGGACTCTCCTATGTGTCTGTGGGATTGGTTATACCCTAAGACACAATCCTGTATTTAAAATTGCCATTCTTTTTACAGTATGATACATTGATTTAATTTCAAATTTCAACAAGTTTTTCAAAACAGTAGGCACACTGGCAGTGTTCCCCTATAGTTCTCCAGACATATCTGGGTCTTAGTTTGGGAGGAGTTAAGGAAGGCTCGAGCTCAATGATACATTATTGGTCTGTTTTCCTCAAAAAATTCCAATCTTCTTGAGGTTTGAATTTTCTCTTATTCCTGTGCCTCTGGGGTCTGGCATATATAAAGTGGCTAATCAAGAAAATGTGGTTTGTGTAAATGTGTTGTGCATGCGTATGTGGGTCTCTTCCCAAGACAGGTCACATCCTTGAAGCTTTCTTTACTAAATGCTGAATACAGTGGGGAAAATAGGCCATAATAATTAGAAATTTGCCCAGCGGGTCCTGTCTTACATGCTATGTTAAAGACGTCACTCTAGATTTGGTTTAGAAACCTATATTGTTGCTTTATTTAGCTGTCCAGAGATGGAAGGAGGTGCATAAATAAAACATTCCAAATGCAGAGCCCATCTTTGTCCTAGTATGTATCTCCATGGGTTTCTACTTAGTAAGGTGAAGCAGGAAGGTTTCCAATGATAGAGCTCCAGGCAATAGGACTTTTAGATGATGACAGGGATTATGTGCCATGGACCTCAGCCACACTCATGTTATGGAAGGACCTGGAATGCAAGTGTAGCTGAATGTGACCTTTAGATTCAACCAAGTGAAATAAGAATTTTGTTTCAATTATTTTCTTCGCCTTTTATGTTAATTTTTCCCTTTCTCTACTTTTTCATTATTAGCTTTCTTTTTCATCTTCACAACCAACAGGCAGCAAGTGCAGAACATCTACTACATGAAAAACCTGATATTAGATTATTTTTAACAAAGGAAGAGGCGAGACTCGGGCAAGGCCCTAACATGAAACAGCTCGTAATAAACGTGTGTGGGTGCACATGTGTGAGTGTGCATGTGTGCTGCTGTGGGACAGAGTGTGGAAAAGAAAAGGAACCCACTAAAAATAGAAAAATAATTGTACAGCCCAGTGGCAAGAACTTCCAATTAAAGAATTATGTAACTAGATTACAGAAATGCAAGAAATTTTGTGCATCCATTTCCATACATAGAGAATGAGCAAAGAGGATTAGAAAATTTGGATTCCCACTGTAACCTCCTCATTGGTCTTCCTGTTTCCTTTTTCATACCCGTCCAGGCTCTTTTCTCCATTTTCAGAACATTACCTCTCAAATGCATTTCTCACTTGGTTTCTTTCTTGGTCAGTGAGTTTCAGGATAAAGTCCCTTAAGCTCAAAAGAGTCTTGTCTCCACTTTCTCTTTAACACCTATTTTTGACTGTGGCTCTAGCCATTGCATTAGGATCTGTAATTCCCACTTTGTTCTGTCATAGCTTAGTGTTTATATATGCTGTTCCCCTGCCTGGAATGCCTTTTTTTTTCCCCACCCGTAGCTAACTTCTATACATTTTATATCACCTCTTAAGGCTAAAAATACACTTCGTGTATTCTTCACTAAAAGACCGTCAGCTGCTTCTTCCCTGCATTCCTATGGCACAACATGTTTATCCTTCCACTGATTATCAAGCATTTGTACCACTTGCCAAATATGAAATGAATATTTAATATTTTTTAACTATATTATTATTCTTCACATTGTTACTGCTTTATTTTTAAAGAATAGTCACCATTATGAGCTCCTCTTATGAATAAGCGGGGGAAAGAACAGCAGTTGCCACTATAATACATAACTGCATGGGCTGAGAACTTCACACTTGGATTTTGAAGAGCCTTTGACAAGCTATATTTTTTGGTTCGATTTTCATTTAATCACTCTCTTTAACTGGCTGGGCTATTACTGCTTTACTTACAATCTAACCCTTTGAGGCAGAGGAAGGGAGAACTAGTAGAAAAGTACTGAATATAATGTCAGACTGGGGGGAAATGACCTTTGAGTTTTCTTCAGCACCACCATCTCCATTTGCTGCAAGAAGACCTCAGCACAGGCACCTGAGGAAGGCCTCAGCAGTGGGAAGGCTCCAGATAGAGAGACATGTGAAGCTAGGTGCTTGGGCTCCGAATGCAAATATGCATAAAAAATAGCTGGCCAGGGGCCTGAGTCCTTGACTACAACCCCCTTCAGAGACCGTTAACATACCAGCTGTGCACCAAATCTGGTATGGGGGGGGCAGCTTTCCTCTGTGAATCCTGCCAGGTAAAGCCTTTGTAATTGCCTATGGCTGGGCCTGAAAAATTACACATCGTTTCTCAAACAGTAGTTTTTCTCCTCAACTCCCTTTTGGATTCATTACAGGAACTTCTTTTGGACAATGTATTTAGATTGGCTTCAGGAGAACCTAAGGAGCGTTTGGCTCAAAGATGTTCTGTCTTTTCTCCAATAAACTCCGGGAATGTGGTCAATTCTCAGTGCAGACCTCTTTTCTTATGCTGCCACAAGAGCAGGTAGCCAGAAATAGTCTTTCATATTTAGCCCCTCTTGGTCCTGGGGCCTTCAGCGTTCACAGCTCAAGGTCTAATGTGGTCCACTGAAATTTTTCACCCTGACTTTGATGTAAGAGAGAAGCACCCATTCCCATTTCCTAGAGAAGGAGATATTATGCCACAGTATTGCAAATTTTTTCAAAGACATCCTTGTTTTCCATGATCCTTCAACTTCAACAATTCTATGAGATGAAGATAGAACTAAAGGTTATAAAAACAAAACAAAACAAAACAAAACAAAACAAAACAAAAAACCAAACCCTCAGTCTTCTGTTATCTTCTTTGTAAGCCTTACATGGTATGTCAAGCCCATACTTTTTGAATATGAGAATCTTTGCCATATTACTTTATGCTCATCCTTTTGGGAAACTGGCCAAAACTGAGATAAAGTGTAAGCATCTCATTATACCTAAAGCACTGCTGAGAAGGAAATCATGTCATATTCAACCCTGACTTTATAGCTGAGGAAAAATAAGTCCCAAAGAAGTAAAATAGTGTTTGAACCAATATTATGCATTTTATCAGGGTGCTGGGAACTTAATTGTTTATATTTAATTCTAGTAGTCACCCCTACACCAGTTTTATTAACAGTATGATTTGGGAGAGAATAAATAAGGACTTTGAACCTCTGTTTCCACATTTTAACCCAATTTGCTGTTAAAATTAAATGAAATAATGTAAGTAAAGTTGTTAGCAAAGGGCTGATCCACTGTGTCCCCAGGAAGCATAAGTAAGCACTCTCCATACTTCACCACTTTTCGTTATGCTCCCTCTCTAAATCCACATGTATTTCTAAAAATCCTAATGTAGTTTTAAAATAAAATTTAGATTCACTTTACTCTTTTTTTCATTTGAAATTAGGATAGATTTTTGACATCTCTTGTTTTAATGTAGGTCCTAGGGAAGGAAGAAGATACCTAAAGGGAGGATTGTTATATCTGAATGTGAAGAGAGGAGGAGATATAATAAATACTGTGAAGGTAAGAAATTAAAAGGAGAAAGAAATGTCTGGCAGGGAGACACCAACAGCAATGAAGGAAAAGATCTTAGTGTAGCACTGAAATCTATAAACTGGTGGAGAGATCAATGGTCTCAGGCAACTAATGATTAATCTATGAACAGGGCCTGTTTTGTAAATAAATGACCCGGAACAGCATTAGCTTGACCAGTTAGAGCTCTGAACACACAGAAGCAGATCAAAGATTAGAAAATATTAGACAAGACAGCTGAAAAATGACCATGCCTGGAAGGTGTCAAATACATCGTTTATCGAGTAGATAAATTACATGCACGATAAGCAAATGCTATAACTGAATAAATAGGAGCAAATTGGATTTCTTCTGTTTTTATTTTCATACATAAATATATGAAATCTATCGGTCTATCTATTATCTATCTATCTATCTATCTATCTATCTATCTAGATATATATATCCTCCAATTGGAAAAAGATTTATTTTTCTCACTGCTGACATGTGGAGAAAGGATTTTGTAAGAATTGCTGTCCACTGGGAAATTTCAGGTTTGTAAACTAACTGGTGATTTCAGAAGAAAGATGCAATTCCAATGTGAAATTAATTCTGAGTCTGTATCATTCCTTGTTCTAAGTTCCTCCCCAGGTAATTAGGCACATCAGAAATAGTGTGCTATATCTTCCTGAAATGCCAATTTCTCTCTGTCAAGTCTTGATCAAATACCTACTATTAGCCACCATTCCTGACTTATCTTTTGACAACCTCCATAAAATGGCTTGCTAATTCTGATGAAGCTATATTTTCTGATATTCCTCATCTTTCTTCTGTTATATTCAGAGATCCCATTTTATCAATGGTTTTGGAACCAGTGGACTCAAGTGTCAATTCAGAGATCAATTATTGGTTTAACTTAGTGTTAGGGATGCTGGTTCATATGAAAAGAGTGGAAGGGAAAGAGGTATTTGTACTGGATTTGAAAAGGTCCTGTGTGGACACTGGATAGTGCTGCAGAAAATCTGCTTGGATCCTAACTGATTTTAAGTCACAATATCACCACAGTTAGCCCAGAGGTGGGTCTTCAGGACTAGGAGTTCTGATCTGAAAGGGCAGGTTCCAAAGCTCTGATCTGGATATTTAAAATAATCTCAATGGATGGTCTCAGCAGAAGAATGAAAGAAGAACAGGCAAAATCCGTGAATTGAAAGATAGAACAAAAGAAATTACTGTTTGAAAAAACATAGTGAAAACAGATTGAGGAAAAAAACAAAGCCTCAGGGATTTGTGGCACTGTAACAAAAGATCCAACATTTATGGCATCAAAGTCCCAGAAGGAGAGGAGAAAGAGGGCAGCATTGAAAAAGTATTCAAGTAAATAATGGTTGAAAATTTCCCAAATTTGGCAAGTCATAAATATGATTCAAAAAGCTGAGTGAACCCCAAAGAGAAGAAACCCAAATAAATTCACACCAAGGGACATTATAGTCAAACTTCTGAAAACTAAAAACAAAGAAAAAGAATCTTAAGTCAGAGAAAAACACCTTACATATAAGGAAAAAAAAAAAAAGATTTCTAATGGTAGATTTCTCATCAGAAACTTTGAAGGCCAGAAACAAATGCTAAACATTTTTCAAATGTTTGAAAACAAACAAACAAACAAACAAACAAAAAACCAACACTTAACCCACAATCCTATAACCAGTAAAAGTAACATTCAGGAAGAGGGGAGATCAACATATTCTCAGATGAAGGAAAACTAAGGGAGTTAGTTGTCAGCAGGCCTTCCCTGAAAGAATGGCTTAAAGGAAGTTATCTAAGCTGAAAGAAAGCAATAAAAAAGGAATCTTGGAACATCATGACAGAATAAGGAACATGATAAACAAAAGTATGGATAAAAACAATAGACTATTCTTTTGTATTTGGGTTTTCTAATTTATGTTTGGTGATACACGAAAAACATAACACCCGTCTGATATGTTTCTAAATATATAAAGAAGAACTATATAACACAATTAAATTATAAACAGAGAGGTTAAGGGATCTAAAAGGAGGTAAGGTTTCTGTACTTCATTTGGCTATACAAAAACATTATATATAAAGTAAAAGAAGTGCTAAATATATTCAAGGAACTCACCTGAAGTAACTAAAAAGAGAAAGAATATAAAAAAGAACAAAGAAAAAACAAAAACCAAAATAGCAGATTTAATCCCCAACGTATCAGTGATTACCTTAAATGTAAATGGTCTAAATACAGCAATTAAAATACAGAGATTGAAGTGAGAATTGGAAAAAAAAATGGCCTACCTATGTGATGTCTTGATGTCTACAAGAAACATATTTCAAATATAAAAGTCCAGCAAGTTGAAAGTAAAAAGAACAGGTATTAGATTCCTAGGGCTGCTCTAATAAATTCCCATAAACTGGGTGGCTTAAAAGAGAAGAAATTTATTGACTCACCATTTTGGAGGCCAGATATCTGAAATGCAGATATCAGCAGGGCTGTTCTCCCTCCAAAGTCTCTACAGAAGAATGCTTCCTTGTTTTTTATAGCTTCTAACAGCTCCAGATATTCCTTGGTTTGAAGGCACATAACTCTAATCTCTACCTCTGTCTTCACATGTCCTTCTCTTTTGTGTCCTTTTTCTCTTCTGTCTGATATAAAGACACTTGTCATTTGATTTAGGGTGCACCCACAAAATTTAGGATGATCTCATCTCAATATCCTTAACTTCATTACATCTGTAAAGACTCTTTTTCCAAATATGGTCACATTCAGTTTTCAGAGCATGGGCATATCTTTTTGGGGAACATCATTCAACCCATTGCAGAAAGGAAAAAAGATATATCATGCAATCATTAATAACAAAAAGTAAGTATGGCTAATATTAACATCAGCTAAATTAGACTTCAGAGCAAAGAAAATTACCAGTGAAATTACCATGTTACCAATGAAAATTACCATTATCATATAATGATTCAAGAAGTCAATCTTCAAGAAGACATTATCAATCTTAAATGTGTGTACCAAATGATACAGCTGCAAAATACATGAAACAAAAACTAATAAAACTGAAATGAAAAATAGACAAATCCATGATTATATTTGGAGACTTTGACAATGCTCTATCAATAACTGATTTAAAAAACTAGATGGCAAATCATCAAAGATGATTTGTAACTCATGATGATGAGTAACTCAACATTATCAGCCAATACTATCTAATCAATATTAAAAAGCATACTACCTCAAACACATCACTAAATACATCATCATGTACACCACATCCCTTTAAGCCAGGTGTCTAACATACATGGTACTAATAAAAATTCCTACTGTACACACATTAAATGCATTATCATACACTCCACATAACACAAACCAAGTGTTTCACACATAAAATCACCGAACAGTCTCACAAACCTCACAATTAAATACAATGTAGCACATATATTTCCAAATACTGTAAAAAAAAAAAAAAGGTACCACACACCATTAACACAATGCCTCACACTCACTGATCTGTAAACACAGAAGCACACGCACCAGGCACCATCAAACAAGGTGCTTTATACAAATATCACTGAACACACTGAAACACCTACATTTTATCTGGAAACAGTGTCTCACTCATGTATCACTAAACATAGTAGTAAACATGCTAGACATCACTAACCACGATCTCTGACACATGTAACACGAAAGAGAGTAGCACATATACAAGCAGCATGAAACGCAGTGTCTTCCACGTGTATCACTGAATGTACTAGCACACTACCTGGAGCAGCACAAGCATGAGTCTTCACTGAATACAGTATCTCAAACAGTACTACTAAACGCAGCAGCAAACACACCTGGGATCCTTAAACACAGTGTCTCTCACATATATCACTAAACAGAGCAGCAAGCATGCCAGGCAGTATTAAACACAGTAGCTCACACACATCACTGAACACGGGAGCAAACACCCGTCATATTCAATGCACAGTATTTTGCTTCTATTCAGCCGAACGTAGTAGCCCATACACCATGCACTACTAAACACAGTCTCACGCATGCATCACTGAAACACTAGCACATATCAAACACTATGAACACAGTAGCTCACGAGTATATCGTTAAAGTATCACAGAAAAATAGGCACTGTAAATGTTTTGCACAAATACATCACTAAACACAGTAGCATGCACACCAATAAACACAATACCTCACACATATACAACGAAACACAGTAGCACACATTTCTCTAAAGAGAATATCACCCACAGCAGACACCACTGAAGAGACTGTCTCACACATATGTATGACCCATATATGACTACTGCAGCAGCACATATACTACTGAGTCTGGGGGTTCAGACAGATGTCATCAAACGAATTAGCACAACCTCAGTGCAACAGTAAACATAGCGTCTTACGTAATATTATGAAACACAGTGCCACACACACTGGTATTTTTTAACTCAATATCCACTCTTCTATCACTGACCAAAGTAGCAAATACACTAGGCACAACTAAACACAGCATTTCATTCATATATCACTAAACTGCATATAAATAGATAACCCAAATATCACTCAACAGAGCACAGTATTCTGCTGTCCCCCCCACCCCACCCCTTATCTGCTCTTTTGCTTTCCATGGTTTAATTCCTCGTGGTCAACTGTGGTCTGGAAGCAGATGATCCTCCTTCTGATTTATGGTCACAAAGTCAATAATAGCCTCAGGCTATGCCACAATGCCTAAGTCATTCACCTCATGTCATCTCAACACATAGGTGTTCTATTACTTCACATCGTCACAAATAAGAAGGGTGAGCACTATATAGTGAGATATTTTGAGACACCACATTCACATAACTTTTATTGCAGTATATTGTTATAATTATTAGTTATTGTTGTTAATCTCTCACTGTGCCTGCTTTATAAATTAAGCTTTATCATAGGTATATATGTACAGGAAAAAACATAGTATTTGTAGGCTTCAGTACTATCCATAGTTTCAGGCACCCACCGGGAATCTTGGAACATATCCCCCATGGATACCAGGGGTGGGGGGAGGGACTATGGTATAGTTATTAATATATTCACTAGTGAAATATAAATTCTTTCAGTGATCAAGAAAGTGACAAGGATAGCTGTTTTCATCACTTGTATTTATGATTTCTGGATATCTTAAGAAAAGCAATAAAATGAGAAAATATAACAAACGGTAAAAAGATTAAATAAGAAGAAATAAAATTATCATTATATACAGATGACATTGCATGTATAAAACAGGAAAAATTATAAAATTATTAGAATTAATACATGAAATTAAGTCACTTTTTACAAGTTTGAAATATAAAAATCAATATTTTTATATGCCAGAAATAATTCAAAAATAATAATTACAAAGGGAAAGATTAAATTATGCCACTTATAGTAGTCTCAAATAACTAGAATGATTAAAAAAAGTATGTGTATGTTTTCTGCATATAATATGGTAAACATTGCTAAGAGAAATTAAATATGACCTAAATAAATAGAGGGATGGTATGTTTATGGTTTAAAAGACTTAATATTGTAAAGGTGTAATTTTCCAAACAATTTATCCACAGATTCAATGAAATCCCAAACGAAGTTCAAATATTTGGGAAAGGGGGAGATTGGCAGAAGAATTCTAGGATGCATATGGAGTGCATTGGTCCAAGGTTAGTTCAGAAAAATTTTGAAGAACAAGACTGGTGGAATTACACTATCCGATATGAGTAATTATAAAGCTATAGTTTTTTTAAACAAGATTTCATTTATTTATTTGAGAGAGACAGAGAGCACAAGCAGGAGGAGTGTAGGCAGAGGGAGAAGCAGGCTCCCTGCTGAGCAAGGAGGCCATGCTGGACTTGATCCCAGGACGCTGGGATCATAACCTGAGCTGAAGGCAGACGCTTAACTGACTGAGCCACCCAGGCACCCCAAAGCTATAGTTTTTTAAAGATTTTATTTATTTATTTGAGAAAAAGCGAGAGAGAGGAAAAGCGAGCACAAACTGGGGAGCAGCAGAGGGAGAGGGAGAAGCAGACTTCACGATGAGCCCAGTGATCCCATGACCCTGAGATCAGGATCTGAGCTGAAATCAACAGAGGCTTAACTGACTGAGCCACCCAAGAGCCCCAAAGCTATAGTTCCCAAGACAGTGATATTATAGATTTTATAGGTACAACAGTAGGTTATAGGTCGAAACATAAAAAAGGAAAAAGATCATGGCACAGAGTAACAGAGTCTATAAACATAAATTCACATATTTGAACATATGGATATGGTAAATATGTGACAGAAGATCAGCAGGGAAAGGAATGGTTTTTCCAATAAATACTGCTAGGTGACCTGAACACCCATATGGTGAAAAATGAGTTTGAATGCTACCACAGATCATACTAAAAAATGAACTCCGGATAGATTGTAGATCTAAATGTGAACATAAAACCAATGAAAATTCAAAAAGGTAACATAGATGAATATCTTTATCAACTTCAGGTAGAAAAATATTTAATAAATAGGACACAGAAAGCCCCAACCAGGAAAGAAAATATTGATATTCTGGACTTCACTATAATTTATATATATATACACAGAGAGAGAGAGAGAAACTTATATTAGGTAACAGAAAAATAAATCCTACAAAACAAAGATGGCATTCTATGTAATAATTACCATCCAAAAAAGAATAGGATGGGAAAGGACGTCTCACAAAAAATATATTTGACAATAATAATTAAGATCTGGTTTAGTAGTCACAAACTCCTTTAGTGCTTATTTGTCTGTGAAACTCTTGATCTCTCCTATTCTGAATGGTGCCCTTCCTGGATAGAGTCTTCTTGGCTCCAGAGTATTTCAAATTCTTTATTTTTAAAAAAAATTATATAGAATTAATTAACATATAGCATATTATTAGTTTCAGATGTAGAGTTTAGTGATTCATCAGTTGCATATAACACCCAGTGCTCATTCCATCACATGCCCTCCTTAATGTCCATCACCCAGTTACACCAGCCCCTAACTGCCTCCCCTCCAGCAACCCTTTTTGTTTCCTATAATTAGGAGTCTCTTGTGGTTTGTCTCCCTCTCTGTTTTCATCTTATTTTTTTTCCCTCCCTTCCCCTATGATCCTCTGTTTTGTTTCTTAATCTCCACATTTGTCTGGAAGACAGTATGGAGCTTCCTCCAAAAGTGAAAAATTGAGCTACCCTATGAGCCGGCAACTGTACTACTAGGTATGTACCCAAAGGATACAACATAGTGAACCCAAGGGGCACGTGCACCCCAATGTTTACAGCAGCAATGTCCACAATAGCCAAATTATGGAAAGAGCCCAGATGTCCATCGACAGATGAATGGACAAAGAAGATGTGATAAATACAGACAATGGAATATTACTCAACCATCAAAAAAAAGAAAGAAAGAAATCTTACCATTTGCGATGACAGTTTTCTTCCCATACAGCAGGTCGAAGAGACCACGTCCCTCCCTTGTGGCTTGCCAACTGTCTGCAGAGAGAGCTGCTCCTTCCATCCTCATGTTCATTGCAGCAAGCCTGTTTCCCATCTCAGTTATTGTACTGTTCATTTCTGATTTTTTTAAATTCTTTTCTCTCTGTGGCAAGGGCCTTCCTGAAGTCCTCCATTCTTTCCTTAATCCCAGTGAGTATGCTTCGGACTATTGCTTTAAATTCTCCATCAGGCATGTTACGTTTATCTGTTGCACTTAGATCTTTGGCCATGACTTGATCTTGTTCTTTCATTTGGGATGAATTCTTCTTGCTTGGCATTTTGTCTAAGTCTCTGCCTTCATCTGGGTGCAAGAACAGTCTGTTTGTTTCCCACTCTGGAGAGAAGCAGCTTAATGAAGCAGAGGGTAGGTAGTGCCCGTGTCTGGCACTTGAGCGAGCGTCTCTGCTGGGCGCTGCGTGCACTCGGCTGGGCTTCAGCTGCTCTAGCCTTCAGGCCGGTCACCTGCAGACGCTCTCCTGGCCGGATGTGGACAGTGTTTGGTCGCTGGCCAGAATTTGGCAAGTTTGCATTAGGTGTGCTCTGCTCTGCTTGTGAAACGGGACCTGAGGCTACTTGCACAAGAACTGCAGCCCCGCAGAACTCTCTCGTCAGGGAACGCGGTATGTTTGGGGCCTTGTGCTGCTCTTCTGGGCAAGGGGCCGGCCACCCCGGGAGTGAGGCAAGCTTGACTGAGAAGGGCAGCACCCCCAGAGCGCCAGAGTGTGGGACTTGGCACCAGCAGGTTAAGCAGCCCGCGGCCTCGCTCTGCTCACCATAGCACAGGTGGCTCCGCATGGATGCTGACGGGCAGGGGAGGAAAATGGCACTGGCCACCTCCTTCGTCCTGGAGTGCAGGCTCCGAGCCCGCTGCCTCTCGGGAAAGCCCTCTGAGAAGAACAAATCATCTCCCCTGGGGGTCCAGGCCTTTTCCAGATCGCTGCTTCCAGGCCGTCTGCCCGGCTTGTGGGCCTGCCTCCTCACCAGGAGCGGTGCAGTGCCCTGCGGCTTCTAACCCAGCCACACCTGGGGACTTTTCAAACCCCAGCTTTAGGGACGTGATGTGGGCAGGGGCCTGCGCTGGCCTGCCGGGGGAGGGTCCCGCGGCGCTGGGACTGAGGCGAGCTGGACCCGGAAAGACAGTCTCACCAGAGGGCAGGGAAGTGGGGTTCGGTGGAAGCAAGTGTGGCAGCCTGTGCTGGCTCGGCGCTGCCTCCTGCCGGTGCACCTGTGTTTCCGGTGAGCGAGCGGCGGAGAGAGAGCTGGCGCCGGCGGGCCCTCGTGTGCCCAGAGAGGCCTCTCTGGGGATACTGCCTCTCTGCGGCTCCTCCAAGAAGGGCAGAGCCTCTCCCTGCCCTGCCGTGTGCCACAGGCACTCCTCAGAGGGCTGTTCCCTGCCGGCTGGCCCTGGGGTGTTGGCCTGCCTTCCCCCCAGGAGGCGAGGGCTCTAGGCCGGCCAAGCCCACGACTTTTCAGGGTTGAAGCCTCGCGGGTCACGAATATCAGCCCCTCTCTTTTCCCCAGCAAATGGCTTTGGGGAAATGTTCTCCTTGTGGGTTCTCCTGTGTGCTCCTCTGTCTCTCTCTTTCTCCCACTGTCTGTATCTCTCTGGCTTCTGCCACCGCGGGTCCCTCTCCTCCACAGCAGTCATGATCCCCTTCTGCCCCAAACCACCCACGTCTCCACCTTTCCTACCCTCTTTGATGAGGCTTCTGCTCTCCCTTTAGTTGTGGAGTTTGTTCTGTCAGTCTTCAGGCCGACTTCTGGGGTATTTAGGATGATTTGATAGTTATCTTGTTGTGTTCCCGGGACAAAACCAGCCTAGGGTCCTCCTACTGGGCCGCCATCTTAGCTCCTCCCCGGCCTTCACTGTAATTAAGTAATTTGTTAATCAGACACGTTGAGAATGTTAGCCCCAGATGGGGAAAAAGACATTTGCAACAGATGTAACTAGCAATCTGTTTATATAGAGCTTATTTAAAGAACTTCTACAAATCAATAAGAAAAAAAAATCTGCTAGGAAAAAAAAGACAAAGACTTGAACTGGTACTTTAGAAGAGATAGGATAGTCAAATCAATAAACATGAAAAGACACTCACCCCTATTAGAATTTAATAAAATGAAAATTAAAACCAGTAAAAGATACTAACATCTACTAGAATGGTTAAAATTTGAAAGGCTGATAATACTTAGGTTTGATGAGGTTGCAAAAAAACTAGAGTCTCAAATATTGCTAGAGGGAGTGTCTATTGGTATAACCTCTTTGGAAATCTTTTCGGCAGTAGCTAATAAAGCAGAATAAATGTAAACATAATACCCAGAAATTCTATTGCAAGGTGGTTAGCAATAGAAATGCATCCCCATGTGCACCAGACACAAATACAAAAAGGTTATTTCAGCATTGCTTATATTAGCTTTAAATTAGAAACAACCCAAAGTGCCATCAGCAGAATGGATAAATAAATAAAAATTTATTCAATGCAATATTGTAACAAATTAATATGAACTATTTTACTCAGCAAGGATGATTCTCACATACATAATTTTGAAAATGTCTAATTCCATTAATTTCAATTTGAAAATAGGCAGGGGTGCCTGGGTGGCTTAGTCAGTTAAGCATCCAACTCTTGATTTTGGCTCAGCTCATGATCTCAGGGTTGTGAGCTCCACGTCAAGCTCTGTTCTGGGTGTGATCCTGCTTAAGGTTCTCTCTCCCCCTCTTTCACTCCACCCTCTAAAAGTAATAAAATAATAAATAAATTTGAAAATAGGCAAAGACTCTGATGCTAGAATTCAGGATAGTGTTTCTCTTTTGGAGGGTAGGGGGGAGGTAGAGATTAGGTGGGCATTTGAGCGGCTATTTCTTGGGTGCTGGTTATATTCTATGTCTTTATGTGTGCTTGGGTTACACAATTTTGTTTCCTTTATAATAATTCATTCTGATATACATGAGTTGGAGGCTTTTTTCAATGTATATTATACTTCAATAAAAGCAGTTACTAAAAATGCATATAGCTGAATGTCACCCCAGACTTTGGAGATGGGGCCTGGTTGTCTGTAAGCCCTTCCCACCTTTTGGTTTTCCTGGAAGAAAGAGGAAAGGTCCATCCATCTCTAGTTCCCTTTCCATCCTGCCAAGTATTGTTGAGTTATGAGTGATTACGTAAAGGACCTATTTTGGAATAATCAGAGTGACTTGATATTAGTCTGGGAAAACGATTTTAAAAATCATTTAGTAGACATCAAGCCTTACATCAGAAACCGGGAATGTACTGTATGGTGACTAACATAATAAAATAAAAAAATCATTATAAAAAAAAAAGAAAAAAATCATTTAGTAGAGATAAGAATATAATATAGGACAACTATTGATTGTAGAGGCCTAGAAAGAAGCTGAAGACCTCACAGCCTTAATAAAGTTACTCCAAAGGGGAATCTAGGGCATATAAAATTAGATTTTGATAAAAGATAGAATAAAACTAGTAGTGATGTCTATATGGTTGAGACTGATAGAGTTTTAAGAAAATAAACTGATTTAGGTGGCTCAGTCGGTTAAGCATCTGCCTTCTGCTCAGGTCATGATCTCAGGGTCCTGGGATTGAGCCCCACGTCAGGTTCTCTGCTCAGCAGGGGGTCTGCTTTTCCCTCCCACTCTCCCTCTCTGCTCTCCCTCTCACTCTTTCTCTCTCTCTCTCAAATAAATAAATAAAATCTTAAAAAAGAAAAGTAAGTAAACTACTTTATCCTTAAAAGGTGATATGAAAAATTGTGAAGACCCTGGGATATGGGATTAGACAGCTATAGGTTTGATGCCTGAGTAATAGCACCTTCTGTGGCTTCATGAAGCGTCTGCCTCAAAATAACCTTTTCTTTGCAGGGCTAGCCTCTGAGAAGAAGGTAGGTATCCTGTAATCAAGGCCAAGGAAACACACTGAGGCAAAACTCTAAACCTCTTCCTTTGTGAAATTCAATGTTACTAGAACTTTTCTAAGTTGGTTGAGGTCAGCTGGCAGGAGAGAACATGGAGGCCCTGAAAAGGAGATTTCTCATGAGGGAGAGAAAATTGGCATTGGTGACAGTCTCAACATTAAGGCCAAGACAGATGTGGGGCAATGATTGGTTTTGAAACAGTGCATGGCTGAGATTAGAAGCTCTCTGCAGTCTCAGCAACCTTCAGTTGGCACTATTCCACTGGGAACAGTGGCTGAAAGAATAATATATCCTAATGAGCACTAACATGGCAGATCCACACATGGGATTTTTTGTCTAGTGCAGGAATTTGGGCCAGTTGCAATCACAATCACAGAGGTGAAAAATACAAGAACAAATTTTATGGGATCAGTTTTTAACACTGGTTATGTAGTAACCTGACTATTAGAGAATGAGCCAGGAATGGATGTTAATGCAAATTCTACTTTCCCAAATCACTTGGAGAAAGGTGGCCTTTGGAGGAAGGGATTCTGGAGGTTGGATTTCTCAGGTACATACACAATTGTGTGCATGTGGCAGTGTGTATGTGCTTATATATTCAATGCAAAAACATCACCTGGATGATGGCCTGGATGATACAGGCATGTTCTTAGGGGCTGATGATACAGGGATGAATGAGAAAATAAGCAGTGGTCCCTTACACACATATGTGCCCACCAAACATCACTTTAGAATTCACTTTCACTCATGTGATCTCATCTGACCTGCATAACATTATTCCATTTTACAAATGATGAGACCAAGGCTTAAGTAATGGCAATAGTTATTGGCCAGGGAGTGGGGATAGCACTGGAATCTGCTCATCAGAATTTAGTGTTCTAACTTTATCTCCAACATTAAACATACCTAATCTGGTTATTCCTGTGTTGAATCCCCCAAAGGGTTACCTTTTATCATTAGAATAAATCACAAAATATATAAGAGAGATGGACATGCCCTCATCCCCGGTAAATACTCCAGGCTCATGTCTGGCCAGACTCCTCATCCCTCTTTCCTTTACAGGCATATAGGCCTTCGTTCAGTCCCTCAAACATACAGTCCTTTAGCATCTGTACTCCTTCATGGCCCTTGGCATACTTAGGTTTACTGGTAATTACTAGTCATTATTTATTTAATATCTGACTTCCCCACTAGACTCTACATCCTGAACTGGCAAATCCACATTGTTGAGTCTCTGTTCAGTGCTTCAGTCAGGATCTGGCACGTAGGATGTGCTCACTATATGTTCCTTAATTTTCGTACCAGCTCCAAACAGTTATCTTCCTGTGACCTTATGTAGCCCCGGCTCCTGTGCCATCTTTCTGCTATACGGCAGATTATATCCACCTCCTTCGGTTAGCCCGTGTAACTCTGCCCATTGTTCCAAATCCAATTTAAGAGTCTCTAGAACAGTTATTTCTCCCCCTTCCTATCGTCTCATACATTTGCTGTTAGAATCACACAATCAACATTTGATTACACTCATTCTTCTTAGAAAAAAATATGTATATTTCATGAGTATGTTTTCTTTTAGTTCAATCAGATTTAAGACATTTTAAGAAGAAATTCTGAAAGACTTTTTCTTCTCATTTCTTTACAGAGCCTAAAGCCTGCTGGGCATCTTCGAGGCAATGAATAACAACTTGCTGACACTGATTTGGAAGACACTGAAGAGTACAGAGCAGTTAGATAGGTTTTAGATAGAGTGCATGGTCCACAGCCCATCCAGGAGAGGACTTAAGAAAGGCAGCCCATTTTCTTTTCTTTTCTTTTTTTTTAAGAGGCCGCATGTCTAGAGATTGTGGTGAACATTTCAAAACATATCTCAGTAAATAACAGGGTAGATATTTGTCTCCCAGGATGCATCTGTGAGAAATGTACTGACAAAGTCAGTCTGAAAACTAATAAGAAAGTCAAGGTTAATAGGAGACATATTGTTTGAGAACTCCAAACACAATATTCACAGAAGTTCTAATTTAACCTCATTTGAAAAAGCAACACAGAAAGTGAAGCAAAATCCATTGGAATTTAAATCACTTACAATCATCTGTGTATTTGGCCCCTTTTATTCAAATATTTTTGGAGTTTTCAAACATTGAATTTAATCAACCCAACAGTATAAAATTGGCAATCTGACAGAAAGGGAATAATTGAATAGATTTTCTTCTTTCAACATGAATGGAACTTGTGGACTGAGGAAAGCTATTTGTTCCCTATTCATTCCATGTCATAAATCTATAGAACTGAACAACCTTGTTCTGAAAATCCTTTTCAGACTGGGGACATGAGGCTCTTAATCTCAAAATCCTGTGTTCTAACCTGTATTGAGCTGATAGGTTTGCTTTTTTCTTACTAAACTGTGAATTCCTGGGGTCCAGAGAATTTTTTTTTTTTTTTTGCATGCCTATCTGTTTTGTAGTTTCTGACTTTTATGAGGCACTTTTAAAAGTGAAAGGATGAAAGAAAAAATACAGGCTGATGCTGTTGCGAACAACAATATTTTCAAAATCATATTTGGCAAAACATGAAAGGCCCTGAACTACAGTTCAGGAAAATGCACTTTTTAAACAGACCTGACCTAAGGAGGAACAAAGATGTTGAACTCTGCTGCAGCATATTTCAAGAATCTACCTGCTAGAGTCCCTGACATTTCCATGTTTATTTTAGCTTTGCTTTAAGGCATTACTGGCTCCCCTTAAGCATCCATGCGGCATCTGAGATATGAGTAATACATTAAGCCAATATCGGCTACGTGAATTAGGGCATCAGATATACCAAGACAAAACTAGTCGAAGGATGGGGACATAAGTAAGATAAGTTTTTGACAAGAGACAAAGGAAGTTATGGTTCTGAGCTTATCCTCTGAGAGGAAAAGGTTTATGATCACTGCAAAGCAAGAAAATAGTTGTTGAAAGCCATAGAAGAAGCCTAATTGCAGAATTCTCTCTTTTGAAGTGGGCCTACCACAGAGAGTTCGGTTCAACGGTGTTACTAAGTTTCGAGTCCCTATTGGCTCAGGATACTTGGCGGTGATGTGGGAAGGAATCAGAGAAAGGAGAAGGAGCAGCACTGTCTCAGATGTGTTACTGCTGGGGCATTGAAACAGATCTTTTCTCTCCAAGGCTCGTGATAAGCTACTTGCATGATCGGCTACTCAGCATGGTTATTTTACCATCTCCAAACCTGTTTGGGAGCTAGAACTAGGAGCTTATGCACACAAAGTGTTTAAAGAAAGTGTTCGGGCTGGGCAGGAGCATGGTTATGCGGATATGGCAATGCTTGCTCTCTTCATAAAATAGTAATGAGAATCCTGTCTTGGTTTCATTTTTTCTCTTAACTCTACTCCTTTCCCCACCCCACATCAAAGTTTATACTCTCTTAATACATTCTGTTTATTTTTAAAAATGCAGATGAATCCACAGATGTTCATCAGTTATATACTATGGCCAGCAATTACAAGATGTATTTTCTCAGAAATGCCGGAAGGACATAGGAAGCCCCGGGTAGAGGTGAAGGTGGGTACAGAGCACAGGTTTCCTTTACATCTTCCTCACTCATGCTGGCTCATATGGTAATCAGAATTGCGAAAATGACCACCCAAATAATGTCTTGTCCTAATCCCACAACCTGCGAATATGATGAGGTATCACGCCTATGAATATGTTACCTTACACAGCAAGGGGGACTTTGTAGATGTAATAATATAACTAATCAGTTGACCTCAAGACAAGAAGAGTAGCCTGGATTATCCAGGGGGGCACAATGTAGTCACAAGTGCCCTTTAAAAGCAGAGATCTTTCTTCAGCTGGTAGGCAAAACTGCGACGAAGAAGTGAGGTCAGAGAGATCTGGAGTGTGACAAGGATGTAATTGCTGGTTTGAAGATGGAGGGGGACACAGATGGGATGCAGGCAGCTCTACACGCAAGGAGAGGAGGCACAGACAGTCAGCAAGGAAATGCGGACCTCGGACCTAAAGCCAACTGGATTGTGCCATCACCTGGATGAACCTGGAAGCGGATTCTCCCCTGCAAGCCTCCAGATAGAAGCCCAGCCTGAAAAATAGACAAGGCAAGAAACAACAATTGTTGGAGAGGATGTGGAGAAAGGGGATCCCTCCTACATTGTTGGTGGGAATGCAAGTTGGTACAGCCACTCTGGAAAACCGTGTGGAGGTCCCTTAAAAAGTTAAAAATTGAGCTACCCTATGATCCAGCCATTGCACTACTGGGTGTTTACCCCAAAGATACAGACGTAGTGAAGAGAAGGGCCATATGCACCCCAATGTTCATAGCAGCAATGTCCACAATAGCTAAATCGTGGAAGGAGCCGAGATGCCCTTCAACAGATGACTGGATTAAGAAGTTGTGGTCCATATATACAATGGAATATTACTCAGCTATCAGAAAGAACGAGTTCTCAACATTTGCTACAACATGGACGGCACTGGAGGAGATAATGCTAAGTGAAATAAGTCAAGCAGAGAAAGACAACTATCATATGATTTCTCTCATCTATGGAACATAAGAACTAGAATGATCAGTAGGGGAAGAAAGGGATAAAGAAAGGGGAGGTAATCAGAAGGGGGAATGAAACATGAGAGACTATGGACTATGAGAAACAAACTGAGGGCTACAGAGGGGAGGAGGGTGGGGGAATGGGATAGGCCGGTGATGGGTAGTAAGGAGGGCACATATTGCATGGTGCACTGGGTGTTATACACAACTAATGAATCATCGAGCCTTACATCGAAAACCGGGGATGTACTGTATGGTGACTAACATAATATAATAAAAAATCACTAAAAAAAAAAAAAAAAAAAGCCCAGCCTGACCAGCACCTTGATTTTAGGCTTGTAAGATACTGAGCAGAGAACTTCATCAAACCCACCTGGAGTTCTAACTATAGAACTGTGCAGTAATACCTGTGTGTTGCTTTAATATACTAAGTTTGTGGTAATTTGCTACTTGGCGATAGAAAACTAATACAGACATACACTGATACAGTTATGGATGAAATTATGTGCTGAAGAACTTGCATCAAAGTAATCTAGTGGGGGGGTAAGTGTGGAGAAAATATGAAATGTGGACGGTTAAGGTTTGATGATTGATGAAAGAGGTTGATAGATCATGGAGGATCATTACACCAATCTATCTACATATATTTGAAACATTCCATAACAAAGAGGTTACAAAAATTGGAAAGTGTGACTCAAACGTTTTACAAGAGTAATAGTTAAAAATCAGTTCTACAACTCTTTAACATCTTACCTGTTTGGAAACTCTAAAAGCAATAGGAGAGTTTGTGAAGATCTGTGAGTAATTTCTGCCTCTGCCCTCAAGGGGAGGGATGGGATATCAGAGAAAGAAAGAGAGAGAGAGAGAGAGAGTCTGCATTTGGGATATAACTAGACTTCAAGGGACAGAGGTCATGTGAATATTTTCATGGACTAGAGATGGGCTGCATTCAAAGAAAGTGGGTGTGAGATTGTCTTGCATCCTGTATGTCGGCTTTACTGGAGGTGATGGAGATGAACTCTGAGCTACTGTGGACTGTGGGAAACTAAATGACCTCTGGAAGAGTGCATCTGCTCTCCAAAACCTAAAGATGGAAGATCTCTAGTGATGGGGATCTCTGAGGGACCCACAAGAGCACTCCCAACGAGGGAAAGTCTTGATGATGAGAAAATCTACCATGAAAGATTGTGCCTTTTCCCCATCCTTTCTCTTTTGGTTCTACCCTGGAGGGATCAGAAACCTTCTGTAGCCTGTGGGTGTGTGGGGAGTAGTGGGAAAGATGAGCGAGACAGAAGGAGTTCTAACCCAGCTCTGGTTCTGCCCCTAGCTCTGGTTCTGGGAAGAAGGTAGGGAACACCAGAACAAATCATGTGTGTAATTATTACAGGGGACTGGGCTTTCAAATTGTCAGATGAAGACTGTGTGGCTTAGAGTAGCACTAACATTGTCATTATAGAAGGTGACCATAAATATGTCTGTCTACTCCTCTTACTCATCTATTACTTTTCAGAGTAAATTGACAGAGTTTGAGTCAGTTTAATACATGGACTCTGGGGCAGGAGGGGGAGCAGTGCTTCCCTGGCTATGGCGTCCTGGGTTCTACGAACTGTAAAATGCTATGATGCAGAAACACACACACCAGGAGGGAATGATCTGGTAGTGAAGAGCTGAGACTGTGCCACGAGCACAGAACATCATCTCTCCTATCCTCATGACCAGTCCTGCCTTTATCTCCCTCAGGCTACTGATATAGCCACATAGCTGGTCTCCTTGCTTCAAGACATCCACAGTCTCTTAACCCATTTCACACCACACCAAAATGACATTTCTAAGGCTAAATTTTGATTATATAATTTCCCTTATTAACATCTTTCAGTAGCTCTTTATAACCCTCAGGACAAAATCCAAACACAGAGACAAACATACATATTCCCTCTAGCTCTGTTCTCTTCCTCTCTTTTTGGTTTCTCTTTTATATGATGTAAGCAGTCTAAAGCCACTTGTTATTTAATGGATGTCTCAAGGTCTTGAACATGGCATACTAAAAGTGATTGATCGAGATGAGAAAAATAGGTTCAAAAACAAAACTTTCTCTTAGTCTTACTTAGTTGTATACTGATCAGATTCATTTTCAAAACTAGGTATACGATGCTGTGAGCTCCTTAAAGGTAAAAGTTATGCTCCATCTCATGCACTGCTGTGTCTTTGGGCTCAAATGCATTTTTTTAAAAGAAAGATGAAGAAAGAAAGGGAGAGAGACTTCATTAGAATGAAACTGTCTTAGGAATGCTTACAGAACAACTGGGCTCCAATAAGATGCATCTTTAATTAAATAAAAATTAAGAAGAGAAAACCTTGTTTCAATCCCTACTGTAGAAAATGTTTCCCAAACACCTTATTCCATATTTCTTCTAGTATGGCTCATTGGTCATGATTGAATTTTTCTTAGATAAAGCTTGAATGACCTTCTTTGGTTCCTACTCTATGCATTTATTTTTCAAGGTTTCAGGACCAGTGGAGTAGGTATTACAGTTCAGTTTAAAATGGCTTGTGCTCAAAACATCACAAATGAGATGGTTTTTAAAGTAAATACCCATGGTTATCTTAGTTTTTCATGATTCACTTACTGAAATCTAAGTTCTGGTGACAAAATATTGTTCATTTAAAACAATTCGGATTTATTGCTTAGCTGCAGTTTTAGGTGGGCAGAGATAAGGAAATGGAGGTGGCTTTGCTAACCCTGGCTCTGCTGTTAATGCATTACGTACTAGCTGAAAAGCCAAAAACTACTGAGGGCTTAAGACTAACCCATGCGTAATAAAGGAAATGAACTAAATTGCTCTAATAGCCTTTTTTTGTCCCTAAAATAATAAACATAAATAGAATGTCTTTAATTTCTTGAGTTCTTAGCATATTCCAGACATTATAGAAAAGTTTCCTAATTTAAGCCTCATAATTATCTCTAAAATTGGCCCTGCATTCCTCTTAAAGATAAGGAAACTGGAATTTGAAGTCAAAGGTTCTTGTCACAGTGGCCTTAGAAATTAATTCTTTTCATGGCTACCAGGTCAAAGGAATGTCAAACAGCTGCATTTTTTAAGTAGTTATAGGGCCAAACAACTGAAGTGCTTATGATCTAAACAAGTTAGTAACTGTTTGAAAAAAAATAAGCATATATTGAAAGAAAATAATATATTGATTCCAGTTCCTTAAATAATCTCAAATTAGTTACTAAAGGGATGTGTGTGCCCATCGAGCACCGCCCAGCTTCTTACATCTTGGAATCTGATGAAACACACAAACCTCATTTCCTGTTCTACATTGATCTAACAGGATACTCATTTGTTTGTTTGTTTTGGAGGGAGGGGCCAGAGAGAGAATCTTAAACTGGGATTGAAGCCTGATGCAAGGGCTCAGTCTCACAACCCCGAGATCACGACCTGAGCCAAAATCAAGAGTCAGATGCTTAACTGGACTGAGCCACACAGGTACCCTTTTGTTTTTGTTTTTCGATTGTAGAATACACAGAAAGACCAGCTTAGCAAAGTTAGGCCATAGGAAGGAATGTAGTATGATCTAATGTCGAAGCTGTGAACTACTTTAAGCTACGAATTGCCAGAATTCTGACAGATACCAAGTATCACAATGTTTCTCTCAGAAAATACAATATTCTTCGGTACCCCTCTGAGTTCAGGGTGGAGCTCCAACACAGCTGGAACTGCAGAATTAAGAAATCTGCTCAAGACCACACCAGCAGAAAGCGGGAGAGCTGAGATTTGAACCCAATTCCCTGTGAACCAAAACCAGGGTTTTGGGCTATGACAATTTCTGGTGTTCAAAAAGGGAGGTTAAATGGTGCCAGGGTCACTGGATCACCACAGCCAGTTATGTGGGGGAACACTTCAGGAATATTGGCATTTCCCATAATTAACAACACTAAACTGTGCCTACTTAATCCTTCCAGTTATTCAAATCTTTATGAACTGTGGAGTCTATGAGAAAGTATACAAAAAAATAAAGCCCCTACTCTCCAGGAGTTTATAGTCTCTAGTTGGGAAAAGAACATGTATATTCCAAGTTTAACTGAAAGTGAACTCAGCTAGTACTGACAAGCTACTTTGTGTTCCTCTTATGGAAGCATTTTTAAATGTTCAATGATAATTTTGCTTGCAGGAAAATACTGTTTATGCCCACAATAAAATGTGTTGGTTTAATTAAAAACACTGGACTTTAAACAACTACTTTTGATTTCTATGGTTATGTATTTGTATTTTAGTTATTATTTTTTAAAATTCCCATGTTGTATTGTTTTTATAAATATTTATATGATTTTTTTTTACTATCTCATGCATTTTATCCATTTTAATATCACTTGGCTTTTTGAAGCATTTTTTAAAAGACAACAACAACAACAAAACAATAAAAAGGATCATTGTGTTTCAGAATATAATTGCTTTAGTAGGTTTGCTCAGCCAAAAGTAGCTATATATATGAGAAAAGCCCATGAGATCTAGAAAATTGTTGATCCACTGCCAATTTGCTGTATAATTTGCTTATAATAAAAATATTTTTCAGTGTTATCATTAAAATATGGCCAGCTTTTATAAAAGTTTTCATGCATCATTCAATGGAAAGGTTTAATACATTCTTTTTTATGAAGTAATGGTATCAGTATTTTCTGAGCAACTTTTCTAATACACTCATTTTATTTTTTTAGTATTTTTTAACTTTTTTAAAGATCTTATTTATTTATTTGACAGAGAGAGAGACAGCCAGAGAGAGAGGGAACACAAGCAGGGGGAGTGGGAGAGGAAGAAGCAGGCTCCCAGCAGGGGAGCCCGATATGGGGCTCGATCCCATAACGCTGGCCAGGATCACGCCCTGAGCCAAAGGCAGACACTTAATGACTGAATTACCCAGGCGCCCCTAATACACTCATTTTAAATGAAATTAGTTAATCTAAGTGAAATAAAGTCTACTCTTTTACAGATTGATTCTCCATAACATCTAAGGGTGAATCATCGGCACAGTCCACACAGAAGATTTGAGAGAGGGGAGCTTAAGACAACCATTATAGAACCTTCAGGATCATTTTTACTTCAAATGGTAACTGAGAATTGCAATCTCAATATTTATCGACGCAAAAAGCAAATCTCAGTGTATTATTGAGTGGTATAACTTACTCTTAAGAACTGAAACTTAGTAAGTTGCATAGTGATGTAAGGTCTCAAACTGTATCAAGGATTTAAATGAAGCCATTTATTTGTGCCATTTATATGGTATTTACTCTGAGTCCAAAATAAACATATTTTTCTGTATCCCAGAAGAAAATGTTTTTCTATTAGCCATTAATAATCCATAGTATTTATATACATTAAAATATCAAATTATTTTTATGAAAAAGGAATGACATTGGGTCAGTGGGTTAGTCAATAAGAGACTTTAGCTGTTTGTGGGATGGAAGTCATTATTTTGAAATGTTTGGCTTTATTTAAGCTGAATGGTACTTTAGGCCAGAAAAAACTATAAGGAGACTTAATTTCAAACATAAAGGTCATGGGAGGCCTATAAATGAGAGATTGTCTGCAGAGCACACTGAGAAAGTTGAACAGTAGCTGTAAATGCAGGAGCACAAGGTGGCTCAAGTTTCACTACTTCAAGAAGCCCACTGAGCACTAAACCCATGACCTGGTTTGACTATTTAGGATTGGCTGTCTCCATGAGTCACGAATGGCTCTCTAATAACGTCTTGGCTTTGTTTTTTTCTGTCATTTCTCTATCGGTAGGACATTTTTTTTTTCCTTTTTTAAGATTTTATTTATTTGACAGAGAGAGAGAGAGCACAAGCAGGGGGAGCAACAAGCAGAGGGAGAGAAGCAGGCTCCCCGCTGCACAAGGAGCCTGATGCTGTACTCGATCCCAGGACCCTGGGATCATGACCTGAGCCAAAGGCAGACACTTAACCGACTGAGCCACCCAGACACCCCTTTCCTTCTTCTTTCTTCTCCTCCTCCCCCTCCTCCTTCTTCTTTTTCATTTCCATTTCTCTCCTCTGTCCCTTCCCCCTTCTCTTTTCTCCTTCCTCTTCCCTTTTGTTGCAGGCTCTGGTGGTGGTACTCTCTAGGCGCATGTCTTTGGCTGAGAACTAATGTTCTTTTCTTATCCATTCATTCTCTTACATATTCCATAAACGAATACTTCTTCAGTATATATTATCTGTGATTCCAAGTGGCCAGTATGACCTGGTGCTGCATGAGGGATAAGCCTTTGTGGCATACAGGAACAGAAGAGTGTTGCAGGATAGGAAAGCAAGAAGTTCTGCAACATGACCAGCAATTCAAATTGCCTCATTGGCTCTTTGGGCCTGATGGCTTCACTGTTACCTCTGATAACTAATACGCGATTCATACTTTCATTATGCTTATATCTATGTTATTTGTGAACTTCTCTCTTTACTTATATCTCTATTAATGATTTGTTAAATTCTGTAAGATTTATTCTCTTCCATTCCAATTTATTTATTGGATCCAGTTCTACTCAAAAAGTCCAGAATTCAAGTGACACTTCTAGGTTTTGCTAGGTGAGTTGTATGACCTCAGTCAATTGTGAAGATTTAGTTATTAATTGATAACTCTGTTGGCTTCACTGTAGCATCTGACTGGGTGCCATCCTAAACTAATTAGTCCTTCAGAGTATTTCCATCTTTGTATCATTGCTAATTGTTTTTCTCTTTATTTTACCACTGAAGTAATTATTCCCCTAATTAGTGAATTTTTTCAAAAAGGAAAATTGGGAAGCAGCATCATGTGGTAGAAAGACTACTCAAAGATGGGGGACACCTGAGATTTACTCTGCATCTACTTCAAATTAGTGCATTAGCTTACTTAGGGCTGCCATAACGACATCCCACAGACTGGGTAGTTTAAGCCACAGGAATGCGTTTTCTCACCATTCTAGAAGTTTGATGAGGGTGTTGGCAGGGTTGCTTTCTTCTGAAGCCTCTCCCCTTGGCTTGTCGGTAGCCATTTTCTCCCTGGGTCTTCACATGGTCTTCTGTGTGTGTCTGTGTCCCACTTCTCTCTTCTGTAGAAGGACACTAGGCATACTGGAGTATGGTCCCTTCTAATGACCTCATTGTTAACTTCTTTCCCTCTTGAAAGAACCTATAACCAAATATGGCCACATTCCGAAGCACTTGGGGTTAGGACTTCAACATATTAATTTAGGGGAAACAAAAAAAACAGGCCATAACAATTATCTTTGGTGAATGTTTTGGCCTCAGTAGATTTACTTTTCTTTTGTCTTATAAACTGAGTAGTGAGTCCCTACATGGTCTCACATCCCTAACAGCTCTGGCCATGACTTTATCAGCCAGGTATCCTAGTACATGGCAAAAGGGTTGAAAAATAAATTGGATTTTGAACATATTCAACATGTTGACATCTGATGATCATAATAATGGTAATAAAAATTGAGATTTTAAATGTCTTCTGAGTCAATAAAGATTAATTACAATGTTATTCATTGAAATTATTTGAAAATCAGAAATTTATAGAATGGATTTTCACATCTTCATTTTCTATCAGAAATCTTGTGAGCTTGGAAGGGTGAGTATCACATTTATTCCTTTTTGCAGATAAGTAAAAAAAAATAACGATATTGTAATATATAAGGTCTTACACTTAGTAGGCAGCGGAACTAAGACACAGAGTTAATTAGATATCAGACTCCATGCTTTATCTACCAGTTTGCTTACTTTCTTGGGGAGATATAGAATATTTTGAACAAACAGTACTCTTTAAGCTCTTACAAATTTAAATGGAAGATTTACAAAAAAGGAAAAGGATTTAAGTAGTTAGGGGAAGAAATGAGATGTTAAATTGACAGAGTCAAAAAAAAGATGGCATTTTTATTAGAATAAATAAATACAAGAAATTTTCTTACTTTCAGCTAAGGGGGTAACGAAAGCTCAAAGAAAATTCAGTGTAGAAAATGACAAGAAACAAAAAGAAATTGAAATGAGGTGAGTAAATTCAATGTATGAGATTATAAATGAGAACTTTAATATTAACCCAAATTACAATATAAATAAAAAGATTAAATCAACATATCTAGCGAGCTAAGATGTGTTGCAGGTGGATGAGGAAAGTAGACAATTCCATACCAAATCTCATGCTTATTATCTAGGGTACAGACAAAATGACTCCAAAATATCATTAAGCTTTCTCCATCTGCCAAACTCTTCATCACATTTTGTTTTTATCTATGCTGCGAGAAACATGTTCCACAAAGTAATACAATAATCGTTCCATTTCTTATACCTGTCAATCTATCATCCACTTAAACACACCAAAATTTACCCTGAGAACTGAGTAATTAGCAACCATGAATTATCAAATTATGAACTGCTTTCTTAATTCACGGCACATTCTCTCCTTTTGCACGTGTCCACTTTGCATTTGCTATTATTTATTTTTTAAATAAATATTCATGCAGTACTTGCTAAATGCTAAACAGTGATCTTGGCCTTTACCAACATTAACTCATTATAAATAATAATCATGAGTCTTTTTTTTTCAGTTATTTTGAATAGAAATTTTAAGATATCAACACATTTCCAGAATAGCTGGTCTAACTGCTTTTCCAGCTTCCTTCCTTGCCCACCACCATCAGATACAATACTCGTTTCTGCATTTTATCATTCCCTAGTAAATATTAGGAGGTAGGTAGTGGAGTAAAGTCAGTAGTGCACAGCATGTTGGCTTTGAAGAGTTTGAAAGCTCTGCTCTGTCATTTACAATGACAATGTCCAATTCAAGACATGAATACATCCTGTCCCAATCCAATGTGAATGACTGTTAGCTATGGGTGAAGGATGCCTATTGTTGGGTAGGAGTGAAATAATGGGTGTACTCAGGATACAGAAAAATCCTGTGCCCAACCTGAAACAGAACGTTCGCCAACAAGGAATCCCATTCAGGGTAGTCAGCTAAGGTACACAGGCACTTAGTGGTGTCATAGGACAGGCAGGCAAGATGCCTAATATGGGCCAAAATGAGAGAAAAGCTTTTGGGAGCAGATTGTTGGGTTCTTATCCCCCAGCAAGCTCCAGTTCTAGTCCCTCTTTCTGTGTCAGGGTCCCCTCCCATGCTCCAGATATTTTCCTCGCCTCCCCCATCAGAATATTTGTCTGCTACTTGTCCTATTCCCTGAGCAATCCTGTTCTTTGATACTTCTAATTACATAAACTAATTTACTAAGTGACATGAGCGGTTGATAACAGCTTAGTGTCTCTCTCCTCCTAGAGAGTATTTGTAATACACACACAGACACATACGTGCCATTTATATATGAAGGACTGCAGTGCCCTCACACAGGGCAGAGCTGGCAGGCAGGAAGTAAAATCCTTCAGGAAGAAGGGTTTGCTTTTCTTCACTGAAGGCTCGCATGGTATTGATTGGTACTGAGGGGTGCCTGTCTCATCCCAGTGATTGAGCAGTGACTCGAAAGAAATGGGGGTGATAAAGGAGGGAAAGGATGCCACTGGGAAATGCAGTAGACGTGGCTCAAACTTTTCCGGCCAAGTAGAGTTTCTGCAGGTTTATTGATTTTCTTTTTGAAATACAATTTGAAAGGCTTCTCTCAAGTTCGTGAGTGAGAACATTTTTAAGCAAGGCTGTGGCAAAGACATGTTTATGGTTGACATTGTGTCATTTTCCAGTTTATGGTACCTGTTTGGGGAATATGTTTACATTCTTCTTAGTGCTGGCATTTACCAAGCAAAGATGCCACTTGGAAAGGGTGATTTATTTTTTTGCACCATTATGTTTTGAAAAACTTTCAGGTTACAAGAAGTCTTTGGAATTAGAGCCCATGATTTTAAGATTAATAACAGTAATTACAGGGCTCTGTTGTAGCAGAAAAAGCTATAGTTTGCCTGTGAGATTGAATATGAAAGGTCCCTGGTCCAAGGGAATAATAAAAGTTTGTTCTTTTTACAAGGACAGCCAGTAACAGGAAGACACTGTCCCCCTGGAAAAAAAGACGCTGTGGTGAGGGTCAAATTTTGTGTGTGTGTGTGGGGGGGTGAAACTGTGGTGACTCTCTGTACCCTGGCCCTGAAGACCAATTTAGGTCATAATCACTTTTGTTTGATCTTTTTTTCTGTGATGCCAACACTCACCTGGGAAATTAGGATTGTTCTGACCCTTTCTCCCGAGCCACATACTTCAAAGTTTGCAGTGATTTAAACCGTTCGCTACAGTAGCTGCAGCTGACAGACCTGCACTCTGGTTAGGCAGCGGCTGCTGAGACATTCATTTCTCTCAATGATAAGTGACCAGAGTTGGGCAGAGACTGGAATGTGTGTCCATACTTTGGACGGACAAGAACTGTACCCCCCAAAAGCCCTTAAAGCATTTATAATGATGGAAAATGGCAAAGTTAGAAGCAAACTCTAATGGTTTTCTCCTATGAACAACTTTTCAGGGGGCCCTTTTGGAAGTCGGGAGGGGAAAAGGTAAGATAAAACAAGCGAGATTGGAAAAAACTATCTGGACGTGATCTAGAATAGAGGCAAGAACATAGGGAAAGAGGCAAAGAATGACCTGGAAAATGGAAGAGGGAGAAAGAAGTGGTGGGAACAGAGGAGAATAAATTGACAGGAAGAAGTGGGAAAGACTAGCAGCACTGATTGACAGGAAAGAGAGTAACAAAAGGGGTAATACAAAAAACAGGATAGATAAAAGGGGCCTTGTAAAGCACTCGTGTCTCTATTTCATCTTCCTCTTTACTCAAAAGTGGGACTTGAAATTCAAGCTCAAATACAGAATTTCAGGGTTGAATCAACCATGCTCTTTTCCTAAAACTGAAATATTAATTACAGATAGTGTTTTATCAGTTTCAGGTGTACAATGTAATGATTCAACATTCTACACATAGCGCTCATCAAGATAAGGGTACTCTTGATCCCCTTTATTTATTTTACCCCTCCCCCCACACTCAATTCCCCTCTGGCAACCACCAGTTTGTTCTCTGTATTTAAGAGTCTGGTTTTTGTTTGCTTTTTTTTTTTTTTTTTTGCTTTGTTTTGTTTCTTAAATTCCATATATAAGTGAAATCATATGATATTTGTCTTTCTCTGATTGACTTATTTCACTTAGCATTGTACACTGCAGGTCCATCACAGATTAAAGACCTATATGTGAGACCTGAAACCATAAAATTCTAGACGAAAATGGAGGCGGTTATTTCTTTGACCTCAGCTATAGAAACATTTTTCTAGATATGTCTCCTCAGGCAAGGGAAACAAAAACAAAATTAAACTACTGAAACTACACCAAAATAAAAAGCTTTTTTTTTTTTAAAGGTTTTATTTATTTATTTGACAAAGCAGACAGCAAGAGAGGGAACACAAGCAAGGGGAGCGGGAGAGGAAGAAGCAGGCTTCCCGCCAAGCAGGGAGCCCGATGCGGGGATCAATCCCAGGACCCTGGGATCATGACCTGAGCCGAAGGCAGACGCTTAACGGCTGAGCCACCCAGGTGCCCCAAAAAACTTTTGCACAGCAAAAGAAACCATCAAGAAAACAAAAAGGCAGCCTACTGAATGGGAGAAGATATTTGAAAAAGATATATCTGATAAAAGGTTAATATCCAAAATATATAAAGAACTTCTACAACTCAATACCAAGAGACCATACTCTTTATGAGAAAAGATACAGTTAGAAATATGGAAACAGAGAGGTGGTGTTTGAAAACATTCCTCAGAATACCCAAGAAAGGTAATAATGTCAAGTGTTCAGGAGGACAGGGCATAAGGAAGCCCGGGTTTGCAGGTCACGCAGGATATTCAGTGACTGGGGGTACATTGCCCGTCACCTCCCCAGGACACTCTAAAACCCTCCCTGGGTGCTTCTGAGTGAGCACTATTCGGTGAACTTCTGCATCTCTCTGCTCCTGCCCTCATCCTTGTCTCCAACTACCGATTCTGTCTTCAATTTCTTTCCCTCCCCCTTCTCTCTTCTTTATCTGTGGTAGATGGAGTTACAGTTGCCAAATCCTCACCCCCCCCCCCCCCCCGGTATCCAAACTTGCCACGTGATTTTTCAAATCTTCCCACCAGAGGCAATGTGTGTCTTTTTTCACTCTCTGACTTTGGGCTTGGCGGTGTAACTTTGACCAACAAGATTTTGGCAGAGATGATGCAAAAACAGTGGCTTCAAATGTACTTACATGATTGGATCTTCTCTCTTGTGCTTTTGCTGTTGCCACGAGAAGAACATGTCCCAGGTGTCCTTCAGGTTCTCAAAGAATGAGACACGTACGGAGCAGACCTGAAGTAAGCTGGCGCCATGGAGCCCAGCCAACCAGAGCTCTTTCAAGAGCAGCAGAACTTCTCTGGCTGCATGAGCGGGAAATAAATGCTTTAAGTAAATGCTTTAATAAATGCTTTTAATAAATGTTTTTTGATATTTCTTAAAGTTCCTACACTTTAGGGCCATTATGCAGCCACCCTATTAACTCTAGGGCTGGGCACTGGACTCTAGGGACAGCTCCATTATCCAGAGCTCTCCAAAATTATTCAAATTAGACAATGCCCGGGAAGCCTGAGAAACTTAGCTAACCGCTTTCAATTTGCCATACAAATTGTTCCCTAAAGCTCCGACTTGCTATGGCTCTGTCCCTGGGTGCAAACCGCTGTGGCCCTGCCTGGTGGTTCTTCTCTCATTTGAAGCTGTGAGAAGTGAAGAGTTCTGACTTTTCATTTATCTGTGTGTCAGTGTGCTGGGTCCTACCATCAAAACAATCTTTAAATTTTATAAAATAGTTGTTGTTATCAATAGTATGCCTGATATGGTAACTAACATTTAAACCCGTGAAGAGAAAGAAACTATTTTTGTTTGACTTAGCCACTAGCTTACCCATTGGGCAAAACTTTTACTTCAAACTATCTTATATTTTTTGGGTTAGTCTATCAACTGGTCATTTTTGGGCGAAGTGCTAGCCTCTGAACTATTCCGTTGTAGACGAGTCAAATCGTGAAGTAGAAAACATGGGCGTCCATGCTGAAGGAATAGCCTAGGACCACTTTTCTCAGCATAATTGGCTTGTATAATGAAACCACTGTATCTCTTGTTCTCCTCAAACCTCAAACAGCTTTCTTATTTTAAGTGGTGTGAATTCTAAGACATTGATATAAGCATCTAGTAAATCAAATATCATGAAGTATGAAATAATAATAGAACATTTTATTCATATTGGGAGAGGTATTGGGAAGAAAACTTAATTTCCTTCAATCAATAGCATAACGCAATCACTTTCTTTCCATTCCTCTAACTCCCGTCCGTTCTAGGGTAGAAGAAGTTTATAAAGTTGGAAAACCTGCTTTCCTTCAACTATTCTGTCATTAGTTCTAGCACTGTTGACCTCTCGCTCTGGGCTTCAGTTTCCAAATAAGGGAACTAGTATTAAGAATGGACATAAAAAAAGGTTTTATAAAAGCAAGTGATACATAATTTATATTTATAATTGTGGATTAATAGGCTACTTATAAGATTTCAGATAAATACTGTCAAGAGTTTCACCAACTAATTTCTAACAAGAAATGTGCACCTAATTGAAAAGCCCATCTTGTGACAGATGTCATGATACTCCCTAAAGTGCTCACCATTTATCCAGGAATGTCTGACACTAATTTGGTGGGTCAATTTCTTCATCCACATGATTTCACATGATTCTGCAGGACCGGGAATCTAGCCTCTGGAGAAAGTCTGAAATGAAAAATACATTTAGGAAGAGGTTGGATGTAATAACTCTGCAGAAGCTTTGATTTCACCTATCACTGTTTGATGGCCCAGGATTCCATCATTTGTGTCTGAAGGCACCGGTCTTACATTTTATTAGGTACTCCTGCCTTCTGTATGTTCCATACTCATGAAAAGAAAGAATAATTACATATTTCAGGGGAATGGTTTGGCAGGAAGTTGCATGACATTTGAAGTCAGATATCCTGCGGTTTGGATTCTGGTCATGCTATTTAGTTTTAATACCTTAGAGAATTTACTTAATTTCTGAGAATCTAATGGTCTCATCTTTAAATTAGGGTAATAATCCCTCTGACATGGAATTGTTGGGGCTAGTGAGGGGCAGGATGCTTGTCAAACATATGATGCATCTTTGGGCACATAGCAGGTACTCAAATATTTGTACTATCTGAAAGGGTGATAAATAAGAAAAAAATCAATAAGATTGAAAGGACAAGAAGAAAATAGCAAAAGAAGATAATATCAGAAAGATTAGTTTGCTTTCCATAAACAATTTTATAACATGAAACAAAGAAAATATCATCTCTAAGAACTCAACACAGATGAAAAACTCATCTGTAGCTTATTAATTCACTAATTCACTTGATTATTCAACTATTTTTGATACCAACCATGTACTTGGCAGTGTGGAAGTGACTGTGGCAGGGACAAAGATAGATGAGACATGCACAAGGCCATTAAGAACTTCCTATTTCAGTAAGAGAGACGAGATATTATTATAAATAACTATTAGTCAACATATCCCAAAGAACCTGCCGTAAGAAATCTAAACTTAAGAAACCCAGAATTCTACGGTCAAATTAGTTTAGAAAAAATACACAGCATATTTCTCATCCACCCTTGAAAATTCACAAATCGAAACTCTGAGTACTCTGAGGATCCTGTGTAACTAGTATCCACATTATGTGTAGGAAATAAATGTTTCTTGCTTTGCATATCTTCTTCCCCCAGCTCACCCATAGCAACAACTTGTGAGAATATTGTGTGGATCAAATTTTGTAAAATATTTCTTTTTTTTAAAAAGATTTATTTCTTTATTTGAGGGGGGGAGAGAGAGCGAGCGTGCACGAGGTCGAGTGGGGGGAGGGGCAGAGGGCGAGGGAAGAAATTCATCAGCAGACTCCCTGATGAACACAGAGCTGAGGCAGGGCTTGATCCCAGGTCCTGAGATCATGACTTGAGCCAAAATCAAGAGCCAGCTGCTCAATGGACTGAGCCACCCAGGTGCCCCTAAAATATTTCTAGAAGTAAAGGTATAATGTAATAGTAGCACAGGAAAGAGGTCAATAATGTGTAGTGTTCTATTTACAGTATGTGCTTCTCTGCATGAGAAGGAACTACAAGATTATGGAAAGCACCACATTAGAGTGAGACCTGAAGTGTGGCTAAGAACAGCAGAAGTAGAAATTGGCTGTAGGGGCGCAGTCGGTTGAGCATGGGACGCTTGGTTTCGGCTCAGGTGCTGATCTCAGGATCACGAGAATGAGCCTTGAGTCGGGCTCCTCACTCAGCACAGAGTCTGCTTGGGATTCTCTCTCTCCTCTCCCTGCCCTTCTTCCTTGTGCTCTCTCTTCCTCTCTAAAACAGATAAAAATAAAAGTAGAAATTTGCTGGAGAAATGTCAGAATTAAAGGAGAGATGAGGTTTAGAAGGTATGTGAGGTCCAAAATACTGATCTAGTATATATGAGAAAATGATTTTATTTTGTGTGGCTCTCTAGCAGCAGCAAAGAGATTTGTGAATAAAAAGGACACTCTAAGGAACACAGCAGAGGGTAAACAGAGTAGGTAGTAGGTTTCTTGACCCTGGAAATGTTTCAGCAGAGGCTAGACAATGGGATAAACACTTACACTGATTCCTGTGCCAAATAATTGGTGGGATGAATAGACCCCTGAGGACAGTCGACTTGAACTCGGTCTTTAATTCCATGAGTTAAAAGTCTGTTGCTGTCAGCTCTAAAGAGCTGTTGAATATTTTGAGCAGAAAGACTCATGACTTGGATTGTGTTTGGGAAGATTCATTTCACAGTGAAGTGTAAGGTGTATTAGAAAAACCCAGTAAAGGGGCACCTGGGTGGCGCAGTCGTTAAGCGTCTGCCTTCGGCTCAGGGCTTGATCCCGGTGTTCTGGGATCGAGCCCCACATCAGGCTCCTCCGCTGGGAGCCTGCTTCTTCCTCTCACACTCCCCCTGCTGTGTTCCCTCTCTCACTGGCTGTCTCTCTGTCAAATAAATAAATAAAATCTTAAAAAAAAAAAAAAGAAAGAAAAGAAAAATCCAGTAAAGTAGCAAAGAGGCCACTACAAAGAATCGTGCACAAGCACCACCATCATCCCCTTTTCCACCAACAGAGATGACGTTCAAACTCCTCCTGCTTCCCTACTGGGAAGTAGGATGGACTTGAGTTCATTTGCCTGGTCTTCCCTGGAATTCCACCTGAAATTTACCACGTGGTTTGGTAATAAAGAGCTGGGTATTAATTTAGGCTTTGTAAAAGATATAACTTTTTACTCTCACAGAACACTGACATAGTAAAAATTACTGAAAAATCTGTTAAGATACTTAAAGGACATTCTTCATTTTGTATGATATTTTGTAATAAAACCACTTATACAAATACAGAACATTTTGGGAAAGTGAAAATGTTAGTTGCATGAAGTATACCTCAATTTCTGTGAGATTTCATTTCCTTTTTTGAAAAAATCTTGATAATTATATATTCCTTCATAATATTAGTTACTGCGTGGCTACTAAGTATTAGACACTATGCATGATACTTAGTATTTATTATTACATTCAAGCATTGAGGTAATAGCAATGCTAAAGCTTCAAGGTTCACATGAAGCTAAGCTAATATTTGGATGGCATTGCAGTAAAGCACCCCTGACAATTGCAAAACAACTGCAGAATAGGACTCAGCACACGCTATTATTAAAAGTTGCAGAAAAGGGTACAGAACCAATTCTGGGCTCTTTAGTAACATAGGACTAGGACACTGCTCAGGCTCAAAGCCTAAGGGGTGGGGTGGGGAGGTGGTTTCTTTTCCCTCCTCTAGGGCTTCCCTATGCTTGTACAGACATGCCTAGCAAGTAGTATCACCTTTTAAATCTACCTTGAACCAATATATGTTAACAGCCAGAGTGGCATTTGTTTACCAACTACGGAGTGCTAGGGCAGTAAACCTAAGTTTCTTTATATGGTCATTAGTTTCAGAAATTTCCAGAAAATCTCTCCCAGCCCCAGCTGCTTAAAGAACAGATTCTCTGAGCTCTTAGTTGGGGGAGGAGGGTTTTCCCATTTCCCTTCAAACCATATTAAATACAGGGGCAGTCATACATATAACCTTATGACTATTAATTTTCAAATTTAGAGAATAAGGTAATTATTTGTGATATTCCCTACTTGATAACCCCTATTCAACACTAACTATGTGCCAGGAATTGCAGTTGGGAGGAGAACCTACAGAAATCAGGAAAACCATAGTTTCATGTCCCCGAGGAATAGTCAGACAAGGAAAACCATCACGTAATTAAGGTTTAGGGGATCTGCGGGGTCATCTACTCAAATATTTAATTTTACAGATCGAAAGACTCAAGAGCAAAGAAGGCCACTTATCAAAATCACAGGTGATGTTCGTGATACAGCTGCAATTAAAATTTTAGTCAACCAGCACCTGGGCCAATGTTCTTTGAACTCTAAATCTCAGGGCACAAACTAATTTATCTCTTTTATCCTTAGTCTTTCTTTTTATTTGTTTGAAAGTCACTGGTCTTTCTGCCCCAAACTGATCTGATTCTCCTCTACCCTTATGATTTTGCTGTCAAGTCCCTGATCAGTTCCATGAGGCCCCTTTTGTCCTTCCCTTCTGAGCTCTTAGAGTTTCTTGAGGAGCCTTGTTTCACCACCACCTCTAGCTGACTAGGTTCACTTGTGCCACACTGTCATTGTTCCTGAGCTGATTGCAGATAATGCTGCCTCACCTTTTTGCACAAGTGAGAAGAATGTACATTAAATAATAATTAGCTACCTCGCATTTGTCTCCCTTAGCTATGCAGTTTTTGGCGCTTCTCAGTCCTCTGTGGTTACAAACAAATAATTTCCATATCTATTACTGCTTCCTTGGATATTGGTCCAGTATTAAAGAAGAAATCGCATGTACACATTTCCATTTCTGATTGAGGTCTCTGTCCTGGAATTAATGTAAATTTCTTTTTGTCCCTAGGAATGTCTGCATGTATACTCATTACCTTTCCCATTATAATCTGTTCTTTCTCTCAGTTCAGATGGGCCTATTGTTCAATATTGTTCAATAGTCAAGAATCTAATAGAGATGGGCGTCTGAGTGGCTCAGTTGGTTAAGTGTCCGACTCTTGGTTTTTGGCTCAAGTCATGATCTCATGGGTCGTGGGATCAAGCCCAGGGCTGGGCTCCATGCTCAGTGGGGAGTCTGCTTGAAGATTCTCTCCCTCTGCCCCTTCCCTAAATCGCTCAAATCAATCAATCTTTTAAGAAAAGGAAAAAGAAAAGAATATAATAGAGACAGGATTTAAACTCCTGTTTTCAGTATATTTCAAAATTATATTGTTTTTCTCTTTATACTCACTTTCATTAAGTCTCACTTATCAGACTGCAAATATAAAACAATTAATTTCTTTCTTTTGGTCTTCATTCAACATAGGCCTATTACCAGGAACTCTCATATTTAGAATGGATACAGAGATCAAAGACATATTCCCTGCATTGAGTCATGGTGGAAAAGCCAGGCAGGTATATCAATGATAACTCTCTAATGTGATATGTAGTGTGTTGTGTTATAGTGAAAAGGGAGAAATAAACAGATCCTTCAGTCCTTCTCGGGGTGGAGAACCAAAGCTTTCACAAAGTAGTAGATACTTAAACTGAGTGTTGAGTGTTGAAGGAAAAGAGCAATTGACAGAAAGGGAATGTTGTGCCATTTTGCAGCTGGGGAAATTGAAGAGTATATAAAACATTGTTATTCTCAAAAGCACAGGGTCAATATTCTAAAAGATATTTTATAGAGAAAACACAGCCCACTGGGAGAAAGCTGGATATATTCTGTGGAATTTTTAAGCATCCAAATTCCACCTGGGATTTCAGCATGCCAATTCTTCTTCTTCTCCTTTAAGATTTTTGGAAGGATAAAATTTTGCAATATTTTAAGCATTTTATTTCATACAAAAAACTTAGAAGAGGTTAGAGAAGTTAATACAATGTGTTTAACAGGTTTTTGTTCTATAGGTAAGAGGGAATCACTGAAGATATTTGAGAAAGCCACTTGTATTGATGAAAAGGTGTATTTACTGAAGCTATTCTGTCAGGAACATTAGGACACAATTTTTTATCAAAAACAATTTGGAGAAAGTAATAATAGTCTGCAGGCAAGACAAAGCAAGACTAACATTATTTCAACAAAACTAAAAGTCAAAGTCTTAATCAGAGAGGCATTTATTTATTTAAATGAATAATAGGGTGGCCAACTGAATAAAAGATTATTCAATTTTTTGTTTGTGAATTGGAACTTCCAGGTATGGTACGAACACAAACTTCAAAATACACCCACCCAGTGGCTTCACCTACCGAATTAAAAAACCAAATTTCTAAACAGAGAGGAGATGACCTGAAACTGTGCTAAGAAATAGATTAGGGAAAGATTCTTTTCACACACAACATATTTGAAGCATTTCCTATATTAAATACAATGTTAATGGGACACTATCGAAAGAAGATTACAAGAGATGACATTGACACAAACATAGGATTGCCAGGAAATTTATTAAAGCAGAGGGTTCCATTTTGGTGCACTCTTCTTTAAAAATCAGAGGATAAGATCCGAAGACACAGGCAGCAAAGTGTAAGGGCAGATCCTACTACTGGAACATGTCTGTGTGGCAAAAGCTTAGCAATGTTAGAGAGTAACAGCATTGGAAGAACTGAGCTTTCCTGGGGTGAGTGAAAGAAGTAGAGACCAGTCAATGTACCTGAAAATAGTCACTGGACAGGTAGGCAGCACAGTGGGAATCTCTTGGCATTGCCAAAGTGTGTACCTGGCATAGAGCAGCACCCAAATCCAAAGTTGGATGTAGATATTTGGCCTCTAGTGCAGTTTTTTTTTTAAGATTTTTATTTATTTATTTGACAGAGAGAGAGACAGCCAGGGAGAGAGGGAACACAAGCAGGGGGAGTGGGAGAGGAAGAAGCAGGCTCCCAGCAGAGCAGGGAGCCCGATGTGGGGTTCGATCCCACGACCCTGGGATCATGCCCCGAGCCGAAGGCAGACGCTTAAGGACTGAGCCACTCAGGCGCCACTCTAGTACAGTTTTTTAATCAAAGACAGAGAAGAAACTCTAGTGGAAAGTGCTAATTCTGGCATTACCAAGGACCAGGCTTTCTCCTCACTTCCCTTAGGATACTGGTTCAGTGAATTTTTTTTTTTAAATTTCTGTCAACCAGCCCACCTATTTAAGGTGTGAGAAGAGTGTTTTTTATAGCAACCAAATGGAAAGAGGGGACATTCCAGGAGAATTTAGCCACATTATTTGCTTAGGAAAGTTTCCCCGATTAAAGATCATTTGAAAAAATGAGACAGAGTGGGAGAGTAAGAGGAAAATGAAAGCAGTGCATGGGAAAAAAAAAAAAAGAATCTGGATTAAAAGAGCAGAATATTGACTCTAACAATGCAGAACAATACGTATCTACTTTTTTAAATCTCTAAAAAAATGAAGTACTATTAGAACTATCTTGTACGTGTATTCAGTATGATTGAAATATTTGGAATATAAGAAATAAAGATGAGAGAGCATGATTGTCAAGACTCTGGTTGCAATTTATTGTAATCCATCACAAAACAGCTTAAACTAAATAGAGAATTTATTGGCTAGCCCCACTTGTAAATCCAGAGAAGACTAACTGCAGTCACAGCTGGGTCTACCTGCTCCAGTAATGCCTGAAGGATCTAGAGCTTCGCATCTCTCCTTCTCTAGGCTTTGTCTTGCAGTTTTCACTCTTATGTAGAGTCTCCTCACGTGATGCTCCTCAGCGACCACAACTTTTAAAGTTATTTCCCTAATGAGTCCAGTAAATACAGTCCTTGACTGAGATCCTCTATTTTCACTCAGGTTACATACTCATAATATGTACAGAAAGGACAGCCAAGTCTCTATCACACACAGCTTTGGGTATGGGAACAGGAAGTGAAAGTGAGGTCATGGTCATTATGCCGTAGAAAATCAAGACACTGTTATCAGAAGAAGGTAGAAAGCGTACCAGAGAGAAGACAGTAACTTTCCACTACCTTCCATGCCTCAGTAACACAACGATCACATGCCCACACTGCCCTAAGACACATGTAAAAATAACTACATCTGGGGTGCCCGGGTGGCTCAGTCGGTTAAATGTCTGCCTTTGGCTCAGGTCTTGATCTCGGGGTCCTGGAATCAAGCCCTGCGTTGGGCTCCCTGCTCAGTGGGGAGTCTGCTTCTTCCCTTCTCCCTCTCCCTCTGCCCCTCCACCCTCATGCTCTCACTCTGCTTTGCTCTCTCTCAAATAAATAAAGTCTTAAAAACATAACACTTCTAACATGACATAATTACGTCACACACCACTAAACGTCTACTCACCTTACCTTTTCAAAGAGACAAGATCAAGTTCTGTGCTCCAAGTCCAAGACCTTTAAGTGGTGTGCATTGTTCATTTTTCTTTTTAGACCAGATGGGAAATAAAAGCAATCATGATTAAAGAGAAAAAAAATATTTAGAAAAAGGGTGAAGAATTTAACAATCTATAACATACACCATATCCTCAGAGAGCTAGAACAAGGATTCCCTGTTCTGGTGGTGAAGCAGAGCCCACTGTGAGAATCTTAGTAGGCCCTCAGTGAGGATGTCTGACGTCTATTATTCTCCACACTCACATCTGAGATGGGCCAATGGGGAGAACTACACTTAAATAGATTGAAATATTTCTATCACAACACTTTTTGTTGGTGTCAGTTTGGCACCTTGGGGACTGAGAAATCAATAGCCTCTTTGAGCTGTTTGGATTTCTCTCAAAATGCAATTATCTCGAATGCCAGAGCTTTTGTAGTGATGATTAAGATGGCCATCTGGCCTTTATTATTCTGGAAATCTCTCACTCTCACAGCCATCCGTGAGCCCACTTCTGTCACTGCATCTCCCGACATCAGCCCTGGCTTACTGAGGACCACCACCGCTGAACCTCTCAGGGACGCTGGTGCCCTAGCAGTGCGATCTTGCCACTTTAGTTACTGGAGGATCTTCTGTGTCCTCTCACGTTGGTGGGTTTTCTGGCTGCATGTGGTATTGTCACTCTGGCACATCACTTCTCTGAGCCACTTAATCTCCTCCTCCATCTTTGATCCTGGTGGTCCTGAAATTACCATTTCCCTGAGAGTGGGGTTTCTACCAACTACACTAGCACTTCAGTCACCAACTCTCAGGGTTCTTAACTGGATGTTAAATTGATATCATAATTAGAATGTTCCTGTGTCAACAGTCTCTCACTTAACCAACTTCATGTCCCATCTCTCCTGATCCATCCTTCTGTGGACCCCAGCCCCATGCATACTCTCTTGGGTCTCTTCAGTACTAACTAGTTCCTGAGGCTCATTCAGGAAACAGTTTCCTTCTTCCCTTTAGCAGGTACAGAACTTCTCCAACTAGGGCTGGTTGTTATCTAACCGAAGTTATCAGTCTGGAGGCCGGGAGGGGAGGCGAGGTTTTATATTAAGGGGTGCACATGTTCTTTCTCTTCAGGCAAGAGTGAGGGGTCTAGTCTTTGTCAGGGACAAATGAGACACTGCAGAAGTGTCCTGGGGGTTCAGGTGAATCCCATGGTTTCTGAGTGCATCAACCTAGATGTTTTCCCATCCACTCAAGTCTCAGGGTTCCACTCCTAACCAGCCATAGTCCTGGCCATGGCATATCAGACTTGCCATAGTCCGTAATTCAGTCTTCTCTAGTGCCCTCTTGGCCTTATAATTCAGCTCAAGGTCTTCGTTTCTTCTGCCGCATGATTTCAGATTATGAATTACTTTATGTTCTGCCTAGAAGTCTTTTGACTTTCACAGCTAACCTTAAATCTGTGATTAATCCCCCTCAGACTTTCATTGTCTTTCTCCACCGCATCTACTGTACACTGCAACAGACTACTTCCTCTGAACCCTCCAAACACTTGGAAAATTATGACAATTTTTACTAGCCGTGGGCTACTTGTAACGGACCTACCGCTAGTGATAGGGTTTTCCTTGTCAACTGAACAGCTGTAGAATCCAACTTCAGGGCCTTTTCTCAGACCAGTCCTAACACCAATTGCTAGCACCCAGATTTCCTTTTATGTAGTTTAGTCCATAACAAAACACCAAAAAAGGTCATGGGTGCATGGCTTCAGCCATTAGTTCAGCAGATATTATTCAGCTTCTATTATAATCCAGCAACCACAGATGCCAGCAATATATAGATTTATAAATCCATCCTTGCTATTGTGGGTCCCCAGATTAATGAAGAGAGATCCTGTAAAAAGGTAATGACAGTACAACGTGACAAGGAGGAGCCATATAATTTTACCTGAAGTAAGGAGGTAATACTTGTTAAAAGCATGTGAATGACATTAGCCGTTGTTGAGCTGGATGGTAAAGAACAGGTAATTTCTAGGCATACATGATGGGTAAGATGTTGCAGAGCTGGGAAACAACATGCACAAAACGTAGTTATATGAAACAGCTTGGTTTTAATTAATTAAACATAATTAAGCAACTCCGATGAGAGAACACTTACTGGCCATGTAAAGAGAAGTGTATCAGAATTCATTCTTTTTGTTTTATTTTTTAAATTGAGGTAGAATTCACATTACATTAAATTAACCACTTAAAGTGGTCCCCTTTCAAATGAATTGAAGTTAATTTTAAAGTTTTTAATTAAAGTTAAATTTAAAGAGAAAAAAATCTGTGGAATTTAGTACATTCACCATGTTACTGAACCACCACCTCTGTCTAGTTCCAAAACATTTCTTTCATTCCAAGCTAAAGCTCCATATCCATGAAACAGCTAATTTCCATTCCCCCTTCTCTCCAACACCTGGCCACCATCTATCTGCTTTTGGTTTCCATGGATTTACCTATTCTGGGCATTCCATATGAATGGAATTCTATAATATATGACCTTTTGCATCTAGCTTCTTTCACTTAAAGTAATGTTTTAGAGGTTAATCCACGTGGTAGCATGTATCAGTATTTCATTCCTTTTATGGTTGGATAATATTTCATTGTATGTCATATCACATTTTATTTATCTATTAATACACCGATGGACATCAGTGCATACGTTGTGTACAAGTATTGGTTTGAGTCCCTGTTTTCAATTCTTTGGGGGTATATACCTGGAAGTAGAATTGCTGGGTCATGTGGTAATTCTTTATTTTACTTTTTGAGGAACTGCCAAATTCCACACGGCTGAAGAAAGTACTGAGGTAAGTCCAGGGCTTAAATGATATTTCTACCATTTTAGCAATCCGCTGCTTCTATTTCAGAGATCAACAAACTATTATCTGAAGTTGCATATAAATTATGTTTTATTGGTACATAGCCATTCCCATCCATTTATGCATTCTCTATTGGGACTTAGGCATTACACGGCACAACTGAAGAGATACATAGACAGTATGACCTGCAAAGCCAAAAATATCTGGACTGTTCCAGAAAAAGTATGCTGAACAACTTTTGGCTGGCTTAATTTTTACCAATAAAGTAAAATTGGCCTGTCCTCTTTTGCTTGGGCCTCCTACTCGTAATCCCAGATGGCTCTTTGAGCTCTAGTCCTGAATCCAGCCATCAGGAAGGAGAAAGAACAGAGAAAGGGCTAGCCAGTCTCTTGAAAACCACTTCCTTGAGGAATCTTACTTACATTTCATTATCATAAATTAGTCCTCAGTCCATGACTAGTGATGAAGGAGACTGGGAAATGCAGTCTTTATGTTAGGTGGCTAGAGAACTACCTAAAATTTGACAAGGAAAAAAAGGGGAAAGAAGTGTTCTAAATGACTAGCCAGCTCCGGCACAGGGCCAGCATCCGCTAGAGGAAGGAGCACATACTCTAGATGTAGCCACAGTTCCCCTGAGAGTTATAGAATCCGGATAAGCAGCTACGAAGGGGGAGGGTTCTTCAGGACCAAGTACAGAATCTAAGAATCAATTGGGGTCCTTGGTACCCAACCCAATCATCATACAACAATTAGAAATAGGTAGATTAGTAATAAATCTCTATCTTCCTTGATAAACTGAGAGATTTCTAAGTTCACTAGGTCTCATTTTCTGGTTAATTTAAAAGTCTGATTAAAGTTTTACCTCTCATAATTGAGATCAATGTAGCATAATCTCTAGCTCTAATTGGATTTTCAAGGTTTTGCATTTGGAAAAGGACTGAAATTCAGAGAAATTGTCAACGGCACAATTTGCAGGATTGGGACAACCAATCGCTATTATTTTTCTGAAAGGAAAAGACATTAAATATTGTTTCTACACCAGCTTAGGGAGAAATAGCTGTGGAAGAAATAAGAATGAGGAAAATTAGCACAATGCAGTATTAACTCAAACATACGTTTTAATGTGAGCACAGACTCAGGAGTGTCAGAGTAGAATGTACTTAAATTTGCATAAGTCAGTAAATAAATTGAATAGCGCATTCACAAGATTTCTTCTGTTTAAAAATATTTTTAATTTGCCTAAGAACAGAAACATCAGTAAGAGGTGGTTGTTCTGTGAATTTTCAAAAGTCCAGATATTAATTAAAAGAGTAAATTAAAAAGTATGCAATGTTAAAAGTTCATAATATGTACACAGTCCATCACTATGTTAGAAAGAAGAGGAAAGAGTGTTACATTGCAAGGAAATGTAGTGTTCAGAGGCTTATTGATTTATTCATATCAGGGTCATTCTATTTCTAAATTGTGCTCATTTTTGAATAGAACAAATGGGAGCTTTTATGAGAAATGCAAAACTCCAATGTTCTATTTTCCTTGCTTTTTAGTTTTTAATTTGCATAATGTAAATACTCTTCTTGGTATATAGTTCTATAAATTTTGGCAAATGCTTAGAATTATATAATTACCACCACACAATCAAGATTACAGCACTGTTCTGCCACCTGCCAAAAATTTCTTGTGATGCTCCTTGAGAGTCAATCTCTTTCCACGGTATGTAGCCTTTGGAGTTGTCTTATTTAATTTAGTATAATGCATTTAAGATTCACCCACATTGATATGTGTATCAAGAGTAGCTTCCTTCTACTGCTGAGTAGTGTTTCTTCATAAGGACATATTATCATTTATCTATTACCAATTGAAGGGCATTTGGGTTGATTTAATTTTTACCAATTACATATAAAGCTGCTATAAACATTCATATATAGGTTTCTGTGTGAACATTAGTTTTCATATATTTTGGGTCAATAGCTAGAATTCATTGCTGGATCATATGGTAAATGTATTTTTAATTTTATAGGAAACTGCAGACAGCCGTAGTGGCTGTGCTGTTTTGCCTTCTCACTAACAATGTATGAAAGTTCCAATTGCTCCACTAACTCCCCAGTTTTTGGTACTGTTAGGCTTTTTTTTCTTTCCCTTTTTTTTCTTCCCCTTTTCCTCTCTCTCTGTCTCTCTGTCTCTCTTTGCCATTCTAATAGGTATGCAGTATCTTATTATGATTTTAATTTGCGTTTTCCTAATAACCGATGATATTCAGGACCTTTTCAGGTGCTTAATTGCTATCCATGTAGTCTTTTGGGTAAAATGCCTATATCTTTTACGTACATCTACAAAATAGGCTTTATTTCTAAGAACAGTTTTTGTGCAGAAAAATTGAAAAGGTGGTATTGAGAGCTCCCTCATGCCCCTCACCCAGTTCACCCTCTTATTAACATCTCACACTGGTATGGTACATTTGTTAGGTTTAGCGAACCAATAGTTATATATTATTATTAACTAAAGTTCATGATTTAAGATTCCTTTATTTTTATCTACTGTCATTTTTCTGTTACAGTATCCTGTCCAGGATAACACATTACATCTAGTTGTCATGTCTTCTTAGGTCCAACTCACAAAAACAGAGTTCATGGTCAATTCTCCCATTGAGGTAATAGGCTTAGTTAGTAGAGGAAAGAAGACTTCTCACATGCAAAAGAAAAACCATCTACTTAGTCTTTCATTCATGTGTGCGGATAGGCACAGCATGTTGTGGGCATTCCGTTGTTAAACTAGTGGAATAAATTCCTTTTAGTCACTTCTGACCTTGACAATTACTGAAAATCCAGGCCAGTGAACAACAGAAACACATGATCCACCTTGGATGAGACTAGGAGATTTCCCTAAACCTCAATTACAATATACTGAGATCAAAAGGCAAGAAAAAGTAGAATCCAACACTGCAACTGAAAGAGATGAAAACGTAACAAAGCTCCTCCAAAGGGAAGAGCAGTAAAGACTCCAATTTAAACTACACACACCTGCAAAGCTTTAGCACTATCAGGTTCTACACATGGTATAGTGAAGGGTAAGAGTTGAGTGTTTTATAAGAATAATTTAAGTTCCCTGGGTCCTGCTTCTATCCCCACACCTCATGCAGTAAGAATATGTTTTGCAACTGCATAGATATTTAAGTTCCAGAGAAGACAGGACATGTGTGACTTGAAAGGAGGGAAGGCCAGTTGCAATTGCAGGATGGAAAAAAGTTATCGACTGAAAAGAGGAGGATTTATTTCCACCTCTGGTGATGGCAGATTAGCTAGATGCAATTCAATTTTCATGTGCATAGTACATAGAAAAAAATGGAATTTGATCGAAGGAATTGAGAAGCTACTACAGCACTGAGAACTTGTAGGGCCCAAGATCCCCCTAAAAAGGGCTGCCTAGGCAAGTGAGTCCGCTACTCCACGCTGCTCTTTCTCTTGAATATTTGTTGATACACAAGTCGTGACTGAGAGACTGAGCAGAGATTTTTACAAACTCATGGGCTAAAGGGACAAAATTTACAGCTCAGGATCTACCAAGAAGTATTTTTTGTAGACCTCCCAGACTTTTAGTTAGAAGCCTTTGAGAATGATAAAGAAGGTATAGGGCAAACCTGAACTTAAGAAAGCCTAACAGAAACTAAAGCCCGACTGCAAATCAGCTCAGATCATGAGATACACTGAGGCAATGTGTCCCTACGTTAATAGCTTGACAGAAGCAGAAGTCAGTCCCTTCTGTAGCAAGGAAACAACACCAAGCACTTCAAATTAATTATGTCTTATATCAAATCAAATCCATTATCAATGATTAATACACAACTATGTTCTCATTGAGTACTTCTCTGACAATACTATCTAAAGTCTGGTGCATGCAAAAATAGACTCCAAATGGATGAAAGACCTCGATGTGAGACAGGAATCCATCAAAATTCTAGAGGAGAACATAGGAAACAACCTCTACGACATCGGCCAAAGCAACCTTTTTCATGACACATCCCCAAAGGCAAGAGAAACAAAAGATAAAATGAATTTATGGGACTTCATCAAGATTAAAAGTTTCTGCACAGCCAAGGAAACAGTCAGAAAAACTAAGAGGCAGCCCACGGAATGGGAGAATATATTTGCAAATGACATTACAGATAAAGGACTGGTATCCAAGATCTACAAAGAACTTCTCAAACTCAATACACGAGAAACAAATAAACAAATCAAAAAATGGGCAGAAGAAATGAACAGACACTTTTCCAATGAAGACATACAAATGGCTAACAGACACATGAAAAAATGTTCAAAATCATTAGCCATCAGGGAAATTCAAATCACAACCACACTAAGATATCACCTTAAGCCAGTTAGAATGGCAAAAATAGACAAGGCAAGAAACAACAATTGTTGGAGAGGATGTGGAGAAAGGGGATCCCTCCTACATTGTTGGTGGGAATGCAAGTTGGTACAGCCACTCTGGAAAACAGTGTGGAGGTCCCTTAAAAAGTTAAAAATTGAGCTACCCTATGATCCAGCCATTGCACTACTGGGTATTTACCCCAAAGATACAGACGTAGTGAAGAGAAGGGCCATATGCACCCCAATGTTCATAGCAGCAATGTCCACAATAGCTAAATCGTGGAAGGAGCCGAGATGCCCTTCAACAGATGACTGGATTAAGAAGTTGTGGTCCATGTATACAATGGAATATTACTCAGCTATCAGAAAGAACGAGTTCTCAACATTTGCTACAACATGGACAGCACTGGAGGAGATAATGCTAAGTGAAATAAGTCAAGCAGAGAAAGACAACTATCATATGATTTCTCTCATCTATGGAACATAAGAACTAGGATGATCGGTAGGGGAGGGGAAGAAAGGGATAAAGAAAGGGGGGGTAATCAGAAGGGGGAATGAAACATGAGAGACTATGGACTATGAGAAACAAACTGAGGACTTCAGAGGGGAGGGGGGTGGGGGAATGGGATAGGCTGGTGATGGGTAGTAAGGAGGGCACGTATTGCATGGTGCACTGGGTGTTATACACAACTAATGAATCATCAAGCCTTACATCGGAAACCGGGGATGTACTGTATGGTGACTAACATAATATAATAAAAAATCATTAAAATAAAAAAAAATAATAAAGTCTGGTGCATGTCTCCCAAATATCTAGAACAGTGCCTGGCCTACAATTTCCACCCCATAAATATTTGTTAAATGAAACAATAAACATTCACATTCACTTATATACTCCCCTGGCGATAGGCCCGAGGGAAACATACCAATAGTTTCATAGTAGTTACACCTTGGTCATGTGAGATCCTATTTTCTTCCCTGATATTTCTTTATATTTCACATTTTCTACCATTACCATGTATTATTTCTGAAAGCACCTCTTCAAAATGTTACTTTATTAAAAGTCACCAAATATAAAGTATCAGGCTCTTCCCTTTTACCAATTCAAAGCTTAAACTCAGAAATGATTTATCAGGAAAAAAAAGTATGATCTTTTAACACAATCATGCTATGTATAATCATGTTATCTCCTGCGTTCTCCATCTGACATACCAGTAGTTGGCCAGGTTAGGGTGGATGACTGCAGCCAAGAACACAGCAAACTTAGCCAGACTGTGAAATGACTCCCTCCAGCTCGTTTCCACAGTCCAGGACCCTACCACTATGCAGTATCCACAGAGATGCAGATAACAGAGAGCACCAAGACTGAAACAGACCCTGATCTACAGAGTATCTAGGACATATGCTGCCAATGTATTTTACCATCAATTTTTCTTTCTGTAAGGATTGGGCATTTTGAAGTATTTAATTTATGAAATAGAGCCTGCAGTCAGTTATCAGTGACTAATCATATTAAAAATGTCTTTATCGGTAGGAGATGATTAGAATAACTTCATTGAGTAGCTATAATTATGGCATAAAACAAAACATGATGTTTTGGTGACTTGTGTAGCTTAACCAAATTTCTATGTATTTTCCTGAAATATCTGATATCTCTTCCAGAATATTTTATGGCACATTCACGTGTAGTCACTGTCAAGTGGAAATTAGATAAAAGTAAAATTTCTCAAATTAGATAAAATTAGATAAAAGTCAAACATTTTTTAGAATACTGGCAGTTAGGCTTCCAAAACCATCACCCCTTTTACCTTAAAACTACATCACTAAAGAATCTACCAGGCATTTGAACAGTTACTAACATGAAAGCTAGGGGCCAAAACAAATATTACAATCAGAAACTTTGAAAAACAGAAATACATGGGCGACTAGAAGACAACGTTAATATATACTTTAATATACTGAGGTACAAAAATATATTTTATTGATGAAAAAGAATAGGATGTTCTTTAAAAAATGAACATTTATATAAAAAGAACAAGCTATTGAAAAGAATAAAAAAAGAGAACTGACATAAACAAGTAAAATAGAAAGGTGTGAAGGAAAAGTTGATGAAATGTTTCAGGAAGCAACCCAAAAAGATGAAGAGATGGATAGTAAGTGAAGAAAAAAAAATTTTAATTAGGCAAATCAGAGGAGGAGGTCCAACATAACATCAATCAGCACTCCAGAAAAAGTAGAGAAAACAAAGGGGAAGAAATGATGAACAATGATTACAGAAAATTTCCCAGAATTGAAGAAATACAGTTCCAAGCTGAAAGGATCCACAGAGTGCTTATCCTGATGAGTGGGAAAAGCCCTACTGGCAATAAACCCTTCATAGTAATTGTTTAGAATAGCAAGGTAAAGATTCCAGAAGCTTTCAGAGCACATAAAGAAGAGAAAATGAGCATATTAGTGAGCTTTGTAGAAGTGAAATGAAAATACAAGAAACTCCTTCAAAAGTTTGAGGAGAAATGATTTTCAAAGTAGAATTTTATACCCAAATCATCTCTCAAGGGAGAGAATAAAATAAAGATGTTCGGTCTCACAGAAACTTCTAAACTATTACCTCCCTTGAATCTAGCTCCTTTAGGATGTCTTCTAAAACATCAGGGACAAATTAACAAGGAGGTCATGGGGCCCGTGACACTGGCCTTCAACCAGGAGGTAAAGAGGGATAATTTTCAGGAGGATTGTAAGGGAAGGCCTGGAGGTACAGGGAGGCAGCCAGGCTGGGTTAGCTCAGAGGGTGGAGAATGATCGGAAGGGTATCTCAAGAATGGCAGTTCTTTGACTAAAGAAATGTATTACTAGAATTGACAGAAAGAAACAGGAAAAAAAAAAAAAGGAATAAAGCAACAAAAATAAATTAAGGCCATTGTCAAGAACAGACTCTTGTGCCCCAATCATATACCTGGCCCAGATAGTTTTATATAGCAGTTTTTATTAACCTTCAGGAGCATACATTCCTTTCAAATACAAAGGTTCAGAGTAGAAAGGAAAGGAAATTTATTTAAATTATTGTGTAAGGTGGACAATCCTGATAACTGCACAAGGATAACCTAAGAAGAGTATAAGCAAATATAATGTATGAATACGTAGATAACAAATTCCTAAATAAATTATTTACAAACTCAATTTGCACTGCACACTACTAAAAATAGGTGGAATAAATTGGGTTTGTCACAGAATCTACCAATGCAATTCATTATATTAACATAGTAAAGAAAAAAAGCCTAATAAATCCTACAGTATAATTAAACTGTATTAACAAAGCAATGGGTAAAAACCTAATTTGATAGGGAAAAACAGTATTCAGTAAGATTCAAAACTCATTTTCTAAAGTATAATTTACTATATTAGCATAGTAATGGGTAAAACTTAATATGATGGACGAAGAAATAGTATTCAATAGGATTCAAACTCATAATTAAAAAGAAAAATTTTTCTTAAACTATGAATAAAAGAAAACTTCTTCAACAAAAGTATCTACTGACCACCCTCTTATAAAAAAATCATACCTAATGATAAGATACTGGATATGTACATTTTAAGACAAGGGAAAAACCCCAGAAGTGACTCCACCACTACTATGCAACTTGAGTTTCTATTACTAAATGGAAAAAGAAAAGTAAAAATATAAAATTTGAAAAAATATAGAATATCGTAACTTGTAAATAGTAGTACTGTTTGTACAGAAAGTATGAGACAATAATTATGACTAAAAAGAGAGTCCAGAAATACAGCTAGAAAAATTCAACAATTTAAACATAATGTCAATTTTCAAACAGAAATTTAATATATATAATATTTATATAAGTTATAAACTGCAGTTACTTAGAATGGAATATAAAATACATATGCAATAACCTCATGGAGAAAATTTCAATATACCACTGAAGGACACTGAAAAAATATAGATAATTATGAGATATACATACTTGGATACAAAGTCTCGATACTGTAAAAATGTCACTTTCCCACAATTTAATACAAACATTTGATGCCAATTTAATCAAAGCCCCAGCAAAAATTTCCATGGAATTTAACAATTTAATTCTAAAAGTGATATGGAAAAATTGAAGACCAATCCAAAAATGGGCAAGGCTTTAGGGAAACGGAAACACAGAAACTGCTAATAGTTTACATTGGCACAGTAACTTTGGAGAAGACTTCTATAGTATCAAGTCAATTTGCAGATAAACAGAAATGTCACCTCAGAATATAACATCAAGTGCCTTTTTATTAGCCCAAGGAAACCACGGTACAATTGTAGGATTATTTGCAATCACAAAGAGCCTGATCAATATAAATGTTTATCAGCAGGAGGACCATATCATGTATTATGCTATATTCATAGGGTATAAAACCACAGAGCGCTCAACTAAATAATATCAAATACCTTATGTTGGAATAAATAGGAAAGATCCAGAATAATATACAGAGCATGATAGATTTAATGTAGACTTAATGACATGCAAAACAACAATAAATATTATTTATGGATATATACAAATGTAATATACTATGAAAACATTTACTGCAAAGACACATTTCACTTTTATAATAGCAGTTACCTCTAGGGAGGAAAAGTATTTGGATCTGAAGTGAATATAAAAGGGTCTTAAAAATATCTGTCATGTTTGACTTAAGAACATTTTTTAAGGAATTTACTAATATGAGAACTGAATATATGGTATTTATTATAATGGTCTATCATTTTCTGAATATATGCTAGTTTTCATTAAAACGAATATATATGTAAATTGTTCATTTTCTAATTTTGGTTTAAAACTAAAAGATAATGTAGTTTAGGTTGCATCATAGTCCTTTTTGTGAATTAGGCTTTAAACAAAAAGTAGCTAAAGATTACCGGTTGGTAAAGAGTTGCACATTAGGCCTATAACTATAATAATCCAAGAGAGGACTTTAAGATAATTTTATAGATGATGTGCTCTCTTCACAACACAAGGAAAATGACTGAAAAATGCTTCACCAGCTCATGCACCTTGTAGATGCTTCATCTATAATTTTTGGGTGTATCCCCCAGCATTCCAAATAAGCAGAAAAGTGGGCTAGTTGTGAAAGAAACATAGCAATGTATAGATTTTGCTGTGCTCATCTTTCATTCCAGTCATTCCTTAGAAAATGTATGGCACCCAGTTTAAATTGCATGGTGATTTAAATGTGCTTGGCATCTCTACAGGGCCACCAGACAGTTGACTCCGGGTTTTGAGAACAGAGCTGAATTTGCTGGAGATGATCCTTATCTCATGTGACCGAGTACGCCATTCATAACTTTCTTACCTTTGACATAATTCTTTGTATCCTAAGAATTTTCTGATTGGCATAGAACAGCTGCTATTTAGTTTTAGGAAACTATCACTTCACAAGGGGTATTGTTTGATGTACATTAGAACTAAAAAAGATGGAAGTCTCTGGACCATTTCCCATTGAGGAGATACATTTATTGATAAGCTAGTGAGGGCACTCACCTGAAGACGTGCGTTGGTACTGCAGACTTCTCAAGCTCAATGACTCAAGTCAGGTTGTCGGCCGGTCTCTTGCGAGTATTTTTTCAGTAAGCCCCATGCATGGAGAAAAGCACTGATTAGAGAAGCTGTGTGTCTCTGTAACTTACCAGCTACTACCCAGACCCTGAGTCCTAAGACTTGAATATATGTTTTACCACTTACAAATCTTTGGTGGGTTGTGAGGATTAAATTGTCTAGTACTGTCTGTTCCCATAAAATAATATGAGATCTGTGAGAACATGGGTCTTAACTGTTTTGTTCATCTACACAGCCTCATTGTCTATACTCCAGCCAGACAATAGTGGGGGGCCCGAGAACTATCAATTAAACAAAGGTATTCATATATACATATGTTCATGGGTGCACAAATGAATGAAAAAGGTACTGCTGGGCACGAAAGCGGTTAATAGGTATTTGTTCCATCTCCTTTTACTTCTACCTGCAGAATAGTTATGATGACCAAACAAGTCCAATATATGTTTAGATCATAGTAGCTGCTGAGAAAAAAGAAATTGTGTCAGCTACCCCTTCATATCAATGCATATTTCTGTATGTATAAAAGTACATACACTTCTAAGTTATTCTACAGAAAAATATGTAACTACTTGGCATGGCAAGGAAAGATGTGTATTACATTACTATAAGTTGAATATGTGGCTATTCTTCAACTTACGTAAAAAACAGTTATACATGATGCCTGTGTCCCACAGCATGCCTAGTGTATGTGCAATAATTCAGTATTCAATTCTGAAATGTCTCAAAGCTCTCTCTTTTAGGTGTGTTTTCCAGCCCTAGCCTCCTGATGGACTGTAAATTCCATGAAAGAGGGCCTACAACTCCTCCTATGCCATAGCAGGTGGGAAAATACATTCTAAGAAATTATGTCAATTAGGTTGCCATGACATCAATATTCTCTAATATGTCCTCTCTCACTTCCCATTAAATGTACATGGAAAAATAAAAAAACCCAAACATGAAAGAGCGCAGTGGTTAAAGTGTGGGCTCTCGACCCAGATGGCTGAATGTGAGTACTCTTTCCACCATATGGATAAAGGTTGTCCAATGTATAAAGTGGGGTAATAATATCTCTTAAAATTGCTCCGGGAAGTCAATCTTTTACTACATTTAAAGCACTTAGAACAGCTCCTGGCCATAGTAAGCGAACGGTAATGTCAGCTGCTGTTGTGACTATCATTATAAAAGTTTGGGAGAAATCAACATAAAATCCAGCTATTTATGAGAAACACATCTAAAACCAAAATATGTCAAAAGCTTGGAAATAAAGAGAAGTATGATTAATCATACCAATAATGACAAAATAAAGTGGGAGCAAAACTATCAATATTACACGAAAGAACAGAGGTTAAAAGGAATTTAATGGAGCAAGGAGAGATGATCATGACAGATAAAAGATTAACCCATAGGAAAGATACGTCATTTATCAACCTTTAAGAACTTAATAAATTCAAAGAAAATGGCAGTCTCTAACCTTCTATGCATTATATACATCACTGAATAAGAAAAGTAAAAGCAAGATGAGTAATTATCAGGCTTACTATATAAACACAGAGGTATTACATATGACACTTGTGTGTATTTGGCTATGGTCAACTTGTTCTGAAACCTCAAGTAGTCCTGATGAACAAACAAATCTCAAATGTCAGAAATAATCAGGTTAGGGTCAGTGAGTCAGAAAGACACAATAAACTCCAACCTCCTCGTGAGGTCAAAGGGCTTAACTTCCTGTTACTCATGCCTAAACCCCTCTGCTAGTGGAGATGTGGAGATAAAGCTTCCATGTGTGTACTAAGCTCTGCCGGTGGTACAGGTTAGAGACCCTGTCCACCCAGCTGCTCCCAGAACCGGCCCTTTCAGTGCTGTTTGTCATCTGCGCAACAGTTGTTTATCACTAATATTCAGAAACCACAGAACTGGTCAAGTTGTTTCACATGAGTAAAGCACCGAGATTGCAGCAGAACCCACATGTGACTTAAAGCAAAGGAAACCTTTTTCATTTTAAGGGCAGGATTTTGTGAGCAAGTCTGGCATTCCCAAAGGTCACACTGCCCAGCACTCTACCACAGACTTTTATCACCTCAGATTATATGCTGAGAGATAATGGAATAGAAAAGATAACCAAGGTAAGACTGCAAAGTGAAATTGAACTATTTGGTTGATATAATACACATATATTTTTAAAGATCCCTTTTATGAAATAAGTGAGCCGTGAGTTTGTTAAGCACTGCTAAGCATTTTTGGAGGAGGCACATTCAAGTTGCAGCCATTTGCTGCTAAAGGCCGATGGTGATTAACATCTTTAAAATGATGCTCTACATTTTTCAATCATTTGATGTGTTAAAAATCTAATAATATAACACAGCTGGAGGCCACAACTGTTTCTTCAATTGATTTAATGTTGTGCTTTATCTTAAAAAATAATTTAAATGAAAATCAGTTGTTATTTTGACAGAAGGATATTAAAACATGCTTGATTCAGATAGTTATGAACTGCGCTAAAAATATTAAACTAGTTAGACCTCCCACTCTGCCAAAACTATAAAATCAGTGTAATAAACAAAATCAAGAAACATATGTGAAATTCAGAAACATGTCACAGTATAATACTTCTTTGGTATAATACTTTCTTTGTAAGGATAACCAAGAGACAATTACTGTGATGTGCTTAATTGTGATCCCGAAATATTAGCCATCACTTTAAAGTCAACACCTGCACCCGCTGAAGCTTTTTAGAGGTGTGTACTGCACCTCTCAGTAAGTTAATGTGGATAATAGGAAGTGAGAGACATTTCCTATGTTCATCCTCAGTACAACTCAGACATTTACCACTAAGCTTTCTCATTAGTATACTTTTAGCCTTTCCTATAGAGAATTACAATCTAGATTCAAGGTATTTTTGTTTGTGCACCCACATTTGTTTTCAGAGTAAAGAACAGTAAATTAAAAAATTGGATCAATCTTTAATGTCATAAGAATAGCAAATAAAGTGTGATCAATCTTTAATGTCATTTATTTTCATAAATATATATGTATGTCATATTTAATATTTTATAGAAAAGTCATATTATTTGCTCCCAATACTTGAAAGCTCATATATGCCAGATTTATAAAGAAATTATACATATATTATAATTACTATATGTCATTGTTATACATATTACATATAATAATGATGAAATCAATCTATGTGTATATATATACACACACACATATATATACATATATACATGAAACAAGATTCAAAACACTTTTTTGTAAAAGTCTAGATAGTAATTATTTTTAGCTTTGCAATCTGTACTCAACTCTGCTCACCGTGGTAGTATGAAAGCCGCCATAGGCAGTATGAGTGGGTATGGCTGAATTCCAATGAAACTATTTATAAAAGCAGGCCCCTGGGTCTGCTCAAACCTCTACCAGAAACATTCTGCCAACCTTAAATTTATGAATGAGCAATTAGAAATATTCTAGTCATTTCAGGAACAAGATATATATGTTCACTATCAGTACTATTGTTCAGTACTTCTATAGATTTCCTAGCCAGTGAAGCAAACGAAAAGAAGAGTTATGAACTGGAAAAGAGGACGAGGAGGAAAACTATAATTGCTTCTAGATGTTTGATTGACTAGCAGAATCAATTGCAAAAGTATTAGAAGAAATAAGATTATAATGACAGAACAAAAACATTAAAAAATCAATCGCTTTCCTAAACATGAGCAATTAGAAAATGCAATGAAAAAGGGATTCCATTAGCAATCACGCCAAGGTCCAAACTATATCTTGGAATAAAACTAACCAAAAAAGGCCTCTAGTAAGAAGCTTTTGCTTCTCTGGGGGAAGATTCAAGATGGTAGTCACCACAGATTTTCAATAAATTTGATGTACTCTCAATCAAAAACCCTAGGTACTTTCAGGTTTTTTTGGAACTTATCAAGGATTTCAAAAAGTTCTCTTTGGTTCTTTTTACAGCATGACTTATTATTTTTATAGATTTTGCTTCTTACTTTTGTTTTCAATTACAAATTTTATTTCTTTAATCATACTTAGCATGTTTTTCAACATTTGATGTCAGTCAGTATAAATTTCTGAAGGCCATATGTATCTGATTCTAGTATTTACATTTTATATTTGTAATTATTCTTACTTTTGCTGCCTGGTTTTCTTGTATGTATCTGAGTTTAATTTTCCTATTCACGAGAATTTTATTTGTGAGGGTCTCTGAGGCCTATATTGAGACTGTGCTCTTCCAGAGAAGATTTGACTTTGATTCTGCTATTTAGCCCACAGTAGGTTTTGGATGATGCGTATAGTATAAATTCAGGTCCTAAATCCACCTAGGGCCTGATCCATTACCGTACAATCTAAAGGGAAATTCTGATGCCTTCTACCCAAGCCAAGGCAGACACAGATTTCCTAACTGCCTGCCCGGTAATGATTTTTCTACTCACCATGGTTCTTGCCTTTTGTAAGCATTATATCTATACTTACAATCATCTATATATGGTTTATCCGCATTTTAAGTTGTTTTACTGCTGTCAATTTTCTGGATAATTTAATAGGCATTATTGCAATAACTAGGACTCTTTTGTATTATATATTAGGTAGAACTAGGAAATTTAAAATGTCTCCCAACACTCTGCTTGATAGCAAATAATTTAGTGGTATACTTGGATTTCATATATATTTGGATTTACAAAATACTTTTCATTATAACCTTTATAAAATCATCCTGTATCATATTTCTTTTCAGGTCTGATTATTACTTGTCCTATTACATATTCAGTAGTCTATTTATTGTCTGTGTGCTTTATTCTTTGCCACAGCCCCAGTACCCAGAGTGGGGCTCATTAATCATTGATTGAATCAAGCATGTTTCTATTTCCAAACATAAATATAGCTTTCAGGGTTAATACAGACACAATAATTAATGCTTCAATGTAAAATAACAAACATCAATTGCTTTCCTAGATGTCTGTATCTGAGATCAACTGTACCATTCTACTAAGGAAATAGAAATATTTAATTACAGTTGGGGTGAGGAGGTGATAGAGGTTTGGAGCTATTCCATTCAATAGGACAGCCCCTAGCCACATGTGGCTATTTTAATTCAAATTTAAGTTAATTAAATCAAAAATAAAAATTTTCAAGTCTGTTCTTCAGTCATTCTCCCTGCACTTCAAGTACTCAGTAGCCACCTGGAGCTATTGGCTACTGTCTGTACTGGACAACATAGCATATAGAACATTTTCCTCATCCCATCATCACAGGGAATTCTGTTGGGCAGCCCTGGTTGGGAAAATTCCAGAAGATCAGAAGAGGTAGTAGAGGGAGAAATTTTTCTGCGGTAGGATTAGTAAGAGTATTTGAATATCTGCTCCTTCAGTGTAAAGAAAGGGGAATCCAGAGCAAGAAGAGTTACAGACATCTTTTCCACTTATTTTTTCTTTCCCATCTTTTTCCACTTCTGCCACCGAGATCACTTAAAAATATTTGGTTATTTTTAACTCAATAATGGTGGCACAATAATAAATACTGAGCAGAATTTTGTTTGGATCTTCTGCAGGGAAAGAATTTTTAGAGTTGTTTTGTTTTTTCCTGCATGTAGTATAATAGTTTAAGAGCTAGCTAAATTAAAAATTTGGGGGAGGGGGACCTGAGTGGCTCAGGTGGCAAAGTGTCTGCTTTGGGCTCAGGTCATGATCTCAGGGTCCTGGGACTGAGCCCCTTATTGGGCTCCCTGCTCAGCGGGGAGTCTGCTTCTCTCTCACCCTCTGCCACTCTCCCTGCTCCTGCTGTCTCTCTCTCTCCCTCTCAAATAAATAAATAAATAAAATTTTTTTCTTTTTCATTATGTGTTTTCCTAAACCACTCAATATGGTTATATGTGTATACAATCTGTCTTTATATACTAAAGCCAGTGAAAAACTGAATGTTGAAATTCAAGAAATTATTCAAGAAATTATTTTAACTTATATTTTAGCAATAACATTAAAAAATTAAAGGGACAGTTCTCAGTGCCTTGGTCGCAAGACTTAGCACTCATTTTTTTTTCTTGTATTCTCTCAGTTCTATTCCGACAGGTGATACTGGAACGTGACTGGCAGCCAACCCAACCCAGCGTTCTCTGTCTTCAATAAGGATATATGTATGGCATTTCTTTTGAAAACAATTTCCATATTTTGGTCATCTCCTATGTCTAAATCTTGCTACCTCAATGTGGAATTCAAAACAAAACAAACAAAACAAAACAAAACAAAAGCACTGCCCAGCCTCACTTGCTTCTTCCTCTTAGGGACCGAATAGTTAATAGTTTATCTTCTACCAATCAAATGAACTAGTTAATACAGAACTAGTAATATGAGACAGCAAGCTGGACCAAAGGTAGTCATTTCTGCTGGCCTGAGTTTAGCAAAGGCAGCTTGGTTCTACAGCCAGCCACCGGGAAGACAAATCCCTGATTCCATAACTTTCTGATCATGACAGAGACAACACAGACACTGTATCCAGCAAGAGCAGCTGTGACTTCCAGTTCCTGCAGCTTCCTCAGGATGGAAGAGGGAGTGCAAGTCTGGAAACAGTAGCCATATAAGTAGCCTCCTAATTTAGAGCTTTCTAATCATGGTGGACATAGCAGCAAACTTGCCTGATGTCTCTTTCTTGGAATGCCTCTAATGATCCTTCAAGTTCTCTATATTCCTCAATAAATCCCTTTTACATTAAGTTATCTGCAGTGGGCTCTGTCATCTGCAACTAAGATTCCTAACAAAGCAAACTGTTGTAGGCTCAGCAACATAGAGGCAAGAACCAATGAGATCCACCTTACTTCAAAAAAAAATTCATCATTATTAACAAAAAGATGATTTATGCCTGATGGAAGTTGCTCAGAATTTTGTAAAGTCCTGGGTTCATTAATAAAAGTGAGCTATAGTTTTTTTCAATACTCACCTCTACTTGAACATGGGCAAGAGTTCTAAAAGGACAGAAGGGGGTGAGACCAGATCCAATGCTCTGTTTTTTCTTCTTGCAGTTTGTAGAACCTGGTTTTCTCATGTAATAGTGTTCTTGATTCCTTCTCATAGGACTGGACTCTACCTAATGAAAGACAAATCGATGAGGAGTATTTTGAGGGCCTCAACTTTACTCCCAGTTTTAACCTGTATTTTTTGTTGTCTTCATTCAAACTTTCTTACCTATAGAATTATTGTAGGCGATTTATTGGACAGCATATCCCCAGGGGCCTTAAGTCAGGCTCCCATTACCTCTCATTTAAATAGATGCCTCGGACAAAGGGGTCTTCCATGTTATGGGATGATTGCTGTCCATGTTTAGCAGTCCATTTGGTTTCTCTTCCATCTTGCAGGAGTGGAAAACAGGTTGTGTAACTGAAATGCACAGATGACATAATTCTCATCAGAAGCCTGCATTTTGTTTCAGTTTTGCATTTTCTATGACTAGGCTAAGTTAAATTTTTTATAAAGGAACACTATGACAATATAAAAGGCAATAAAAGGATACCACGCATTCCAGAAAGAGCCCTGACAATTTCTCAAACTCATCTCCAACGTAATTATATGGGAAAGAGCTAAGAAGTTGTCTATGTTGTCCAGAACAATCAGTCTTTTGTGTTTTCATAAATGTCTCATTTCTCAAAGCTGCAGGGGGAACAAAAAGACTTTAGCATGACAGTAATCATGGTACCAAAATAGAACAAAAATGACCTGGCTCTAGACAAGAGGGGAGAAAAACTAGCCTGATAAACAGTACCAGTCTCACCCAGACCATTCTGATTTTCCCCCTCATATTTTCTGGCCATGAAAATTAAAAAAAAAAAAAAGAAAAGAAAGAAAAAGAAAAAAAAAGTTTGATTTGTTTTGAATCAGAGACTGTGGGGCTCAGATGTCTGTGTCTAGGCAGATTCTGATTTTTGCTCAGGGTAAGCTATAAAAAAATCTTAATTGTATTCTAGAATTTCCCATTAATTTAGGTTCCTAGTAAGGTATATTCAAACTTCTTAGTCAATGTGAGATTTTTTAAAAAAAATTTTATACCATATGAGCATACTGAGTGTGAATAACAAGAAATTAAACAGGATTCCCTAGTCATCTTTACTTCTTCTGTTTCTCCTTCTTAAAAATGTTAATACCATATACTTGTGTTATGCAAATGGTCTTGTTTCCCTAAGCCCCTAACTCAGAGATCAGCAAACTTTTTCTGTAAAGGGCTTTGAGGCTTTGTGTATTGTATGGTCTCTGCCCCAGCTACTCAACTTGGCTGTATGCCAGTGGCCATAGGCAATATATAAAACAACAGGTGTTGGTTGTGTTCCAATAAAACTTTTTTTTACAAACATAAACACTGCACCAGATGTGGTCTACAGGCTGTCGCTTTTCTAGTTCTGTCTTAAACATAGGAATGCTATGTTACCAGCCGTAAAGTTTGAAAAACTCTTTGGAGAGGGATATAAAAGATCTCCTTATGTCAGACAAATGACATTTAATAAAGAATATCAGAAAGAGTGCTAGCTTTGGGCCAGGGATAGAAAAGCAAGTAGTGGTTTCAACGTATGCAAAACAAACCATCCAGAAAAGCAAAGGCTAGAATCCAAGATCAATAGGATCTGTGGTCTGAAGCAAAATAGAGGGTTAAATAACCAGACCACACATACATCACAGACATGACAATGAGTAGAAATTGAAGGAGGAGATTTCAACAGCCCCCAAATGAGATTATACAGAAGAAAAGTTCTTGGCCCTGAAGAAAACAGTTGCTTTAGCTGGACACTCTGATATGAAACAGGGGCTAGTAGATAAGAAAGACTGGGAGGGATGCTGCTAGGGTTGTGAAAGTCTGTTTGGGGCAGTGAGCAAGATACTAGAGATACAAATAATTTCTGACATTTTTGCAGCTCCTTGGTAGATTAGGGAGGACAATGCAGTATTACAGAAGTTCTGTCTCACCGTGTTCAGGGATAAACCTGGCACGAGACCAGCTCTTCCCTGTGTGTCCTCCTGGCGCCTCTCTCCCCCTCTAGATTCTCTCATGACTGTATTGTGATCCCAAGCCCGAAGATTGGCCCAAACAAATGGATGGCATTTATCTTGCTCTTCTGCTTTCCTCCTAGCACCCATCGCTGGCACATTTGTCTTCGAATAGAATGACTGCTGATCATGTGGGTGAGCTAAGCTGAAAAAGGTGAACACTGAGAAGTGTTTGAGTGAATTATACGTAGCACTTAGATTAACAGGGTCATCCTGCAAATGTTTTGGCATCCTTTCTTCTCTGAAAGATAATTCTTTAGTATGGTAGAAATTATACAAATGTCACTGATTTGGTGTGCATTCTGTCATCAGAATTACATCCACATGTTGGATAGTTTCTTCTAGAACCTGATGCATTCACTGTGGCTATTTTCTTGGCAATGTGTATAAAGTTGATTTTATATTGAGGAGGATACATATGGGTTTAAGCAGTATGCTTGAGCACAAAGATAAAACTTTTGATGTTTATATTATTAATTATAGTTGCTTATGTCCAAAACAGCCAAGATCCCACAAGAAGAATACATAATTTCCCTATGAAAGTTCTAAAAAGAACTTCTAAAATGCCACATTCAGTGAGATGCCAATTCCACTCTGCCTGTTTTGCATTCACTCCTTTCCTTTCTGTCTACTCTCCTCCTCAGCTTTATTTCTATGGGCCTAACCGGGGATCTCCAAAGGGAGATGCCACACTGCTGAGAGTCTGAAAGGTTATTCAGTAGGGCACAGGAAGGATATCCTAGAATTTGTGTTAACATTTATTCCTTACATAAAAATAAGGAAGAACTAGAACTTACTAATTTTAAAATACTTATATATTTATGTTCTTTAATATACAAGACAATTGTGCATATAAATGCATGTAATGTAATCCATAATGTAATATATACGTGTATTCAGTTATGATATATGATACGTGGAATGACACTGGTACCCTTACTCAGTTTCTCAGTTAGATGTTCCTGGGTCATGTAGAATACCCAAGACATCTGAGAGAATAGTGTGATTCCATAATTTACAATGGGTAAGGACTACAGAAATTGAATAAAAGTCTCAACACATTTCAACATACCTTATTTGTTATGAATGATTTCAATTTAAAAATCCATGCCAGTAACAAAATACATGGGTAATAACATTTGTTGTAAGCCACTCAAAAAATTTCAGAGAAGAAATAAGAACATATCAGGGAAGAAAAATTCTCAATGGTTAGCTGTTTCTTTAAAAAATGTGACTCCTTGTGGAACATTTTTATGCATGACTACTGGTGGTGAAGCTGACTTGACTAGTATTAAAAGTAAACAAGAATGCCAACAACTCTGGATGGATTTTGTTGCTTCCATCTCTTTTCTATTCCACTCTGTCCTTCACTGCTCCCAGAGTGACCTAACTTCTTGAAGCTCACCCCCAGTCACTCCACCCTCCTCTTCATGTGCAAGTGCTGGCCACCCAGTGCATACATAATTGTCAGAAAGGTAGAAGATGAACCACTCCATGACCTTATTTATTTTTTCTGGCTTTATCTTCCACTCTATACTAAACACATTATATATTCTTGCCACAGTAGACTATACAAGTATTTCTGAATAGCCTTATCTAGAAAATCATGACCTCCTATATTCCTCTTCTGTATCTCAAATGTTCTGCATTTTCCAAGTTAATCTCAAATGTTGTTATCTTCATAAATCCTTTTCTATTTTCTTCACTGAGATTTTATATCTTCTTTTATATTCCCATTTTGTGTAGTTGTCTTATCTTTTTTTTTTTTTTTTGAGAAAAGCAATTTTGTCTTATTTGCCTTTATATCATACTAGGACTCTTTGTTAAATTGGATTGGTTCCTCTTCCTCTAAACTCAATTGAAGGCCCATCTCCCACCAACGTTCACTAACTATGCAATCTTTCTCTAAGCCTCATCACTGAATATATATAGCATTTTAACAAGAAAAAAGTCATTTTTTAAAAGGATTTAATTAATTTATTTATTTCAGAGAGAGAGAAAGAGCACACGCAAGGTGGGGGGGTAGGAGCAGAGGGAGAAGGAGAGGGAGAAGCAGACTGCGTGTGAATGTGGAGCCCAAGGTGGGGCTTGATCTCACCACCCTGAGATCATAACCTGAGCCAAAATCAAGGGCTGGACACTCAACTGAGTGAGACACCTAGGTTCCCCAGAAAAAAAAAAAAAAATCATTTTTAAGTGTTACAGTCATGTTTTATGCTTAATTGGGTTATTCACTCTGACACCAAGACCATTTATTATTTTTTTATTAAGACTTCATAACTCCTAAAGCAGAGGTCATTAAGTATATGATACTTAGTTAATGCATGCTGAGCAAACACATAAAGTTACCATGTAGTCTAAGGCTATAGTTTTGTTTCGTAACTCATTTGGACAAAACAAAACCGTCTCTGTCTGGCTGTACTTTTCAAAGATGACAAGGACAATATCTCAGGTTCTACATGACACTGTTTCCATCAAGAGGTATAGTCTGTTTCCTCTTCTTGGATTTGAGTGGGATACTGACTTTCTTATAACCAATAAGATGCTGTGGAAATGATGGTGAGTAACTTCTGTCTCTTGGTCAGAGAAAAAACATGTAACTTCTTGCTTTGCTTACTAGGACATTCGCACTTGGAGCCCTAAACCACTGTGTTAAGAAATCTGACTACCTTGAAGCCACTATGCTGTGAGGAAGCCAAGCTGTATGGAGAAGCTACATGTAGACGCTCCAGGTTAAAATCCTAATATTTGTGTTTTCTTATCCTAGGTTCCAGTTATGCAGGTGAATGTGCATTCGGATGATTCTATGCTCCTGATGTTGAGTCAACCAAGCTTTCAGTTCTTGGCATTTCAGGCCCCAGATATTGCAGAGCAGAGACAAATCATTTCTGCTTTGCTCTTTCTAAATTACTGAGCCAAGGAATCTGGGAGCATAGAAAAAGTGTTATTGTTAAGTTTGGAATACTTTGTTATGCAGCAATATTACCTGGACACCTTCTTTCTGATTTGAGGGAAAATGTTTTTATATAAACAAATGTGTTAAGAAATATAATCTTTGATTATCTTTTTAGACATATAAATAACCATACATGGGCTCACAACTTTGCAGTTCTCAAACTCTGAAGACCTTATCACTATCTTGGCCTTCTAATACAATCTCCTAATTTTCTACAGCAAAAATTTGTAAGGAAAAACAAATGGGACCACAGAAGAAATTTTGATTAATCAACAAAGTAAAAACCTTTTAATATCTCTCTACAATCAAAACCGATGATTCCTTTATATTCTGACAATTGTATTTTTGAGGTCAATCAACTTTAATTGCATGGACATGTTTTCCTAGATTTCAAAGATAAGTGAGCCCCCTCCAAAATTTAGCAAGCTTGTCCTCTGTTCATTGACACCAAAATGTTAAGTAGGGTTTTTCTTAGTAAGTTCTACCAAATAAAAGTGGACTATAACATCTGGCTTATCTGAAGCCTAGTGACCCTTAGAGTAGCTGTTGTAGTAGTGGCAGAGGCAGAAAGAGGTGCTACAATCACCACTTGCCACTCCCACTTCCACTCAGTGAGAAGCTGAGCCCCGAGCAAGACAATAAAGTGATATGTAGGTGCTGTATGCACTAGAAGCACATAAGTTTGTCCTATGCTACTTGAAATGTACAGAATAGCTTTGACTCTTGTCAGCAAACACACACACACACACACACACACACACACACACACACACACACCCGGAACATTTTCCAACCTAATGGAAGAGCCTGGGCTGTTCATGTTCTGGAAATAATTCCTATCACAACAAAGAGCACATAAAAAATGTTTCACGTATAGCAGAAGCCACAATTGCTTTAATATTTATCAATGGTTTTCATTCAGTCTAGTCTAGTCACTTGCTAAGTTTCTGACCCTTTGGTTTGTTTTCCTCATTGGCAGTTGTGTATTCTGTTGCCCTGAGTTCTTGTCTTGCTAGCTTGAATGTCAATTTCTTTGGAAATTCTGAGCATGCTAAAATTTTAATCTATCTGAAAAGACTGTGGCTTTGCTGGCTCATGGGCCAAATAAGACATTCTACCTTAGCCAAATCCTTGGAAAATGTGTGGTGTTTCTCTGAAAGCTACCTTAACTAGTTAGGTAAGTAATACAAGATATGGATTTCATACAAGATTTATTATGGATGATAGACCAGCAAAGCTGACTTCTGAAATCAAGTTTTCCCATGAATATTTATTGGCATTTGTTTATGTGCAAAGCATATCATCCTAGTTTCCCTAACATAATTCTGAGCTTAAGCTATTTATTCCAATTGGGCCACAAATGGATTTACTTTGTAGGGATTTTAAATTACGTTTACCTTTAGACTTCAAAGGACTCAACACATTTTCCAAGAAAACCTTAACCCTGTTTTGGATACTCACTCAGAACACCTCAAAACGTAGGTGGGATGACTAATAATTTTCTTGAAAAATGTAACATCTTTGCTGAACTTGTCAGTTCCTTCCTGCCAACAGCTTCATGTGGGACCTGGAATTAAAACATCCTCACTTTGCTACCTCGTATTACCGTGTCATTACTAAACATGGCTATAATCTAGTGAGTATGACCATTTTCAGAAGCTAACTGCAGTTCTTGTTTCTTAAGTGGGAGTAGGCCTGTGACAAATTTACTTGAAAATTTTCTAAGACCTTGACAAAACACTTGTACTGGAAGCTGATGTTATGCTAGCACTTTTCTGAGTCCCCACTTTGTTTCAGGGCACTTCTCTCTGATCCAAATCTAAGTGATTCCTCAGGGACCTCATATTGTGTTTCGAACAAATCATGATGTTGACATCTACCGGTTCAGACACGATTGGCACTCAACTTGCCAACTTGGAGAATGGAATGTTATGGATTGAATTATGTACCCTGCCCACAAATTTGCATATTGCAGTCCTATAACCCCCAGTGCTTCAAAATGTAACCTTATCTGGAAATTCAATAGTTGCAGGTGTAATTAGTGAAGATGAAGTCATTGGGGGAGGCCCTAATCCGTTAAGACTGGTGTCCCTCCAAAAGGTGAAATTTGGACACAAAGACACAGACACGGGGAGAATGCCATGTGCAGATGAAGGCAGACATCACCTGATGCTTCTGCAAGCCAAGTAATGCCAGAGATGGCCAGAAAACCAGCAGAAAGTAGAGGAGAGGCATGGGACAGAGTCTCCCTCACAGCCCTCAGAAAAGAACCAACATGGCCAACACCTTGATTTCAGACTTCCAGTGTCTAGAACTACAAGAAAATATATTTCTGTTGCTCAGTTTGTGGTACTTTGTTACGACAGACCTAGAAAACTAATAGATGAGATTTAGGGTTAACACTTACGCAAGGTAAATTCCATAACCTGAACCCAAATACTCCACACTCCTATTTGGGTCCTGGAATGTTTAGGCCACAAGAACAACACCTTATCCGCAGTCTCTTTTTCTAACTCTATTATGTGCTGTAACACACACTGGTTTACTTCTCTTTCTGACTAACAGGTGATCTCAAGGGGATTTACAATATTACATATACATTATTGTCAGAAAACTACGCTCACGGATTCATACTAGATTTGCAACTAGCATCATTCGATGGTTATATGGTATATCTTTAGCATCCAAATGAAATGAAATAAAAAACTGACACTGAAGAGTGATTCAGTAATGGGAAAAATCAGCTGAAACATTTGTTAGGTGTAAACAAAGAAAAAATTATAGGCATGAAGGTATGATTTTTTCTTAAAATTAATTATGAAGACCAAAGTTGATATGAGTTCCTGCGTATGGAAACAGGTGACACTTTAGAGTTGACTTCATAACAGGAATCATTTGATCTATACATTGTCCTGCCTTTTTAATGCCATTCTCTACATTAACCTTAGATCTGATATTTGAAGTGGCTGGAACAAATAGACTGTAATGATCATGTCAGGAAGGAAGGAACTTGGCTTTGCTGTTATTTTTTGAGTGCATATTGGTCTGACTTATTCTTGAGAAACTGTGTTATAGTATTACATACAGGAGGCCAAGTTTTATATAGATATTTATTTAAATTTGTAGAAAATCTATCCAAGATCTCAAGGAGAATATGCTATTTTTTTTTAAGTTTTTTTAACTAAAGGGTCATTTCATTGGCATGTGTTTCTGTGGAATAAAACTGTTGTAAATCGAATTGCATTAAATTTGTGTCACCCCGAAACAAATAAGCAACCCAATGTATAGGTGCTTCTTATCTGTTTCATCTGTTCTGGGAAAGAAAATTCCATCTCCAAGTATTGACTTGATCCCCTACAGAAATACCAAAACTCTACCTACACTATCCCCAGGACAGACATTTATAAATGATCATCACATTTTCCTCAGTAAGTCTGATTGTGGGCTAGAGCTCTTAACACAGGGAACCATGGAGCTTCTATGAAATGCTGAATTGGTTTATGACTTGAAACATGTTCGTTACCCTTGCTTATTGGTACCATTAACTGGTATTTCACAGAGGTAACTCTATACTTGAGAATAACTGAAGTCAATGTCTAAAATATTGTACAGGCAGGTTTATAAAACAATTATTTTGAATTTGACATGTATACATATGCAAGTTTTGTAGACTAAATACACATATTTGCAAATATGTATATTACAATTATAAATAAAAATTATACATGCTATTAGTTTTCAGATTTTATGTAGTACGTGGATTAAACTTTTTTTTTTATGGTCGTAGTTTCAACGCAATCTCATTTGAAACTTCTCTTCCTATCATTTTTGGCCTAAATGAGCCACTGATCCATTTCTTTTCCCAGACCAGTGCAAGCAATGTTCTGATTCATGAAATGTTACTTCACACTGATCATGTTTTTGATTAGTCCATATATTTTGGTTGAAGTTCTAACTGCAGTTTATTCTAGGCCCTTGTCTACAATTTCTCAGACTTAGGGATTTTATATACAGCACATCATTTACTGTTGTATTAGTCACCTATTTGGAGTAGCAATGGATATCAAAACCTATCACCTTGATACACATTTATTAGTTCAAACAGTTTCTGGGGATCAGGAATCTGGGAGTGGCTTGGCCAGGCAGTTCTGGCTCAAAGTCTCCAATGAGGGTGCAGTCAGGCTACGGTCTCTCCATAGGGATGCTCACAACATGACATTCTGGGATAGAGAACGAATGAGCTCCGTTTAACAAACCCTCCAGGTGATTCTGATGCATGCTCAGCTTTGACAACCACTGGCCTAAATGACTCTTTTGGAAGATACACACCCATTAAGAATCCTGACTTAGCTTCCGATTAGGGAGAATCACTCTTCCGTTGGTATTACCCTACTTTTGGAAATGTTTATATCCTTTAGTCTTATATATGGGCAGAAATAAATGCAGCTCTCCCCTACGCTCAGTCTTGTTTAATCTCTTGGGAATTGCACAAATCCATGAGAATGCAGGATTTTAGGAGATGTAACCTATTCCACACATGTCCTGTGCGCCGTTTGTTCTAAAATGTCTTCTCTAAGCAACAGATTTTTTTTTTTTTTTGGACATCCAAATCTACCCAGGCTGATTACAAAAATACTTCTCTTTCCCCTCCTTCCCCAAATACAAAACCTCTTACCTCTTGCTTTACTTCTATTGTTTCATTATACACAGCTCACTTCTGTAGAGAATTTGGAGCGTAGAAGCCTTTAAACTTTCAGCTTAATGCCTTCCTTAACATGTTCTCTGCAGCAGCTCAAACCGGACTGTAGGGAGGTTACACGGTAGGTAAAGTGCTTCAACTAACAGCGTGGACATGGACTCATCCAGCTATTAGCAGAGGGCGGGGATAGATGTTTCAGGATGCAATTTTGTTCTCCCATAAATGGAGGCAAATCCTCACATAAGAATTTTTCTGTTTCAACTTCCATTTCTCTATGATTAAGTTTTGAGACGGCTACTTCAGGAATGAAAAGCTTTTAAAATTTAACCCACTCTCAGTGCAATAGTCCTCTTAATGATAAATGGGCATGTTTCAAGCTGGGAGGTTAAAAGGTGAGAAAAGGCTAAACTAGAACCATCCTCCAGTACAGTGTTTCACTGTATGATAAATAGCACTGTCTCAACTTGGGGGGATGAAAGATTTTACATTTGCTTTGAAGCACAGAAATACCCGAGTGTTCACTAGAACTGATTATAGATGTAGATACAAGAGTAGGGGTAAATGGCTGAGTACAAGCTACTACTACACTGAGAAAATGTCATTTTTTCTTCTCCTCTGCAAAACACATTTGTGCTAAGATATCATTTATGTTGTTGTCCATAGAAGGAAATTTAAAAAAATACATATAAAAATTAAAAGTTTTAATCATCACAATTTTTTTCAAAGAAAATTTAAAAAAAAAAACACCAGGACAAGAATCAACCAAAACCACCAACTTCCTACTTTCCAAAAGTTTATGCTTTTGAGCATGTTTAACTTGAAATATACCTCTCAAGGAACTCTCCCCTATTTTGATCAAATACACCATACCCATAAGAAAAGAAATTATTACATAATTTGTTGATCTGATTCTTGTGTCCACAAGAGCTTAAAAACTAAAGATGGCTTGCTTATTAGGTGAAGAAAACAACAGGCAAGAATAAGGACATGAGCGACCATTTGAATATATTCAGGGGTTATGACGTCTACCTTCACAGATGAACTTTCATTCAAAGGTCGCTCACATGAGGATTTTTTTCCCCATTTCTTCTAAAGAACATTCCACAATTAGCCTAGCTTCACTTGCATATGACTGAAATTACTAGAGAGTGAGTAGAGCACATAGAGTCAGTACTGTCTTAAAAAATGCTACTACCATTTTAAATGAAGTAGGGAGTTATTTAGAGATTTTAAACAAACTAACATTGAAAGAAATAGGGCTGCCCAGCATAGCTAGACTCCTACTGCATAAATAAATCAATGACTTTGTTTCTTTTTGGTTTAACTGGAAATTTATTCCCATCTATCTCTAGTTCTGACCTCAGTTAAAAAAAAAAAATCCTATCCCCCAGACCTCTCTTTCCTGGTTCGTTGGGTTGACCACTATTTCCAGGGCATCTTGACCTCTTGCCATAATCCACTCTCAAGTGTACACATTTAAAATCAGCCATTTTTTCTGGCCTACGACATCTTTGAAGACTAAAAATAAGAGAAAGAAGGACAAGGAAACTGAAATTGCTCTGCCCATCAATTTCCAATCATGATGTAATCCCCACAGTACTGTCACAGAGGAAAACCCTTCGTATTCTGACAGAAACCCCGCCTGGCATCCAAATTGGATTGCTGCTTCAATACTCCCACTGCCATGTTCCACTCCGCAGTATCGATGGCTGTCTGAATTAGACCTGCTCTTGCTGTGCCTTTTTAATATGGTGTCATAGCCTGTCCACAGAGCCTGGTGAGTTCACGCAAATCTCCCCTTAACCTTCCCACTTCAGGCAAGCTCAATTTGCTATAATCAGAGCATCTCTCCACTCGTTTAGAATAAATCGGTCTCAATTTCTTTCTCGTTGTCATGTGGGTAGATACTAAGTTTAATATAATTGTGTTAAATCCTTCACATGCAGTTCAATATGTCTTTGGTTAATTTTTTTCCTTTTCTTTTCCTTTTTCCTCTTTTCTTTCCTTTTCTCCCCCCTTTGTCTCCCCTTCCCCTCCCTTCTCCTTTCTTTTTCTTTTCTTTTCTTTTTTCTTACAAGCAAGGCTAACCAGGGCAGGTGGTGGCAGAATAATGAAAGAACCACAGTTCTTATTAGGGTTTAAAATATTTCTTACTCTATAAAGAGCCATAAGAGAAAGAAAGACATGGTGTAGCTGGGGCCTTTGACTCTTACTTTCATTTATTTCTATGCTTTTTATCTGACCAGATTTCTCATCTAAATTGGAAAAAAAAGACATGCAATTGGAATACTTTACAATATTGCAGGCTCTGCTAATGATCAATCTCCTGATAAAAGAAATACCTGTGTTTATATAAAATACATATGTGTGCATGTGTGTATGTACATATATACATATGTGTATATATGAAACTATAGATTTATTTGTTTTCCTTTCACTCTGTGATGCATGTTATGATATTGTGATATGTTGACGAGATCCCTGCGTAGAACTGTGGGCTTCATTCCCCCAGCAGCTGAAAGTTCTGTCTGGAGATAGCCCTCAGCTCCTAGCTACCTTTTGGAATTGTCTGGCTGAGGAAAGTTGCCTAGGGATGGGCCATAACCAATGATTAGTTAACGTGGGGGCACAAACCATGCCTCCTCAACCCGTCAGAAGGAAATCCGAAAAGACAACTGGGGCTTCCGGTTGCTGTAGTGTAAGTCCTGACAGTTGTCTTGTCTTTTTGTAATGCAAGTGACTGACTTAAGCTTTGCTGAGGCAACCACTACTTCAAAGAAATCTATCTCCAACAAGCACCTTGCTAGCCAGAAGACATTATGAAGAGACAGGTTACCCCTCCCCCAACCCTCAGGATCTTTTCTTTTAAAGATCCTGGTTGGTTTCTATAACTGACTCTTCAGGCCCCTTGTTTTTGTCTTCGGATGCTTTAAATTCCTGTGCTTATGTTGTCAATTCACAAATAAAGAAACACCAATCCCCCACTCTAGACCCCAATAAAGGCAGAACACTAGACCTGCAGGCCCTCTCTGTCTTTCCCTCTATCCATAACTTTGTTGTGTGACCTCAGGTGTGCTGTGTAATTTCCAGGTCCTGTAAGTAATAAACCTTTTCTTCCCCCAAAGTTTCCTGCTGGTTATTGCTGAGAGAGTCTCGCAATCATAAGAAGCAAAAGGGCAGGCCCCGCTGCAACACTGCTTGTGGACAGGCTGAGACTGGCACAAAAACACTTGCTTACTGGTTTGGCCCACCCTCTCTCCTTGAGCAGCGCCGATCTTCCCAGATGATCATTCCAGGGGCACCCCTAATAAACCTCCTGCATGCTCAGCTTTACCTCAGAGTCTGCTCCCCAAGGAACCCATGCTGTTACACACTTCATTTTCTTACGATTTAAAATACTTAAATAGTAACGTTATTAAACCTTGCAAACTGAGGCCTCCATTCTTATTCAGGAAGAGCTCAGCTAGGATAATAGAAGCATTACAACTCCACTTACCTGAAAATCAATTAGAACGCACAGGTATCAAAGACTAAAAAAGGAAAAAGGAAAAAAAAAAAACTCATGTGGGTCTGCTCCAAATATAATGTATAATGCAACATTAGCCATGTCACTGCAATCCAGCCTGGGACACAGTGAATTACCAGACCGGATAGCTGCCAACAACAGACTCGGTAGTTATTAAAAAACACAACAGATGTCCATATAGGACCTGAGTCTCTTTGTGTCACATGTCTCTGTCCAATTCTGCTACTCTGGGAATAAAAATATCTTTGGGCCTGAATTTTTATGCAACGCTTTTGTTCCAAGGAGATTCAACAGTTCATTCATTCCTATAATAATAATAATGCAAATAAAAATAAAATAGTAACATTTATTGAAAAGTTACTAAGTGTCAATCAGAATTATCTTCATTATTGGACTAGAAGAGCAATTGTCTCAGCTTTTCTGAGTGGCTCTACTTATCTCCAGATTACATATTGCCTCTGTGCCAAGCTGAGGCACAGAGACAGCTAGCAATTGGCTGAGTCACCCAGCCCCCAAGTGAGAGACCCCAGAGCCAGGTTAATTCGACTGCAGAACCTCTCCTTATGTTCTCCTAATCAACAGGGTGAACCACTTGTGTAAAGATGCCGAACAAAATCCCTTCACAGACAAAAAGGGGATCAACTTTCCTGTCTCCCATCAAAAACGTGCTCGTTTATTTTCCAATAATTTAAAAATGTTAAGAGAAAAAGGAGGCAGACTTTCCCCTGGGAATCAGGTGGTCTTCTCAGATATGTTTATCCTCAGATTCCCACCTCTCTGCATCATCTCATGCCTCGACTTCCTCCCCTCAGTCCAAAGCTGCTATTCCCTCTAATTCTGTTTCTTTTTTTTTTTTTTAGATTTTATTTTTTTTATTTTTTTTTATTTTACAGAGATAGAGACAGCCAGCTAGAGAGGGAACACAAGCAGGGAGAGTGGGAGAGGAAGAAGCAGGCTCATAGCGGAGGAGCCTGATGTGGGGCTCGATCCCATAATGCCGGGGATCATGCCCTGAGCTGAAGGCAGATGCTTAACCGCTGTGCCACCCAGGCGCCCCTCTAATTCTGTTTCAAGCATCACTAATTCCAAGAAGTTCTTCTGGATTGTTCCACTGTACAGTGGGTGACAATTTAAACTCACTACCATCTGTCAATCTGAAACTGAGATTCATTTTGTACATTACCTTCTGGAGGCTTTTATGTTATCTCCTTTAATCATCACCAAATAATTGGAAGGATGGGTATTATTGTTATGTTCGCATACTAATGAGGGAATGGAGACATGGAGGATACATAACAGATTCGACTTCAGGTGCAACCTGGTTCTAAACACACGGTCTGACTCAAGTGCTCTTGCTTTAGCTGCAATTTCCCATTGTGTGCCCCCCGATTAACTACCTTCTTTTAATTATATTTGTGCATTTTCTTAAATTATAACTTAAATTACGACTTAAACTAAGATTCATATACGCAGATTTTGTCTTTCAAATACTAGCTTAAGCTCCCTTAAGGAGATCAATGAAGTTTTAGGTCTAAGTCTTCTCTTGTTCACTCATTGGCCCTCACAAGCTTCACTAGTAGAAAAACAGCTAGCAGAACCAATCAGTGTCAGGCTGGCTAGAACTTGCTTCTTGGATACTTCTGAAAATCGCCCTGTGGACGGAAACGTGATTCTTAGCATGTTTACAAGTCAAAGGTGTATATCATTGTTTTTATTAAAAATATTTGACTTTATGTCTTCTTAAATCATGTTATCCTGTTCATCACTGGATAGAGGGGAAAATGGGCAGTCGCCCAACACCTTTCTCTAATACTGCGTACCTTCAAGAAGGAGGCAAACCTCCAAGCAAACCTGCTGTCCTCATTTGACGGTGAGTTCAAACTCTGTCATAAATGAGTCATGGAATTCAATTAATTAAAGTGAGACCACTGAAGGGGAGAGGGGCTATATTTAACTTATAGAACAAAGCTTCTTTGATGAATTTCAGATCTCAATGAGTCAGACGGGAAATATATTTTGAAAAAAGTCAAATGACTTCATTTTTTGGTCTATGCTTAACTTTAGATACAAGTGATGTAAAAGATAAAAAATATGTTTGTCTTTGCTTTCTGTTTTCTCTGCAATTTAGTGACAGACATCGTCCTCAAGTCCTGGAAGATCTGCCTCACATGTCACAGGAAATTGAGATTCTATCTTTGATTATCAATACTCTACTGGCTATTTGCAACAGAAACCCAAAGAGCATATATGGAACACACTCTGTTTCTCTGAAGCATCATGGATTCTTACAGCTCAGAAAATAATCAAACTGTATTTAATTATTCACTATCTTGTCATTTAGCAGAAAATCAACATGTCTAGTTTTTAGTAGGTTTATTTGGCTCTTTGATGCCCTGTGAGGGCTTAAGCTTTCTTTAGAAAACAAATAGACATAGGAGAAGTTATGGGAAAAACACAATCTTTTGTTTTTAGAAAGACAGCCATAAATGCTAATCAGAACACGTTCAATTTCAGAGCAAACTGCATAGGAGTTTGCCTTGTCCCGAGCATATCTCCCTGCCTTCCTGAGCATATCTCCCTGCCTTCCTGGTTTGGTTTCGTTTTTCTATTCAAATAAGGACATACTTTAACAGCTAGAGTCTCCAGTACTTTTTCCTTTAGGGGGAAAAAAACAGCTGTTAGTTCAATAAAATTGGCCCAGGAACGATGAGGACTCCACTGGGTACATGCAATCCTATGTATCCTATGTACCTTTTCAAAGATAAAGTCCATATGACAAAGCTACTTCTTTTTCAATTAAAAAAAAAAAAAAAACTTAGTTCTTTTTTATTCTCCTTCTCCAGTGTGTTGTATCTGTATTCTCAAATGCTTAAATCTTTGCCTTTTTTTTTTTTTTAAGATTTTATTTATTTATTTGACAGAGAGAGACACGGCCAGTGAGAGAGGGAACACAAGCAGGGGGAGTGGGAGAGGAAGAAGCAGGCTCATAGCGGAGGAGCCCGATGCGGGGCTCGATCCCAGAACGCCGGGATCACGCCCTGAGCCGAAGGCAGAGCTTAACGACTGAGCCACCCAGGAGCCCCAGTCTTCGCTTTTAAACGCTAACAAACTGTTTCTTTCTGAGTGATGCCAAATTTGATGCTATGAAAAGAAGAGATTCATTGTCAGGTATCGATAAGATAAAAATGAATTTCTTTTGGCTGAATCAGGAAGATGGTGATGTGGGAAACAAAGGCAAAAGAAATGTAGCTTTAATTAAAATCTCCTTACAGCTTTCAGCCCACTGACAGATACCTGAAATATGCAGAGTGTGACCTTCCTCAAGGAACTGGTGGCTGCCTTAGTGCCTTATTGTTTAAAAGTAACTTTGTCTTGACAGCAGCTGGCCCTTCAAGGTCCTGAAAGCCTTGCTCCCAGATTCCTCGGAGGCTTGTGCTATCCCTTAACCCCCACCAATTAAAAAGTGTACTATCAGTCACTCCTCACGATCCCAATCCAGCTCTTTCTGCCCCTCCTGTCCCATAAGTAGGGGAGAGGTTAAGGTATAGGCAGGAGAGATAGGAGGCCCCTCACTCTCCTGACTAGGCTCTGAAACTACTCTTGGTAGGTGGAGATGCTGAGACAGAGCCAAACAAGAGATAAGGGAACAAACCAAGAGGGCACAAGGATGTCAAGGCCACAAGCTTCCCAGTTAGTTCTCAATAAAAGACTGCCACTAAAAGCCCTCAGCGGCAACCCATTCTGGACCCCTCTCACTCTAGAGAGCTTTTTCCTTTCCTTTCTGCTCTCGCCTTCACTTAATAAACTTTCACTTCACTTCATCCTCTTGTGTCCACGAGATGCACTCTTCGACTCTGTGAGACAAGAACCCTGCAATCCTGCAACAATGGGAAGTCATAGTTAAGCTTCTAAGCCTCCGAGGTACCATTTCTCAAACCTGAAGGTACATAAGCATCACTTGGACAGCTTGCTTAAGGCAGATTGCTGGGCCCTACCCACTGAGTTTCCAGTGGTTGGGATGGGGCCTGAGAATCTGCATTCCTCACAAGTTCACTCAGGAGACTCATGTGATTGTACTAGGGACCCCACTTTGAGAACCACTGCTTATGAACATCTTACTTGCATATATTTTGCTTGTCTTGTGCAGTACAATTTTCCAAAAAGATGATTTTCAACACATATCACTTGGTAAATTTTATATAGTTATTTTCTCAGGCTACTCTAAAAAAATAAAATTGGAAACTTTGGCAGCATGGGGTCCACACTCACACAGGACAAGAATCTTCTGGAATTAAGGAATAGCAAGTCCCTTTCGGTGAGATGTGTCCTTTTCAGCTACTTTGGTCTAATTGTCTTAATTTCTAGTGTTCTAAGTCTCCCACATTCTGATATGCAGACAGTATTCATTGTCATTTATTTCTAAATATTTTGAAATTTCCTTTTTTCTTTTTTCTTTTTTTTGTATTTTTTTTTTCCTTTTTTCTTTCTAACTTTTAAATTTAATTTACCTTTTAACTTATGGGTTACTAAAGAGTATGACCTTTCTAAGTAATTTATTTATGATACAATATATTTTATATATATACATAAAATTATATATATAAATAAAATTATCTTTTAATTATTGGTTCTAATTATTTACATTGTGTTCAGAAAATATATTCTACACAATACAGTTTAATGAAGACTATATTATTATAAAATTAATTTGAAAATCTTGAGATTTCTCATGTGGAATTTATGAGGTCAGTTTTTATAAATGCTTTATGTCCATCAGAAGAATGATTATATATTTGTTTTAAGGGTTCAATATATATCTCTTGGATCACACTTGCTTTTTATTTTATAAAGCTTTTAGAGACAATCATTTTTCTCTCCTTGTGTTAATGTCTCCCACTGTGAGGGTGGCATGGCAGTCTATACTTAAATATTTAATTTTGCTCTATTCAATTGCTCCCACACCAGGAACAAATAGTCTTTCAATTTATACCAACATTAATTTGTTTTGCTTATTTTTGAATATTTTAAAACTGTCAGTATACAGTATATACTTCTTTGTGTGTCTGTCTTCTTTCACTGAAAATGTTTCTGACAGTCATCCGTATCATTGCATGTATTAGTCGTCCATTTTGTTTTCCTTGCTGTGTAGTATTCCACGGCATCAATGTAGCACAATTATTTATCATCCTCCTGTGGACAGACATTTGGAGTTTTCAGTGTTAGGCTCTCAAAATATATGCTTACTTCTATTGGTCAGTGCTTAGTTTCTTTTATCTGCCTAGTATGCACTCTAAGGAGCACTTCAATGTTGACTTTGCTAACGGTTTTGCTATTACTAAATTTATAGACTTAAAAATTTTTAGTGAAAATTTCTCTTCACAACCTGTCACTCCAAAATGTATTGAGAATGTAGCATGTATGTGATACTAGAAATCTAAAATCAATTAGTTATTTAACATCCCAAATATATAGAATTTATAGTATAAGTGGAGTACTATAAATCAATAATTAAAATTCATGGCAAACTCAAGAAAGCCCTGAAATAGGAGGAAAGAAATACCAACTGGTGTTCAATAGATAGTAAGATTCATCGTAGTGGGGTGAATAAAAAAAGAGACTTCAATTAGAATTGAAAATTATAGTCTAAGGATTTGGTGTTGAGGATGAGTTACAATGTAGGTTATCAGATACTGGAAAGCACAGAAATACTTAATTCAGAAGAATTAACATAAATAAAGGCATCCATGCCAAGATATTTTTATATTATATGCTATTCAATGTATAAAAGTCTTGTACTTTTTATATGTTAAATCACTATATAAAATACAAGGGTTGTAAAACTTTTAGTATTATTTTGAGAAATCCATGCATGAAATTGGGAGATCAATTCCGTTAGTAGTTTGCCTGAAATGGAAGTGGTATGAAAGACATTATTGGGGAATAAAACTGTACTATAAATTATATCCAGACACAGAAAAACCGAAATTTCTCATTTGTTATTATGACTTGTACTTTTGGGAAAAAAAGTATTTTAGTGTTTAAATTATCTTCCCCTAAAAACAGAGATAGTAATTCACTGTGTCCTGGTATCTTTGGTTAATCAAAAACTCACTACAGGCTCGTAGGAAAATATTAATTAATATTAGAAGAATAAATGCTGTGATTGCGATATTAGTCCAAAGATTATACGGAGCAAGCCTAGCATGGCAGGTTGATACATGCTGCCATTAATGGCACTGCTTAACAATAATCTAGCAAGGAAAGAAGACCTGTTTACTAGATACAAAAAATTAAGTTATGGTTCTGACCATGGCAATGAACTGTTTCAGTCAGATAGTGACATGTGAAGGGCAGCCAAGTGACCAGTGTCATGCTAGCTGCTTGTGTAGACATTGTAATACATTTTTATCCTGGAGGAATTATAGAGTTGTAATTATTGCTGCCTGTTTTGCAATTATTTAATCTATTCAAGCTAGCCCCCCTTCGAAATCCAGTATTTAAAACAACTGAAATGCAAATGGTTGAAAATCCTGGCTGAACTGTCTGTGATGATATGAGGAAACATTCTTTCTTTCTTCCTTTTTTTTTTTTTTTTAAGACATCATTGTTTTAGAGCAGTGTGAGGTTTACAACAAAATTGAGGGGAAGCTACAAAGATTTCTCACATACCTTCTGCCTCCAAACATACATGGCTTCTACTATTATCAATATCACTCACCAGAACTTTTTACCTACATTGACAAATCATAATCACCCAGAGTCCATAATTTAAATTACAGTTCACTCTTGGTGTTGTCCATTCTATGGTTTTAGACGAAAGCATAGTGACATGTATCCATCATTATAATATCATACGAAGTATTTTCAGTGCCCTAAAAATCTTCTGTGCTCTGTCTATTCATCTCTCCTCCCCCTTCACCCCTTCACATGCACACATACTCTCTTTTCTCTATTGTGTCCCATTGATCTATTTGTCTATTCTTTCATCAACAGCACACTGTTTTGTTTTGATTACTATGGCTTTATAGTAAGTCTTGGAGTTAGGTAGCTTCAGTCCTCCAACTTTGTTTTTCAATATTGTGTTGGTTATTCTGGGTCTTTTGCCTCTCCATATAAATTTTAGAATCAGTTTGTCAATATCAATAAAATAAGTTGCTGGGATTTTGATTGGGATTGCTTTTAATCAATAGATCAATTTAGGAAGAACTGACATCTTGACAATATTGAGTCTTCCTATACAGGAACATGGGATATTTATTTAGTTCTTTGATGTCATTCATTAGAGTTTTATAGTTTTTCTCATATAGATCTTGTACATATTTTGTTAGATATGAATGAAATACCTAACTATTTCATTTTTTGGAATGCTAGTGTAAATAGTATTGTGTGTTTAATTTCAAATTCTATTTGTTCATTGTTGGCATATAGGAAAACAATTGACTTTTATATATTGACTTTATATTCTGTAACCTTGCCAATATCACTTCTTAGTTTCAGAGGTTTTTGTTATTGTTGATTCTTTTGGATTTTCTACACAGACAATCATGTCATCTGGAAAAATTCTTTCTTATTACACCCATGGACGCTAATATAATTTGCTTTGATAAGCAGTAATGGGACTCCAATATTTAAATGTACAACATTAAATGTACAAAATTTAAGCTAGAATTGAGAAGATTTTAGAAGTTTAGTTTCAAGGTATCAATTCTCATTATCTTTTGCTTTATAATAAGCCACTCCAAGATTCAGTGGCTTAAATAAAAGTTTATTATTACATATTAGAGTTCTATGGATTAACTAGGCTTAGTTGTACAGTTTTCACTCGGAGTCTCTCATGCAGTTGCAGTCAGGTGGTAACTAGTTATCTGAAGGCTCAATGAGACTGGAAATCCAAGAGGGCTCATTCGCATGGCTGGTAATTGATGTTGCTGTCATAAGGGAGTCTGATGGAATTCCAACCAGAATGTCTTCATGTGACCTGTCCATATGGCTTGGAGTTCTTAAACCAAGTGGTATAGTTCTGAGAGGCAGGATTGAAAAAACGAGCACGCCAAGAGGGAGATCACAGGAACTTTGAAGTCAACTAAGGGCTTTCATTAGTTTCCCGGGGCTACCATAATAACGTATCACACACTTGGTGGCCTAAAGAAACAGAAATTGATTGTCTCCCATTTCTGAGACGGAAGTATAAAATCATGGTTTTGACAAAGCCATGCTCTGTCTGAAGGTGCTGTTTTGCACCCAGTTTTTGGTAGCCTCAGACATTCTTTGGCTTGCAGATGTAGACGCATCACTTCAGTCTTTTGTCTTCACATCATCAACGATGCTCAACCAGCTGAGCCACCCAGGTGCCCCACAAAGAAAAGAAACACTTACACTGGGATTTCTCTTATGTTCAGCTAAAGGCAATCCTAACTAATACAAGTAGGGAAGCTCTAATGAACCCATTACTGCAAAAAAAGTATTTGTTGACAGTTTATATTTCAAGGACTGAGGCAGGCACTAATTATTCAACTGTGAACTACACAAATATGGTCAAGGATCTCCAGGAATTCACAGTCTTAGAGCTCCCTTAGGTGAAAGGAATGTCTCTAATCCAGGCTCCAATAATCTTTTTCTCCACTATTTTTAACACCTGACTTTTAACTTCATGGTAAAAAGATGGTGTGTTTTTGCATCTATAGGCCTGGGATGCACATCCTAGGCCGTAAGAAGAATAACACAACATTGGTATTTTATTCAGGAAAAGCTAGTCTTCTCCACAGGGACTTAGCCCTCCATCTCATTGTTTAGCAATGTGTACATAACTACCAATGTTCAAGGGAGAACCCAGTGTAAGGGAGGCTGTAAAACAAGGGCTTTTCTTTAGGTATCATACCTCCACAAGAAAATCATAATACTTTAATATTATTCTTGGGGCACCTGGGTAGCTCAGTCAGTTAAGCGTCTGCCTTCAGCTCAGGTCATGATACCAGGGTCCTGGGATTGAGCCCTGCATCTGGCTCCCTACTCAGCGGGGAGCCTACTTCTCCCTCTCCCTTTGTCTGCTGCTCATTCCCCCTGCTTGTGCTCTCTCTCTCTGTCAAATACATAAATAAAATCTTAAAAAAAAAACTTTAATATTATTCTTAATATTATCCTATTCAGAGGGAATGGCTATTGTACGGGGCACTTGTAGGGAAAGCTGATGCATGTCATTGTGTAGATGAGAGGTGGTTAAAATCTACAGTAATCAAGACCTCATTATTTCAGGCAAGGTTAGCGATAATAAAATTCACTTTTTTTTTTTAATTGCAGACATCATTATTTCCAGGCAGCTAACTTGAGAAGCTGCAAGCTAAATAAAATACTCACATTTTTGAAAATACAAAGTCAATAGGAAAGAACAATAACAACCACAATGTCTTTGAGTTATATTTATATCATTGTTAGTGGGTTTTGAGTGGCAACATGCTATTTTACCTGACCATAAGAAGAACCATTGTGGGTTTAAGAGTACAGAACAGATTTAAAAGGATGTTAAACTTTCAAGACTGAGCCATGTACCCCATCATGTTATTATTAAAAATACCATTTTACCCACTACTTTATGCCTAGGGCCCTCAACTCCATTTTTTTTAAGCTCCTTAAACCACTTCTTCTCTAGTAGCTTCACTTAAGAGTTACTATTTTTTTAAAGGATTTTATTTTTAAGTAATCTCTAAACCCAACACAGGGCTTGAACTTACAACCCTGAGATCAAGAGTCGCATGCTCTATCGACTGAGCCAGCCAGGCACCCCAAAGATTTCTATTTTCCAAATCAAAATATATACATTTCACATTTCCTTTTAATGTTTCTCAAAGACCTGTGTTTTTCTTAAATATCACACTTGAAACTATTGTGTGGGAGACTAAGTACACCATGCTGTTCATTTATATAAAGTCTTTAAAATATTAGAAATGGGGAAGACACCTAGTTATAACTTTGGCAAACACTCATTTTAAAGATAAGTGATCAAAGGTAAAATGAAACAAAATATTGTTACTTCTACTGTACTGGTTACTTTCTCTTGTACACCACTTTCTGGGATTGCTCTCTATAGAAAACCCTATAGCAAGCAGTTCTGAGAGAGAAGGACAGCAGTTCACAGAGAAGAGAAGAGAAAGCGAACAGAGAGAGGTACTCTCCAGTCATTTAACATGTAAACTATAATTTGTTTACTCATGAGCCAATTTTCTGTGTTGATATTCAGATGACGTTTCTAAAATTCTCTCATGATTCCATATTCAATAAAACAGTTGTCATGGAATCCTGAAGTCCTTGATTTGATGTGATCTGAGTCACTCTGGTTTTTCCTTCCCTCACTGGCTGTGGGAAAAAATTAACTGACTGTAAAAGTTCCGCTACAGCAAGAAGATGTCAAAAGAATAAAGAAAAAACACCATCCTAGTTGTGGGACTTTATAAAAAGTAACAAGAAGGTTCTGTTCTTGCAGAAGGCAGAGTGAATGAAATTTGTAAGAAGCAAAGCTCTGACATAAGATAAATTGTAGGAATGAATTTTATCCTGAGGCACTGAAAACTATTAAAGAATTCTATGTAGAGTCCAACATGGTCAGATGTGTGTTTTAGAAACCTCTCTACCCATTGTAGATATTGATTAATTTTTCATGGTGATAGGAGAATACAACTTTAAGGGATAAATTCTAGTGGAGTATAAATAAAAGATAAAATTTCAAAAGTATTAGAGAAGAAAAAATAGCAAAAGGCAATAAAGGAGAAAAATGGGCAAGTAAAAACAGTGAATAGAAAAAATAAGTAATAGAAGTAAGAGTAAATACAAAATTGATCAAAGTAAAGTATAAAGGTTCAATTTCCCAGCTGGGAGAAAAAAAAATATAAATAAAATACAAACCCTTTCCACAGTTCTCTATCACCTCCCTCTATAACTCAATAAATGACATCATCATTCACCAGTTTCTTAGCAAAAATTTATAAATTATATTTGATTACCCTTATTTCATTTTATCTCTCATCTGATCACTCAGCAGGTTTTGGGGAACCCATCTCCAATTCTACCTCCAAGCCATCCTTTTCATTGTCTCTACAGAAGCAGACCTGGTCTGAGGAACCACCTTATTTAGCCTGGACCAAAGCAATACACTAGCTGGTCTACCTTTTTCCTATCCTTTCTTCAGTTCATTCCCTTCCTTTGAGAAGAATGATATTAAAAGAATACATCTGATAATATCACATCCTTCCCTCAAATCAAATGATAGGCAACTATTTAATTAACATATAATACAAACTCCATCTTATGACTTCTATTTTCAGCTATGATTAGTAAAAAGGCCAGATTTTCCTTCCCCCCTTTCACAACTAAAACAGTAGATAAAATATATCAAACAATGTGTTTTAGGCATTGGGAAAACAGTGAGAGAACATTAATTCATAAAGGAAGGGAAACAAAAATTTGTGAGCCTTACAAATGCCCCAGCTTAATGCCTTGAGGGAATTGCTAGCCCAAAGCACAGGGAGGGAACCAAACCGAGGTCTGTGGTCTCCCCTCAGTTGTAGAAACAGAGTTCAGAGTTCAGGAGGCCAAAGTAGCCAGAATTCTAAAGACACGGTATTGAAGAAGAAAGAGCTGCACAGAGAGCTCCAGAGCTCTAGAAGAAAATTCCTCTCAAGTTTTCATCTGAGTTCTTAATCAGCACATATGTGTGAGAAATTATGGGTGGGGAAAGAACCACCAGAAAGAATCAGGTGCAACAATCTCTAGAGCCCACCAAAGGCTGGGTCACATTGACAGACAGTATGAAAAGCTCAAAGTTCACATCAAGTAGAGTAAGTACCCTGAAGACTATTCCCTCCGTTGTGGGGCCAATTTAGCCTAGAGGCTGAACCGGCCCCACCTAACAAAGCTTAAAAGCAGGCTTTGGCAGGATCAAACTGATTCTAAGTAATTTTACAAAATCTCAGAATCAAACTCAAAATTATTTAAAGAAATGCAACAACAAACAAAAAAATTCCAGCACCCAATAATGTAAAATTCATAAGTTCTGGCATTGTTATGCATTGAACTGTGTCCTCCAAAAGATACACTGAGGTCCTAACCCCAATATCTGTTAATGTAACCTTATTTGGAAATAGAGTCTTAGCATAATCGAATTAAAATGAGGTAATTAAAGTGGGCCCTAATGCAATGACTGATATCCTTATAAGATGAGGGGAATTTGGACACAGAGACATATGGAGGGAAGATGGGCAAGTGAAGACAGAGGCAGAGATTGGAATTATACTACCACAAGGCAAAAAACACCTGGGGCTACCAGAAGCTGGAAGAGACAAGGAAAGATACTTCTCCAGAGCTTTGGAGGGAGCATCACCCTGCCAATACCATGACTTCAGACTTCTAGCCTACTGAGCTTTAGGGAACTGTCCAGAACTATATAGAATTGCAACTGTTTTAAGTAATCCAGTTTGTGGAACTTGTTTTTGGCTACTCCAGAAAACAAATTTAAGTAATGTCAAAAATTACCAAGCATACAAAGAAGTAGAAAAAAAATGCATAAGAGTAAAGTTAGTCAACAGAAGTTAACACCCAAAATGACTCAGATGACAAAATTGGTAGACATAATAAAACATCTCTTGCAAATATTCTTCATATTAGTCAAGAAATTACAGCAACGTATGTGCATGGTGTGAGATATGGAAAATATAAAAAGGACTACATCACACTTCTAGAGAGGTAAATTACCATGTCTAAATGAAAAATACATTCTATGGGATTAACAATGGATTGCACAGTGCAGAAAAAAAGATAACTTGAATACATAGTGGTTGAAACCATTCAAAATGAAATAGAAAGAGAAGAATTAAAAAAATAGAGTATCATTTATTTGCAGAATAAAATTAAGTACTTGTGTAAGTAATGAGGGTCTCACAAGAGACAGAAAGGACAAAAAATAATTTTGAAAAAACTAATGGCCAAGAATTTTTCAAATTTGATGGAAACTATAATCCTACTGATATAAAAAACTCAATGAACTCAAAGTAGAAGACATGAAGAAAATTGCACCAAGGTATTATTTCAATAATCTTGCTGAAAATTAGTGATCAAGATAAAATTACTAAAGCAGCTGTAAAAAAGGACATATTCCATACTGAAGAACAAGGACAAGAATGACTACAGGTGTCTCGCTGAGGGTGATGTAAGCCAGAAGTATGTGCAATAACATCTTTAATCTTGACAGAAACGATCGAGAGCAACAACACTGTCCACCTAGAATTCTATACCCACTGAAAATGTTTTTCAGATTCCACTTTATGACCTATACGGCTTTAAATTTCAGGCATCATATCTCTCCACTCTACCCTAACTTATTACACTGTCACAAAGATGGCCCACTTCCTGTTTTCCCAACATTGCTAAATTCACTCACAACTGAGAAACACTGCATTTATGGTCCCTTTGTCTAGAATGTTTTTTCTCCCGACTTTGCAAACTGGATTCTAGCAATATTCAGGTCTCAGCTCTGGCCTCATTTGATCACCCTAGCTATAGAGGCTGGTGTGATTTACATAAATCCGAATTGATTGATGAGCAAGTTTATGGAGCTTTATAAAAGGAATGTACAAACATTTTTTCCTAATGTGCTAGGAAGGGTTTAAAAATTTAATCACTCTCAAAAAAATCCAAGAATTGCAAATTACTCAAGGAAACAATAATATAATAAAACTTACTTTGTTGATAAGCAGACTGATAAGATTTGCTGATGGCTGTAAGAGAACAAGAAAAGTTAAGAATGACGCCCGGTTTTGTGACTTGCATGATGAGAAGAATGGAATTGTCATGGAGATAGGGAAAAGAATAGGGGGAGTACTTAGGAGGAGGAAATCAAGAGTATATTTTGACATATAAAATGTGAAGTATCTGTTAGATATCCCGAAGGAGATGCCAAAAAGGCAGTCAGATAGATAAATCTAATGTTAAGGGCAAATCTGTGGCTAGAGATATAAATTTGTGAGTTGCCAACATATAAATGGTATTTAAAGCCATGTGACTAAATTTTATGACCTAGAGAATAAATAAAGGCAAAGATATGTCCAAAGACTAAACTCTTATATATTCCAACAATTAACAGTTATGCAGATAAAGAGAGACCAGCAAAAGAGACTGAACAAAAGAGACACAGAATTCCCCAAAAGAACAAAGAGATACTAATGTCCTGATCTTCAAGTGAAGATAATGTTTCAAGGAGAAAGTGACAAAAATGAATCAGGTAATACTGAGAATTTAAATAAGACAAGAACAGGTATTGACAACTGATCTCGCCATGTTGGTAATGTTTACAAGGGAGGTTTTAACTCTGGGAAGCAAACTAAGGGTTTCAGAGGGGAGGGGGGTGGGGGATTGGGATAGTTCAGTGATGGGTATTAAGGAGGGCACATATTGCATGGTGCACTGGGTATTATACGCAAATAATGAATCATGGAACATTGCATCAAAAACTGGGATGTACTGTATGGTGACTAATATAACAAAATAAAAATTATAAAAAAAAAGCAAGGGAGGTTTTAAGTGCACACTACTAATTGGAATGGATTTGAGACAATGGGCAGAAAGGAAGTACAGATAGTAGCATTCTATATTCTAACACAGAAAAGCATATACAAAATATAAAATCTAAGTATCTAAAAATTAAACATACCAACAAATAAATGCAAATAAACATTCATGGGGTGCCTGGGTGGGTCAGTCAGTTAAGTGTCCGACTCTTGATATCAGCTCAGGTCATGATCTCAGGGTTGTGAGATTGAGCCCGGTGTTGGGCTTACATTGGGCGTGGATCTTGCTTAAGATTCTCTCTCTCCTTCTCCCTCTGCCCCTCCCCCCTGCTTGTGCGAACAGATGCATACGCGCACACGCTCTCTCTTTCTCTCAAAACAAAACAAAAAAGTAAACATTTATAAATATCTTCAGAGTAAAAAGAGAAAACAAAAAAGATAATAAAACAGTTCAGACTATTTAGCATAACCAGTATACAATACATATATGTGGCAAATGGTACTTATATATAATTTAAGCATATACTAGAAAATGAAATAGTACAAATTTTAAGTCAGAAATGTGTTCAGCAGGATGCTAAAGAAAACACAACCTACACTGGCTCAAAGAAGTAAGGTGATTACTGATCTCAGCCAATACATCGTTAGGATTAAGCTACCCAGGTGTTTGTGACAGTCCAGCAATGTCATCAATATATGTAAGCTTTTACTCTTTATCTTCCTTGTCATCCTTACCATTGGGTTTCTTTTCTCAAGACCCACTGCTGTGGTATTTCCAATTATGAGGTCTGCGTTTATGGTGGGAGGAAAAAAGGAGGATCATGAGAAAAGTGCTTAAAACCCATGGCAAACCTGGCCAGAATTATCTCTGGGTGCAAGGCAGTTGAAATTGAGTATTTTGTCTTTATAACTACTGCAGAGGAAGGCAAAGGAAAAGACAGTGGTGAACAGCTTGTGGATAACTAATCTGGAGTTTGCTCCCTCAAAATAAGCAAAGCAAGCATTTGCCTCAAGGAGATAATAGATAAAAATAAAGTAAGAAAGGTACACTAAAAAAGAAATAAAAGAATAAAAAAAGTATTCAACATAACATTAAGAAAGGTTCTTTAAAATACATTATTAAAAAGAAAACACAGCATAGCCTTGTTCAATTTAAAACAGAAGAATAAATAATAAGCATTTTAATTGTGAAAAGAAATACAAAATCAAACACAAAAGCATCTGAAACATATCAGAGAATTCAATGTGTAATTTCAAATCCTTGTGATTTTATAAAGTTGAAAGGAGATGGATAACTTTTCAAGAAAATTTAAATGATGAACATGGTCATGAGGAAAGATAAATAACCTAAACATGTCATTAATTATGGGGAGAGGCATATAAAAGATGCCCAAATATTTACCTCCCACCTAACATTAGGCTCAGATGGTTTTATTTGATCATTTTCATAAAATCTTCAAGAAAATGAGAATTTCTAGGTAATTTAAGTTTTTCCAGAGCATAGGAAACGATGAAAAACTTCCAATTTACAGATCTACTGCCTAATTCCAAAACAAAATTGGACAAAAATAATACCATGTCATTTATAAAGATAGAGGAAAATATTATTATTAAATATTTGAAAACTCATAATATGGACATATTTACAAATAACATACTCCAACCAAGTAGGGATTGTTTTAGAAATATGAAGTTGTCTCAGATTTGGGTAATGTATTAATGCAACTTATTTTATTAATATGTTAATAAATTAAATGGGAGAATGGCGACAATTATATTTTAGAGGTAAGAAAACGGACAAATACAGTGCTTAAGAAATGTGCTCAAAACAGAAGAACATATACATGGCTCAGCTGAGGTTTAATTCTAAGTCTTTCTGACTTTGAAGAAACTTCTTTTGTATTAGATGAAATAATTTTGTTGTTGCCTGCATCTCAGGTAATCCTGACTAAATCCCAAATTGTCCTAATAAAATTAGCGGTTCAATCATTTAGGTTGTAACTGAAAACCTGGATAAGAGCTTCTCTCTCTTACCAGGAAGCTAAAACCTTTCTCGAAAATAGGCCGGTGATGGGTATTTAGGAGGGCACATATTGCATGGTGCACTGGGTGTTATATGCAAATAATGAATCATGGAACATTGCATCAAAAACTGAAGATGTACTGTATGGTGACTAATATAACAAAATAAAAATTATTAAAAGAAAGAAAGAAATCCCCCGGCAAGCATCTCCTTACGTCTCATTGACCATAACTGGCTCACATGAACCCTGTGGCTGCCACAAATGCCAGAAGGCTTTTGAAAACCCTCTTGTGGGAGGCTACCAAAGAACGAGAAGTTGGAGGTTGTTATTAGGAAGCCAAACAATGTCTACCACAGTGCCATTATTATTTGATGGCTGTCAAATGATAACTTCAAACTGTTTCTCCCACCTCCTTGGTGCAATCAGGAAAGCAGAGTATAAGGTGAGGGAGAGAGAGGAAGCTCTCGCTTTGCAGGCAATGAGTCCACTCACTTCCAATCATTTCTCTATTCTGAATTATTTCCTTGACAGATCCGTCTCCATAATACAGTCATGGATGCTCATAGGAATTGCTAGTTTGGCAAATGTTTAAGAATAATCATTTTACAATGCAATAGTTCATCAGGGAGGCAAAGACAGTTTTATTGACTTAGATACATAAAATAGTTTATGGTTGGAGGACACTGGAGGGCAAATCACTAGTAGTGGTAATTAGTCTAGCGTGATGTTCCTTACACATCAGAAAATAAAATAATGTGAATATGGGAACAGCTAAAGAGATAAATGAATGTTCTAAAGCCATTGTAAGCAACTTTTCTTTGCTCCACTCCAGAATGTCACACACTTAAAAAATATTTTATGGTATGTGACATAAAAGAAATATGTTATGCCATAGGACCCCATCCATGCTCCTTGGAAAGCTCATCTTTGAACTATATGACCACAAATCAGTTTGGAAGAGCTTTTGGTCAAGGCTGTGTGATCTATTATCTTACACCTAAGTGGTCTTCAAATCAGGAGGGTCAAAGGAGCCTTTTCTTGTCATTGGTGCATGAACCAGATTTCAGTTTGCTGAGCCTTCACTGAAGACTTGCTTCAAGTCTGATTCTGTCTTCATCTCATAATTATTAAACAATGAGAAACTGGGAGCCTCCTTTTCTTTAATTATTACATCTTCAAATGTTAATTTTCAGTTGGTCAAGCAAGGCTGATTGAGGGAGCGCCTATTAAATGTGCTTCACAGAGGAGAATGTCTCATCGTTTTTCTCCAAGGGAGAGAGGGAGGCAGAGGTGTTGGGGCCTGTTGGACAGAAAGCAGCTTTAGCGGGGTGGTCAGAAGCTTCCCAGCAAAGAGGCAAATACGCTCAATTTTCCTTCTTGGAATAATTCAACTCAAAGTCATTCTGTCAACATGACTCAGAGTGGGCTGCTCGTGTGGCAATCATTGTGAGAGAGAATGCGCAGAGAAGCTGAGGCTTTGGCCATCTTTTTGGCACTATTTCATTTCACTCTTCTGTCATCCCTGGGCCTCACACTCCACTCCTGTTCCTTGGGTGCCTCTCATTTTCATTGTGACAGAATGGCTGTGTTGTGCTCTGACACCGGTTTTACTAACCACACTTTCAGCTGTGGGGAGGTGGTGGCTGTGTTATGGTCATAAAGGACATTAATCAGGAGGATTGATTTCTTCAGTTAAAACTTCTCTCTTGGGCATCATCATCTTTTTTCCCTCTGCCTGAGATTAATTTCTACCAGCATACCAAAATTCTCTATAATCTCCCATTTTTAAAACATAAACAATCCCTTGGCTCATCACTCCTGACCCACACACGCCATCTGGCATGTCATCTGTGCCCTCCTTCATCACCCCGATCAAGGCTCTGTTATCCATCACTGCAAGTGTTGTATTAGCCTCCGTACCCTTTCAGCTCTCTACTCCACATTCTTGTAATTCGTTTCCTAGTCAACATTCACAGTTACCCTTTCACAAATCAGATCATATCATAAAAAATTAAATGCCTTTCCCTTCACTCTAGAAAGAAATCCAACTCCTTTCATGGTAAACAAGACCTTTTGTGCTTTGGCCCTTGCCTCATTCTCCAATGTTATCTCAAACTGTGCTGCCCCCACCAAATCTCCCCCCAATGACAAGCCCCTCACTCACTATATATTAACTGCACCATTATTCTTTTGTTCCTTGAATATTTCAACGTGTTTTCCACCTTAAGTTGTTGTTCTCTCTGCTTGAATTGCTTCTCTCCCTGCTCCTGAAATGACTTTATCTCTCTTCATCCATCCACTGAATCTCAGCGCAGTCATTATCTCCACAAAGTAGGTTTCCTTTCTCCTAACCTATTAGAATTGTAACCCACAAACTCCCTCCTTGAGTGTAACTACTCTTGTGGAACAAATGTGAAATTATTTTGCTTACTGATTTCTTAGTTTACATTGGCTGCTATTGCAGTCACAAAATACACAACACACACACATACACATGCAGAGACCACATAGGAGCTCCGCGGTGCAGACATCTGGTCTGTTTGTTTACCTCTGTATCCCTTCAAACAAGAAAAATGTCTGGCACTTATGAAATGCATAATTGATATTTTTTGAGTGAATCTACCCTGAAATGTGGAACTGGTTAAAAGGAAGAAAGGTCATCATTAACTTGGGTTGATAATAAACACTAAGGGGCGCCTGGGTGGCTCAGTCGGTTAAGTGTCTGACTCTCGATTTCGGCTGAGATCATGATCTTAGGGTCCTGAGATTGAGCTCCGTGCTCAGCAGGCAGTCTACTCTAGATTCTCTCTCCCTCTCCTTTTGCTCCTAAAATAAATAAATAAATCTTTAAAAAAATAATAAACAAATATATATTGAATTTTAATTATGGGTTAGGCAATGTCCTCAACATCTTACATGTAATAATGCAGTTGATCTTCAGAACAGCCTTATAGCATGGTGCGTCTATCACCTCTATTTTGAAGAAGTTAAAGCAAAGCCAGAAGAGGTCCATCAATCACTAAAGGATACAGAATTAACAAGGGATGTGGCAGAAATTCCAATCCAGGAAGTCATAAACTGTTTCCTGAGTCTTAAATTACATTTCAATGCTCCCTTTTTGGTGGCTCCAGAGTGACTGTCTCAAAGAGAAGATGCAAGGACTTCTGGTTTGGAATCTGGGGACTCTAAACATCACTTAATGGTTCAACATGTATCATCATTGGCATTAGTAGGTCAGTGGCCCATCGTCCCATGAGTAAATGGCACCATATGAAAGTTAAAACTAACAGATAAAGAAATTAGCAATTATTAACAATAGTAAAAATAATAAATAATTTTGGCCTATTTAAATGTTGCCAACTAATTGTGGCAGCAGGTCAGAAGAAAGGGTTACTTTATGCTTTAGCAACTACTTAGGCAGAGATCCAATTTGGATACAGAGAAGGGAAGAAAGAAAGAAAACTTTTTCTTACACTTAGTGCAACCCATTCCATTTCATTTGTGATTTATTCTACTACTCTCAAGCTTAACCCATTTCATCTCGTCCTACCTTATTTCATCCATTCTGTTTAGTTGTATTTATTCAGTCATTAGTGATACTTTTAAGTATAAGCTTTTTCATTTAATGCTGGGAGTAAGGGAAAAGAGTAAACAAAATGAAGTGCCTGTCTTCAAGCAGGTTAAAATACATCTAGAAATGAGAGAGCTCTGTATTCCAAACAGCACTGTCACACAGTCTGTTTTTTTGAGCCACAATTTCTCCCTCTAGTATATTAAAATTCATACATTTTTATATCTTTAGTATTAGATAATTTTATGTATTAAGGTATAAAGAACCTGACATAGTCACGAGAACATAGGATTTTAATTTTCTTCCTCTTCAAAACCTTTTACCTGGGTACCTGGGAAGCTCAGTCCATTGAGCATCTAATTCTTGATTTCCACTCAGGTCATGATCGCAGGGTACTGAGATGGAGCTGTTTATCGGGCTCCATGCTCAGCGGAGTCTGAGATTTTCTCTCTCCTTTTGCCTCTTTCTCCCCCGCCCCCATGCTCTCTCTCTCTCTAAAATAAATAAATCTTTAAAAAATTTAAAAAACCCTTTTATAATAATACAGCAAATAATAAATTATATAGGATAGCAATAATAATTTCCAGAATTTATGTCAGAAACTCAGTTTTTCCTTTCAAAAATGCTAATTTGTTAAATATAATTTAATTTCATTTTAGGCTTTTCACCAAGTTAAACATACTAGGGCAATCTTACTTTTTAGAAAATCCATACTAATATTTGAAAAAGCTGCCAGCCATAAATGTGCCACAGAATAGAACTGATTCATGGAACACAAGGCCCAAATGGAGGAGAGACTTTGGAGGTTCTCTGGTTAATCGCTGACACAAACTTAATAAGAACTCTGAGGTTAAGAGAGTGGAAATGAATTGCCAAAAATCACAGTAATTAGTCCACATACTTCATCCTCTTTGTTTCTTGTCTATTGCTGTGCATACCCCAAAATGCTAATTAAACACATTTATTGGTTAGTAAAAACATTTTTATATATTGATGATATCCTACATACCATAAAGAATTCAGAAATTGCCTCTCAAAATCTTTTCTAAAACAGAGCGAATTTCTCTTAGCCTTTCACCTTTCCTACCTTCATACTTCTTTCTCTTCTTTACTCACTTGCTAAATATCTGTCAAGCATCTAATTCATTGTCCCAAGACTTTAGTTCCTGCTTTTTACACAGAAAGTTTAGTAAGACCAATACCAATACCTTTGCACAATGGAGGTACAATTGATTCCTTTATAAATGAACTTAACACACATATAGGGGGACACACAATCACATACACACTCCCTAAAATAATTTCTGAGGAACTTATTCAGGTTCTAAAGTAAAATCTGGGGCTTATGGGACCAATATTAATTTGTTAATGACTGAAGAGAATAAAACAATGTTTTTAAAATGAAAATAAAAGACTAAAATTGTTTTTTATTGTAATATTAATATATGCTCATTATAGACCATTTGGATGATACTGGAAAACCAGAAGAAACAAAATAAGTCACCCATGGATTCACCACCAAGAAGCACTCTTAAAATTCACTGAATTTTGACACAGATTATAGTGTACTCAAAATTTCATAAAATTTAACTTTATGGATGAAGCATTTAGTATAAACTCTTCATATGCATTTTAAATAATATTTTATTATCTGAATGTTCTATTTTTCATTTAGTCATGTCCTTAACAAAAACTGGCTTCTACTCTCAACTCTGATGTTTTACTTTCATTCCAGCCCTTGAAAAGTCACTCAAAATTTCAAAAGGAATATTAACTTAGTACTAGGAAACTAGCTGTTGTTTATATGATTCAGAGATGCAGGAAAGGAAAAGTGGGAAGTGTCAGAAATTGTTCTGAGTTCTGACTCCTAGAGTCATTTAATCCTTATCCATAAGCTAAGTCTCTCCCCACATGTCTTGCATCTATCTCTACCTCTGGCAGGAGATTGTTACTAGGCTCCAATAAAATATTCTAGTATTGGCAACTGAGTCATTACTACCGACCTTACCATTCTGATTCTGCTGTTTTTCTGTGCTCAAAACATTGTATTAGTAGGTTGTGGAATTCTCCACTGCCTTTCAGACATGGCAAAGCTTTGCCTTACAATCCCAGACTTCCTTTGGGGGTGTTGATCAAATTTGATTATGCCAACAGCCTCTTGGCCTAAACTTTTAATTATTCTTTCATTTATTAATTCATTCATAAATGAGTAAGTTCGTGCATTTACTCATTTGCACATAAATTCATGCATCCATGCAGTATTTCCCCCTAAAAGTTTCTAAGTCTCTTCTATGTACCAGTCACGTGCTAGCTCCTGAGGATACAAAGGTAAATAAAACACAGTTCTTGATTTTGGAACAGTCTTAGTATTGCAAGGAAGAATGATGGGTTTGTTGAATTTGTCTTTGCTAACTTCTACCCTTCATGCTTTAACAACCTGTACCCTGAAAGGAAATGCTTCACTGCACTCTTACTTGGGATTTGGATATGATATTCCCATTAAGTTATGCTTTGTTCATGCCTCTACAGCTTTGTTTCTCTCCGCAAAATTCATTCTGAATCCTAAGCTCTCTCTGAGCCAATCTTACAGCATTGCAGGGAACCTGACTATGCCCAGCATGGCCTGTGATATGACAAGAATAATTTAAGAATTTGTGACAGTCTAATACTTTCCCAACCTCCTACCCTAGTAATACTTAAAGGTGTCATCCGCAGAAGGAACCAAGTCTTTTCTGCTAATCAAGCCAAAAAGTTGCATTTTTCTAACAGCTCGAAAGAGACTGTAAGTTTTATAAAAGTAGTTTTATCTCTTCCTTTTCTGCTGAAAAGCAGAAAATAAATTCTCAAGGTTAAGTGGTCGAAAGAAACAGTTCAATGATTTTCTCTTAAATTTCACATATGGAGCCTACAAAAATCCCTTGAATATCCTCAAATATTCTGTTGAGAAGATGCTGTGGCGCAAGGCCAAACTGCTGCTTTCTATCAAGTTAGAACAAAGGCAGCATTATGAGGGGATGAACAGAGGGACAATTCACTAATCCATAGCTGGAAGATGAGAGTTCTGCATGGCAAGGCCATTCTCTACCTAGATTTCTAAAAGTGCACAATTTTCCCTTTGACACAATACAGGTTTGTACCCATCTCAATGACTAGTCAGGAAGAAAGCAATTGTTTATACCACTGTATCAGTCAGGATTATCCAGAAAATAGAACCAACAGGAAATAGGATATCTATATCTATATGTATCTATGTATCTATCTATGTATAATCTATCTAAGAGAAAGAGAATGGGAGATTTTAAGAATTGGCTCACATGGCTGTGGGAACTGGAAAGTTCAATATCTGTAGGTCAGGCTGAAAGGCTGGAAACCCAGGCAAGAGTTATATGTTACTCTTAAAAATTATTTCTCAGAGCATCTTTAGTGTTTACTCTTAAGGCCTTTAATGGATTGGATGAGGGCCACCTACATTGTGAAGGGTAATCTCCTCAACTTAAAGTTAACTGGTTGTAAATGTTAATCACATCGGCAAAATACATTCACAACATCATCTAGACTAATATTTGATTAAACAACTGAGCTCCATAGCTTAGCCAAGTTAATACATAAATTTAACCCTCATACTTGCCTATGTCAGCAAGTGAATATATTAGTATATGAATTAAAAAAATAAATGGTGACATTTTTTATCTTTATATGATAATTTTTACCCAAATCAGTTCAAAGTCTCTTGGAAAAGTGAGGACTCATCAGGACTCAGTAGGAAAAATGGTGACATGCAGATTTTCTCCTATGCCTTCCCACTGTAGTAAACTCTCTAGAATCATACCTCTCTCTATTTTTTTCTTACCTAAGTCCTTAACGTGACTCTACCTCTATGGTTAAGGCTGGGAAGATTCCCTGTCTTTCTAGGACCCCACTGGTAGTTACAAGACTTCTATCTTGAAGAGATTTCACCGATCTAGACTGGGGAACCCCTTTGATCTTATCACTGATTATGGTGCCTCTACTTATGGACGGACCTCCCTAACATGAAATGCCCAAGTAGACCTTGACAAAGGCTGTCAAAATCATATGTCACTAAAGCTATCACTGGATACCATCTTAACACAATTCAGTATTAACGTTCAATAATAAGAAATTCAAACACACACGAAGATGGATGATCATTGTGTGAAAATATCGTCACTGGACAGAAGGTCCTAGGTACTAAGAATAAAGGTTTATCCAGGGCTTCATTCCTAAAGAAAGAATGATGAAACCAAAATAGGTGTGTAGCATTTGCAAGGGAATCAGAGCAGTTAGGGTTTGGGAATAAAGGCATTCTCAGACCAGGAAGTAAAAATAGTAGTCGAATCCTGTACAATTGGACACAGAAGGCAGGCATGGATCAGGAATCTGAGTTTAGGAGCCTCTGTGTCAGAGCAATGGCGTTCATCCATCTATCCATCCATTCACTCATATATTCACTTCTCCATTATCAATGTTTATTGATACAAAGATAGATGGTTTTCACAATGCTAAACCCAGGTCAGGAAGATGGCATGTTAAAAAAACTTTTTAAAACCTTACCCAAATGTCTGTGGTGCCATGACACGTTACATACTTATGTAGGTAAAGGAGTTGTGTGAAATTTATGGTGGCTAGGTCTTTCTATAACAGGGTTTAGAAAGTGGAAGGTCATGTTAAGATTGTAGAGGGATTCTGGGGCACCTGGGTGGCTCAGTCGTTAAGCATCTGCCTTCAGCTCAGGGCGTGATCCCAGAGTCCTGTGAGCGAGCCCCACATCGGACTCCTCTGCTGGGAGTCTGCTTCTTCCTCTCCCACTCCCCCTCGCTGGCTCTCTCTGTCAAATAAATAAAATCTTTAAAAAAAAAAAAAAGATTGTAGAGGGATTCTAACAGTGCCTCATGGGTAGCTCATAATTTGGATGGGCAAATAATTTAAAAATCCATGGTCTTTGATCTTTTCATTTTTCTTTCCTTTTCTCTTTGGCAGACAGGAATATCAAATATTTTATTATAGACCTATACACTGATTTTTCCCCTCCTTTAAAAAAAAAACTACATTTTTTTAATGATCTGAAATGCCATGTCAGTCATAGAAAATACAGCAGAGATTGGAATGGGCAGGACCATGTCTGGTATAGAACAGGAGGAAGGATATTCTAGGCACAGGTAGAAGGGAAAGCATAAGAGGTATAAAACTTTTCAGAAACTGGAAGAACTATATGGGCACTCATATATGTATTTTGAGGGAAGTGAGGTAGGTAAGTTTTAAAAGGGAAGCAGCATACTAGAAGCTAGAGTGGAGTGAGAAGTTGGTTCATTCTCATACAGAATACCACTGTCCACTAGACTAGAGTTCTTTGAGGGGTAAACATGGGTCAAATTTGTTAATGGCTGTATCTCCCCTATACAAACATGCTTTGTATCTTTAGCACTGTAGCCACTACATTTTTGTTGAAGAATGAATGCATGAATGAGTGAATGCTAAAACCTTAAGGCTGAGAGAAAGTGTTTAGACATTATTCTTAAATAGAGAGGAATACACAAAGGCCATTTGTTAATGTTTTGCATTAGAGTGCTAGGATCCACATGCATCTCAGAAAGACAACAGAGTCTCCGGCTGGAGGAATGGACCATTAGGGTGAAAGACTGCAGGCAAAAGGACCAGTTAGGAGACAATTAAAATACGAGCATTGAAGAAATAAAGTAGAAATAAAATAAAGGACAGGGGTAGAGGACATTAGAAGAGAAAGATTCATGAGGGAATGGAAAGGAACAATGAATGGGATTGATATGCAGAGGTGGCTGGGGAAGGAAGAGGTGTGGTAGAGGATGGAATGGCATTCAATGGAAAAGAGAAGAAGAGGAGTGATTTGTCTTCTACCTTCTCAATTATCTGTGTCCTCACATGAAAATCACTTTTTAGGCACAGAAATATCTAAAATTTTTGGATTACATTAAATATTCACATGTATTCACAGCATAAATACCATTCATTTCCTTTAATTACTTTCTATTTAATTGTTTTAAAAGAATGTTTTTTTTAGCAGCAAAGATTACCTAACACTGGCAGGTGTATCTTACTCCTCTATGCATAGTTAGCATGTAGCAATTTGTCTGTTATGCAGCAAATGCTCATTGATTCAATCTAAGAATGGTCCTGATATTTTCAACTTATTATTCTAAATATTGTTATTAAAATGCCTAAGAAATGTCTAATGTCTGCTCTTTGGCCATATCTCTGCCATCTATCTCTTTACATAATCTTTCTGATAAGAAGCCTTCGAGAACTTTCTTTATTTATGTTTTGTTATCCAACTTTATTTGGTCCTTGTTTCCTTGCTCTATCCCAGATATTTTGTGATTAACTAAAGTGCTAAAAATGGATAAACATTTTGACTATTGATTTATGACTGTACATTTCCTAATGTTTTTCTGTAGTTTAAAAAATATATATATTTGACCTACCAGATGAGAATATCTGGGAATAGTGCATGTGAATCTGCAACCTTAACAATCACCCCAGGTAATTCATATAGGCCCTAAAGATCGAAAATTATAGTACTGCAATGAAGAGAGAACTTCCTGGAATTCTGGAATTGTTTCCTCTACTTTATTGACCCGAACTCTCAGACCCCCCCTTTTATTTATTTATTTTTTAGAGTTTATTTATTTATTTGACAGAGAGAGAGTGAGAGAGCACAAGCAGGGGAAACAGCAGAGGGAGAAGCAGGCTCCCGACTGAGCAGAGAACCCAAGGTAGGGCTCAATCCCAGGACCCTGGGATCATGACCTGAGTTGAAGTCAGACGCTTAACTGACTGAGCCACCCCAGCACCCCTCAGATGCCTTAATTAAGATGCTGCTCAATAAGTACTCTGATCCTAAGAAAATTACCGAATTTTATTAAACATATTTCTAAAAAATTACAATAAGATGAAATATTAATACTGAAGATCAGGGTGAGAAAACATATGAATTTTGTTAAACTCATAACATTTAAATGATTTTCTTTGCTTCAGTTATTTCTACAGCACCTCAAATTCTCAAGATGAGATTTTAACCCTTAGTAATAACAAGGTAAAAGAAGTAAGATGGGAATTTTTTTTTGGAATAGACTGAATTTCCAGCCAACATTATGTATTTTTAATCACACTGTGTAGTATCCACAGCAATATTAATTCAAAATGATGTTTGAGGAATGACAATTTGGGGAATAAAAATCTTTTGGAAAGCAAACCTAGAGCCTGATTTTAGGATGTACTAGCTTAAATGCTAATATTGAACAGAAATATTTCAATCTCATGTAATGACTCAAAAAGACATTTACCTTGCCAAGAAAAATCAAAGTTCTTCAAAAAATAAATTCTGGGAACATTTGTGGCTGGAAATTCAGGGCATGCAGGGAGAGTGCAGAGCAATTTACAGAACTGTATTTTATGTCTTACCTAAATGCAGTAAGGAATATCATACACTGGGCAAAATTTATTCCTCTCTAATTCAATATTTATGCGCCCTGTGTTTTCTTGTGCATTGGAATCATAGATGGATATCAGTAAAATTCGAAGGAGAATACTGTGGTACATTTTATTCAGAGGTACTTGGAAAGTGCTAAGCAACAATTTCATTTTATTCTAAAGCCTACTGTATTTATAAAATTATCTTGACATTTTGACAAGATTTTGATAATCTTGTGATTTTGCTTTTATTTTCTATTATAAAGAATGTAAAACAAAATAAACTTTGATCATACAGTTTTTAGGGTCCTGAGTCTGACAGGCATTGTCAGCTCTTCAGATCTCAAGGATCAAAGTTACTTGTTAACTCCAGTGGGACAAGCCAATTCTTAGCCCAGGGTCTTATCAACCCCTAGATTGGCTTATGAATTCCTGAAACTATATTGACTATCTTCCTGCAGGATAGATCTTTTTCTAAGATTGTTAAAGGATTCCTTACAATTAACCCAATTCTAACCATTTATCTTATGTCAGTATGCTATTTTTAATATGGGCAGTAGGGGTATGAATTTAGTCCTCATATTCTTCTAAACTTAAAGAGCTCTATATCCTTTGTCCCACTTTACTCAATTTCTTTCCATTTTAATAATCTCAGTTAATATCCTCTATTTTTCTTGATTTTTTTTTCTTTCCACATTGAGCTAGGTTCAAAGTGCTATCTCTAGATTTAATTGCTATCTGAACTATTTTATACAGTAAACACGTAACAGACTAGATTTGTTTAAATTTCTTTCTGACATTTTCATATTTATTTACTTTGTTAAAGTTTATATTCTCTCCTGTTCATCCAGAATATAAGAAGCATGAGAGTAGGATCTTGATGACAAATAGTAGGTGCTAAATAAATGCTTGTTAACAAATATTAAATGATTGTTATTTTTACAACTATATAGCACAGTCATTTTTCTTTCAATGTGTGACATATTTTGGCCAAGATAAGGTATAGTCAGGGTGGACCAAGACAGGCTAGCAATTTTGCAAATTTTTAAATAGGCCTTACTTATTTGTTCAATATTTACTCATAAGAGTTTGAGCACCTACTAATTCAGTCTATGTATCAGAATACTTCTTTAAACTGAAATTCTGAAGGGGAGTTCTGATAAAACAATATCTCTTATCCACCATGTGATATTTCCAGATATGGTTTAGTACCCATTATAAATTGGTGTGCTAGGCCACCTGACTGGCCAGCTTTCTAATTTGGCTTAAAAGCTATCTGGGTTAAATCAGCAAGGGCGAAGTGAGATTAGGCCTCAACTAATCTGTCACCCAGAGGGCAAATCTTGGATGCCAATACAGTCACTAATGGTCAAGCCCATGGAGAGGCCCTGGAAATCATTTTAATGAGAAACCTAAGCCATGAAGCAAAGGGTGAGGGCTAAGTAAAGCTGGTAATTCTCCAGGTATCAAATACAAACTCAGAGACAGAGGTCTCAGAGAGCTCTAACAGATTCCAGAAAACTCGTTTGCTGTCTGCCAGCTTTTATTGGTGTTGCCTCAGGTGCTACAACTTCTATTCCAAAAGCATCACAAAATAACCTGTGGCTTTTGATATTTCTTCAGGGAAAGAATATTTTCAGTAAATAGTGAAGTGCCTTCTAGGCATCTGAGATTTAAAAGAAATCTACTAATTCACTAAAAAACTCAGAACATACAGTGCATACCTTACTAATGTTATTTACTTATTAAAGGATTAGATATTAATTGCCCATCCACATCGATCACTGTGTGAAGTGCTAGATAAATAAAAAGCAATGCATGGTTCCTCCTCTTAAGAAGCTTTGAGTTTAGGAGGGGAGGAGATAAGATGGCAGAGGAGTAGGGGACCCCTTTTTCAACCGGTCCCGAGTCAAGTTGGATAGGTACCAGACAGGGAACCAGCCTGAGACGCAGGAAGATACATCTGGATCTCTACAAATGAACATCTCCAGCACTGAGTATTGAGGTACGAAGTGGGGAGCCGTGAAACCACGCACAGATATCAGAAGATAAACGGAAGGGGGAGAGAGCCGCCGCGTTCGGGCGCCGGGAAGCGGTAGCCACCTGCACGGGGGAGCGGGTGGACTCGCGGACCGGCACCCGCGAGAGAGCAGACTGAGACCGTGAGCCGGGGAACGCACGCCACCAGACTGAAACGGAGCTCCGGTGTGCTCACTGGAACCAGACTGAGACCGGGAGCTACGGGAGCGTGCGGGGGCGGCTAGAGGCTGGCGGTGTTAGAAACACAAAGGACAGAGACGTGCCGGCCCTGGAAGTGAGGGCTGGGACGCCGGGTGTGGGACAAACATCCCAGGACGCTGCAGGGTTGAGGAGCACCGACAGAAACAGACTTAAAGTGGCCAGAATATCAGTGGAGAACGGTCCGCGATCCCTCTGTTCTGAGACAGAGGCTGAGATTCGGCCACTGCTGCTCTGACCCTCAGAAGAGGTACAGCAAGCTGCCAGGGAAAACCGCCAGAGAACAAAAGCCTGGAAATACCGGCTCACAGTGTGCCCATCCCCATCCCCCCTCGCAGGGGACACAGAGACTCTACCCAAACAGGGTTGCCTGAGTATTGGCGCAGCAGGCCCCTCCCCCAGAAGGCAGGCTGAAAAATCAAGAAGCCCACATTCCTAAGATCCCTATAAAACAAGGGCGCACAGCCTGGGTCCTCGTCAATAATTGGGCTCTGGACAACCCCGCAACCTCTCCTCATCAGAATGACGAGAAGGAGAAATCCCCCCCAGCAAAGAAAAGACAACGAGTCTGTGGCCTCTGCCACAGAACTAATGGATATGGATATAACCGAACTATCAGAAATGGAATTCAGAGTAACAATGGTCAAGATGTTGTGTAGACTTGAAAAAAGCATTAACGAAAATGTTAATGAGAATATGGAATCTCTAAGGGCAGAAATGAGAGTGAATGTGGCAGAAATTAAAAATTCTATGAGCCAAATGCAGTCAAAACTAGAGGATCTGATGGCCAGGTTGAATGAGGCAGAAGAACGTATCAATGAATTGCAGGATGGGTTAGTAGAAGAGAAAGCTAAAATAGAATCTGGACTCAAAAAAATCCATTTTCATGAATGTAGGTTACAGGAGATTACTGACTCAATGAAATGTTCCAATGTCAGAATCATTGGCATCCCCGAGGGGTTTGAGAAAAACAGAGATCTAGGAGAGATATTTGAACAAATTGTAGCTGAAAACTTCCCTAATCTAGCAAAGGAAACAAACATTCGTGTTCAAGAGGCAGAGAGGACCCCTCCCAAGCTCAACCACGACAAACCTACGCCACGTCACGTCATAGTGCATTCGCAAATATTAGATCCAACGATACAGTATTGAAAGCGGCCAGGGCAAAGAAATTTCTCACATACCAAGGCAAAGGTATCAGAATTACGTCAGACCTGTCTACACAGACCTGGAATGAGAGAAAGGGTGGGGGGCATTTTGTAAAGCTCTTTCAGAGAAAAACATGCAGCCAAGGATCCTTTATCCAGCAAGGCTGTCATTCAGAAATGATGGAGAAATAAAGACCTTCCAGAATCGCCAGTCATTGACCAATTTCGTAACCACGAAACCAGCCCTACAGGAGATATTAAGGGGGATTCTATAAAAGTAAAAAGGCGCCAAGAGTGATACAGAACAGAAAGTCACAATCGATAGAAACAAAGACTTTACTGGCAACATGGCATCATTAAAATCATATCTCTCAATATTCAGTCTTAATGTTAATGGCTTAAATTCTCCCCTAAAACGCCACAGGGTTGCAGATTGGATAAAAAGACATGACCCATCCATTTGCTGTCTACAAGAGACTCATTTTGAACCTAAAGATACATTCAGACTGAAAGTAAAGGGATGGAATACCATCTTTCACGCCAAAGGACCTCAAAAGAAAGCTGGGGTAGCAATTCTCATATCAGACAGGTTGGATTTTAAACTAAAGACTATAATTAGAGACACAGAAAGGCACTATATTATTCTTAAAGGATGTATCCAACAAGTGGATATGACAATTATAAATATATATGCCCCCAACAGGGGAGCAGCAAGATACACAAGCCAACTCTTAACCAGAATAAAGAGACATATAGATAAAACTACGTTAATAGTAGGGGACCTCAACAGTCCACTATCAGAAATAGATAGAGCACCCATGCAGAAAATTGACAAAGAAACAAGGGCTTTGAATACCATACTCGATGAGCTGGACCACATAGATATATATAGAACACTGCATCCCAGAACCAAAGAATACTCATTCTATTCTAATGCCCATGGAACATTCTCAAGAATAGACCATGTTCTGGGTCACAAAACAGGTCTCAACCGATACCAAAAGACTGAAATTATTCCCTGCATATTTTCAGACCACAACACTTTGAAATTGGAACTCAACCACAAGGAAAAATTTGGAAGAAACTCAAACACTTGGAGACTAAGAACCATCCTGCTCAGGAATGATTCGATAAACCAGGAAATCAAAAATCAATTTAAACAATTTATGGAGACCAATGAGATGAAAACACAATGGTCCAAAACCTATGGGATACTGCAAAGGCAGTCCTAAGGGGGAAATACATAGCCATCCAAGCCTCACTCAAAAGAATAGAAAAATCTAAAATGCAGTTTTTATATTCTTACCTCAAGAAGCTGGAACAGCAACAGAGGGACAGACCTAATCCACGAACGAGGAATAGGTTGACCAAGATTAGAGCAGAAATCAATGAATTAGAAACCAGGAGTTCAGTAGAGCAGATCAACAGAACTAGAAGCTGGTTCTTTGAGAGAATCAATAAAATTGACAAACTACTGGAAAGTCTTATCTAAAAGAATAGAGAAAGGACCCAAATTAATAAAATTATGAATGAAAAAGGAGAGGTCACAACCAACACCAATGAAATTAGAAGGATTATTAGAAACTTTTATCAACAGCTTTATGCCAATAAATTAAGCAATCTGGAAGAGATGGAGGACTTCCTGGAAACCTATAAACTACCAAGACTGAAACAGGAAGAAACTGATTTTTTAAACAGGCCAATTAATTATGAAGAGATTGAAACAGTGATAAACAACCTTCCAAAAAACAAAACTCCAGGCCCGGACGGTTTTCCTGGGGAATTCTACCAAACATTCAAAGAAGAAATAATACCTATTCTCCTAAAGCTATTTCAAAAAATAGAAACAGAAGGAAAGCTACCAAACTCATTCTATGAGGCCAATATTACCTTGATCCCCAAACCAGGCAAAGACCTCATCAAAAAGGAGAATTACAGACCGATTTCCCTAATGAATTTGGAGGCAAAATCCTCAACAAGATCCTGGCTAATAGAATCCAACAGTACATTAAAAGGATTATCCATCATGACCAAGTGGGACTCATCCCTGGGATGCAAGGGTGGTTCAACATTCGCAAATCAGTCAATGTCACAGATTTTATCCAGAAAGAAAAATTCAAAAATCATATGATTTTCTCAATAGATGCAGAAAAAGCATTTGACAAACTACAGCATCCTTTCCTGATTGAAACCCTTCAGAGTGTAGGGATAGAGGGTACATTCCTCACTCTCATAAAAACCATCTATGAAAAGCCTACAGCAAATATCATTCTCAATGGGGAAAAGCTTCTAGCTTTTAGATCAGGAACACGACAAGGATGCCCACTCTTGCCACTATTATTCAACATAGGACTGACTAGAAGTCCTGGCAACAGCAATCAGACAACAAAAAGGGATAAAAGGTATCCAAATCGGCAAAGAAGAAGTCAAAATGTCTCTCTTCGCCGATGACATGATACTCTGTATGGAAAACCCAAAAGAAGCCACTCCCAAACTATTAGAAGTTATAGAGCAATTCAGTAATGTGGCGGGATACAAAACCAATGCTCAGAAATCAGTTGCATTTCTATACATGAATAATGAGACTGAAGAAAGAGAAATTTGGGAATCCATCCCATTTACAATAGCACCAAAAACCATACGTTACCTTGGAATTAACCAGAGACGTAAAGGACCTATATTCTAGAAACTATAATTCACTCTTGAGAGACATTGAAGAAGACACAAAAAGATGGAAAGATATTCCATGCTCATGGATCGGAAGAATTAACATAGTTAAAATGTCCATGCTACCCAGAGCAATCTACACTTTCAATGCTATCCCGATCAAAATACCAATGACATTTTTCAAAGAACTGGAAGAAATAGTCCTTAAATTTGTATGGAACCAGAAAAGGCCCTGAATCGCCAAGGAACTGTTGAAAAGGAAAAACAACGCTGGGGGCATCACAATGCCGGATTTCGAGCTGTACTACAAAGCTGTGATCACAAAGACAGCATGGTACTGGCACAAAAATAGACATATAGACCAATGGAACAGAATAGAGAACCCAGAAATGGACCCTCGGCTCTTTGGGCAACTAATCTTTGACAAAGCAGGAAAAAACATCCAGTGGAAAAAAGACAGTCTCTTCAATAAATGGTGCTGGGAAAATTGGACAGCTACATGCAAAGGAATGAAACTTGACCACTCTCTCACACCATACACAAAGATGAACTCCAAATGGATGAAAGACCTCCATGTGAGACAGGAATCCATCAAAATCCTAGAGGAGAACATAGGCAACAACCTCTATGACATCGGCCAAATAACCTTTTTCATGACACATCTCCAAAGGCAAGAGAAACAAAAGAAAAAATGAACTTGTGGGACTTCATCAAGATAAAAGGAAAGGAAGCCAAGGAAACAGTCAAAAAACCTAAGAGGCAGCCCACGGAATGGGAGAATATATTTGCAAATGATGCTACAGATAAAAGACTGGTATCCAAGATCTACAAAGAACTTCTCAAATTCAATACGCAAGAAACAAATAAACAAATCATAAAATGGGCAGAAGATATGAACAGATACTTTTCCAACGATGACATACAAACGGCTAACAGACACAGGAAAATATGTTCAAAATCATTAGCCATCAGGGAAATTCAAATCAAAACCACACTAAGATACCACCCTACGCCAGTTAGAATGGCAAAAATTGACAAGGCAAGAAAGGACAATTGCTGTAGAGGATGTGGAGAAAGGGGATCCCTCCTACATTGTTGGTGGGAATGCAAGTTGGTACAGCCACTCTGGAAAACAGTGTGGAGGTCCCTTAAAAAGTTAAAAATTGAGCTACCCTATGACCCAGCCATTGCACTACTGGGTATTTACCCCAAAGATACAGACGCAGTGAAGAGAAGGGCCATATGCACCCCAATGTTCATAGCAGCATTGTCCACAATAGCTAATTCGTGGAAGGAACCGAGATGCCCTTCAACAGAAGACTGGATTAAGAAGTTGTGGTCCATTTATACAATGGAATATTACTCAGCCATCAGAAAGAACGAGTTCTCAACATTTGCTGCAACATGGACGGCACTGGAGGAGATAATGCTAAGTGAAATAAGTCAAGCAGAGAAAGACAATTATCATATGATTTCTCTCATCTATGGAACATAAGAACTAGGAAGATCAGTAGGGGAAGAAAGGGATAAAGAAAGGGGGGTAATCAGAAGGGGGAATTAAGCATGAGAGACTATGGACTCTGAGAAACAAACTGAGGGCTTCAGAGTGGAGGGGGATGGGGGAATGGGATATGCTGGTGATGGGTAGTAAGGAGGGCACGTATTGCATGGTGCACTGGGTATTATATGCAACTAATGAATCATGGAACTTTACATCAAAAACCAGGGATGTACTGTATGGTGACTAACATATTAATATATAAAAACATTAAAAAAAAAAGAAGCTTAGAGTTTAAAGGCATGCCAGATGAATTATCCAAAACTGTAGAGCAATGTTTTAAGTGTATGATATAAGCCAGTAGAAGGACCTAGAGAAGGCATGAGATAGAAAACAAACTCAGTCACAGGAAGAACATAAAGTGTTACTGCAACTACTCCCGATATATATATTTGTATATATATATATATGATATTATCTGAACGAAAGAAATGCCAAGGAATTTGTTCTTTCTTAACTTATCCAGAAGATTCATTTACTTTTTTTTTTTTTTAAAGATTTATTTATTTATTTATTTGACAGAGAGACAGCCAGCGAGAGAGGGAACACAAGCAGGGGGGGTGGGAGAGGAAGAAGCAGGCTCCCAGCGAGAAGCCTGATGTGGGGCTCCATCCCATGACTCTGGGATCACGCCCTGAGCCGAAGGCAGATGCTTAATGACTGAGCCACCCCAGCGCCCCTCATTTACTTTTTAAATAAATTTTCAATCTTTCCTGTGAAAGCAAAACTTAGAAAACAATACAGTCATTGGAGCAGCCTGGTTTGGACTGTTCGGGGATGGTTTACGTCTGGTGTGAAGTTAACATTTCTCTGGAGGAAATTTCAACATCGGGCAGAGAGTGTACAGGAGCAAGGAAAGGTTCAAAGACACAGGAGCCTGAGCTCTGTTTCTGCTTCTGCTTCAGTCAGAGTGGCTTGCTTACTAGTAACCTTACTAGACTAGTAAGGTCTGATGTAAAATTTCAATTAAAGGAAGTTTTTGCGTGTGGTAAAAAAAAAAAAAAAAAAAATCAAAAGCTCTAATGCAAACAAAGCAGAGCAAATTCTTCCTGCTGTAACCATTTCCTACATAACATTTCCACGTCTTAACTCCTTAGCCTATGTTTTACGGTTCTGTATAACTTGGCTCCTATCTGCCCTTTCTGGCTAATCTCTCACAGTTCTACATTCCACCAATCCATTGCCCCAAACGCCTGAGAGCTCATTACATTTCTTTACTTGGTAGATGTCTCGATATTATGAATTTTCATATTTTAATGCTTACCAAATATGTTAAAGTAAATTCTGCTTTTGTTGGTCTGCTTAGAGACTTCGGGACTGTTTAGCATTTATATTAATTCACCCACATCTTTTTCCTGCTACTTTTTCACATAAATTATATTTAAAGGCATCTGAGTTGAGGTAGAACTGTAGCATTTAACATTTCATGAGTCAGGACCAGCACCTTATAGAGAGCTATCTCTTTTTGTATCCATAGGGTTAGAGTTTAGGGTTAGCTTTTGTCTCACAAATTGTTACTGAAATACTATTACTAGTGTGTCAAAATTCCTGAGGTCTCCATGCAGAGAAACTCTTTGCATTGGGACTTGCAACACTAGCATAAAGAATAACTATTATTACGTTTTGGTTAACTATTCCAGTCGAGTAATGCATAAGCTTCAGAGGAGCGGCTGTTCAGGTTATAATTTCATTTTTGTCTCTTTCAAAAGTATCCTGGTAGAGAGTACTACATACAATTTTTATGTAGTTTATGTATTTTAAATGAAAAAGTCACAGGAATGAAAGGTACAGCATAAGGAAATAGTCGCTAGTGTTATATGACAGATGGTAGCTACACTTGTGGTGAGCATAGCGTAACATACAGAGATGTTGAATCACCGTTTTGTAACACCTGAAACTAATGTAACACTATGTGTCAATGATATTCAAATAAAATTAAAGTACAAAAGTTCAAAAGAAAGAACATTTGCTTCAAATACAACCTACATCAAAATAATAAAGTCAAAGTTATTCAGAGAGCCAAACATTTCAAGTAATAAAAATAGGAAATGTTAGCACGTAATATCTGGTATTCTATCAAAGTTTATTATGGTATAATTGGGAAATTAATCAGGACGTCAATACTGCTAGGAAATAAGAGAGCTGAGTGATAATTCTCTTACACAAATTGCAATCAAGAAGCAATTAAACAGCCTTAATCACAATAGCCAAGAAATGGAAAAAACCCAAGCATCCATCAACAGACAAATGGGTAAAGAAAATGAGATATACCCGTAACTCTATCTCTACATATAAATATTATTCAGCTTTAAAAGTGAGGGAAATCCTATCATTTGTGACAATATAATGGACCTGTATTCCATTATGCTAAGTGAAATTACTCGGTTAAAGAAGGACAAATACCACATAATCTTACAGGTGAAATCTAAAATAGTCAAACTCATAGTCAAACTCATAGAAGCAGAGAATAGAATGTTAGTTGCGAGAGGATAGGGAGAGCAGAAAACGGGTAGTTGTTCAGTTACAAAGTTTCAGGTACAAAGTTACAATTATACTGGATGAATGAGCTCCAGAGATGTGTACAACACAGTGCCTATTGCTAACAATATGGTGTTTTGCACTTAAGGATTTGTTAAGAGGCAGATCTCAAGGTAAGTGTTCTTAGCAAACATACACACACGAAGCCAGGGGATACAAGAAATCTTTTAGAGATGATAGGTATATGGTGATAGTATCATCATATATATGTAGGTTCAAACAGACCAAACATGTACATTAAATATGTGCAGGTTTTTTGTATATTAAATATAACTTAATGAATCTAAAGAAGGAGGAAGAGGAAGAGAAAGAGGAGGAGGAGGAGGGGGGTGGGGAGGAACTTCCACTTCTGGAATGGCAGCATGAGTTGCTCCCCAGACGTGCTTCTCAGAAAAACAACCATTAATGGATTGAACAGTATCCTCCTAAAGTTCACATTCATTCAAAACATCAGAATGTGACCTTCTTTGGACATAGTGTCTTTGCAGATGTAATCAAGTTAAGGAACTTGAGATGAGCTCATCCTGGATTTAGGGCTCACCCTAAATCCAATGGCTGGTGTCCTTATCAGAGGAGGAGAGGACATACAGAGACACAGAGAAGATGGCCATGTGAAGACAGAGGCGCAGACTGACTGGTGTTATCCCACCACAGCTAAAAAGCCAAGAACCACAAGAAGGTGGGATAGGCAAGAGAAGGTTTTCTTGTAGAAGGTTCAGAGAGAGCATGACCCTTTCAACACCTTGATTTTATACTTCTGACCTCCAAAACTCTGGGAGAATACATTTCTGCTGTTTTAGGCCCCTTGGTTTGTCATCATTTGTTATGGCAGCCCTTCAAAACTAATATATACCCATAACTGGGGAAAACAAAAAAATTCAAAATCTCTGGAAATTGAAGAGCATAGAAAAAAAATGAAGAAACATTTATTCAAGAAAAGCTACTACATACAGTCAATAACAGGGATTGTCTGTAGCCTTTGAGCCATAACCTCCTCCCACCTCCATCTAGGTCTTCTTGGTGGAAGCTCCATTCTGGGTGATTGTGACCGAGAAGGTAGAGCTCCCTATCTTCTTGGTCGTCAGTCAAGAGACACAGACAAGAGCTACGATACAGATGGGTAAATCTAACCACTGCTATGAAATCAACTATCATGCACATTCTATTATCTTCAAAATCCGTGCACACCACACGAGTAAAAACAACCATTTAGTAAAGAGGAAAATGGACAAATAAAGGAAAAAAGAAGTAATCTTAATTATCGGATTTTGCAGAAAAGGTGATGGGAGATAAGAGAGATGGGAACATTTAAGAGATTGTGTGACTTGTCTAAAAATTCAATAGTGCTCATTTTTGTATTCAGACATAGGTTCTGGGACTATGTATTTTCATTCTTGAGGTTACTGTCAATTACTTGAATAATTTAGTGTTTCAGGACTTTCCTTAATAGGCTAGTGGCACCTTCAAGAAAAAAGTGAGTTTATACAATTAAAAATATAATCCGAAGGTGCTACCTAACTAATGATGCACCTTATGAAATCTCTTTTTTTCTTTTTAAAGATTTTATTTATTTATTTGACAGAGAGAGAGAGAGCACAAGCAAGGGGGAGCAGCAAAGAGAGAGGGAGAAGCAGGCTCCCCACCAAGCAAGGAGCCCAACCATGGGACTTGAACCCAGGGCCCTGGGATCATGACCTAAGCCAAAAGCAGACACTTAATAACTGAGCCACCCAGGCACCCATATAATTTCTTTTTTTAAGTGCCTTCTTTTAAGTATCCTAAACTAACTCCTTTTATGTCCCAAATTCCAGTTGATCCTTGAAGAGATAGGCTCTTCCCTGTCCTCCCCCCATCTGGAGTTTATTCTACCTATAAAATAGAACATAAAACCATTTCCTGTTATTACTGTCATTTGGCAAAAAGCCAACTCTAGATCCAGAGGGACTGAGTGAGGAAAAAAGTGGAGGGTGACTTGTAGACATGATGACCAACATTGGCCAGCTGAAAGCAGCAAAAAGCAATGTGAATACCAAAGGGGGAAAGGGAAGGACTTCTCAAATGGGTATAAAAATACAAACAGAAATAAAGTGGAAGTAGCTCTTAAAGGCATTATGCTATAAATTTCTATAAATAAATAATTTTCATAGAGAGAAATTCTAACTAATTTATTCATACCCTTTAATTAATTGTAACTGACAATGATTTTACATTGCCCCCTTTTTCTTCAAAAAGTGAAGTGTTATCAGCCTAAACTATTTTTAAAAATTCTAGTGTATTTAGATTTCTCTCTCCATAATAATGTTACCAATAATTGTATAAAAATCCACTACCTGGAAAAACATGTAGAGTAGTAACTATTAGTTCAAAATATCTGGAAAACTTTTCCCATCCTATCTAAAGACAGAATATAATGTTGGGGGGCGCCTGGGTAGTGCAGTCGTTAAGCGTCTGCCTTCGGCTCAGGGCATGATCCCGGCATTCCGGGATCGAGTCCCACATCCGGCTCCTCCGCTAGGAGCCTGCTTCTTCCTCTCCCACTCCCCTGCTGTGTTCCCTCTCTCGCTGTCTTTATCTCTGTCAAATAAATAAATAAAATCTTAAAAAAAAAAAGAATATAATGTTGGGCTCTAGTAATTGTCAATTCTGTTGTATATAGTAAACATCCTTACTGACTGAAAAGCAATACATGTCATGGACTTGAATGAAGAAAGACTTTCACTTTCCTTTACCTTACAGGTTATTTTATCTACTTGCCTTGTCATTATTCTTGGCAATACCATCAACTAGTACATTTGCTTGCAAGCCATTTCTTTAGTTATTTCAATTGAAAAATCACTAATGTATCACAAAGAGCCATTTGTAAGCCACTGCATGTAAATTTATTAAAGATACTTGGAGTGATTTTAAGTCTGTCTTTAATGAATTGTATTTCTACCTCAAATACCAACCAGGAAAATATTATCTGAGGGTGACTCTAATTAATAAAACCCACGAGAAGAGAAAATGAATTGTTCACTCATGGTCCTGCCCCTGGCATCTAGAAAGTTCTCATGACATATGTGCTGAATAAATAAGTTCTAATAATATTTTCCACAATGGAAGTTATGATAATCTGAAGTCTTGTTCCAATTGTCACAGTGCTACAGAAAAATGAACACTGTAAAATTTAAGTTTGGTTGATAAAAGGAGAGCCAAAGAAAATGTAGGGAAAATATAGAGAAAAGATTTGGGGAAAAAACAGTATCCTAGAAGTCCCTTCAAATATAAAATTTCAAGTTTTCTAGTAATTGGAAAAGGCACCTGTCTTGAGAACTCTGTTTCAAATATTTAAAATGAGTATGATCAACTGGGAAGTTTTATGATGAAACTTTCCATTGTCTTGTGTTCACTATCATTTCAGTAATTGCCACTGTTCACAGCTTTACCTTTTTATGAAATTGACAATTACTGAAATGATACTGTTGAATTTGCAGTGATCACTATCCATATGCATCAGTGAAAACTGGATAAAAATGAAGACAATACAGGCATTTTTTTTTTTTTACATTTGGTAGCTTAGCTATCCATAAACACACAAAAATAAAACATAAAAGTCCTTTACATTTCAATTGTTTTAGAATAAAATTGTTCTCAAAATGTTGTAATTTGGGAGTTACTTTGAGTCACATTCAATGAAATTAATAAACCCATTTTCTTCCAAGTTCATTCAGTCAATTTGATCCTACTATTTGTATGTGGTTGAGTCACAATGCAAAATAACTTTCTCTCCAATCACTATACATAATTGTTATTTCCTTGTGTTTACTGCAGTTCTGACTCTCAGACCATCTCATCTCAGGGTTCTCTACACCCTACACCTCTCTTTTTAGTCAATCTTCATCTTTCAAGAAGGTGATGATGGGGTTAGGTAAGGTAGGTGATGTTGGTAACCTCAACATTCCAAGAATGGAGTAAATATTCCTGTTTACCTACTAGTTGGTAATAAAAAAGCTAAAATTTCAATGGTTTCAAAAATCCTCATCAAAATAATTTATTCAAAGAAAACATACCCCAAAGTGATTTTGTCGAAATAGCCATACCAGATACGCTTGTGTATGTTGTATGTTTGTACCCCTAGATGCCTAGCTCTGTTCTAGATGACTGTTTTCCAAATAGAAGCAACCAGGCAGTACATATCAGGTGGGTATGAACAGCTAGAGAAGAGGTAAGGACCAAGTTGATGCTGCTGTGCATGCCATGCTTACACAGAGTCTGTCTTAGGCAATAAGGTATGCATTCTCCTTGACTAAGATCTGCGTTACTCTTTCCCTCTATGCAATAGATCAATCTACGAAAACTGAAAAAAAGGGAAGAGACAGCTAACTTGGCAGAAAAAACTAAAATGGTAACTTTTAAGCTTTCTAATGGTGAAGGAGTAAAACAGTGGGGAAGCTGGCACAATGAAATAGTACAACAAAATAACAGAGAGATGGCATTAAGAAAAAGTCAGATAGGAGCATGATTGGGGAGGTAGTGTTATGAAAATCTATCATTTGTTTCCTATCAAACTGATTTTTACCATTACTATCATTAATACACAGAAAGTTTTAGTAAAATAGTGAATGATGATGATAAGTTGATATGAGACAGAAATATTTAAATGGAACGGTGGCCCGGATATGGTATCCACTCAACGTCTTAGGGTTGCTATCAATTTGGTGTGAGGATAGTGGAAGGGACTTTCTCCTATTTCTCATAATCGTAGATATGGCTCACACTGACAGTGAGAAACATATTAATAGCACTCGCAAACTGCCAAGAAACCTTTTACATGAGATGGTTTTGGGTGGATGGGCAGAAATTTTAATTATTAGGAATACTGATTGATAGTCCTCATTATTGGTTCTTCAGTTTGGTCAGCCATAACCTATCATTTACCTGGCACATCATGTTCACAGAAAATAGAGGGAAGGACACAGGCAGGGAGAGAGGGAGGGTGAGAAAGAGAGGGGAAGCCAGGCAGAGATTGTTACGAGATATAGCACATGCATTCATAATTTCATTTTGTTGGCATTTTTTTTTCTTTCTGGGGAAGAGCAGTTAATGTAGCAATCCCCTACTTTGGGCTCTTTTTAATATATGAAATATGGTTAACAATAATAAGATAAAAAATGAAGATATAAGCAAGGCAAGATCTTGTAGATAATATACTCTGCATTCTTTTATCTTATGCACCTCAATATATTCCCAAATAATGGCATTTGAGGAAATTGTGTCTCTGATTAAGATTAAAATATTTAGTTGAAGAAGCAGGTAGTAATGGAAACCTGGGACTTTAAGCAAAATGTTGAGTATAAGTTTTAGAATAAGCAGATGCAGAATAAGCAGAATGATTATTAACACAATAATGACTCTCATGTTAATAAGAATGACTGGAGAACCTCATGGCCAGGAGTCTTCATCATTATAAACATAAGTAATTCAAATAATTATTATCTATCTGCTCTGCCATGTTAATTATTCATTGGGGTTAGTTTTCTAATTAAAAAATGCAACTGATTTTCTTTTTTGAAAAAGTTCTTTTGTTTCTTTCTTTTCTTGACTAATTAAAAGTAAAATGTTTTGAAAAGGGTTACAGATTGGAATCATGAGTTTATATGCAAAAGATCCAGACTACTACTGGGGACAGAAGCAGCATGAAAAGTCATATATGTATTTGAATAGACTTATTCTATCTGTACTACAGCTGAGATGGCTCAAATCTGTAATGTTAACATACACACACACACACACACACACACACTGATATTTTAAATTATTCTAGGATCTTTTTCTGGGTCCACTGTTTGTATGCCATATGTTAACTGAATGAGTACGTGTTCGTAACATTCTTTGTCAATCAAAATTTTAAACAGAGGTCAAAACAACAATGAAAACTTGGGAGTTTATTTCAGAAGGCAATATGTTTCCATGAATATTTAAAAAATACTATTATTAAAGCTTTAACCATTGGCCCCATAAAATTATCAAGGAAAGCATATTCAATTCTACACAGAGAGAGAAATGAACTAAATCTATATATTTTAGAATGAGAAAAGCTGTGTTCCTAAAACTGAATACACTATACTCCAAGCATCTATAGTTTTTCTTGAACTTATGTATACTATTTTGATTAATCCTGGAAATATGTATCTTAGATATGGAAATATATATTTTAGATATCCCAAGTTTATAGTAGAATGAAAAATGAAAATGGGGTGAGTGAGAACAAAAAAACAAAAGAACACTATAAAATAGTCCCCCAACTTCTCAGTTGACAAGAACTTGTTCACCAATATTTATTATTAATCACGTTTCTTCAGTTGTATATAGGCATAATTTGGAGAACATCATTCTCATATCACTTGTGGAATTGTATATCTATTCTGACAGTGCTTTATAGATAGTAAAAAGTCTGGAGAAAATAATATCTTAATGATTGACACAAAGGAGGCATCTCAGCCAATGGTAGCTGGAGACGATTCACTCTTCAGCTCACTGTCACACAATGGCTATCCTATAACTCAGGATGAAAGTCTAACGAGGTTTTATGTGACCTGGCCCTCCTGCAACTTCTCTTTTCTCATCCCCTATTCCTATCTAGCTCAGTTCTTCTGAAAATTTTATTTACCTAGTAATCACCTGGGGTTTTGTCAAAATGTAGAACTGATTCAGTAGGTTTGGGTGAGGACTTAGTTTCTGTATTTCTGATGACCTCCTCGATGACACTAATAAATGGATCTAGTCTGGGGTCACTGTTTCAGTCAGTCTGTCTCTGCTCATGCTGTATTTACTCATGTCTAAAGATATTTATACTTGTTTCTTTTATTTGAAATATTCTTTCTCTAAATATCTTCAGGATTTACTCTCTCACCTACTTTTGGTTATTACTTATTAATTTTTTTTCTCAATGAACACTTCCTTGACTATATTGTTTAAATTTCTATCCTCTCCCTTTCCACAATCTAATTTTCATTTTTTGGGTAGACAATCTATTCTTTTTGGCTACTTTCAACATGCTCTTTTTTTTTTTGAGCAGTATTTTACTATAATGATATAGGTATATATTTCTATTAAATTATCCTGCTTAGAATTTGTTGTAGTTCCTGAGTCTGAGGATTGTTATCTTTTATAAATTCTAGAAACCTCTTGGTCATTATCTCTTAAATATATTATTATTCTTGTCTTCCTGAACTATGTTAAGATGTATATTAATGTAGATCTTTTCACATAATCTTATACTCACCTCATGTCTCTTAGTCTTTCCTTCACACTTTATATTGGTTACCCTGTGCTACCTTTTGGATGACTTATCTAGGTCTTTTCTTTACTTCACTAATCGTCTGTAGTTGTGGTTAATCTTATATTTAACTATCAGTTAAAAAGTGTGTGTACAATTTCTAGAAGTTTGACTTGGTTCTTTAAAAAGTCTATCATTCATTCTTGTTAATGTCTTTTATTCTTCAGTAAGTTCTTAAAATAATATTTTATTTCTTTAAAATATTTAAGAATATAAATATTATGTAATAAGAAATACATTTATTTTGAAATTGTAGCCAAAAAATTTAAATCCACAAATTTTGTGAGTATGACTTTGCAGGTAGTTTTTGTACTGACTAACTCGTAAGCGTTTGTTTGTTTTAATGTGAGGTTTCATTTTGTAAAAATTCTCCTGTGACTATTCTTTCGTCCCTTTGCATAAGCATTCTCTGGGAGAGAATTTGCATTTGTCTCTTCCAAGCTCCTAGAAGACCTAACCAAACAATACCACTAATTTTGACTTCAATGATAATGATGATGATAATAGTGATGAAGACAGTTATTTTAGAACATAGAAGTAAATTCTGAATCAAGACATTTTTTAAAAATAATTTACTCTAGGTGACAGAATCAAGGCTTTAATCTGGGACCTGTGGACAAAAATAATTATAATAGTAGCAATCTCTTATATTTGTTTAGCTTTAGACTCTTGGACTCATGTTCATGACTCATTAAATATGCACAATAAGCCTGTGAGGTTGACAAAGCATTTTTAGAGCCATATAATAGTTCATATATATAGTTAAATATAATACTTCATCTATGACAATGTCATGAAATTTGGTTGTGTTCTAAATTTGGTAATATTTCACAATTCTTCTAGGACGTTTTTAGATCAATATTCTAGTTCTAAAATTCTCTTTCCCTCTCCCACTCTCTTAAACTATTTGAATTAATTGGCCACAGAAAGTCTTGAAGTGACTATAAAAATGTCTGAGATCTTTAGACCCAAGTGTACTCTTTCAACACACATAAATTTAAATGTTGAACTTTAATCAAAATTATAATTATATTAAATTAACTTGATGGATTCATTTACTTAAAGCATTAATGAGCCTTTATCATCTGTCAATGGGTTCAGAAACATGTGTCCTCCTTTGAACCTTTAAGAACAGCTTTGAGAAGAAATAAGGAAGAAATTGTCACCGACAGAAATGATAGAGTGCTCAGCCAGGTTGTGGGCAGAGGTCTAGGAAATAAGAGGGATGAATCAGAATTTCTTCCCTCTTTAGTGCCAGTTTTGAAAACCAGAAATCTCAGGGGTTATATGGTAACATTGCAAGGGGTTATGACTGGATAGAGCAGGAAATCAGAACTCAATTCAGGCTCAAACTGTAGTGCAAATTGTTTTTTCCTTTCCTTTTCTTTTTCTTTTCTTTTTTTTTTTGGTTGGCTCCCATCTGTAAAATGGGGACGATCATTTCCATCCTCATAACTAGAATTTTAGGTGCCTCCATGCAAGACAGCAAGCTAATTACTTTACCTGGATATTAATTTAATCTTTACACTGATTCTATGAGGTAAGTTGGTGGTGTTATTATTCCCACATATGAATATGTAATTGAGGCATAGGCAGTTTGATTCTAGGGACCAACTGGCTGATAATAATCACCCCAGAGGGACATTGTGAAGATACACACATAATACTTAGGAAAACAAGTGTTCCTGGCATGGAGTTGAAGCTTGATGGACGTTAGGCTGGGCTTATGTTCTGAGACTGGGCTTTATAAATGGAAATAGAAACCAAAGCTAAGTCAAGTGAGAAGGAACAGTAGACCCCTAGCTCAGATAGACAGAATAAAACTGCTCAACCTATGAGATAATATAGTTGACACCTGCCTGGTTGGCCTTCTTTGAAGATTTGCCAGAGTTCTCTACTTGCATTTTTGATGGAAACATGCACTGTATTGGGCATATAGCAAATGTCTAGTACACGTTTGTTAAATTAACACACTTTGGGGCCCCTTACTCATCTCCAAGCATGATAAGCATGACTTTATTACTGCAGTACCACTGGTCTGAGCTAGCAGCAGTGTTTTTATGAATTGAAGGAGAGTTCCAGTTCTACTAAGTAGTTGTAGAGTTATTCCAGTGATATTTGGAACTATAAATATACTACCTGTCTTCTTTGTACAATTAACATTAGTGCATATTTTTTCCTTTGTATTATTTTATTTGTCCTTTACAGAAGCCCCTGGAGTAATCATTGAGTTCACTCATTTTATTGATAAGAAAACTCAGATATCAAAATGGTACATAACTACCCCATGCCATAGAACAAATAAGATTTGAAGTGTAGATTTATACCCAGGTTTTCTACTTTGAGGGCATTTTATCCTTGTCCAAAGGCAATTTTGTGGCTATGTCTGGAAGTTTCCCAATGTTGGAGATGAAAAAAATTTTTTTATTAAAGTTGCAATACACATACAAGACATGGGCCAATATATATTACATTTTATACATACTATATGTAACATATATATTACATATATTTAACTGCATCTTATTAATCCCTGGAGTGGCTTCTGTATGTTGTTGTTGAGTTATGCAATTATTTCTTATCCTATTAACCTCTTTTTATATTCTTCCTGATCTCATTTACTATCAGAAATTATTTACTCATTATTCAATTATCTGTCTCCCTTCCCCCATTACACCCTCATCATGCAAAAAAGTAAGTTTTAAGTAAGCAAGATCCTGCCTATTTTGTTCACTGCTTAGTCTACACATAGGAAGCAACTCCGAGCATATTTTAGGAGGTTAAAAGTATTACTGCATGAATGAATAAGTGTCTTAATATTGCTGAGAAAAGTACAGAGAATAATTCTCTCATGGTCAAAGGAATGAGGGGAGGCTGAAGACAGATGAAAACGACTTGCCCTGCTCAGTTCAAAAGGATGGACTTTGACCACATATACAAATAATCCAGAATATCCATTGGAAATCAAGATTAAGAACCTAATTCAACAAATCACAGAACATTAAATCTGGGAAAAGGCTTGCTTGAAGTTTAGGGCTGAGTTTAATAGGAATATCAGGCAATGGCTTTATAAAACTCATTTTTCAAAGAGGCACTAACAGGCTGAAAATATGAAAAGATGCAAAACGAGTGCAACCAATTATAAATTGTTCATTAAAGCTGGACCCTGGAGGATTGCTACTTCGTGTCACTTCTCTTACTTCAGTTTCATCTAATTTGCATACGTGAAGGAGTGAGAATTATATTTTTAAGCACATATTATCAAATCTATTCTATGAATTCAAATTAACTCAAAGGAGGCTCCTCTCACAACTGCAATTTCCAGATAATTTGGCCCCTATTCAGATCATGCAGATCAAGTTAACTTTGTAACTGCCCAAAATGAACACATCAACCACAATTTCCCTATCTTTATAATAAACAGGTAATCTGTTAAAATTAATGAAAAAGACACAATAGAACATAAATGCCCTGCATCTCAGCTGCAGCAGGATAACGATGCAGGCCCCGCATCTCTCTTTTTTAAAAAAAAATTACAGCACTGCCTCCTTGGAATCCAACATTTGCCAGCCAGAGCACAAAGAGGGACAGAATCGGAGATGGGCTCTTTGGTAGCCAATTGTGCAGGTCCAATTTTCCGTTTCCTTCTAGCTTGCAAAGAGAACTTAGGTAAGGGCTTGATGACATTAGCAAAGATGGGAGAAAATTCTGGGACTGTTTGTAGCAGCCACCTTGGATGTACTGACAGAAGAGAAACAAGTGGAAGACATAGTAAATAAAATACAATTATGGGCTTCTGATGGCCATCTTGTACCTGAAAGTGGGCAACTGAGAAAATTAACCTATAAATTATAAGATTATATATCACGAGATGACAATTTCATAGGTGGTCATAAATATATCATCAAAACTGGATCATTTCTCTCAGTCAGAAGGGGTATCATTAATAATCACTTTGGGGAGTGCTGGGGTGGCTCAGTTGGTTGAGTGTCTGGCTCTTGGTTTTAGCTCAGGTCTTCATTTCGGGGGTATGGGATGGAACCCCCAGTGCTGTGGGGCTCCCAGCTCAGCAGGAAGTCTGCTTGAGATTCTCACACTCTGCCCCTCCCCTTGCTTGCATTCACTCTCTCTCTCTCCAAAAAAAGGGAAAAAAAATTACTTTGGAACTACAAGAACAGAAATCCACTTCTATGTCTGCTGGCAGTATGAACTTGCTTGCTAGAGTGAAGGACACCATGCATGCTAGGCTGGGACCACTGATCAGAGAAGAGAAAAACCAAGAGTCTTATGTAATTGTTGATATGATTTTTGTAGGTATTATTTTCTGATACTTATATGGGATCACTAATCTTATAGAAATATATATATATTTGGGGATTAGAATAAGGTTTACAGTTTCTTCTGGACTAGGCTGGGTGTACAAAGCATGACTAGTTATGCAGTTTTTATTTCATTGATTCACTGGAAGAGAGAAGAGCTTGAATGTTCAGTAAGTCTAATTCTGGCAGCTAGGCTATTTTCAGATGGAAGAGATACTTATTTGTAAGAGATACAAATAAAACATCCATAACAAAAATCAGTATCATATGAGAGTCAATCAAGATGAAAAGTCTTCAGATAACTTCGTAAAATTTTCCTATCTCTTATGTCTTTTGCAGCATAATTCACATTCAAATTTCCTCAGGCAGGTCAAATTTAAATTTTAAACACAAAGTATATAAGTCAACTTCCCCCAGGTCTGTATGACATATGTTAGTTCTTATGTGTCTTGAAAAATGGTACCATGCGGTATTTTGGCACCCAGAAGTCCCATGTAGGGAGGGTATTCAAAATGCCAGAGTCACAGCATTAACTCTGAACTTCTAATTTTCTTTCTAATGTTTGTACAGCAGACATATAAACCTTTTAAATATGAAAAATGATAAAACAAGGAAATAGCTCTACAGAGAGAACAATGTAAGAAGATGTGTCATTTATCAGATTATTCAGGTTAAACAGAGGGACACTCTACCATGAGTTAGAAAAGCCTCAAAAGAGAGAAATTTTTCACATACCTGAACTCAGTCACATTGGTGGCCCCTAACATTATCACCAACCTCACATCCTGGCTATTTATTCATTCATTTATGAAAACAATTTAAATATTGTTAAGAACATCTGTATTCAACAGTGTGCTAGACATTTGAGGATGTTCAAATAAAGGACACATCTTACACCCTCATCATGAGATGGTAAGAAAACAATGACAACGAGAAAGATGGAACTCAGTTTCCTTCTGGCAATGTGAATAAAAAGCAAGGCAAGAGCCAGGGAGTCTATGACAAATTTTATTTCATTTTGTTTCCATGGTTTCTCAGACTGTTCCTCTCACCAACTTTTCTCCTCTCTTCCTGATCTGTTTCATCCAGTAAACATCAAAAGTTTATATAACAGCGAATACTACTGATACCCAGTTTACTGGGCTTCACAACACTAGATAATGGATCTCTAGAAATTTCCCTATAAAGTACATTAATTTTCTTCCTTCCTCTCTTCCTCCCTCCCTCCTTTCCTTCCTCCCTTCCTTCCACTATTTAGATTAAGATTTAGGTTTTGGTTTTGTCAACTGTTTCCTTTGCTGTGCAAAAGCTTTTTATCTTGATGAAGTCCTAATAGTTCTTTTTTGCCTTTGTTTCCCTTGCCTTTGGAGACTCGTCTAGCACGACAGAATGAGAGAAGATATTTGCAAGGGTCTTATCAGATAAAGGGCTAATATCTAAAATCTATAAAGAATTTATTGAACTCAGCACCCAAAGAACAAATAATCCAATCAAGAAATGGGCAGAAGGCATGAGCAGACATTTTTCCAAAGAAGACATACAAATGGCCAACAGACACATGAAAAAATGCTCAACATCACTCGGCATCAGGGAAATAAAAATCAAAACCACAATGAGATACCAACTCACACCAGTCAAAATGGCTAAAATTAACAAGTTAGTTAATGACAGATGCTGGCGAGGATGTGGAGAAAGAGGAACCCCCTTAAACTGTTGGGAATGCAAGCTGGTACAGCCACTCTGGAAAACAGCATGAAGGTTCCTCCAAAAGTTGAAAATAGAGCTGCCCTATGACCTAGCAATTGCACTACCAGGTATTTCCCCCGAAGATACAAATGTAGTGATCCAAAGGGGCATGTGCACCCCAGTGTTTATAGCAGCAACGTCCACAATAGCCAAACTACGGAAAGATGTCCACCGATAGATGAATGAATAAAGAAGAAGTGGTATATATGTACAATGGAATACTACTCAGTCGTCAAAAAATGAAATCTTGCCATTTGCAACAACGTGGATGGGACTAGAGGGTATAATGCTAAGCAAAACAAGTCACTCAGAAAAGACAATTTTCATATGATCTCACTTATATGTGGAATTTAAAAAATAAAACAGAGGATCATAGGGGAAGGAAGGGAAAAATAAAACAAGACAAAATCAGAAAGGGATACAAACTATAAGACACTCTTAATCATAGGAAACAAACTGAGGGTTGCTGGAGGGTGGGGGTAGGGGAACGGGGTAACTGGGTGATGTACGTTAAGGAGGGCACATGATGTAATGAGCACTGGGTGTTATAGAAGACTGATGAATCACTGAACTCTACCTCTGAAACTAATAATATACTACATGTTAATTATTTGGATTCAAATAAAAAAATAGTAAACAGAAAAACAAACAAACAAGAATACCTTTATAATGCAATTAAATGCATGTAAAAGGCTTTATGGGATTGAGAAACTGGGCAGGGTTGTGTTTTAAGGAAGGTGAGAGAATAGAAGAGTAAAGGAAGCTAGGGGCAAGAGGCCTAACCAGAAGATGCTTCTTTGGGCGGGAATCTTCAGTGGAGTCTTAAGGAAATGGTCTTCTGGGAGTGGGAGAAGATTACGGATCAGGAAGAGAGTTCAAGAAAGTAAGCCAAGATCACTGAATTGGAAGAGCCTACCGTAGGGTAAAGGGTTTACCAGTAATACTTTTACTCTCTAAATATTGAAGGATAGATAGTATTAAAATAGTTTTGCAGCTAGTAAAAATCATTAAACTGAAGTGTAGTTAATTGTCCAAGTTCACACTGTGGTAAGTGATGGAAGTAGCAGTCAAACCCAGCTCTCTGCAAAGCTTTGTTCAGCTTGTAACCAGCCATGCTCATGTTCAATATGCTATACGTAGGGCTTCTAGCACCTTGGTCATTCTGTGTTTTTGTGCTTTGGTTCAACCACTGGTAGTATCTACACCTATCTTCTTTTTGTGTTTATTCTCCATAGAACTAGAAGGGTCTCTCAGAGTACACATTCAGAGAGTAATCAATACACCGGACTTGGCATATTTGAGCCCTGCCTTGAGGACTTACAGGCCTAAGTAGATCAAATGTTTGAATAATATAGCACTCTTACTTTAAGTTCCCCAATTCTGAGTTATCTTACAATTCTAAGATACTGTTTCATTTGGTAAGTTTTTGATAAATATAATTTCTTTTACCCAATTCTGATGGAATTAATTGACTCTCGTGTGAACTACGTACATACATGTATTGTTGAATATATTGTTCTTCTTTTGCATTTGATTTTCCTTATAAAGGTCGAAGATTCTTCTGGAAAATATCTGTGTTTCTACAAGAGTTCCCAAAGGGCATTTCTGTGGAGTGACACCACTGCCACTCCTAGTGGGCCTTGAAGCAAATATCAGGATGAAGATACCAAGTAGCCTACCACCAAAAGACTGTTTTTTATTAAATCAGAGTAAAAAGGAAAGGTGATTGCATTTATTTTATGTCTCACTTGGAAAAAGTGTTTTAAAAAATTACCAATTTTTTGACTGTTTTCTATACAATTTTAATTTTAATCTATGATATACATTTACATACTAGCATTAGTGTATTAGCAGTTACTTGGGTTTGAATTATATTTCTGATAGCATCTCACTATGTGGGTTTACGAAAAACATTTAATTCCTTTTATCTTCAGTCTCCTTGTATATAAAATATGTATAATCATCCTACTTTTAAAGTAATAAATTTAAAATGTCTCATAGTGTCTGGAAGGAAAGAAATTAGGAGTAAATTGGCTGTTAGTATTTCCATAGTTCTAGAACCTAGTAATTGTGCCTGGCACATGCTGAAGTAAAATAAAAATGTCTGAATTGCACATACACGTAAGGATCAAATAAAAGAAGATGTATTTAGTATAACAAAATATGAAAAGTTAAGGAATTAGAGTCATTTTCAACTTACTTCGCCTTTGTTTTTTTCTCACCTATCATCTGGAATCTCATGATATTTGCCAAATCCATGTTCAGGCTCCTCCTGATTCCAGAGACTGTGAACAAAAATGGCAAGTAAATAATTCCATTGAAAATTTGTAATGCTATTTTATAAAGCTGGACCACAGGATGACATATTAATGGATTACAAGTCTAAAGAAAGGACTTAGTGGACTTTTTCACCCATGCTTCCAAACACCAGTCTAACGGAATTCACTCTCCACCATCACGTTATTTATTCTGTCTTCCTTCACATAGCTTGAGAAAAAGATATGAAGTATGAAAAAGTGCTGGAGTCATGCTATGCACATCTCATACTTTTATTAATTATTAGTAAAGGATGCATAAGAATAATTTTGAACCATCAGGAAGCAAGTGAGCAAGGGGAGCAATAAACCTACTTAAAGTTGATGTTTTATTTAATGAGGGCCCCTTGGGTTAATATTAGAAGCAAGTCATGTCTTTCTGCAAAGATTAATCTCATCCAACAGGTTACTCAGGTGTTAACCCAGTTGGAAGGAGTTTGGGAACTCTAATAATCCTAGGACTGAAGAATGAAGAGGGATGCTGATAAACTTTGCAATTGGTAATAAGTAGGAATACATAATGGTAACAATGTTTACACCTCCAGCTCTTTGCTTCTACAAATATTCAGGTAAAGTATCTTGAGGAATTACCCAGAATTAACTTAAGTCCAAAGTTCAGAGAAAAGGAAGTATTAAAAAGCCATAACAGTATAGGACTGGCATAAAAAAACAGACATATAGATCAATGGAACAGAACAGAAAGCCCAGAAATAAATTCAAACATATACAGTCAACTAATTTTTTTTTAAAGACTTTATTTATTTGACAGAGAGAGAAAGAGAGCACAAGCAGATGGAGGGGGAGGGAGGGAGAAGCAAGCAGGCTTCCCATTGAGCAGAGAGCCTGACGTGGTGCTTGATCCCAGGACCTTGGGATCATGACCTGAGCAGAAGCCAGATGCTTAACTGACTGAGCCACCCAGGTGCCCTTACAGTCAACTATGTTTGACAAGTTGCCAAGAATACACACTTGGTAAGGGATAGTTTCTTCAATAAATGGTGCTGGGAAAAATGTAAAAGAATGTAAACTAGACCCCTGTCTTACACTACTCACAAAAATTAACTTGAAATGGATTTAACACTTTAAGACCTGAAACCATAAAACTCTTAAAAGAAAACATAGGAAAAAACTTCTTGATATTCATCTTGGCAATGAGTTTTTGGGTCCGACACCAAAGGCACAACCAACAAAAGTAAAAATAAACAAATGGAACTACATCAAACTAAATTGTTTCTGCACAGCAATGGAAACAATCAACAACATGAAAAGGCAACCTATGGAATGGGAGAAGATATTTGGACATCATATAACAGAAAAGGAGTTAATATCCAAAAATATAAAAGGAACTCTTACAATTCAGTAACAAAAACCAGATAACCCAATTAAAAATGGTCAAGGACCTGAATAGACATTATTCCAAAGAAGACATACAAATGGCCAACAAGATTAGGAAAGATGTTCAATGTTACCAGTCATCAGGAAAATGCAAATCAAAACCGTAATGACATATCACCTCATATCTGTTAAAATGTCCATTATCAAAAAGGAAGAAATAAATGCTGGTAAGAATGCAGAAAACAGGGAACCTCTGTATACAGTTGCCACCAAGGTAAACCAGCATAGCTGTTATGGGAAACAGTATGGAGTTTCCTCAGAAAATTAAAAACAGAACTACCATATGATTCAACAATCCCACTTCTGGATATATATTTAAAGGAGATATAATCATTATCTTGAAGACATATCAGTCTTCACAATAGCCAAGATATGGAAACAAGTGTCTATGGATGGATAAATGGATAAAGAAAATGTGGTATATATTGTACAATGGAATATTATTTGGCCATAAAGAAGAAGGCATCCTATCATGTGTGACAACATGGAGGAAACTGAAGGATATTACACTAAAGGAAATAAGCTAGAAGGAGGAAGACAAATACGATACGCTATCACTTTTATGTGACAACTAAACAACAAACAAACAAACCAACCTCGTAGAAACAGAGCAGAATGGTGGTTGCCACGGGCTGGAAGGTGAGATAAATGGGGAAAAATTAGTCAAAGGGTACAAACTTCCAGTGAGAAGATGATTAAGTTCTGGGGACCTAATGTACAATTAATAATACTGTGTTGTACACTTGATATCTGCTAAGAGAGTAGATCGTAAGTGTTCTCATCTCCTACACACAAAGGTAACTATGTGAGGTGATGGTTGTGTGAATTAACTTGATTGTGGTAAATATTTCACAATATACATATAAAATTTTTATGTTGTATACTATAAGTATATTGCAATTTTATCTGCCAATTATATCTCAGTAAAACTGGGAAAGAAAAAAATTAAAAAATTCATAAAACACATGATCTTTCATTTTCTACTGAAATATTAGCACATACACATACTAAGAATGTCAAAGCAGGAAAAAATTCATGTAATAAAAATCAGACATCTTTCACACCAATATTATAAAATTATATAACAAATTTCCACATAAACTATATTTACATATGTATTATAAATAAACATATGTAAAGAGATACAGATATCTAGATACATATATAGAGAGATACAGAGATAAAAATAAATACACATATGTAGAGAGATACAGATATCTAGGTACTCTAGAGAGACAACTTTTATGTATTATGTATAACTTTATACAACTTAAATATAAAATTTGGCTTTGTCTATTTAGCATCACATTTCATAAATGTATCAGAATGTACTTAACTATAATCAGGTCGGTACACATTTGGGTGTCTCTCATGCTTTTCCTAAATTATATTGGCTTCTTTTTAATGCTGATTATCTAATCTTTATTGTTCTCTGAACAGGATGGACATAATATTCTCTAGATGACAATTTATACTTTAGAATCTAGTGACTGATGAGATCTATGTAATATCAAAGTTAATTATAAAGTTCGGCTTTGGAGAGAAAGGTGCATGTGTATGTGTGTGCATTGTTCATTTACAAAACTGCATTGTTTGAATCTTACAGCATACACATCAGCTCTGCCTTAAAACTCTATCCCAGAAATCAGTCTTTTCATACTGGTTGTCCATTACATGGTGAATCAAGTATTGGTCATGCTCTTTCAGTGTCGTTCTTACAGGGAATTTGATACCCAAAATATTTTACTGAAATGAGTATTTTTTATCAAAATAATTGACATCCAAATGAATTATTCTGTCACAAAAAAATATAACAGAAACATTAAATAAGCTCCAGTTCATAGTTATTTTCTAGGGTTGGAACAGAGAACAAAGAGATAAAAATATTTGTAATTTGATATCAAACAACTTACAGTGTTTTGGAATGATCAGTTCTACAAACACAGAATTAAAATCAAACAGAATTAAACTACAGGTATCCACCAATTATGAGAGAAGCAGCCATCATCTCATTTGTCACTATAATTTGTTCAGCTAATCCAATAGCCTGGATTTGTGTTCATTTCATTTTGGTTCTACTCAGGTGATCTCTACTCTGACAGGTGCACAAATATAACCCAATTTATTGAGTCCAGTATTACGTCAACAGTAATAAAAGTAGGAGGAGGTATCTACCTACCACAATCCTAGAAATAGTTAAAGCCTTATTGGTGAAAAGGGTAGACAAAACAGACAATACAAAACATATATAATTAGCTGATAAGTAATGTAAAAGGTCAAATAATAAAAATTATAGAGGGAAAAGCAGCAAAATGCAGACTGAAGAAAGTGAGAGTGAATGTGAGTGTGACAAATGAGAATTATGTACACACTGATGTTCAGAACACGAAGCACTCTCCTCCCCCCTTCTCTTCCCTACACACAACAGGGAGAAAGCTAATTTGATTATTCCAACTCACAGATTTTGGGACCACATGTAAGATACATGTATGCTGGGGCCACACGTATCAATTTGTGTGTTGGGGAAGTAACATCTAAGTTTCCATTTGTATCTACGAAAAAGGAGCATAAACTGAACAGAGGCTCCTTAAGGCCTTGGTGTTTTTATATCCTTCTGTTTTTGTTTTTGTTTTTTTGCTCTCCTTTGTTTTGAATCACATTTGTGTGTGTGTGTGTGTGTGTGTGTGCGTGTGCGCGCGCGCGCGCACACACACACACACACACACACACACACTTCATCACTTTTTAGTGCTCCTATTATTTGAGTCGGGCAGAGGGGGATTAGAGCTCAATGTCTGGGCTTGGGCTGAGGGAAAAGGAGAGGTCTATTGCCTTTTTTGCAGTTTGAGTCTACCCAGCTTTACCAAAAGTATTTGTAAAGGCCTTCACCAAATAATAAAAATTGGCATTTTGTTTGTTACTGGCTGCTCTCGGTCTACTTAACTTCCTCAATATCCTCTTAGAGGAAACTGACTGAGGTCAAGCTAGTTCAGTTAGTCCTTATCCCCTTGTCAAACAACATGAAACTCTGTAAATGTCCATAACATTGACCTTCTGTTCACATTTCCTGATGGTTGGCTAGGTGACCGAAGGCCAGTATGTCGGGGTAAGTGAAGATGCTTATTCTTACTGTCTCCCTCCTTTTCCTCCGGCACAGGGCATTTCGTTCGCATGGCTTTTCTGTGCACTGCAGTGGTAAGATCTAATCCTTAAGATCCATACTGGTGAAACAGACAGGCTGGGATAAGGCAGTGAGAGTGAGAAGGACCATTATAAACAGATTCAACATTGCAACATCAGAGAAAGAAGAGATATGCTGGAGTAGGTCTCACTAGCATTTGTTAAAATATTGATACAAAATATCATCCTTGGGATAATATAAATATCAGTCCTGAACCTAAAGGATAAATTATTTATGTTGGGTGGGTCCAGTGAGGAAGGACTGACATGTGGGAGAGAAACTCGTACTTAAGAAAAACCTCCTTTGATTCACATAATATACTATATCATGTCATCTAATTAAATGAGTAAATGGCAGTCACCATAGGTATTATTGCCTTTAAGAAATGTATGATACAGGGGCGCCTGGGTGGCTCAGCTGGCTAAGCATCCAACTCTTGATTTTGGCTCAGGTCACGACCTCAAGGCTGTGAGACTGAGACCTGCGGGACGCTCCACACTGGGTATGGAGCTTGCTTAAGATTCTCTTCCTCTTCCTCCCCTCCTTCCCTCTCTCTCTCTCCCTAAAGAAAAAATAAAAGTATGACACCCTTATGTAGGAAAATATGACTTCCCAGTAGGTCATTTTCCTAGAACATCCCAACAAGCAATGTTCAACTTAGTTTTCTGAAGTACTGAGAGGACATGAAAAAGATAATGATCTGATTACTATACAGGCTTCAGACAGACATTCAAGAAAGGGTTAACTTAGTGAGTAATGGATATGAGTCTGGGAGAAAAATATAAAGGTATTTTCAAAAAGAAGCTGTTTCCTTTTAAAGAGCCAGATGGTGGGTATGAGGAAATGCTGCTCAAGGAATAGCAAGCAGATTAGCCTAGGGGATAGAGGATTTGTGCGGGGATACTAAGAGAGTTGATTTTAATGGCTAGCTCAGTGGTACTCAAACTCTTCATAAAATTACACTGTGTGAGCCCCTCCTTAACTCACTGAAGCAAACCCTTTCCAGGCAATTCCGAGTAATAGATATGGTTACAATCATTGATTGATACCTCTGCATTTTATTGGTGACACTGACAAATTAAAGAATCCAGATATGGGAGCCAGTACAGATCCAGTAAGTATCACACCTAGGACCTTACTAACATCTTGGGACATGGAGCCTGTAAAAGATACTGAAGAGGGATTTGTTAATGGCCATCATCTGAAAAAGATTGTCATGTGGGAAGGCATAGGTAGGGTTACTCAAAACCTTAATCCAGGGACAAAAAGTTGAAATAGGCTGCTATTTCTTGATCTAAAAAAATGGATGAACTTTAGTTTCTTGGGCTACAATTGGTTGGAGAATAGCTGACTGAGAAATAGATACTTTAACAAATAGTGCTATTATGAAGCTTGAAAGTAAAGAAAATCAAAAAAATATATTATAAATTAGGGATCTCAAGCAGTTTTAAAACTATGAGATTCTGTGCTCCTTTCCAGCCTTACTGAGGTATAACTGGCATAAGTGTGTAAAGTAGTGTGTAAAGTTAAGGTTTGATTTGATGCACAGGTATATTGCAAAGTGATTACCATAGGAGCATCAGCTAAACCTCTATCATGTCACATAACTTCCATTTCTTTTTGGGGTAAGAGTATTTAAGACGTACCCCTTAGCAACTTTCAAGTATACAATATTTCTAACTATAATCACCATACTGTACGTTATATCCCCAGAACTTACGTATCTTCTCAGGAGAACTTTGTACCCTTTGACCAACAAATCCTCATTTCCCCAATCACCTGCCCCTTGTAACCACCACTCTATTCTGTTTCTTTGAGTTTGCATTTTGTAGACACGTATAAATGAGATCATACAGTATTTCGCCATTCTCTGTCCTATTTCACACAGCATAATGCCCTTGAGGTCTATCCGTGTGCTTAAGGAAAGGCAGGAATTCCTTCTTCTATACAGCACAATAACATGCCATTGTAGAGATATTTCTCTAACCATTTATCTGTCCGGGAGCACTTTGGCTACTTCCATGTCTGTGGTGAATAATGCTGCAACAAAACGGAAGCTTGCTTTCTGCGCGTGATCCCCAGATGTCTACCAAAACTCCTTCTGGTCCCCGCCCTCCGGAGCATGCCTAGGGAGCAGACACAGAGTGCCGTGGGGTGTGGGTGAGGCTTGGGGAACACCGGGAATGGTGCATACCAGTTAGGGGATCCACGGGTGAGGCTTTCCCAGCAGTTTTTGGATGGTTTCCTAATGGCATGTAAAGCACAATTAGCAGGAACCACACTCCCTTAATGCCTCTAAGACTCTTCAATACTGCTCTCCTTCCAGCCATGGAGCTCCCGATTTGTACTCCGGAGGCCACTGGAGAAACCTGAATCTCCTTGGCAGCATCCCACACAGCTGAGCCAGGCACTCTGTTTCTCCCGCAGGAAAAATCATCGGCTAAGAGGTCTCACTAAGCCAGAAGTTTGGCTCACGTGGGGAGGAGGTGTTGTGGGCAAAGTCAAACTGTTCCTCTAACCTTTTCTAATGCATTAAAGCTCTTTTTTCCCCCTCCAATAGAGTGTTGGAACTTCTCTGGAGACCTCAACTTCCATGAAGGCTCTCTCACTCACGGGTGACTGCACAGGTCTGTGTTCTCCAAGTGCTCCTGGACCTTGGCCCAAAAGGGCTGTGGAACTAGTTCGCAGGCTACTACAAGGTCCACAGCTGGTACTGAGCTGTCTATTACCTGATGCACAGGTGGCCAAGACTCCTGAGTTCACGATTATCCTCATGGACCTTGCCTGGGTTCTTACGCAGTTTTCTCTTTTGCTTACTGACAATTTGCTGAATTTCCTGACTTGTTTCATGCCCTCTTGCAAACGTCTTGAGTCATCTTTTGTTCATTACCTCCATACTCACTTTCACTCATTGATTTCTTCTAGTTGTCCACTTGAGAAACATATGTATATATGGTAGCCAGAGAGGTGAAGAGCAGAAAGGAGGAGGAAGGTGACAGAGACGGAGAGCCAAGCAGAGATTAAAAATTTGGTAGTTAGCAAGGGAAGGGGGTGTGAGCAAAGCCTTGTTCAACACAATTGCCAGATTTTTGTGCACTTCACTACATTTTGGTGGAAACAACTCTTTTCTTGGTTTGAGAAAACCTGGCTTCAAATTTTTTTTCAGCCAATTCCAGCAAATTGCTTGCTATGTGATATTAGAAGAGATTCTCCAATAGCGCTCTGCAGAAGCAGTCCCTCAGGGTGTGTGGAATTGAATATGCCGCAGAAATCCATCTCCTTATCTTACACATCCATGGGCTATGTGAGGGTATTAAGACCTCTGAGTGTTCTTGCAAGAAAGAAATTCAAAACTCTCTTTAGACTAGCACTTCTCAAACTTCTTTGATCACTGATACTTTTTTTTTTTTCATGTAACAACTTTTAACCTGCATATCATATTTTTGTAAACTCAGTAGTAAATGATCGATCTCTCTAAGCCTGTAGAATGGAGATAAAATAATCTTCCTGTCCACATGCAGTGACAATTTAGTAATATAATATGAGGGTTCATTATGAATTGTAATATTGATATAAATAAAATTACTGTTATTGTGTTCATGAATAATTTTTTAAAAATATTACATTTCCTATTCTTTCTTTGCAGAGGCAAAATAGTGAGTTGACAGAGGGTTCAGCCTTTGTCTTAGAGATGAGTAAATAGACCTAAAAAAATCACATGCCTTACCCAAGACCTCCCAGCAGCAGGTAACCAAATTGGAATGACAAACCAGATCTCCTGACCCTTGGAACAGAATACTATTTACTTTTCTGCTCTGCCTCCATATGGTCACACACCGAACCATTCATGCATAGAACTGCAGGTAAGAGGTCTAGAAGAACTGTAAAACTAACTCTGCACAATATTGAAGTGGAGGAAAGTAGGAAAGAATCATTGTTTAAATATCCACACACAGGATATTATAATCAGAGATGAATGTGACATATTTGAAAATGCTTTTTATCCCAAGTAGTCAAAAAGTTCTTAAATGAATGAACTACAGTTATTTGAAAACCTATGTACCTTGATCTAGATAGATGACATGTTTTTACCTAGGTGCCTAGACTACAATACTGGTTCAATTTTTGACACCGAGCTCCAATATCGCTGTTAATACAGAATTCAAATATGTGTTCTACCCATCCTCCATTCTCTATCTTTTTTAAAAATCTTATTTCCTTCTGTTCTATCCTTCCTTTAATCTTCTCATTTTATTTCCTTTATTGCTATGGTCACTTGTGCTGAAGAAGGTCCTACATGAAGAGAGAGTTTCGCTACAAGAGAAATAGAACTGGCAGATGACTCTTCTCTAGTCCTGAACGTGTTTGCAAAGTGATCATTTCAAAGTGACATGAGAGACGCTGAAAGCACAGACAGGAAGATGAGAAAGAGATGCACTGGGGAGGCTAAGAAATGCTGGTGTTTTTGTAAGTCAATGTTTTCGTGGGTTCTCATATCAGTAATGATTTCTGAGATGGAGCAACTAGTCAAAGAAGCTTGAGGGCCCTAGTTCACAGTCATAAGCAGGACAAGGACCAAAGGGCCAGCACTTAAAATACCCGTCCTCATTCTCTGTCTGATATCTTATTTTTCAAATTGGATATTTATCTGTATAAATGGAACACATTATAAAAGAATGCTTTACAAACCAAAAATCAAGGCTTAAAAGTGAAAAGCATTTTATTTTCACTATCATTAGTTACGAAAACATGGTAGTATTTCCAGGTATTTCAATGTTTTGTGAGGAAAGAAGAAAGTGTTTAAAATAAGGATTGCTGTAGAAAATTCCAGAACATTTTGCTAATTCTGTGGACACCAATGTGGCTTCATTAACAACTCTGGTGTGTAAGTCTAAGACTGAAGTATGTGCCTGTACCTAATACATCAGAGATGAATTTTTTAAAAATCATGCCTTAATCGTAAGATTTCTTTAGCAGCCATATTGAGTACAAAATGGAAAGTACTTTCTACAGGGAATTGAAAAACTGATCCGAAAACCATTTTCAGAAAAGGTACTTGATTCTGGAGTTGACGCTTTTTCCTCTGTCTCCACTTCTTCTTCCCTCTACGGAGACCCCATGGCAGCATCCTACAAGGGCTCATGGGGGTTTCCTGGTGCTGGGGAGGCCAGCTGTTGTGAAATATCAGCAACTACACATAACTTTATTTAAAGTGCATGTGCATTTCATTTCAGCTTTTTTTTTTTTTTAAGATTTTATTTATTTATTTGACAGAGATAGAGACAGCCAGTGAGAGAGGGAACACAAGCAGGGGGAGCGGGAGAGGAAGAAGCAGGCTGCCAGTGGAGGAGCCCGATGCGGGGCTCGATCCCAGAACGCTGGGATCACGCCTTGAGCCAAAGGCAGACGCTTAACGACTGAGCCACACAGGCACCCCTCATTTCAGCATTTAAAAGGTGAAGTTGGGGGTTTAGTCAGTAACTCATTGGCCCAGGAATGTGGTGGGCCAGATTGGGCTAATAAGTTTCTAGAGAATAGTTAATTATTGCAATGATAGTGAATGATAACATTAACAGCCACTGTATTGCCCTAGTGAGCAACTGATACTCTAATGAAAATTATAAGCCAGTATGAGTTTTTAAGATATTTGGCTGATATTTGTTTCAGAAAGGAGGAAGAGTCTGGGATATTTCTGTGTAGCAAAGCCAAGTAATACAGAACAAGGGTTAATCCCAGGAAGAATGATCTGAGTAGATGAAATAACTTATTTATCTGTCACCTACATGTTCTGCTGGTCATACTCTGAGTTCACAAAAGTACTGATGGACCTTGTGTCGGTTCCTACTTAATTTTCTCTTTTGTTTACTGACAACTTGCTTAATTTCCAGATTTGCTTCATGCCCTCTTGCAACTGCCTTAAATCATCTCTTCATCATTACTTTTTCTACCCCTATACTCTACTGATTCCTTCTGTTTGCCCATTTGAGAAACACAAGAAGAATTTCTCTCTGCTGTCCTACTCTGTGTTGGATCAAAACACAGGCCATTGGGGGCTCCTGGGTGGCACAGCGGTTAAGCGTCTGCCTTCAGCTCAGGGCGTGATCCCGGCGTTACGGGATCGAGCCCCACATCAGGCTCCTCCACTATGAGCCTGCTTCTTCCTCTCCCACTCTCCCTGCTTGTGTTCCCTCTCTCACTGGCTGTCTCTATCTCTGTCAAATAAATAAATAAAATCTTAAAAAAAAAAAAAAAAAAACACAGGCCGTTGGCATTCTGGAAGGAATCATGAAGTCCTGTACTAAATACTGGTGCCTGAGTGTAGTATCAGATTCATTTCTTAAACAGTTCAGATTATAGTTCAAATGTCTCTGGGGGGAGAGTTGAAGTTAAGTATTGTTTCAAGAGCTTCCAATATCTATATATAACTTGCTATTCTGAAGATTTTTTATGAAAGCCTTCTTAGTGGGAAAGTTTTCTCTGAAAGCTTTTCACAGATAAGCATATTTTTAAGATCAAGGATTAAGAATAATTCTATGTCCGAAGTGTTTCATCACAGCAAAGCTGACTACAACACCCATTTGTTTACCAAGACTTCTTGTTAACAGTGTCCATGGTTAGGGGAGAAGCTGATTACTTATTGATATCTCTAGTTCCAAGGTGAAGTACACCTTCTGTAGGGTTTCTCACAACAAAATCCATGCAGTACAGACAGCCAGGCTCTACCACAGGCCTCCTGGACCTGACTATAAAGGAGTAATGGCCCATAAACTCTGTTTTGAACAATCATTCCAGAATATTTCAGTGCCATATAAAAGTTTTGGACTACTGGTAGATGCATGGTCCTGAGAACAAAAAGCTTTCTTGATTTCATTTCAATGAATTACATACACTGATTAATTTAAAGAGCAATTTTATATGAATATTGATCTGCTTCAAATTATTGTCACTGTCTGATAAAAGTAAGCTTAGTGACATGGGCATGAACAAGAAGTGTTTTCATTTCTCCCTCTCTTTCTGCTCCAGGCCTCAGATCACTGGGTATCTCCAGCAAACAGAAAGCAGAAAACTGCCCCTCTCTTGGGCAATATCTGTTTTCTGAGACAGCTAAAGTCTTATCTCCTGGCCAGTACCCTTTCCCCTCTTGGTACCTCTTTTTGTATATCCATCTAGTTCCCCTAAAACAGTCACTGCAGAACTTAGACAGGAGCTGAGGGAAATGGCCATGGGAGGCTTAGGCTACCGCAGAGTGATCACAGGCAGAACTCATGAACAGCAGGGATGCAGGAGCAGTGGTGCCTGTGGACTGTGACTTTTGGCATACTTGATTCCAATATTAGAGCTTCACCTGCCAGGCACCTAGTTAGGAAGTGTGGCCATCAATCCACTTATGCAATAAAATAAGCTTTCTAAAAATGAGGTTAGTCGGTGCTGACTAGTATGCAATGAAATGGCCCTTCCAGTTCATTTGTATATACAATTATAAAATGGTACAGTTCAATCACTCTTCTCTTAAAAGCCTGGGGACAAATGTATATTGGAATTTAATTTTTTTCAGATGTTAGAAAGTCAAGACAATTTTCAGCACCTATAACGAACATTTTATTATTTCTGCAGCAGATCTATGGATATTTTACAAACTAGAATAAATAAAGTATATAATTAGCCTCTAGGAAAGTAACACAAAAGAAGCTGCTCGCATCCAGAAGTTGTCCTGGCGCTCACAGCTAGACCACGTGATCCTCCTATTATTCTACATAAGCAATCTCACGGGAAGCCAACCTTAGACAACGTTACTCTGATTTTATGATATGGGGGATAAAACACGGTCACTTCATAATTTTGTCTAAACTCAGACAAACAAAGAAAGTGCCAAACGTTCACTCTCTGGGCTAAAATGAGTGACTGCTACTTCTTTACCAATTGTGTATTGGCAAAGCTTTATTTCACTGTAGCCTGCCTTTCTCTAGATAAGATTAACTGAGATACCCAATCAAAGATTCGCCTTTGCCTCTAACAGCACCCTTTCTAGAGCTAACCCCACTTCCTTAGACTCTCCAATATCACCCAAGCAGAGCTGAAGACCTGTGGCTGGCTCTTTCTAAAACTCCCCTACTGGCAACCGGGTGGCTCAGTCAGTTAAGCTTCTGACTCTTGATTTTGGCTCAGGTCATGATCTCAGGGTCATGAGATCCAGTCCCAAATCAGGCTCTGCACTGGGCATGGAGCCTGTTTAAGAGTCTCTCTCAGGGGCGCCTGGTTAGCGCAGTCATTAGGCGGCTGCCTTCGGCTCAGGGCGTGATCCTGGCGTTCCAGGATCGAGTCCCACATCGGGCTCCTCTGCTGGGAGCCTGCTTCTTCCTCTCCCACTCCCCCTGCTTGTGTTCCCTCTCTCGCTGGCTGTCTCTCTCTGTCAAAATAAATAAAATCTTTAAAAAAAAAAAAAAAAGAGTCTCTCTCTCTCTCACCCTTTGCCCCCACTCTGCTTAAATAAATAAATAAATAAATAAATAAATAAATAGCTCACTCGTGTACTGATCCTCCAGGGTTCCTCATGGCATATGTTCCCACACTAAATGAGGTCCAGTAAGTCAGGTGACATTGTACGTTTTAGAATTTCAGATAAATTTTGTGCACTTTATATATTTTTGGAAACAATTTGGCAATATGTATCTAGAGCTTAAAGATGTCTACATGCTGACCCAGTAATATATTCAGGGAAAATATTAAATTTGATGATCTCTTCTGGCATTACTTACGAAAGAAGAAATTCAGAAATAAAAGCAGATGTCCATGACATGGGTCTCGGCAATGATTTTCTGGATATGACACTTAAAGTTCAAGCAACCAAATAAAACATAAGTTGGACTACATGGAACTAAAAAGCTTCTACAGAGCAAAAGAAACCACCAACAAAATAAAAAGGCAACCTAAGGAGTGGGAGAAGATATCTGCAGATCATATACCTGACAAGGCATTAATATCTAAAATATATAAAGAACTCATACAACTCAATAGGATAAAAACAAATAATCCAGGCATTATGGTGCACCCTCAAACTTCTGCTGTTGTATGGCATGTATATATTTATGTACGTAATATTGTATGTCAGTTATATCTCAATAACACTGGAAGAAAAAAATTTAAGTAGATACCCAAAAATATAATCATGTATCCATTAAACAGACTATTATGCAGCCATATAAGATGATATTTTAAAGAGTTTTAATGAAATACTTTAATATCATGCTGAGTCAAAGCAAAAGACAAATTGCAAACACAGCACCACCTCTTGGGAATTTTCCAAACGAACAAAAACACTGGCCAATTTTAACTGATTTGTGTATTTTCTTTACTCCAATGTCTTCTTCCAGATTTTATATTTAAATTCTGAAATTACTATGAGCATGGATTAGTCTTTTGGAGATATAAACATTATGTATATTTGGTAGCCATTATTTTGGAGGAAATCTCTGTGGAGGCCACATGAGGGGATACAATTTAATCATTCCTAAGAATCTTGCAGGATAGGAAAAAAGGTGAGGGATATACACATGAGACAATTAGATATAAAACAGCCATGTAGCATTGGAGCAACAGATATAGTAAACTAGTAATCAAATGTCAAGTAAGCAGGAGGGGCAGTTTGAGGCAAACGCATCAATATACATATAGTTAAGTTAAGGTGCAGAGCTTGCTCATCATGAGGAAAGGTGACATGGGTCATAAATATAGAATTAAATTTGATCTTGCTTATATTATTCCAATTTGCTGAATAAATCAATCCAATGGATGGTATAATTTCCATTTTTTCTCTTCTTTATTTGTGAGCAAATGACTTTGACATGAGGGAAATAATTTTTTAAAAGAGAAGCTGTATTTACAAGGGTTAAATAATTCAACTTGTCAACAGCACTTCCTCCAAAATATATTTGAAGTAGAGAAATCCTTAGGCGATTTACACTTTCGGGTGAGCATCTTTCTTTGGCATTTTCTTCTCTGTAGTAATTCCATTAAAAGAGCACAATTTATTGCACATCTGTCTTTGCAGATTTTATCAATGCTGAAACCTTTTAAACTGAGAATGGGATTAAATAAACCCCATTTACCAATGTGGTAAAATATAATAGACATCCAGCCCATTAAATGGCCAGCTAAATCAATATATCCACTTGGCAGCAATTTCCAGAAGATAAGGTGAAAACCTCCTGTTCTGTTTGATAGATGAGTAAACTTAAAGGGAAGAATTTACAGTAGATTCAGCGTATACCTTGAAGGAATGCTTATTATTCTCAAATTACCTTCTCATGGCAGCAGATTTGTGGTTACTAAACAGAGAGGCCATTTGTACTCCTCCTCCTGCGTGGGAATAGAGGCTGCAGCGAGCGAGTAACCAATGTGGACGGCAGACCAGGGTTCGAACCTATTTAACAAAGATGAGATTTCAAGTGTGATGAAAAGATATTTGTACATTTTAACTGGATAATACATACTGTTCAAAATCAGCCCAAGTAATACAGCTTTCTGTATGACGGTGAAGAAGGGAGAGTGTAAGAACACAGGAAGCTAAAGAATGTAATAATAACCGTGACTCATAATGTGTTATGAGTCCGTATACAAGTGTTTTGTGTACTTATTAATTTAATCGGAATCAGTCAAAGGAGGGAAACTAACTTAATTTGTGTTTACAGTGTGCCAGAAACTATTCTTGACATACTTACATACATTAGTATTTGTTTAATCTTCACAAAACATCTTTGAGGTTTAAATTATAATGTATATGGAAACAGAATCAGAGTGAACTTCCCCAAAATCACAATAAAAAATATTGAGACTAGTATTTTAATTTAGGCTTTTGGCTTCCTATACCTACTGTTCTACACAAAAAAAATACCAGAAATAGAAGTGTAAAGTGTATGTAAAATGTGTTATATATTTTTTATGTAATACTTTATATAAAATATATCTATACATATATATGTATATGTATATATGAATACATATAGCCCTAAACTAAAGCTGAGTATTATAAATGGGATTGACTTGAGCTTAACATTGCAGGGTAACACCAAAAGATATCTTTTCCGCACTGCATTGCTCTTCTATGGGCTTTCCCTGATCAACCCTCTTCCTAGCAATCAAGAGCATGGGAGGAGGGAAAGACGAACTGGAGTTTTGTGCTGCCTTGTCTAAGGGTTCCAAGGTAGAAACCAGATTTTAAATCAGAAAGAATTCCAAGGGTCCAGTCTGAAGTTCTCTGTCAATGTTGTTCGGATTTGGAGAATGCACTATGAGTCAGAGGATGAGGGGTGGGTAGAGGAAGGCAGGGAGTCGTGGAGTGAAATTTGCTCTGAGAAGGATCAGTGTTAAAAACAACCCCCAAATCTCTTAGCACTCTAAGCTCTTTACAAATATTTATCTTGGTGGTTTACTATATAAACATAAACCCGCAGCTGCTGGTGTGGACACGGTCTAAGTAAGAAATATGGCTCTGGCTTAATGACAGTCCAGAAGATGAAAGAGTCTCCCTTTTTCGGTGCTCTTGGCACACCGCTGTCACCTCCTCATAGATGAGTAAACTTAAAGGGAAGAATTTCCCTTTTCTTTATTTGTGAGCAAATTCTCTTTTCTTTATTTGTGAGCAAATGACTTTGACATGAGGGAAATAATTTTTTAAAAGAGAAGCTGTATTTACAAGGGTTAAATAATTCAACTTGTCAACAGCACTTCCTCCAAAATATATTTATATTGAATAAAGAAAAGAGAATTTGCTCACAAATAAAGAAAATTAAGAATTTTCCATGTCTCCACATGAGCCAGGTATTAAGAAAGGAAGAACTGATTTTCAGAGTAAGGAGGCTTTTGAGATAATCTTCCTGTATACAAATGTATTAAGCACGCCCGGTATGGAGTTAGCAATTCACTCTTGTGTCCCTGAAGTCACGGATTAGCCGCGATGTAGGTGGGTATTTATGGCCTTTTGTGAGCTGCTGCTTACGACTGGCGCCAAGTTACACAGGTCTAAATATGACTATAAGCCAAACCTGGGAACAGCTTTAGTAGCTGTTACTGTTTGCACCCTAACAGGGCATGGTGCCTTTTTAAGGGAAGCCAGCCTGTTAAATTATGGTTTCTGATTTCCAAGGCAGCACAGGGAGGATGCTCTCACTCCCTGTTTCCTACTCACTGTGCATCACACATGTTCAGCACTTACTAAAACATCTGTGCTTCATGCCACGTGAAACTTCTTAAGTGTCCTTTGTAGCAATGTCAGTTTTCAGGGTTTACCTTGTCCTGTATATGGGAAAGGGAGGAATTCTGCTTACTGACTTAGATGTCCTTATATCTCACACTTGGTGCTGGAGCCTCCTTGCTTTCCTCAGTTGGGTTACAAGGTCAATTTTCAGCTTGTTTATCGCTGTCCCATAAAATTTCTGACACGTTCTCCTTGGATGAGGGTTGCTCTCTTCGCACAGGCAGCAGGGGGAGGTCAGTGTGAGAAAGAACTCATTTTGTCTCACTGACTGCCATGTGCGGATTGTTTAATTTATCCATATTTAATTAACTATAGTCTACCTTAAAACATTATTTCACAACTTCAAATGTGAGGATCTCATACCAATTCCTTCTCATTGTCATACTTTTTACTTTTACATATGCCATAAATATGTATGTTGCTATTATTTTTATTCAGTTATATTTTTTCAGCCACTGAAAATAGAGAACTGAATTTCATATTTACTTTACTTGTGTAATTTTGTTGGAGGAGGTCATTGAGAGGACATGAGTGTCAGTTGACCCTCGAGCTGGATCCTGGCTCCTCACCCTCTCCTCTGTCCTTAAAAAAAAAGGTATGTTCTGCTGGGGCCAATTTCAAGGACTTAGTCTTATGAGAGCAGTGTGCTGTTGAGAACAATTAGATGGTGTATATGACTGAACCCCATTAAGTCCTCTATATAAAGTTTTAAGATTCTGGTGGGCAGGTTTAGAGATGGACATATCTGGTGGCTGCCCAAGGTAAGCCTCATTTGTAAGTTTCCTGCTTATTTAACCTGCCAGCTCCCAGTCTGGTCTGGCTTGACTCTTTCTTCAGTCTCTCCTTGTCCTCAGTGTAAGGGGGCTAGTTTCAGATTTCACCTGGGACGCTCCCAAGCTTATGAACCAACAAATTTCTACTGTTCTCATTTAGGTGTGTGTGACTGTATATGTGTGTGTAGGTGTGTTTATTTCCAAGCTTCTGTCTGATGTTATGCCTTTATTTAACAATTCCTTTAATATTATAGTGTGAATGTACTGTCAAAAATTCCATCAGTTTTGTCTGAAAAAAATCTTATTTTTCATTTTTCGAAAGATATGTTTCCTGGATATAGAATTCTAGGTTAACAGATTTTCTTCTTTCAGTATTTTAAAGGTATAACACCATTGTCTTTGACTTGCATCAATTTCCATGAGAATGTTGATAGCCTCTGTTCCTTTATATGCAATGTATCTTTTATTTGCTGTCTGTCTTCAAGATTTTCTCTTTATCATTTTCAGTAATTTGAATCTGATATATCTTGGTGATTTTTTTTGCTATTCATTTATTTATTTGATATTTATATACTTACTTATTTTGTTTGGTATTTCCTCAGTTTTTTTGGATCTTTGACTTGTTTTCTGTGTTCAACTAGAAAATTCTCAGCCAACATCTTTTGAAATACTTATTTTGCTGTTCTCTCTCTCTCCTTCTCCATATCTCTGCATGGAATTCCCTATTCATTCATGCTTGATGTCTACCTTTTCTAATAGAACCTTTAACATATTAATTATAATTATCTTAAATTCCCCATCCAGATGCTCCAACATATAGGCTATATCCCAGTCTGGTTTTGGGAATTAATTTTTCTCTTTCAATATATTTTTAAATATTTTAAAAATGATTTATTTATTTTAGAGAAGGGAGAGGGGAGAGGAAGAGTCTCTTTTGTCTTTTTTTTTTAGATTTATTTATTTTTTAGAGAGAGAGAGAAAGTGAAAGTGAGTGCATAAGTGGGAGAAGCAGAAAGGGAAGGAGAAAGAATCCCAAGTAGACTCCGCACTCAGCATGGAGCCAGACTGGGGGCTCTATGTGGGGCTCAGTCCCAGGACACTGAGATCACGACCTCAGCCAAAATCAAGAATCAGACACTTAACCGACTGCACCACCAGGTGCCCCTCTTTTTCAATATTTTTTTTCTACTTCTTTTCTTATGCTTCATGTAAGTTTTGGTTGAAAGCCAAATATCTTGTGTAAGTCAGTGGAGACTGAGATAAATAAAATTCATGCCAGAAAACGGGCACATTTCTTTTTGGCTAGGCTTTTATTGTGGGATAAGGTGTAGTCAATTGAATAGGTGCTTGCTGGCTTTGGGTTTTATTGTCCCCATTGTTACCTTAAGCAGACATTACATTCTGTTTAGCGTGGGGACCAACCAGCTGGTTGAGAGTTTTCTTCAGTGTGTGCTCCACCCTCAACTTTATGATTTCTCTTTGCGCGAGCTCAGAGAGGCTCTCTCTCCAAGTTCTTCTACCATCCCCAGCTGTAGACGGCTGTTACATATTGCTCTACTCTTACTCAGCAGGTGTGGGGAGATGGCAGTATTCTCTACTGTTTTATTTTTCATTCGCAGCCTTAGTTGAGTGCTGTTTTCCTGAATCCTTGGAGTGGGACGTTCTCAGTGATCTTGCCCCTCCCCAGCGAGTAAGGATCTGTAATTGCCTGGCCCCAGGAGTTTCCTGCCCTTCGCCCAAGATGGGTCTTCACAAATGCTCGGAGTGAAAGGTTTTGCTGTCCTTCCTTTAGCATCTTGAGGCTTCTGTTCTACAGGGAAGATAGGAAAGCAGGATCCAGACAGGCTTTGTACATTTTCCCATAATGTTTTGTTTTCTAGTTCTAGAGAATTCAGAGATACCATGCAAAGCACCAAGATAGAACCACAGGCAAAGAAAACAAACTGGTCTGGTCAGGTGAATAGAGGAACTGAGAACAAGATTCTCAGGAACAAGACAGAGTTCAAATATTATAATCAAGCCATATATAAGGTTAGAGTTTTATAATCAGAAGATCGACTCATAGTAAATGCCAGGATGACTCTAGGTGTGGGAACAGAGGAACAGATGTAAAACTAACTTACATGGCAATAGAGGAGACATGTACCTTCCAGTACATGTCTGAGTAAATTTATTTTTTATTTTTTAAAGATTTTATTTATTTATTTATTTATTTATTTATTTATTTGACAGAGAGAGAGGGAGAGGCAGAAGGAGAAGCAGGATCCCCTCTGAGCAGGGAGCCTGATGCGAGACTCGATCCCAGGACCCCGGGACCACAATCTGAGCCAAAGGCAGCCACTCAACCGACTGAGTCACCCAGGAGCCCAAATTTAAACTGATACCTAAATGCAAGATCATCAAAGTATACTGTCTTAGTAGTCAAAATTTGATGTATTAGTAAATAGAGTCAGCATCAGAGTGCTGAAAAAAATTTTTTTAATGTATTCTTTATACTGCAGGGGCTCTAATTACACTTATTAGCTCCTTATCTTAAGTTTTTCTAATGTAGATCCAGCTTCAGCTAATGGCAGCAACCCATTCTGAGTACTCATCTTCATAAGGATTGAGATTTTCAAAGGTAGAAAAAGAATGAAAACAAGGAATGGAAAAATTAAAGAGGATATTTAGCACATGAAGTTATCCCAGAAACAGAAAAGATAGATTCATGAAATAAGAAAAGTCAGGGAAGACAGAAAACCATGAAGTAATGTGACTAATGGTGGAGATAAGTCAGCATGTTTTCAAGCGAATCCTATCTGACAATATCTATATGTCAGAGGTTGTGAAAGATTCAAGCAAAACTGAAATGCAGGCTCTGCTCTTGGGACAGGTACTTACAAATTTTGAGGAAGACCAATCTTACACACATGAAGCTATCAAAAAAAGTTGTAGGGCGCCTGGGTTGCTCAGTTGGTTAAGCATCCAACTCTTGATTTTGGCTCAGGTCATGATCTCAGGGTTGTGAGATCGAGCCCCAAGGCAGGCTCCACACAGAGTCAGCTTGTCCTTCTCCCTCTCCATCTCCCCCTCACTCTTTCTATCTCTTAAAAAAAAAAAAAAAAAAAAAAAAGTTGGGCTCTCAGAATAACCTGTGACATCATGTGAGATTTGAAGCTATTTTCTCCAGCTTCCTTCTCCTGGACTTGCTTTCTGTATCTGTCTCTTTTATGGACCAAGTCTCAGTGCTTGAAATGCACTGCTCACTGAGGTTCAATGATGCTACACCGTTTTGTTTTTCCATCTCTGAAATAGTTGTTTTCTTCCCATCGTCAATCCTCACTTTCTTTTGCTCCTTTCTCATTATCCCATTTTCTCGTTCTCCTCAGCTTTATGTCCATTGAATGATTGGGTCTTATGTTCTTTTTTTTTTTTTCTCTCTCTCTTATCAACAAAACTCCAGATGTTCTTTTTCATTTAATTTTCAGAATACAACTGATATTGAATTTATACACTGGTTCTGTGTCCTAAGTATCTGTTTGTATACTCTTCTGTCATATCCTCATTAAATAAATTTATGTTTATTAAACACCAGAGGGTGCAAAAATGACTTCAATAAAACAGCAATAATAATAACAAATGATCATTCATCCATGCTTTCATTTATTCCACAGATATTTATTCTAAGAGTAGGGACCTTGTCTTTTTCAGTTACATCATATTTCCAACAGTTAAATAGTTCCTGGTACAAACTAGGCATTCATTGAACATTACTAAATTACTTAATGAAAGTAAAGGAAGCCTACGTGAGAAAAGAGAGTTGTGTTAACTCAGGAGGGAAGGGGAGATTATGGCCATAATTAAATAAATGAAATAATATGAGGCTATTGTAGAGAGTTGATATTCACTGATGCTTAATTAGGTGACAAATTTTATTCTGCAATGGAAGTGATATATTTTGGATGTTTTTTTAATGGCTGAAAGCGAAGATTGAATAATTGGCATCTATTCCTAAAGAACTAGGAAACCTCAATTCCATAAACATTTTAAGAAAAAAACTAGAAATTATTGACTGTATAGGATTTTAATAGTCTTACCTGAAGGCAGATTGTGTGAAATCCTCCTGGTACTTCATAGTGGGGCTAATATCCTCATTAAACACATGTAGCTATTTGCATCTAAAGCTTTCCTTTATCTTCTTTGTCATCTCTATAAATTGATGAAACCTGGAATAAAATAGATGATTCCCCAAAGTAATACCAGGATATGCAATGCTGAATTTCATAAATAATCTTTTTTTCCCCTGCATCTCGGCACAGAAAATTTCCTGAAATATAAAAACACTATTCCCACATTTGATGTAAATAGAATACTCATGCATTTTAAATATTCTCAATATGCCACTCATTTAGTACTCTAAACAAATAGCGTGCTTCTCAAAATTCCATATTAACTCCAGGGAAAGGAGAAAAGGAGAAATTGTTTCCTCTGCAGTTATATACAGCATTTAAATATCACACAGGACTCTTTGAGAGTCACAGTTGCCTGTAGGATTTAACATCTCTCTTAAAGGAGCACCTTGGAGATGTATGCACGTAACAGGGATAAAGACTTCTTTTCTACATGTGCTAATACTGAATAGGAAATAGCGTATAATAAAAAGTACATAAATAATCCAGTTTTCTATAGCATTTAGCACAGCCAAAGGCTATGAGTCACAAGGAGGAAAATCTGAATATGGTCCCCTTGGCTGGATTCGGTCAGCTGAGTATATGCTCTGAGCATTTCAAAGTGAAAAATACCAGAAGTTCAGTGACATATTTGTAGGATGGAGCATTCATTTAAAAACCAGGAAAGAACAGATACTCTGATACCATTTGAACTATTTCTCTTGCTTCAAAGACATCATTTTACTTAATATAGAAACCCTAAAACATTTTGGCTAGAGGCAGGAATAAAAGATAGATGCCTGCCACTAGCGTTATTATTTATCTTTTGGTGCTATTATCCAGTGTGGTTAGATAAGTAGAAGTTTAAAATTTGGAATGTTTCTGGTAACAGAACTAGGAGAATTAATTTCTGTTTAATTAAAAAAACATGAGAAAAATCTGATTGCTATTGCTGTGTTAGCAAATCATCCCAAAATTAAGTGGCTTAAAACAACCATTATTTACACTCACTCATAATTTCTGTAGATTAGGTATTTGGGAGCATCTTAGCTGTGGAGTTTGGACTCGGCCTAGCCCTGGAGTTATCTTTGCTCTTGATCTCATGTAGCAAAAGCTTCTTTACTCATATATATCTAGTACCCGGGCTGAGAGCTGGATGCTGAAAGAGCTGGGGCTCATTGGTATCTCGGTCTCTCTAGGTAACTTCACCACATTGTTTCTCCACCAAGGCAATTGCGGGGCTTCTAGATTGCATGCATAGTGACCCAAGGTTCCAAAGACACATTTCCTGAGATAGAAAGCCAGATGAAAGCCATATGGCAGGTTTCAGGTTTCATCTTAAGAAAACCATGCAGCTATCTTTTGAAAATACGATCTACAAGAAGTTCATTCAGATGGAAAAATATAAATTATGTATAGCCAATTGAAAACAGATCTATATTTGACATAATATATCAGGAAATTCCCAATGCATGGAATACAGAAATGAAAATCATACCACCATAAGTCACTCTATAAGAAAAGATTGTCAATTCTTCTTTTAACATCAACTATTACTCAAACTAAAATAATATATATATAAATTGTGACTCTAATATAAAAATAAAAACTTCTGCATCATTGCAAAATAAATGATTGCCACAGTTAAAAAAAATTACAGCAAACTTGTAAAGTTGTAAGAAATGTTTACAGCTTCTATCATTGACAAAGATTTAATCCTTCTAATATTTAAAAATATTCTTAGATAAATAAGATAAAGACTAAAAACCCAATGGGGGAAATGGGAGAAGAAATAAAAGAATATTAGTGAAAATAACATATAAACAGTACTTAAACATAAGATACTGAATCTCATTTATAATAAAAGAAAGAAAATTAAAAGTATACTGAGAAACCCCCAATTCACCTATCAGACTGATACCATTCCAAAATGTATTAACATACAATACTGGTGAGGCCAATAAGAAATATGAATGTACTGCTTTTTGAAAGTGTAATTGTCTAGGAGGGCGTTTTGTCAATTTCTTTCAAAATTGCAACTGGCCCCACAATTTCACTTCAGGGAATATAGTTGTGGTAGCCAGAATTCTAAGAAGGATCCTAATGACCGATGCCCTTGTGTAATCACAGCCCCTTGGGTGTAGGCTAGACTTGTAACTTGCTTAACCAATAAATATAGTCAAAGGGATGGGCTATCACTCCTGTGATTGTGTAAGTTATAAGTCTGCTCTAAAAGGGATTTTGGAGGTATAATTAAAGCTCCCAATCAGTTGCCTTTAAGTTAATCAAAAGTGAGAATATCCTGAGTGGGACTGACCTAATCAGGTAAGCTCTTATCAAGTAAAAACAAACAAACAAAATAAAACAAAGAAAGCAAAGTGCAGGAACAATGCTGTGGTATACAACCAGTTATGTAACAGAAGGAATTATAGAAAAGGAATATAGATTTCTATTCCCTTGTCTAAATATAAAAAAGAACCTTTGAGCATAGCAAAAATAGTAGTAGTCATTTGTTATGGCATCTGGAAGATGGGATCTAATTTGAAAGAGGACAGTCATAGAAGGTAACTTTTTTACTGTTAATGTATTATTCAAAAAATTTTAATAAATAAATTTTATTTTAAAAATGTTAAAAAATGAAATTATGAATGTCAAAATCCATAATCAATTTTTAAAGAATACCACAATGCAGGAGAAATATATATTAACAAGGAACATATAGGCCAAGAAGATTCAAGAACATTAACGGTGGACAGAACAAAGCTAGAAGATTCAAAGTGAGGGTGAGGGTAAACAGATGGCTCACTGTGGAATGATCTAGTTTCGAGTACCAGAAATGGAGAGATACCTGGGATAATGAGAACCTGTCATTTCTGGAGGCAGTCAGGTATTGGTTGGGTCAGGTATAGGGCACGATGAGCCTGGTGACTGGATCAGAGAAAGAGTGGTCTATAGCAACCCTGTCGAAAGTCAACTCTGGTTTCTACCCAATCAGACAAACTCCTTTTTCATCTCTTAACTCCGATATTTCCAGTAGCACTATTTCTTTACTTGTTTCCAGGAAGCTTTTTTGCAAGTCACATGGTGTTTCCATGTCTTTGATGTAGATATTGCCAACACTATGGGACAATCCTGCTGATAACATCAGTGAATTCCCAGTGTCTGTCCTTGATGGATCTCACAGCTGCCTCTCTACTTAGCACTTCTAACCACTCACCTTTTATTGCCAGAGTGATCCTGACAGTATTTTTAGAAACAAACACAGGACAATGTAATATATAGATGATTTTATTGTTTGTTTAGTGAGAAGATTTAGGCCTTTAAGCAGGGAAACTATAGAGACATTTCAAAAGTGCTTTGCATTTTAAAAGCATGTCTGTGACTTCAGTATCGGACAAAGGTATTGCCATAATAATGGTATCTGCAGATCAGGTGCAAAGAATATGAATGAAAAATAATCCCTTTGGCTTATTCAGTGTGTGTCTCTAGGATCTGTTTCTATGTTGGGAAGCTGTGGGGAACAAGTCTGAAGCTGATGCTTTTGCACTTTATCTGGTACCATTAGAGGGCCAGCCACAGTCCCCCTCCCCCACCCCCAGGCAAGGGAACCCGGGTGTATTTTCACTCTTTCATTATTCATGATAATTCTCCACTCTTTAAGCTGCAACTTGGGAGTCATTATGCACTTTGGGGAGCTGTATTAGCTATAGCAGGCCTCTAGGGAATATGTAGAGTGCAGAAGCTGTAATTTACAAAATACCCTCTAGAAAAAGAAGCCAGGGAATGAAGCTCGGAAAGTGCTTCCTTTTCTGCACTGGAACTTATACACTGTGGGAATTAAACTCAACAACCTCATCATGACAAAAGAGCTTCATAAATAGATAGGAGTCTTTCTATTGTATAGAACAAGACAATGCAGGGACTCTCTTGTTTCCACATAAGCTATTGTTATAATGAACACAATTCCCATGGTTCTCCTAATAGTTGTGGAACAAGAATACTAGCAAGATCCTTTCCTGCTTGATAATTCTCAAGACGGATAAGCTTTACTTCTTCTATTCTCCTACCAGAATAAGTAGCCAATGAAGCCATGTGGTGATTTTTGTGAAAATTTTATTTTGGGGAGAGTAGATAATTGATGTGAAATCACTGAAACTTTGTCGTGTATATTTCCAGTGTATAGATTAACCTTCGCTAAGTTGATTGCTGCCGACAAGAGACAGGTCTTTCTTGTAGCTCTTGAGGCACTGCTTGGTTGCTTCCTGGTTTTGGTGATTATAAATGAAGCTTATATTAAAAACTGGAATGCAGGTATTTGTGGGAAATACATCTTCACATCAGTTGGGGTAAATACCTAGAAGCACGTTAGAGGCAGGAGGTAGAGGAACATTAGATATATCTTGGTAAGAACCACTATGCTTATTTCAAAGGGACTGCAACACCATATTCCCAACAGCAATGAAAGTTTCTGCTGCTATTCATCCTTGACACTATTTATTATTGTCACTTTTTGGATTTTAGCCATTCTAATAGATGTATAGTGGTGGTATCTCATTGCTATTTTAATTCAAATTCCTTAATAACAAATTATGGTGAGCATCTTTTCATATGCTCACCTGCCCTCTGAATATCTTCTTTGATGAGGTGTCTGTTCAGTTCTTTTGCCCATGTTTTACTTGGGCTTATTTTCTTATTGTTGAGTTTTAAGAGTTCTTTGAACATTTTGGATACCAGTTCTTTATCAGATCTGTGTTTTGCAAATATTTTCTCCCAACAGGTGACTTGTGTTTTCATCCTATTAAGTTTTGTTTGTTTGCAGAGAAGCTTTTATTTTTGGTAAAGTCCACATGATTATTTTTTTTCATGGAATGTGCTTTTTGATGTTTTATTTAAAAACAAACCCAAATGATTTCCTGTTTTCTTCTAGAAGTGTTCTGGTTTGTTTATGGGTTTTGTTTGTTTGTTTACATTTATCTATTATCCATTTGAATTAATTTTTTGTGCAAAGTTTTAGGTCTGTGTCTAGATTCATTGTCGTTGTTGCTGTTGTTTTAATGTGGCTATCTAGACAGTGCTAGTGCTTTCTTCACGTTCTGTATGCCTTTCACTTACTTTTCTTGTCATACTTCATTTGCTAAACTTCCAACACAATGTTGGCTAGGAGTGGTGAGAGGGAATATCCTTGTCTTGTTCTCGGTCTTATCAGGGATGTGTATATTTTCTGACCATTAAATGTCATGTTGGGTATAAGTTTTTTTGTAGATATAATTTATCAAATAGAGAAAGTTTTTCTCTATTACTAGTTTACTAAACTCTTTTAATTATAAATGGGTGTGAATTTTGTCAAATTCATATCCTGAATCAATTTATACAAGCATATGAGCCTAATAATTTGGTGGGCTGCATTAATTAATTTTTAAGTTGTTAAGCCAGACTTGCATACCTGGCAAAAATCCCACTTGGCCATGGTACAATTCTTTTCTGTACATTTTTGGATGTTTTGTTGAGGATTTTTACATCTGTATTCATTAGAGATATTTGTCTGTAGTTTTCCTTTCTTGCAATGGCTTTATCTGGTTTGGGCAGTAGGGTAAAGGTGGCCTCATGGAATGAATTAGGAAGTGTTCTCTGTGTTGTATTTTTGGTAACAAATTACAGAGAACTGGAATAATTTCTTCCTTAAATGTGTGGTAGAATTCCTCAGTGGTATTATCTGGGTCTGGTGCTTTGCTTTCTTTTTTGAAAGGTTATTAATTATTGATTCAACTTGTTTAATAGATACAGTCTATTTAGAGTATATATTTCTCCTTGTGTGAATTTTGGTAGTTTGCATCTTTTAAAGAATTGGTCCATTTCACTTAAGTTCTCATATTTGTGGGTATAGAGTTGTTTATAGTATTCCTTATTATCCTTTTGTTTTGTTTTGAGACAGAGAGAAAGAGAGAGAGAGAGCACATGTGTGGAAGGGAGAGGGATAGAATCCCAAACAGGCTCTGCACTGAGCCTGAGACAGAGCTCAGTCTCACGACCCTGAGATCATGACCTGAGCCAAAACCAGGAGTTGGACACTTAATTGACTGAATCACCCAGGAGCCCTTCCTTTTTATCTTTTAAATGTCTATGGCATCAGTAGTGATAATTCCTCTTTTATTTCTGATATTACTAAATTGTGTCTTCTCTTCTCTCTGTTATTGTAAGCTTGACTAGAATTTTGTCAATTTTATTGATCTTTTCAAAGAATCAGCTTTTGATTTCACTGAATTTCTCCACTGGTTTCCTGTTTTCAATTTCATGAATTTCTGTTATAATTTTTATTATTTCTTTTTTTCTACTGGCTTTAGGCTTATAGTTTCCTATGATAGAGGATTGGAGTGTTGATTAGGTCCTTCATTTATCCTAATATATGCATTTGATGCTATAAAATTCCATCTACCCACTGCTTTTGCTGCAGCTACACATTTTCATAAGTTTTATTTTCATTTACTTCAATTTTTAAAAATTTCTCTTGAGACATCTTCTTTAATCCATGTGTTATTGAGAAATGTGTTGTTTAATCGAGAAATGTCTGGCAATTTTCCAGCTGTCTTTCTGTTATTGATTTGTAGTTCAATTCCACTGTGGTCTGAGAACATAGCTTGTAGGATTTCTATTTTTTAAAATTGTTAAGCTGTGTTATATGGACTAGAAGTGGTTTATTTTAGTGAGTGTTCTAGGTGAGCTTGATAACAAACAGCTTGTATTCAGCTGTTGTTAGGTGGAATATTCTATAAATATCAATTAGATCAAATTGATTGATAAGTGCTGCTCAAGTCAATAATATCCTTAATAAATTTCTGTGTGATTGATCTATTGATTAGAGGGGTGTTAATATCTCCAAGTATAATAGTGGATTTGTTTATTTCTCCTTACATTTCCTTCAGCTTTTGCCACACATATATTGATAGTTTTTGTTAGGTACATACATGTTCAAAATTATTATGTCTTCTTGGAATGTTGACCCTTTTATAATTGTTTAATGCACCTCTGTATTTCTGAAAATTTACCTGGTTCTGAGGTCTGCTTTATCTGAAATTAATACAGCTATTCCAACTCTCCTTTGATTAGTGTTAGCGTATTATATCTTTTTTCATCCCTTTGATTTTAATCGATCTGTGTTTTTATATTTGAAGTGGATCTTTTAGACACATCTAGTGAGGTCTTGCTATTCTGATGGCTTTGATCTTTATTTAAAACACTTTAAGCGGTTACTGACATAGTTGGATTATTAATTACTATATTTGTAACTGTTTTCTATTCATTGAACAGGTTCTTCATCCTTTTTTTTATTCCTTTTTTACCTTTTCTGGTTTTAATTGAAAATGTCATGATTCCATTTTATTTCCTCTCTTAGTATATTCATTATCCTTTAAAAATATTAGTAGCATTCCTAGAGCTTGAAATGTACATTTGCAATTTACCTAAGTCTGCTTTCAAGTAGTCTACACTACTTCAAGGGTGGTGCAGGTTCCTATAAATGTGCTTCTAGCTCCTCTTTCCAAACCGTTATTACTTTGCTGTCATTCATTTCCTTTATCTGTAAGCTATAATCACCTATCTGTATGCTACAATCACCTAATAAATATATTGTTGCTATCATTACTTTGACGACACAGGTATCTATTGATCAGTTAAGAATTAGAAAAAAATTATTTTACTTTTATTTATGTTTCAATGTTCTTTCGTTGATGGAAATCAGAGCTCAACATTTTTCTTTTCAAGAACTTAACGATTCTTGCAGGACAGGTCTTTTTTTGGCCAAAAATTACCTTATATTTTATTTGTCTGAGAAAATCTTTATTTCTTCCTCCCATTTGAAATATTGCTAAACATAGAATTCTAGGATGGTGTGTTTTCTTTCTCCCAACACATTAAATATTTCACTCCATTCCTTTCTTGCTTGCATGGTTTTTGATATGAAGTCAGCTATATTTTTTATCCTTTGCTCTCTATAGACAAGTTCCTCACTGCTGCTTCTTTTACGATTTTCACTTTGCCTTTGGTTTTCTGAACTTTGAATATGATATGGGCAGATACAGATTTTATGATATTTATCTGGCTTGGTGTTCTCTAATCCTCACTGATATGTAGTTTGGGATCGGTTATTATTTTCAGAAAAAATCTTCTCTGATCTTCAAATGTTTCTTCTTTCTTTCTGCTATTTTGAGTACACTAATGTCACACTTTGTTCCACGGCTCTTGGATATTGTGTTCTGTTTTTTAAAATTATCTTTTCTCTTTGCATTTCAGCTTGGAAAGTCTCTTGACATATTTTCAAGCTTACTGATGATTTCCTTGGCTATGCCCACTTGTAATGATCATTCCATCAAGGGCATTCTTCATTTCTCTTATAGTGACGATTTCTAGCATCTTCTTTTTTTTTTTCTTAAAGTTTTCAGTTATTTATTATCTGCTTACTCTAACCATCTGTTTTTGCATGTTATCTGCTTTTTCTAGCACAGCCAGAATCTGTTAATAATTAGTTTAAATTTTCTATCTGATAATTCCAAAATCTGTATCATATCAAAGTCTGATTCTGTTATTTCCTTTGTATCTTCTGTGTGTTTTTCTTGCCTGTTAGCATGATTATAATTTCTTGTTGAGAGTTAGACATTATGTATCAGGCAAAGGGTCTGAGGTAAATTGGTCTTATTTTGAAGTTTTATGTTTGCCTGGCTAGGGGTTGGGCTATGTTATATGTGCTGTAAATTGAAGTGACATAGGTTTCAAATTCCTCGAGGGTCCTTATTTTTATCTCTCTTCTTGTCTTTGGGCTTGTCTAAGAACTTCTTAAACAGAGTCTGAACCTTACAGCTCCTACAGCTACAATCCATTTTTATTACATTGGATCCCTAATGATGTGTTGATTAGGTATGGGAGAGAGAAGGGTTTCTAGAACCTTATGATTAAATCTCAGTGATTTAGTGAGCCTGTGTCCATGGGCTGTGACTTTCACAAAGTGTTTCTTATCTTCCTGTCCCCTTAGGTGAGACAGGAAGGCTAGACAGTATTGGTCAGGGATAAATGCCCTTCCCCTAGTGGCATAAGGTTCTGTTAAGGTCTTTCCGTTTGGAGAATAAGGCTTTATTATAGACAATGCTCTGGGAGTATTTCAAAATTGCTACTTCTACCCTCCCACTTCCAGAGACTTTTCTTGACTCTTCATCATGATAACCCGATGGGGTACCTGGAAGTAAAACCTATGAGATGGGGGGCTCCATCTAAGACTGTAGGTCTCCAGGAATTTTTCCCTTTAACACACAAGCCTCTAACATTTTATCAAAATTACCATTAAACGTCTCTACCAGTTAATGACTTCAGTGGCTTCTACTTCAGGTTTGTTAATCTCAGCTATGGTTTTCTGTGTTTGCCTGTTCCTTTAGATTTGGGGGAGTCCAATTTGCCCCACAACTTCTACTTTTTGATTAGTACAAGGAAAATCATTGACTTTTAATTTTTTTTTAGTTTTTTTTGGGTTTTTTGTTGTGGTAAGGATGCGGGTAGCACTTTCTAAGCTCTTCACATGTTGGAGATGAGACTGGAAGAAACAGGTACTTGTCTTGAAGAAAAAAGGTTTCCTTTAAATGTTTAGTCCCTTTTAACTACCCTTTTATTTTTCAGTCTTTTCTTTGTCCCAATACTGAATTTTATGAAGATATTTTTACATTCATATTTTGACAAATGAAGGCCATGACCCTGTGGGCTTGTGAGGACATTTGCTCAGAGGAAGTTCACAGACAGAGTTGCTATCCTTGAAAAGTCAGCACATCTGATTTGGAAAGGGTTCCAAATTGGAGAGACCTCAGAAAGTGGAGTTATGGAGCACAAAATATGCACTATAACTTAAAAAAATTAGCCTTACATCTTCAATGATCATATTTTCTGAATAAAGACTTAGAACATGCAGTGAATTAACCAAATAATAGCGTACCTGCCCAGCATTCAAAAGCTCATGTGCCTACAGGGACCAAGCAGGTAACATCAATCTGCTACTCACTCAAGTAGTACCGGGAGTAAGGGAAGGGTGGGAGGAACTAACAGACAGAAATGCCACATTAACACATTTAAATAAAAAAAAAATCAGCCAAAGAAAAAATGCATCTGTGGGCTCTGCACAGGATAATGACTACCAGTTTTTCATTTGTTATGTATGCGGCTGATTTATTTATTGGGTTTCTGCCATGTAGGCTCAATAAAATGAAATATTTTAGATGAGAAAATAGGAAATTTCATCTATGACAAGGGATTATTATGCTTTCAGGAAGGAAAGTGGATTTTTCTGTTTTCTTGTATGCACAGGAATTTGCTACTGAACTGATTTTCTTATACGTGTAGGCAAGAAGATTAAAAGAAATGCCATCCTAAAGTATATGCTTGGTGGCCAGATACACTTTAAGAATTTCTATTGTAAGCTTATTGTTATACTCTTCAATATCTCCTGGAGGCAGCTCAATGCAGTTCCAGGAGCAAGAAAAGAATTTTAGAAAACAATTGGCCAATATAATAATTAGAATTAAATTATTCATCATGTTTGACCTGGTAATTCTACTTTTAAATTTATCCTTAGGAGCTAATATAAAATACAAACCAATATTTATGCAAAGATGTTCCTTGCCTATAAAACAAAGGATATGCACAAATAACAACAATCTGAATATAAGTAGATAAAGCTATGAAATATTAAAATGATTACATATAATTTGATGCAGACATTAAAATTATGTGGGCCAAGAAACAATAACACAGGAAAATACATAAGTGTATTTAAAAAATGAAAATGTATTTGTGGAACTCTAAAACAGGATGTATTAAAAAGGAAAAACATACTAAAGTTTAAACACTATTACTGTGGGTTCAGTGGCATCTGAATCCTGTCTTATTTTCTATCATATTTCTTATTCTCTTGTCTATATTTTCTATCATAAACAGAAAGTACTTGTATGATTAGGGGGAAAAAAAAAAACAAAACAAGTCCTAAATACCAATGTTGGCATATTTCCTCAAAAGATTTCATAACCCCCAGATATTTCCTATGATACTTTTAAAAAACTTGCTAAAATTAACAAAATTACATCATTCATTAATTGAAATTCCTTTTCACTAAAATGGAAAACAAAATGGTTATTTAAATGACTGTCACTTGGAGGAAAGCCACAATCTGGAAATTGGGCTAGTATAGGCGCAGAAGTTAGCAATGGCAGTCAGGGAGGGATAACTTGAAAACAGGGGTGCTCCAAACCTGGGAAGCTGGAAGTGGCACTGTAGAGAGAGACCACCTGTTTCTCCAGCCTGGCCAGGGAATGAGTTTGGTGACGTCTATGACCAGCAGTGATACAATTGATAAGGATAGCAGAATGGGAGGCTTCTATTTGAGAAGGCACAAATCCACACTTCAGCAAAGTAAAAATGCAGCTAGCACTGGGGAGAAACCAACCAGTTCACTCTCAAGGGGAGAGGACTTGGTGATGCCAAGGGTGAGGTTAAGTATAACTGATGAAAGTCTAGCTTCTGCATCAGGAGAAGAGATGGGACTGGGTGGGGGGGGGGGGGGCAGGCACCTCAGTAGTTCTACTCAGGGGGGAATTTCGCTGCCTTGTGTTTCCCGGACTTCTTAATTTCCCAAGACCCTGATAGCATTTCAAGAAACTCATAGCCAGTGTTACTTTTCCCTTTAATCCCAGAGAAGTTTCATACAACATTGATAAATTTCCCAGTGTGAGGTCAAATTCTCCCCTATGCCTTGAAATATGTTTTATATTTTCCACTTATCCACATACATTTCACAGTGATAATTTTAAGAATACATAATATTCTATCAGGTTGATGTAACATTATATATGTAATATATATTACATATATATGTGTATACACACACACACGTGTGTGTGTGTGTGTGTGTGTGTGTGTATAAAATCCTGATGTTGGGCGTTTACATCGTTTTCCAATATTTTATCTTTAGAAATAGTTACTAAGATTTTTTTTTCACTTGTGGAACAGTTTCCATTTGATAAATTCGTAGGAATGGAAATGCAGGATTTCTCTTGATTTGATTTGTTGCTCACTCTCTAAAATGCTTCTAATAATTCATAAAGACATCATAATAAGGAGGTTCCAATTTTGCTCCATGTCCGCTCTCTTAGCTCGAGCTGCCATAACAAAATACTGCAACTGGGTGGCTTAAACAACAGAAATTTATTTATTTCTTACGGTTCTGGAGACTGGAGGTCCAAGGTCAGGGGGCCAGCAGGCTTGGTGTCTGGCGAGGGCTCTCTCTTTGGGTTGCAGATGGCCTCCTCACTGTCCTTATATGGCCTTTCCTAGGTGAGTGTAGGGTGGAAGGGAAATAGAAAACCTGGGGTGAGTAAGCAAGCTTTCAGGTGTCTCCTCTTATAAAGCATTAATCCCATCATGAGGGCCCCATATGGAGGATACAAGTGACCTCTACTCATCTTAGGTTTTCTGCTGGGACTCTAACAAAATGAAAGATTAATAAGAGAAAAACAGTTTATTAGCAGATGCAGTGCACATCACACGGGAGAACCCAAACCAAAAATGACTCAAAATGATGACTTAGAATTACAGCTTATATAGTACCTTCAACAAAGAGCAATACATTTGTAGAGAAGCGACAGGAAAAGGAAAGGAGTTGTAGGCTTCCAAGGGTGGCAAGTTGTGGGAAGGTAAATGTATGGGATGAAAGTAATGGAGTTCAGATTTGTTTCCAGATTCTTATGAGGCCATCTCTGGGCTGATAAGACTCAGTCTCAGTCTTCAGTAAAAGGAGAATTTCTACCTTTCCTTCAGACAGAAAAGGAGGAGCTTTTTTTCCATTAGCTATTTCTTAGCTGCTTTCAGCATAAAATATTTTTTATGTCCAAGAGGCATATCTGGGGTGACATTCTGGTTTCCCTCTGCCCCATTTTCACAACCTCATCTAAAGCTAATTACCTCCCGAAGGCTCTATATCTGAATACTACCACACTGGGGATGAGTGTTTTCACCTACGAATTTTGGGGAGACACAATTCAATCCATAGCACCCCCTGGTGGCATGGTGTTTTCTTATTTTTTGATGAATTTTGTGCATATGAAATGATGCTGCATGAAGACTCTCCAAGCTTTACCTTCATTCCTTCCCACCATCTTTCTCTCTGTAAATTTGCCTTTACTTATAATCACTTGGCAAATATCTATTTTATTAGGAACATTTTGTAGAGATGGACAATCAACCATGAATGAATGAAGTCCCTGCCCTTATGGAGCTTATATTAGAGAATGGTAGGAAAATACGAAAAATATACAAGTCAATAAAGAAGATAATATCAGACAGTGGTAAGTGCTACTAAGAAAAATGAAAGCGGAGTGAACATAAATCATGTTAATGGGAAGTTCAAAGTCCTCATTTAAGAGCTCTGGAAGAGTTGGGGAGGACAAGGCAAGGCATTAGTAAGTCAAGGTTCAAGAGAAAGTTATTATTAAGACGACTGTTATTAAACGAGGCTGTTCTGTCCAAGTATTTTGTTATTTTATATGGTTATCAGAAATGTGCTGGAGTTGGATATAGAATATAAAACACAGTTGAAACAGTCATCTAGTTTTGCTTGATCCTTTGACAAAATGCTTCTTTTGTCATTGAGAATTTAATTTTATCTTCAAGGTTCTGAGACTTTGGTAGACCTCTGAACATCTGAAAAAATTTTCCCCAAAGATAAAGATTTTAAGTTGCTTCTCTTCAAATCCAAGCTACTGTGATTTTAGGAGTCCTACTTCTGAAATCTACTAAGATTTCCAAGGTGCCATTTAGATAATGGACATGCATATCCTGTTTTTAAAAATGGCAGTGTTAAAAGGGAGACAACAGGCCCCAAATGGAGTCATTTGTGCTAAGGCCCACATCACAAAACCAAGACTTAATACCTAAGCTAATTACAGTTTCAACCTCTCCTAGGAGTGGAGTCTTGAACTAGTCCATCTGTGTATCACCTGGTCAGCACTAATGAAATCATCTCCCTTCAAAGGCTCCTCAGTTCCCTAAAGGAAGGTGACCTTGCCATGAACAGTTCCCTTTGCTAGTGAATTCCTTGTCCTGCTCCCTTCTGCCTATAGAAGTCTTTCATTCTGTACAGCTCTTCAGAGCTCTTTTCTATCTATTAGCTGGGATGTTGCCCAATTCATTAATTGTTGAATAAAGCCAATAAGAAGATCTTTAACATTTACTCAATTGAATTTTATTTTTGTTGTTCTTTTCTTTTTTAACAGAAAGAAGGAAGGGTTCATTAGGAGATCCTCTGCAGAGATTGTGTTGTCAGGAAAGTACATCCGAAGAGCTTCCAAATAGTCCACAATTTTAAAAAGTGGAAGGAAAAGAAAATTAAAATCACTACCTCATTTTTCTTTGTTGTTGTTTGGCCAGCCCTGGAAAAAGAATTAGAATGCGTGTTGCATATTTAAAAGCTGCTCAGAAAATGGATCTTAAAAGTTCTTATCACAAGGAAAAGAAACTTTTATAACTATGTATGGTGACGGATGGTAACTAGACTCACTGTGGCAATCATTTCACAACAGAAACACATATTGAATTGTTATGCTGTACACCTGAAGCCAATATAATAATATTAATTATCCTTAAGTAAAAAAAGAAGAGAGAATGTGTCTAAGTGTAAACCATTTAGTCTGTATTATCTGTTCCCTTCTGCTCCTCTTTTACGGCACCATCACAGCGTTCTCACAGTCCCGTTTCACCGGGCCAGTTCTGGTGGTGAACAAAGGAAGATGAGGCAGAAATGAGAGTCAGTATGATACGATATGATTTCAACAGCGTAAAAAAGTTAATATACATATAGATATGGATATGGATAGATATAGAAACAAATGGATTACTTTCTCACATCTAGATATTGTCTGAAATTAATTTAATGTGAGAGAAACCACTTCAGATCCCCAGCCCACTGAAGGGTTAATTCCAAGTGAGAATGTTTACATAGATTCTGATTTAATGGTTCCCTCCAGACATCTTTCAATTTATAAGGAGAAAGGTAAAAATGCAAATAACTTGATGCAGGAACTAACTAAGCTAATGGTACGGTGGCCTTTGGGCGCCATCAGTCCTCTGGTTTTGGTGGGCGATTGCAGCACTTCCTAATATTATTTTAATTTAGACGTCTTACTGGCCAGGACCTGTTCTGAAGAGTTAGCTGTGGATACTGCCTGTCCATTTTTAATTTGTTTTTTCTACTTTGCTTCTTAGCATTTGAATTTGAGTGTGTGATGGAAGAAAAGCAAGCTTTCTTTTGATGTAGGGTCTGGGGCGCCCGGAACAAAACAGGAACAAGAGAAAAAAAAGTAGATACACATGTGCATCTCATACATACCAGGGAGGCCTCACAAGAAACACAAAGACCTAAAGAAATTAGAAACTGAACAGCTTTTATACTAAGCTGAATGAAGAGTAATAAACTGTGAAACTAGGGCAGTTGACGGTGGAAAAGAAACTAAGAAGATAAGGGTCAGTTTAACTGATGCCTGTTTGCAGATTCCTCTGGTACTATCTCTGGGCTGATGAAGAGTCTGAAGTCCTCTCCCATAGGAAGACTTCAAATCTGGTCTTCAGGCAGAAAAAAGAGAAGACAGAGCTCTTCCTGCACTGGCTGTTTTTAACTATCCGCAGCTCAAAATAATTTTTGTGAAAGAGGCATATTTTGGGGTGACATATTCTGGTTTCTTTCAAGAGCACTGACACAAATTTATTCATTCATCAGGGAGCAAACATTTCTCAAATGCCTACCAAAGGCGCATGGATGGCAAACTGAGGGACAGAAAGAGAATTCAGATGTGATCCCTGCCTTTAGTAAGCTCAGACTTCTAGAAGTGTGTTTTAGAGAGACACTGAGTTTTCTTTGTAGGTGAAGAGTTTGCAAATAGTAGCTGCTTATCCCTCTCCACCTTTTTATATATTCTACCCTAAGAAAGGTAGAGTGACCACCTGTTTGGATAATTCAGAACCTATGGGAGGAATCTGGGTATACCTGGTTCAGTTTTACTTTCCTTGTGAAGCAAGCTAAACACACTGTTTCATTATTAAAAAAAAAAAACTTGGTTCTCGCTCCATTTGCAAACCTCAGTAGTCTCTATTAACTAACAGAGGTGCTATTTTGGTATTCCAAACTTCTGTTTTATCTTATTTCTGAATCTCTGAAAAATTTTTATTGAGTTCCTTTTATAACTCCAATAGAGCATAAAAAACGAAATGCATTTAAATTATATTTCAAAACCAACTTGAGACGTGTCATGTAAAGGAAACAGATACAGTCATCTGAGAATTTAAAAAGGCCGTCTGTTTTCTGTTGATGACATTAGGAAAGGTGGAATTTGAACTTGGATTTAAGTAGGGGTAATATCTTACCATCAAGGTAAGAGCTATAATACGTGCAGAGTCAGGAAATCCCAAATAAATGCAGCACGGAGGACAGAGTGATTTGGATTGGCTGCAGCATACAGCAAGTCAAGAACTGTGAGAAATTGCGTTACTTGCCAATGATTGAGAAGCTATAACTTCAGGCTAAAACGATTAGCTTTATTCTGTTGGAATATGAGAACCATTGAAGGAAAATTTAAGAGTCAGGAAGTAGCATGACCAAAACCTTTTTGATAAAAATAATTTGGGAGTTACAATACATGTCATCTGGGCTTCCCTGCTTCCATGCTAGCTGTGTCCTGATTCTGAATCTTGATTCTACAGACCCTTGAGAAACCAAACGCCATCCAATGATTCCTGAAATTTCTGGGAGCTTAATCCTCATTCTCTACCCTGTCTCCACACTCCCCTAGCCACACATATTGCCTTGACTGTATCAGTAGTGTGTAGCATAGACCATTATTAATTTCCATGAAAAAGGACTGACCATAAGGCTATGCCTTGCATGAATTTAGCAACACTGAAGGGAGAACTCATTTCCGCAAATGTTTGAGGCTTTCCACCACACTCCCTGCTTCACTCTCCAGCATCTCTTCCCTCCCACATGCTTCAGGAAATCTATATCTCACAAAGCTGTTCAGGCCCTGAAGGCTGAAGATGGCATTTACCCCCAAAATTCAAACTTACAGAAAAGTTGAAAGTATAGTACAATGGACATCCATGTGCCCTTGTTAATATTTTGTCTGTCTGTCTATCTATCTATCTATCTATCTATCTATCTATCTATCTATCTATCATCTATCTATCTATCATCTATCTATCATCTATCTATCTATCTATCTATCTATCTATCTATCTATCTATCATCTATCTATCATCTATCTATCTATCTATCTATCTATCTATCTATCTATCTATCATCTATCTCTATCTATTTTTTTACCAAGCCATTCAAAAGTTGATGATCTCATGATACTTCATCCTTAAATATTTCAGCATGTACATCTAAAAATAAAGACGTTATTTTGTAAAATCAAAAGTATTCCTGTCTTTGTAAATTAGCATTCTTTTAAAAGTATCACACTGTCCACATTTACATTTTAAATTGTTCCTCAAGTGTAATTTTGTTAGGCTGCTTTTTTAGGTTTTATCTTTATTATTGGTTTTCGGCAATTTGATTCTACTAAGATCGTGTTGTGTGGCTTTCTTTGTGTTCAGTTTGCTTTATTTTCTTTGACTTTATTGGGTCTGCGGATTTGTCTTTTTCATCAGATTGGGAACAGTCTCAGCAATTATTTATTTAAATGGTTCCTAATACTTAAGAAAGAAATACAAACCTCCTTTCACACATATGGAATACTGCTTGATGTTTAGGCCACAGGGCACTGAGAGACACATTGAGAAAGTTCTGAGAAAACACAAGGGAGAAGACAATAATGCTGATTTAATAACGGAAAAATCAGATTTCCAAGACTGACTGATTCCTACACAAGGAGGAAAGCTAATACCAGTCCTAAATATGGCTCATTACATATACCAAGTAGACCAAACAGCCAAATGAAATTACTGACCAACCTCTAAAATATATAGTGTAATTGCGTACTGAGAATCTCAAATAGGTTTGAGGCGCTGCATGATTGAGATCTCACTCATTCCCTCTAGCTCCAATTTCCTAAATTAGGGATCATTTCATATATAAAGGTATCATAACAGGCCAAACAGGCTCAAAGCTTGGAAATAAGCTTGAAATAAGCTTGGAAAAAGGGACAAAAATATTATGCTTCGATAGGATGAAATGATAGACAATATATGTGGTTTATATCAATTCCCAAGCCAATGGCATTGTTCCTGGAAAATCTATTACATAAATAATTGAATAGTTATTAAGCTTTTAAAAAGTTTATACCATAATCTTAAAAATCTAGTAAGTAAGCTTATAGTAATTACAGGGAGCTATTATACACATGGGTTGTTCGAACTGAAATACCCTGTACTCATCATGGGTTTTATGTGCATGCCACAAAAACTGAATATGGCTGATACATACAAGAAAATTATTTAAAAGCAGAAGTGCAAAGGACGTTGTAGAATCCATGGTCACAAGCATGCCACAGATCATTAGGGCAAGGACAATGGCATCGTCACTGCTGAGCACCACATGCTGCAGGCTGTACCACTGTTACCACACTTTTGCCATTCACATTTTTTAAAAAGATTTTATTTATTCATTTGAGAAAGAGAGATAGGGAGAGAGCGAGAGAGAGAAAGAGCATGAGCAGCGGGGAGAAGGAGAAGCAGACTGCCCGCTGAGCTGGTAGCTTGACTTGGGGCTTGATCCCAGGACCCTGGGATTGTGACCTGAGCCTAAGGGAGACACTTAACAGACTCATCCACCCAGGTGCTCCTGCCATTAACACTTTTGAATCACAAAACGTTTGTTCCAATTTATACTCTAATCAAGACTGTACATCTTACTCATTTACTTTTTTTGTCACTCTCATTTACTTTTGATGTATGAGTTCTCAAATGACCTCTACAAATCCAGAATGCTACGACTTTATACGTCTTGTATGTTATGATACCAGGAATCAAGTGTCTTTCGTTCTTGAGTCATATCTGCCCCTAACAGCTATGCAATGTTGGAAAAAGCAATTTTATTTTACACTAGGTTAGGATATCAGAGAATGAACAGGAAGGCAAGGTAATTTGAACGTTTATTTGAAGCAGGAATAAGCCAGGTAGTCAGACTAATATTGGGATTGTCTACTTACAGAGAGTCTATTTATGCCACTAATTCTTATCTCATGTGATCCTATTCAACAAATTTTTAAATTAATATTGTCATATTTACTTTTATAAATATGAGATTCACATATTCTGAATTCCTTCTGTACAAACCCCACACATTTTAAGTGATGTGGACGTTATTCAAAAACAATGATTGCAGTATTCTCAAGCACATGTATTTTTACAATACCATTCTACCTCTTGGACTGCCTACCTCTAAGACCCATGTAATCCATCCCCACTAAAGAAAGGATATTGGTCACATCCATCACCACCTTTCACTTGTATCACCTACAGCCAGAGAGAAGGGGTTTGTCTCTATCTGCTGTTAATCTTTATAAATGGGATAGTCTCCTATGGATGCAAGTGAGTGGATGGACTTGATGACCCACTGTTTATGCAGGCTCAGAAATACACATTTATTAGGGTTAGAAGAGGAAATGTTAGTTTATGTACCAGAAACTAGAGCTGTGAGGAAATCCTTTCAGTATAATATCCAGACTTTTGAGTTTGTAGGACCAAATATCTGCCAAAAAGAAAAAGGGGGCTGGGGAAGGGAGATAATTTAGCTTTCTCACTCCCAGTAATGGCTTGTCTTTTATGTTGGGAGAATAGAGAGTTAGCAACGTGAGGTACGTCATAAGTGCCCTGAATTGTAGCATTGTTTTTGTTGTTGTTGTTGTTGTTTTTGTGGGTTTTTTTGTTTTTGTTTGTTTGCTTTTTGCTCTTTCTTTCTTTCTTTCTTTCTTTTTTTTTTTTTGCTAGCATGGTACTCTGCTAGCTCATTGACCTACAGCCATTTGTGATTCAAGGTACTTTTAATATGAAAAAGTCAGGGAAAGAAATTATTCAAATAAACCAAAAGAGGTGCAAAATGTATATACATATTGCTTGGCCCGCTTTGATTCATTTATTTTATCAATCAATAAAATTATTTATTAGGCTTCTATTCAATATTCTGGGTCTTCCATATTCTAGTCTATATTCTACTCTATGTCCTATATTATGGTCCAGGGAATAATTTAATGTATGAAGTAGACACACAAGCAAAGCATTATAATAAATGATAGCCTGGGAAGTTTAATAGAGGGTGTCCAAAAAGTCTTGAAGCAGTTCTAAGCTTTAATAACTTCAGAAGGATAAACAACACAAACTTATAAAAATAATCTGAAAATTTCATCATTTCAAGTTCTTACAGATTTATTTAGTTTTGTGCATTTTATGTAATAAATTTTTAACTTTTTTGCTTTGGTCCATCTGATTAAAAATAGCACAGGCTGACTAAAAAATTAAAGTTAAAGCTTTTATGAGTATATACATAATTGAAATGGTAAACTTTCCAACTGATGTTTATTTTGTTTGTAACATTTATGCTTATGAAGTTAATAAACTTTAGAACTACATAAAACTTGTTGACACCGACTACATTAAAGAGGTGCACAATGTACTTTAGAAACATAGAAGGGCAGGCTGTGTAGATGCGGTGAGTATTAGAAGACAAGGAACTAGCAGAATGAATTATGGAGAGGATATTATGAATACAGATGGTATGAGAACAGACAGAAAAATAAGGACAATCTGAGTGTGACACACAGCCAGTCCTCACATTCACAATGTCGGCTCCTATTTCCTTCCTATTCCCCTTCATTCATTGAAGATCTCTCTCTAGTCCAGCTTCGTTTCCTATCACATCCTTCGCCGTCATCTTCAATGCCTTCACCACCTACGTTGATGATGTAACCAATACAGAATTTTTCTCTAGTTACCCTTCACTACTTTCTACCTCTACCACCAAGCTCACACACATTTTGGGTATTTTCATGGCCAAAAAATGTACCCCCTCATGAGCTGTAATCTCTTTTCTGACCACCACTTCTTTTCTCCCTGACTGCGTGCTCAAAAAGACCCAGGAGACTTTTTTTTGGTAATCTTTATGACCTCAGGGAGGCATGTAATCAACTAACCCCTCAAATTTATCCGTTCAGAATGTCCACCATTTGGGGCACCTGGGTGGTTCAGTCAGTTAAGCGTCTGCCTTCAGCCCAGGTCATGATCCCAAGGTCCTGGGATCAAGCCCCACATCAGGCTCTCTACTCAGCAGGGAGCTTGCTTCTCCCTCTCCTCACCACTCATGCTCTCTGTCACTATTTCTGTCTCTCTCTCTCAGATACATAAAATCTTTTAAAAAAATGAAAATGTCAGGTATATTTTTAAAAATTTTGACCAACATTCCACTACTGCTTCTAATTTTATAAATTTAGGTATCTTATATTTTCATTTAACAGAAAAACAACAATACAGGCTTTAGTTACTGCAAAAATTCACTTATTGTACATCTATAATGTGAGTAGTTTTTAAAACTAAGACACACTGTATATATACCAATATATATTTGCTTTTTAAAGAAAAAATCGTGTGCCCTACATAGAAGACTTGTCTAAAATGGAATTTGTCTGTGTATTTTGGTAACAAAAATGTTAAATTTTGGGTGTTATAGGATCCTAAATCTGGAATTTTATATACTCTCTTTGGGGTCAAAACAGATAACCGGAAGAGTGGGCAACAAACAAGTATAGTCCACAGTGATAACTCAGGTCAAAACAAATAATTGACTCTTGTGATAATGAATTTAACTATTTTAAAACCAAAAGACAGTCAGGAAAGTTAAGGCAGGATCCAAGGAAAAAGCAAAGCAGGACTGAGTGTAAACCCAAGTCCCAGTCAAACCTCAGCCATTAAAGTCCCATCAATATTTTTAGCTGCTTATAACCATCTGAGACTAATTCTCAATGTCTGCAGAGAGTTTATTGTCTTTTGCATGGTAGCTTTTTAAAGCAGTTAACACAGATACATCATTTGCGTGACCTTCAAGAAATAATCTTTTATAACAAGGCCTCCCCTGAGATTAAAAAAAAAAAGTTCTATTGATAAGATAAATAATCCTACCTTATTTCTGCTCTAAGTTTAATCAATTTCCCTATTGAGTATGAAAATATTTTGAATTAGTCATAGTGCCTTTAAGATCATGTTACCTCTCACTTCTTTACGCGGCTGTGATCAATCAGTATCTTTTAGTAACACACATTCTCACACTGAGGAATTCTGATGAGACAGGATAGGTAATGAAGGTCAGTAAAGAATTGTACACATGCTAGATGTTAGCTATCATGAGGTTGCTATCAGGATACATGTTATTTATTTTTATGATTGGACTATTTTGATGGAGTGGCAGGGAAAGGTCAATATTTTGTTTCTTCACTACTATCTCCAAATACTTTAGAATTATTACTTATGTGTATTGGTTATATTTCAAAAAAGTAAACCATTTTAATATAAGTTTCAAAAGTTTTGCATTAGAAATAAATCTGTGGAGTCCCACTTCCAGTAATGGCAGGGTATTTCATATCAGATCACCATCTGCCAAAAACAATGAAAAACACTAAACAAAATATTTCTTTAAAAATCCAAGGACACTGGAGAGTGGCCAAATGTAAGCAAATTCTAGAAGGGAGGCAACACTTGGACTTTCCTGGTTTAGTAGCTTTCTGTCTGAGAACACGGGGAAAGCTTCCCTGTTTTATGAATTTTCATCTAGGTGCAGATCCCAGTTTTGCCCTGAGGGCTCGAGAAAAAGAATATCACATTCCTACTGCTTAACGAATGCTAGTATAGTGTTCACCATGACCACAACAGCTGCAAAGTGAAACATAAACTCTGTCCAGCGATCTGGTGACCTATGCAGGAAGCATGTGTTTCCAGAAAACACAGCTAAGTTTAACAGAACTGAACAGAGATTTTAGCATCTGCCTACTGCAAGAGAGAAAGAGTTTAGAGGTTGAATTAGAAAATGTTAACACCCTGATGAAAAGAAAAAAAACATCAATCTATAGAGCATGACAGAATTCGGAGAGATCACAGATGCAGTGACTTACCCAAGGTTGAACGTAAAGGCTGTGATCAATCACAGTGAGTGACTTGATCTTTGGGAAAACATACCAGTAGTAAGTATAGACTATGTCCTTCATCAGTCACAACTTGTCAACTTGTTTGGTACCACCATGATATTACTGATGAGGAAACTGAGGCTTCATAATTTTACACAAGAAACCCTTAACCATAAAGTCAACAAGTGATAGAACCGCTGTTCTCAGACCTTTAGTTCCAACATTAAAAATGGAAATGTGCCGCTCAAGTAATCTTACAGACTGTGTAACCACTGACGTGATTTCCTGAGGTTGGGCATCCCAAACGTTATGTTCATGGGAACTTCCATCATTAGAAAATCTCTAAATATTACTTATTTTTCTTATCATTGGAAAAAAGAAATAATAGAATGGGGAAAGATATTTCTGAAGACATCAATATGAAGCTTTTTTTCTGATCTACACACTAAACTCATAACAGAATAAGCATAATAACAATTATCACAGGATAAGCAATTTTATTATTTAAGTCAAACCAAGGGCCACCTTCAGACACTTGAGCCCAGGTAATAACTAACCCGAAGCAACTAATATTTTCAGTTTGCAACTTATGTGCTCTTAAATACCTTTGGAGCCATTCATCCCACCACATTCTTCTCCTTGGAGTTCTATTTTAACCAGATTTGTAGGTTAAGTCTGAAGGTATTAAAATTAAAGTAATTAAAGTAATTAAAATTACTATGTTAAATGTACTTTGGGACATCCTTAGATATTCTGGCTCTGACTATCAGGACTGGAATTTATATTGCCAATTCTTTTTCAGATATTACTTAACCTTTTTGATAGCCAACCACAGTCTTCTTTTTCTAGTCTCTATCTGGTTTACTTCTCTGAAGATCCTGTCTTGACCCTAGGAGTATGGCTTGTTCAGTCCTTTCCTCTCCCTGTATAATTTCAAGAATATAAAAAATAATCTCCCAGGTATCACAATCCCAGACTTCAAGATATACTACAAAGCTGTAGTAATCAAAACAGTATGGTACTGGCACAAAAACAGACACAAGATTAATGGAACAGAATAGAGAGCCCAGAAATAAACCCACAATTACATGGTCAATTAATCTTTGACAAAGGAGGCAAGAATATGCAATCGGAAAAAGACAGTCTCTTCAACAAATGGTGTTGAAAAATTGGACAGCTACCTGCAAAAGAAGGAAACTAGGCCATTTTCTTATACCATACACACACAGAAAACTCTCAAAATGTATAATGGACCTAAATGTGAGATATATAAAACTTAAATATGATATATCTATATTTATATCTATATCTATATCGATATTGATATATATAATGGAATATTACTCAACCATAAAAAATGAAATCTTGCCATTTGCAACAACATGGATGGGTCTAGAGGATATAATGCTAAGTGAAAGAAGTCAGTCAGAGAAAGACAAATACCATATAATTTTGCTCATATGTGGAATTTAAGAAACGAAACAAATGAACAAAGAAAAAAGGAGACACACCAAAACACAGACTCTTAACTGTAGAGAACAAACTGATGGTTACCAGAGGGGAGATGAGTGGAGGGATGGGGGAAATAGGTGAAGGGGATGAATAGTACACTCATCATTATGAGCACGGAGTCATGTACAGAATTGCTGAATCACTATATTGTACACCTGAAACTAATATAACACTGCATGTTAATTATACTGGAAATTAAAAATTTTTAAAAAAGAAAAAATAATGTCCCAGAGTTGTGACAGGATATATACTTCATACTGAAAAAACACAGGCTCTCAAAAAGGAAGTTTAAAAATAATAGCAATAATAATTTAAAAATCCCTCAAATGCATGCTCAATAAATTTTACAAAACAGATTTAAAAAAATATATTAGAAACTCTCAAGTAAAAACACAGGTTACTTACAACCAAAAGCCAAATCATATTTCTTACCAGCAACACTGAATTCTAAAAGACAGTGGATACACTGTCCTCAAAGGTACATGTGAGACTGATTTTGAATGAAGATTTCTCTGCAAAATCAAACTATTCACAATGTATGGGAGTAAAATAAAGATATTCTTATATTTTTAAGGTCTCAGAAATGTTTTCAAAAGTACTAAATCAAAATAAAGAAGGAAATCAAAAGAGAGGATAAAATACATCAGAGAATCATATGAAAACAGGGATGCAACGAAAGAATTTCTAGAATAACAGTAGTTCCAAAAACCTGGAAAATAGTTTATATTCAATAAGCAGCATAATTTAAAAACTAGATGATGATATTACTGATACTAAAAAAGACATATTTATTTTTATGTAGAAAATTCAAAAGATAGACAATTTTAATCTTTAATTTTAAGCTTTTAATCTAAAAGCTGTCTATAAAACGAATGACAATATATAACACAGAATTGACTGTGGCATGATTTTTGAATAGTTGGTGCAATGTAGGAAAATATCTGACCTGATGTATAAATTGTTTTTCTTGATTTCATAAATTTAGAGACTATATTCTTAATATATAATTCTAACAGCCCTATTTGCTATAAATTTAATAGTTACATAATATAAGTGTTGACCCTATTCTTACTGTTTTTTAGAACTAACCTACAGACAAAACAAGGAAGAGTTATAGTTGCATAACCTGGTGATATAAAATCAATGTGAAGTTAGTAATTATAGAAGGTTGAGAGCAGAAACCCTATGGCCCTCATCTTAAATGAAGACTCTTACTGAAATAATGAGAAGGAGTTGAGTTGTATAACTTCTTTATTATTTTGGATATTAACTCCTTATCAAATATATCATTTGCAAATATATTATCTCATTCAGTAGGTTGCCTTTCTGTTTCGTTGATGGTTACCTTCACTGTGCAAAGGCTTTTTACTTAGATGTAGTCCCAACAGTTTATTTTTGCTGTTTCCCTTGCCTCAGGAGACATAGCTAGAAAAATGTTGCTAAGGCCAATGTCAAAGAAATTACTGCCTGTATTTTCTTCTATAGGTTTTACGGTTTCATGTCCCACGTTAGGTCTTTAAATCCATTTCGTGTTTATTTTTGTGTATGGTATAAGAAAACAGTCCAGTTTCATTCTTTTGCATGTAACTGTCCAGTTTTCTCAGGACCACTTATCAGAAAGACTGTATTTTCTCCATTGTATATTCTTGCCTTCTTTGCCTAGATTATTTGACAAAAAATCTGATTAAAAATGGACAGAGGACTAGAATAAAGGCTTCTTTCTAAAGAAGACATGCAGATGGCTGACAGACATATGAACAGATGCTCAACATCACTCATCATCAGGGAAATACAAATCAAAACCACAATGAGATATCACCTTACACCTGTCAGAATGGCTAACATCAAAACGACAAGAAGTAACAAGTGCCGGAGAGGATGCGGAGAAAAAGGAACCCTCTTGCACTGTTGGTGGGAATGCAAACTGATGCAGTCACTGTGGAAAACAGGATGGAGGTTCCTCAAAAAATCAGAATTGCCATATGATTCAGTAATTCCACTGCTGGGTATTCACCCCAAGAAAATGAAAACACATATGCCCCCCTGTGTTAACTGCAGCATTACTTACGATACCTAACATATGGAAGCCACCTAAGTGTCCATTCATAGATGAAAGGATAAAGAAGATATGGTGTGTATATATAGAGAGAGAGATACACCAATTTTACAACTTCTGTGTCTCTCTTATCAGAAAGGGCACTCTCAGAACTGACCTGGATTTGAATCTCAGTTATGCCACTCACTGGTTATATGGCCTTTGCAAATTATTCAACTTGATGAAGACTCAATCATCAATTCATATAATGGATATTATAAAACTGACCTCCCTTAGCTACTATCAGGATTAAGTGAGATCATATACATAAAAGGTCTACAAATGCTAAGAACCTAGCAAGCACTGAAGAAAAATGTTTATGTTGTAGTTGAAGACATTAGGGGTGATCAAGACTGCAATGAGACCATACTGCACAGCTATTAAGATGGCTAAAATTAGAAAAACAAAACAAAACAAAAAGCAGAGACTTGAATAGACGCTTGTCTGCCAATGCTCATTGCAGTTATTCATAGTAGTCGAAAGGTGGAAAAACCCCAAGTGTCCATCATCATATGGCTGGATAAATAAAAGGCTGCGTATTCATATAATGGAATATTATTCAGCTTTAAAAAGAATGAAGCTTGATACATGTTATATACAGAAACTTGAAAACATGATGTAAGTGAAATAAGCCAGATATGAAAGGAAGACTATTGTATGATTCCTCTTACATGAAATACTTAGAATGGGCTATTTCAGAGACAGGGAGCAGATCGGTGGTTACCAGGAGTTGGGATTTATTGCTTAATGGTTACAGAGTGTCTGTTTGAGTTAATGAAAAGTTTTAGAAATAGATAGAGATGATGGTTACATAGCATTGTGAAGGTAGTTAATGCCACTGAATTGTATATTTAAATAATACTTAAAACGGTAAACTTTGTTAAATGTATTTTACCACAAATGAAAAAATAATAAAGCGATATATTAAAAATCACTGAATAGTGTTTTTACATATTTTTATTTTATTTATGGTATGTAAATTATATCTCAATAAAGCTGTATAAAAAAAATATCAGGAGTGTTATTCAAAATGTTAAATAGTGGTAACCCAGGAGGGTCACCAATCAGAATGCAGACTGGCCATTTTGCTGATTATCCTCCTGGATGTGAAGTTCTAGTCTCCTGCAGACATGCAATCTGAAGTATTTTAATTAAATCCTATCCTGCTAGCCTTTAAGAGTGGCTGCATTTTTAAAGCTTCTTCGTGAAGTGCAATATAAATAGGAAGAAAAATCGCTTTTCATAGGTTTAGAGCAGAGATTCATGAACTATAGGGTTAAATCTGGCCCGCCTTCATTGTGTGGACTGTGAGCCATATAGATAAATACCCATCTTTTCAAGTTCTACTGTACAGCTTGCCTAAGGGTCAATGGAACAGCATCATCATGGGAATCAGGATGTGTGAGATGTGGGGCACAAGGCAGGCGGCATCCGGAGACACCCTGTCAGGTTGGTTTGCTGGCATACAGCTGGGCAATGACCATGCAGAGTTGGTAATCACAGCAGCGACACATAGAACATGAGTTGGGTGGGGATGAGACTGTTCAAACCAACATGTAAGAGGTGATTCATATAAGAAATTCGACAAATAATTACTGTAGGTAATTAGAATTATTTTCAAACACTCCCATATTTTTAGAAAATAATAATAAATAAATCCTAGGATATCTGAACTAGTGGAATATAAAAGTAGTCAGTATCTAGTATGCAAAAAAATCAAAAACTTCAAATGAAATAATTAATCAGTTAAGTTATTTTAATTGGATTTTTAGTTCTAATTACTCTCTTCATATTTTTAAAGGTTATATTCAACCATGTGGAGTATTTGGGGGTTCTGAATCTCCTGAGTTGTTTCCCCACGTGAAGATAGAGAAGTGAGCTTCATGTTTCACAAGTTGGAAAGAATAACTGGTTATATGATGGATGGACTGTGGCTTCCCCAAGTCCATAGTATCACTTTCTTCCATTTGTTTCTGCGGCGTGTTTGATTGCCACTTCAATGCCCCCAACTCTATTTGGTACCATCCTTTGTATTTGCTCTCTCAAGTGACTACAGAAATAGAAGCAGCTGGTATTTCCAATTCCGACAACCGCTGTTAAGCACTAACCTCAGGTTCAGATTGCAAATCTGTCACTGGTTGCTATTTTTCTGGAAAATGACATGTAACTCCTTCTGCTTGCCTTTTACATTGTTGAAAACTTATTTTTATTTCCTTTATTTCCTAGCTGTGGGATAATAGTTAAACAAAGAATTAATTGAAGCTAACATGAAGGGCATTTATCTTCTTGAAGGGGTCTGCAAAATGTCCTCAATCAAATGTATTTATTGACTTCAAATAAGAAAAACCTCCATCAACTCTTTTCTGCAAAGAAATAACATGATAGGCAGATTAAAGAGGTCTGAGAAGAAAGTATAGTATGTGTGGATTTTAATTTGAAATCTCGGGTTTGATCACTATGTTCAAGGAAACGAAAAACTCATCAAAGAATTGACTATTATGTTGAAAGTTATAACAAGTTAAGTATGTAACTTTGATAGAGAACTTGCTAAAAGCACACACTGTGTTAAGAAATTTATAAACCTTATTTCATTTCATCATTATCTCACCTATTTAATAAGGTAAATACTGTTATTATCTCCATATAGATGAGAACCTTTAAAGAGACCTCTGGTTCCAAACCAGAAGAAATTTACCTGGAAGATGATGAGTAAATGACATATCCAGGTGCAAAGATGAGAAATGTGGTACTCTTCTCTAAGAAGAAACCTTGTTCTCTAACCTATATTGTGTGTGACCTCATTACTTAACAACAGAACTCTGATGTATTAGTTAAGTTATGGCTGCCATAACAAAAACACCACAGACCTGGTGGCTTAAACCACAGCAAACTATTTTCTCACAGTTCTGGAATAAGACCAAGATCAAGGTGCCAGCAAGGATGATTTCTTCTTCAGCCTCTCTCCTTGGTTTGCCCTCTTGCAGTCCTTCATCTGGTCTCCCTCTGTGCATGACTGCCAGGTGTCTCTGCCTTTTTTTCTGAGGGCACCAGTCAGATTAGATTAGGGTCTTACCCTAACTATTTTATTTTAATTTATTCACCTCTTCAAAGTCTTTATATTCAAATATGGTTATATTCGAGGTCCATCCTGAGTCTTGGAGTTTGGGACTTCAACATGAATTTGGGGGGGGGGGCACAATTCAGCCCAAACATCTGTTTTGTTAGAAGATTGGGAGACCCAGATCAAAACCCACAAAAAAACAGCAACAAAAAATCCTACATTTTCTAAATTCCCTTGTAGATAAGAGTATATGATGTACTCCTAGCTAAGGAGATTAAGCAAAAGTAGCTGAAAGAAGCTACTCTTATTATTCCATATATCTATACGGAAACAGAGACTTTAAGTAACCCACACACCACCACACACATCATGAAACTGACAACGATGGAGCTGGGATAGCATGTGGGGTGTGAGGGGCAACTTACATACATTAAACATAATCATGATCAATGGCATGAAGTATGAGAACTGTAAGAGGAATAGGAAAATGAGACAGAAACAAGCACCTCTGAGTCCCCTCACTCAGTTAAGCATTAACTATGGCCTACTTCCTGCTCAAAACAAAGATTACTTATTTAACTTCTTAAGAAAAGCCACATAAAAACCTGTGGCCAAGGTTTGGTGTGTGTGTGTGTGTGTGTGTGTGTGTGTGTGTGGTGTGTAGGCACATGTGGGGATTTTGATGAAATATAATAAGGTATAATGTACCTGGTATGATTTTTAGGTATTTTTCCAAATGTCATCTGCTCAAAATATCCTTACCATATAAACTTTGCAATACTTGTAAATTTTGTCATTGGAGAAATACTTCTTTGGCATAATGCCTTGTGATTCCATTATATTTCAGAAACATATATTTATGGGATACATCATCCTGCTAACTTTTAATATTTTGTAATAGATTAATTTATCAATTAACCAATAAACATTTTTGATATTGGCAAGCAGGACCCACTGGGACTGAGACAACACATAAAATGTGGAGTTAGGGGTGAGGAGTAAAGTGTGAGAGGCTACACATGAGAGTGGGCCAGATGGGGGTGGTTGAACAGCTCAGCTATAGAGCCCTCCAATAAACCACTTAAAAGAGCTTTTAACAGGGAAGTTGAAGGGGAACCAAGGAACTTCCTTCCAATTACTGAGGTTCATGGTTTAAGGAACCAGATGGAAGAAAAGGAAGTAGGAAGTAAAACCTACACCCTTTCATTTAAGTACCCTCACGTAAACACTGTTAGAATGCACCTTGAACAAAGCTATGCCTTGTGCCACTTACTGTGGAAGACACTAGGAATAGAGTAGTGAGCAAGATAAATATTGTACTGGTTATGGTGAATCATGTGGTGTGTTTTGGGGGGCCTTTAAATTTCTTGAATTATTTCTTCATGTACAGATGGAGAAGTCAGTTTTATTTTTTCACAAGTTGGGAAAAAAAAACAAAGCAATTTTGGCTAAATATGTGATAGATAAACTGATAGCCTACTGAGGAAAATGGGTATTTTTTGAGTACTTACAAGTACAAAGAGGTGTTCTGAAAAGGGAATGCAGGGGCGCCTGGGTGGCTTAGTCTTTAAGCATCTGCCTTCGGCTCAGGGCGTGATCCCAGAGTTCTGGGATCGAGCCCCGCATCAGGCTCCTATGCTGGGAGCCTGCTTCTTCCTCTCCCACTCCCCCTGCTTGTGTTCCCTCTCTCGCTGGCTGTCTCTATCTCTGTCAAATAAATAAATAAAATCTTAAAAAAAAAAAAAAGAAAAGGGAATGCAGAGTGAGTACTACTGAGTTAGGTACCTGGCAAATACAATCAAATCAGATTTTTATGAAGATTTTGTTTAGCAGAAAAAACTTAACCTGAGACTGGACATTCGTAAAGGAATTAACTAAATAAAGAGGTGGTGGTGGTAATAGGGGTAGTGGTCATTATAATGACCAAAATATCTGAAGATCATGAAATTATTAAAAGACTACAACATTGAACAGGAACAGAAGGAAGTGAATAGGATTATAGGGAAATACTAAATGATGTAAGAGGAGTTGTAGAGGTAGGCGAGGATACAATTATAAAGGAATTTTTGTTCAATATTATAAATGTTTGTCTTAATACAAATGGCAATAGACACAAGAAAATATGCTCTACATCAGTCATCATCAGGGAAATACAAATCAAAACCACAATGAGATAGCAACTCACACGTGTCAGAATGGCTAACATCAAAACCACAAGAAGTAACGAGTACTGGAGACGATGTGGAGAAAAAGGAATCATCTTGCGCTGTTGGTAGGTACGCAAACTGATGTAGCCACTGTGGAAAATAATACGGAGGTTCCTCAAAAATAACAATAGAATACCTTATGATTCAGTAATTCCACTACTGGGTATTTACCCAAAGAAAATGAAAATACTAACTTGAAAGGATATATGCATCCCTATGTTTATTGCAGCATTATTTACAATAGCCAAGATATGGAAGCAACCTGAGTGTCTATTGATAAATGAATGGATGAAGATGTGGTATGTGTATATGTGTAGTGGAAAATTATTCAGCCACAAAAATATTGTGATCTTGCCACTCACAACAACATAGATGGACCTAGAAGGTATAATGCTAAGTAAAGTAAGTCAGATACAGAAAGACAAACACCATGTGATTTCATTCATTTATGGAATTTAAGGAAAAAAAACAAATGAACAAAGAAAAAAGAAACAAAAAAAAACAAAAAACAGATTGTTAAATAAGAACAAAGTGGTAATTGCCAGAGGGGAGATGGCTCGGGGTTTGGATGAAATTGATGAAGGGGCTTAAGAGTACACTTATCATGATCACTGGCCCTGAGTAATGTATAGTATTGCCAAATCATTATATCGTATACCTGAAACTAATATAACACTGTATGTTAGTCATACTTTAACAAAAACACAGATGTCTGTCTTTAACTTAAAGGCAATAGGAAGCCATTAGAGGATTTTAATCAAGGGAGTTCGACAATCAGTTTGCATTAAAAATGATTATTCTGGTTTCAATATTAAAAAATGAGTTTAGAAAAAGAGTTTAAGAAGGAAAACCAGCTAGGAGGCAATGACAGTAGCCTAATTAAGAGATGATGACAGCTTCTTGACTAAGGATGATAGCAGAGAGAAATACAAATTTAAGGACTGTTTTATTCTCAGTGAACTTGATATTTGATTTTATGTGGGAGATGAGAAATAGATAAGAGTGAAGGATGATATTTCTGTTTCTTGTTTGAGCAACTGGATTGGTGGTTAAGATTTGGGGAAAATAACACATTTATTTTTACATGTGTTGAGTTTGAATTTCCGTAGAATTTTTTTGAGGTAAGATGTTGAGTAAGGATCTGGATATGGTGATTTGGAACTCTACAGAACATACTGACTCAGAGATATACATTTGGAAGACACTGGCATATAGAAAATAAAGCATTAGAGAAGAGATTGCCCAGGAAAAGCAAACAAAGTTCAAAATATAAGGGGCTAGGATATGGTCATAAGAAATTTCTCATGTAATAACTAATATAAAGGAGGTTAACACAGGAACCCAAAAATAGAAGGAATCTGGCAATGTGTAGAAACAACAGAATAAGAGTGTTTTGGTAATCAAAAAAATGGTCAATTTTGTCAAATACCATTCAGATATCAAATACGATAACTGGAGAATGTTCTGAGGGTTACAGATCTGGGATCTGGTTGCAGGGCCAGGGACAGGATCAAGATATATGCTGATTAAAAAGTGAGTACAGGTGTGGGAAATACTGTGTGCTGCTTTACCAAAAGCTAATCCCTATACCAGCCCTGCATGCATGCATATACACACACAGCCTTGCTTCCTTCCTGGCTAGCACTTCTCCCATAATAGAGGCTGTACATGTCAAATAATTGTCTTCCCCACCTCCCTTGCACCACATGGGCTTGTGACAAAGTTCTGGCCATAGTGTCAAGGGTGAGTGCTTGCTGGAGGGACTTCCTCCCTACCAGAAAGGAAAAACTGAAGCAAGAATTCTATTCTTCTCTGGATAACTCACGTTTGCTTTGAAACACAGAATATCTATGACCATCCAGGGAGCAAGACAGAAAGTGACTGAGTCTCTGATGATGCTGTTAAGCAACTGAGTTAGCCTCCCAGTGAGCCCTATCTTTGTATGTCCTATCCATTACATGAGATATAAGACCCTGAAGGCTAAAGTCATCATGGGTCTTCTATAATGGGCAAGTAGAAACATCCTACATGATATAGAAGGTTGAAAATGGAGATACGGGTTCTTTCAGGAAGTTTTTTGTTTGTTTGTTTGTTAAGGTGAAGGACTGGCGAGAACCAAGGGAGATCAGGATACATCAGTTTGAGACTGTTTTTCCTTTCTTTCCTTTTTCCCCCTTTTCTTCTTTCTTTTCCATTCCCTCTTATCTCTTCCTTTCTTTTTTCCTTCTTTCCCTCTTCCTTTCATTCTTATTTTTCATGAAAGTGAGAATTAACTATGTTTGAGTATTAATACTACTGGGAAGGCATTGGGGAGAGAGGAAGGGATGGGGGCTGTCAAGAATAAAGAGTAAGAGAGAATGGTGCTAAAGCACTGAAATGGCAGTAGGGAAGGTGGAGAACTAACGGAGGAGATGGGATGATGCTGGAGGAGAAGTGGTGGTGGATGGTGTGATTCTTGAGAAGTTGTGTGGGGATGGACAGTTAGCTCTAGAGCACATATGAATAGTTGGTATCAGAGAGAACAGGGGAATCCACCTGTTATAGCAGGAGGGAGGAGGGACAGGTGGGTTTAGAATCTAGTAATGGTAGAATTTGGGAGTGGGGATTTCTGGTAATTGCAATATGATTATTTCCACTTATCCTGTTAAGCAGGAAGTAAAGTTACCAGTTGTAACTGATACATGATCAGAGAAACTATAGCGATGAGCAATGAGAATAGAGCTGAAAGGTAGTTTGGACTTAGAGCTGATTGTTTATTTAAGGCTTGAGTCATAACTCAGTTTAACTGTACCTTGGAATGGAGGTTGACTTGTGGGGAAGGGAAGTCAGTCTATGTGTTTCTTGATCTGTGAGGATGGGGAACAATAATGGGCAACATGGAGCTGGCCTTTTCTTTCTTATTCCTGTTGAAGAATGGCATTCACCAGATGTCACCAGCAGATAACAGAAAGGAAGTACATGTTCTTTGGAATTTAGAGTAAAAGATACAAAGAGTAAAGAGGAAGCTATATAGCATAAAAATTAGAGATATATTGATTCAAAATGATATACAGCATGAGATTAATTCTCAGATAAATATAGCATTAAATTTGCTTTAAAATGGAGAGTATAGTCTCTCTGACTCACATAGACTAGCACCTTACTGTATACACTGGATAGTTCAGAAGGTCATATTATTTGAAGCTAGGCTTTCCTTCATCCCCAACGGAATATCTTTAATTTTATATATTAGTAACTGGGATTAATTGATTATAAAATAATGAAAGGTTGTCTTTTTGGGTTTTAAGAAGTAGAGTAAAAGTGTTTGGAGCAAAGAATTATCACCGTGACATTTAGCAAACAAAACCAAAACTTTTGAGATGAATTGATGAGCCTTTTTTTCCCCTTCTGAACAGACGTTGGTACTAGATGTGGGCAGTATTCTGTGTTGGTATAAAAGTGATTAACAATTTTATAGAACAAAACCAAATGTAAATTTTTATGTGAAGCTAAGTGTGCCCATAAATTTAGCAATTAGATGGGGATAAAAAATGTCAAGACTATGTATCTGAATTTACTCCAAACATATAAATAGAGAGCACAGGGTATAAATTATGGTACATGATATACGTAATTTCCCACAATTTCAATAAAATAATAAAAAGTTCAGAGATCTAGTTCATTCAAACAGACAATTTACTGTGATATGATATCTGACGAATAATAAGATAAAACAATCTTTCTGAAAAAAACTCAGAAAAGCTGTTATATTCTTGTTTATGATTAATTACAGAGAAAGGTTCAAGATCAAAATCAGCAGGGGCGCCTGGGTGGCACAGCGGTTAAGCGTCTGCCTTCGGCTCAGGGCGTGATCCCGGCGTTACGGGATCGAGCCCCGCGTCAGGCTCTTCCACTATGAGCCTGCTTCTTCCTCTCCCACTCCCCCTGCTTGTGTTCCCTCTCTCGCTGGCTGTCTCTATCTCTGTCAAATAAATAAATAAAATCTTTAAAAAAAAAAAAAAAGATCAAAATCAGCAAAGGGAAAAGATGCTTGAGTCAAGCAAAGGAGAAACTACAAAAAAGCTTCTTTAGGAGCCCCCTTTCTGTGGAGTTTCATGAGGACGTGCCTAATTTTCCCAGCAACAATGTGTGACAACCGGTGTGAAGTGCTGCCAAACAGGAGAGATCACCCAAATCCCAGGGTCCGGCTTTTTATTGAGGGTCAGTCACAGGCATGCAGCACCCACGTGACTGACCTGAGCTGATCAACTCCACCTCTATGCTCACAGCAAAAAGAAGCATTCACCGTATGTCACACTGTTAGGATAAACTTACTAATCAAGTAACAAGGCTCAAGCCTCAGGCATACAAAAACACACTGAAGCAGAATATTCTAAGGGATCAGAGGTTAGTTTCCAGGAACCAGCCAAGGTCTAGTTATGAAAATAAGCTTTCTTTGGAATGTGCAGGATTTGAGCAACAAAGGCCCACTGAGTTAACGTTTTCTGGCCCAGTAAGTTACTCTTTATTTTTTTTTTTTTAGGGGCATTGTGATCAGTTAGGCTTTGCAAAAAGCCCTGTAGGTCAAAATATCCCCACTCTTGTTGCCCTAATACAGTAATCAGACCCACCATGTCAGAGCTTCATAGCTGGCCTTTACCCCCTGCTGTTCCGGTGCCCATTAACTCAATCAAGGTCAGTAAGCCAGTCTCTGCGATGGCACCTGCCACCGTCATTCCCAATCTGCAAAGGACAGCTACCACAGATGTCTTTGAGGATGTGATGTCCCCTCACTAATATTTTTCTCAACGTTTTCATTTTTAAAAAGTGTCCACTGAGCTTTCTTTGGGGATATAGTGTGTATGTGTGTGTGTCTGTCACTGGGGGCAGGATGTTTGCCATTCCCATGTGAACCTCAACTCCCCCATTTCCATTTCCCTAAGCTGTTTTATTTCATCCCCCAGATTACGTTAGGGAACTTCTGGCATTTCAACCTTACAGAATCTAAGTTGTTATTGAGTCCAATTTCCAATCAACCAAAGCAAATGTTCGAGGTATTTCCTATTGTGTGAGATAACATAATAATTCTGGACTCTGGTAAACACAGTCACATTGACATACTCACAAAGATCCAGTACATATATGCTCTCCTCTTTGGACTGATTCCCTTGACATTCATTCCCACCCATATTCTATAGGCTTCTACTGAATGAATTAGTAATCTCTTGTACCTTTTTGGAGGATAAGCTATTTCATCTCAGGTCAGGCTTGACACTTATCCCTCTGGAACATAAGATCTCATTGTAGTTACAGGTCAAGAAGCAGTAAGAGTCGTTGGAGTGTGTCCTGAGAAAAACAGACATTCCTTTATAAACTAACTTACTTAAGTGATGTCACATGGTTGCCAAATTAGGAATGTCTCAGGTATGAGATCCTGGCAATACCTCAGAGAGACTTATGGATTTAGGATCCTCAAGTTTGTTTGAGTATAGACAGATGTCATTCTTCTAGGCTTCTGGATCTCTGTGCTAAAACATGCCCTTATTTTCACTTAAGTAGCATGGTAAGGTTGTGAATTCAACTTCCATTAAAACTCCGGCTCTAGTAAAATTACCTTTGGGCCTGGTTTTTATTTAGGTTGGCCTGCTACTACCAGAACTAAGAGATCATTTTAGGGCCACCATGGAAAAGTTGAGCCTCTGACCATGATTTGAAATGAGAGTTTAAAATTCTGAGCTGAACAGTTGTTTCCTTCTTTTATCTCTTGAGTGCATTCAGAAGTAACAATCCCACTCCCCAGTCTTTGCAGTCTTCATCATTGCTGTGGATTAACATGGACAAGCTACATGGTCTGCTGAGATATTTCCTTCTTAATAGGCACTTGGTTTCAACAAACAACAGGTAATTTTCCAATTAGTCATGATGCCATTGCATGCCATGTGTTATTAAAGCACCATTTCCCATTGCATTCGAAACCAAGAATACAGCTAAACTAATCATGGAACTCCACGTTTATGAGTTTGTTTTCCTACAACCATTGCTGGTACCACGTACGTATCAGTCATATAATAAACACTGTTTATGCCCTATCCATACCTCTCAAATCTTGCTGTTGTAGTACAAGGTGGGTCTGACCTCTAATTGCTTGAGGGCTTTCTCTAGAGCCCAAAATCTTTCTATCTCCCAGCACAGATGGTCAGAAAGCCTGGAAAATTGTTTCCTAGCAGTAGCCATCAACCACTGACTGACAAGAGGTGCTGTATAAATAATCCAGCTCACATGTCCTTTTCTGAGATAATGCTGATGCATGTGTTCCCCACGGATTTGCAGAGTTTCCTAGGCAGGCTTAGCTCCCACACAGTGACTGGCTAGATTAGTAACCATTTTTGGTGCTCCCATTCTTTGTTTTATTTTCCTTCTACTTTTCTGTTGTTTTCTGAAAGCATCCCTAATGCCCCCTGTTGGCATAAATTAACAGGAAGCCAGCAGGCAACATGCAAAGTAGTTTAAATAATTTTTACCCTCAAATGCAAGGAAATCATTTTCTTTTCTTTATGTAATTATAAATGATAATGATCTTCGAATACAGGGCCTTGGCTTTTTTGCTTTTCTGATGATGGAATTATACAAGAAGCTTGGATGGCGGCTGGGTTACAAGAATGAGTGTATAGGTTAAGTTTAAATTCATTATAGAAGTAAAACAAAGATAGAAAGAAATGTGTCCCCAGAGCAATCTGGTAATATGGGAACCCTTTTAGAAATGTAAAAGAATTGTCAGAGAAGAAACATAAATTTAAAGAACATCTTAAATAGCATCTGTATGCACTTAAGTAGTATTTGAATTTTTATTTGTGATTTACATTTAACACTTTGTCTTTCTAAACCATTACCTCACTAAGATATAAAGTGGTTAAGCTACATAGTAAAGCTTGAATTCACATTTTTAACTACATTTTTTCTATCTAAAATTGTTATAAGGAAAATTATGTTTTATTTATTCAAGTACCTTTAATAACTTCACCTAATCAAATATTTTCCCAAGAAGGATTCCCATTGCGTTTGTTTAATCACAGGAATGATCATGATTATCCACATAGCTACCATTACATGCACAAACACACAAACATGGTATGTAAATAAAATAAATGCTTATTGTCAATATGTATGGTTTTATTAATATAGAATTATTAATATAGAAATGGCTCTTTCTTAATTGCTTAACACAACTTAGTCCTAACATGGTTTCCAAATCAGGGTGTCTATAAACAGCTTAGACCTACTAAATTAGATTGCTTGGTATGCAATAATTAGGCTCTTGCAAATTTAGGGAACATTGTCCACACAGAATACCCTGCCTTATAACACCAAATGAACCTAAATTTTGATATTTCACCAGAAGGACTCACAGAACTCATCGAAAGCTATTATAATCCCAGGATGGTTTATTACAGAAAAAGCACATGTACCAAAGGGAAGAGATACATGGGGCACAGACCACAACGCTCCAAACATGGAACTTCCAGATGTCCTCTCTTCATGGAATCACAGACAGCATTAATTATTGTTGGCAAAGAGGTGTGAGAATACACATAGACTTGTCAACCAGGTAAGTTCACCTGAATCTTGGTGCCCAGCCTCTTTATTGGAGCACCATCAAATAGGTAAGGCTGATGGCCCACATGGCTGATCTCAGTTTCCAGACCCTCAGGAGGTCAAGATGATACCTGACACCGAATGTCCTCACCCTAAATCACATTATTATTATCAGATGGGCTCAAGCTCTACAAAGACTCCTATCAGGCATGACATTCCGATGGCTTAGACACTATCTCCCAGAAGCCAAGAGCAAAAGCTAGACCTCTCTTCCGGCAAACCTAAATTCTTTACCTCACATGGGGGTGGGAGATGGAACTGTAAAGTTTCCCAAGTGAATCAAATGTAACTTGATTAGCACTGATATTTAAATCAGCGTTTTGGAACCACTGCCTCAAATTTCGCATCTCTGCCCTACCACTATCTGGTCTTCAGTACAATTTGCTGAAGAAATAATGTTTGACTGCATAAAAATAAATTTTAAACTGTCCCTTTTAGTCTTTGCACGAATACTTAATTACAATAATTTAAATTAATGGCATACTGATACTTACAAAAATGCAGGGAAAATGTGGAAAATGAGAGAAATGTATAACATACAGATTTAAAAAGGAAATATTGTTAATTAAGCCATCTGGCACATTGTCTTACACACAGTTATTCAAAAATTCACATATCACATTGTTTTTCAAAACTAAAGGAGCAATATAAATTCAAAGATACTCCAATGTTTGGATAATTTATGTTTTTACTTCAAGGGAAAAATCTATGTTAGAAACACTGATTTTAGAAATTGTCTAATTCAATAACAAAATAGTTAAACTAGGACCTTTAGATATGAAGTGACTTTCCTAAAATCACATTTGAATAAGGATTGTATGCAACCGAAATGTCACTATACTGGCTTAAGCAAGTGAAGGTTGACTTTTCTTATGTATGAAGAACTCCAGAGGTGGAGCCCAAGCCTTGCGTGCTCAACGAAGCCATTAAGGACTTACTGCTTTATGAGCTTTTTGCTCTGTGATCCTAAGCGTGTGGCTTTTTCACTCATGCTCTTATGATGGTTTCTTATGGTTTCTCCTCTGAGAAATTATACGCATGTTCCACTGGACATACAATGGGTGAAAGAGAAATACCATACCCTTTGCAGTATAATTTGATTTACATTAATTGGATAAAACTGAGAACTGCAATCTCACATAAGGGAGTACTGAGAAGTAAGTACAGTAACTGGACACATAATAAATAGCAGAATCTCAAACAAACAAATAAAACAAAAACCCAAAACTAAAACAGGGTTATATTAGTAAGAGAAAAGGGGGGATTGGATATTGGGTATATCTGTGTTTGTTGTGTGTTTTTTCATCAAATATTTATGAATCATCCATTTGTCTTAGGCTCAGATTATAAAGTACTGAACAAGACCAACATAGTCCCTAGTCCCTAACATCATGGAACTTCTGGTAATGGGAAAAAACCATACAGTAAATTATCAAGTACACAAACTATAATAATAATAAATGTTATATAAGGAAAAAAGTGCTATGAAAAAGAGTTAGAAATAGGAAGGCATGATCCACTTCAAGTTGTGTAATCTGGATAGATCTTTTTAAAGGGATGGCATCATAGCTGAAACCCGGAAGAGAAGTATCAGCTTAGTTGGGGGAGGGAAGAGTGGTCTACGAAGTAGACCAGAACATGTGAAGGTGCCGAGTTCTAAGGGACTGAAATATTTAAGAATACGAAGATAGGCTAGTGCAGCTAGAGTATGATGAATGAGAGAGACAAGCTGTGAGAGAAGGCAAGGCAAAATATTTGATTTCTTTTTACTCTGATACCCACCCCCTACTCTCCCTAAAATAGGTAGATTCTGAGATACTAGATAATATGGAGACAAAATGATAAAGCAGAAATACAGAGAACAAGTTTTAGTTTCAAAAGCCAAGGCTGCAATGTGATAAAATCTTGATAGGTAAGAACAATCATCTCAATCTAGACAGCAGCAGATTTCCAAGTAATGGGGAAAAGAGAAAACAGAAAGAACTAGAGGATGAGTGTCATTGGGGCTTAAGATGGCAAGGCCATATGTGCAGAGATCTCATGGGGAAGAACGTCGGTGTTAACAACCAGAAGTTGTCCATGGTCCCCGCTGTGGACATCAGGTAAACACTGCTCCGGGCCCGGAGCAATGGAAGATGTGTATCAGTCCCTTTGTCTGTCCAGACTCCATCTGAGAATACAGCTGGTAAGGTCTGTGCTCATCATCCTTAGCCTTGTCATCCAACAGGGCTTTGTCTTTCCCTTTAAGTAAACACTGCTCATTGATTATCTAGAAGTGATGTCTACTTATGCCCTCTGCCTTGGCTCTACTTAAAAGGCACTAGTCTTTGTACTGAGGATAATGCCACTAAAACATGGCCCTTTTCTCCTTTATAGTCCGGTAAATAAGAACGACAGTAAACCAAAAGAAAAAAAAAGAAAGAAAAGTAGTCATAAATTCTATAATTGCTACATAATTTCACATAATTAAGTTTCTTTTAAAGACCCAACTTTTTAATTCAACACATGACTACAAGGGTTTACTGTAAGGCCCCAAGCCAGCCATCCACGAAGACACATCTTGAGCAGGTGTGCAGAATTCATGGCATTCATTGAATTTCTTTACTTGTCTTTTATTTCCTGTCAACTCTTTGCTGACATGTGTCAAGATCTTTATTCCGAACTAACGTGCTTCTCTAGCTCCAACACTCAGTCTTTTTGATGCTGCTCCTATATATTGGCCGGGATGCCATTAACACCTCTACCAACTACCCATCTTCTCTTCTGGTAGGGGCTGGAAGTTCCGTATTTCAATACTGTGTGTCCGTGTCTGCAGGGCATGACAGTGTCTATTGGTTTGAGGGTGGGGGATCATGGACTGCTACAGCTGATGTTTATACCATTTTGTGCAGTCCCAGACAGAGAATTTTGGCATAACAATCTCTTTAGTCACTTGTTATTCTTGTCACCATTTTATCAGCATCTGTCAAGCAGGGACACATGCTGTCTCTGTTTTGTATGACATGACTGTCCCGGGTATCCAGCGATGATGCCACAATCCCCACAGGCAAGCACTTAACATTGATCATGATGCTGGTGCTGAGACCTGCTCATCAACCTTTCATGAATTACAAACATTTCAAGTTTGACTCACATTTCATTTTTAATATGATTTCAAAATGCCTTGAGATTCCTCAGCGTGATAAAATCCTATTGGAATTAGAGTTGCTTTTGTTGCAATTCTGAACAATGAAAAGTGTGAAGTCACCCTTGAGTGACTGTGATAACCATGGCATTTCTAAAGAAAATGTTAAAGCTCTTTATAATGATGGCTTAGGGGCTAGTCACATCACACAAATAGATGTAGATATATATTTTTTAAAGAGCAGATTTTTCAATATAAAATCTAATGAAATCAGACATATTTTAAAATCACTGTAGTTTACTATTTGGTATTTAATCTTATGTTCTCATTTGAAACACAAAAGACATTTGATAGAGTTTATTTCCTTGAAATTTCAATTATTTCCAAAATAGTAGTCTGTAATTTTAGTTGTGCTTTGGCTCAAGGGAAATGTAAAGATTAGCCATATGGGCTATTTAACTGGTCCCAGGGGGTTTATTTTCAGAATATGCATTATATAAAAATGGACAAAGCACAGAAGAGGAGGAAGCATGAGGGAATAGTAGAAAATGTACTGGTCTGGGTTAGGAAATTTCAAATTCATTCCTGTCCATAGCATGTTTGTTTTATTTCTTAAATAAAGTTAAATGATAATTCCCACTCCCTAATTTCATCATTACATTTTTTTTTGGTTCTGAGAAACAAAAAAACCATATGATAATAAACATAATAAGCATTAAGCGCATGGAAGAAATTATAATAATAATAATTATTATTATTACTATTTGGTGAACAATTACTAAACACACTTGAATAGGTGTATCAGCCAACTAAAGCCCACATCCAAATTTTGTTTATTTCTTAACCTGAAAAATTCAAGTTAAGAAAAACTATTTTTTTACTCAGCTATCCATCAATTGTATGTGCTGTAAGAGAATGTTTAAATCTGAACTTCATCATTTGTGGCATACATTTATTCCTATTCTAGAGCAATTCACAAATTCACTCATTCTGTCCTTGCAAATAGTACCAATTCAGCTTGAGTGGACTCAACCTTGGCCTTGAGGAATATATCAGGATGGGTCCAAGCTAATGATGGCAATCTAGCTCACCTGTGATGATGACTGGTTGCAACCCAGCCCTGAAGGGAGAGAGGAAAGGAGGAAGGGAGTGAAAGAGAGAGAACTAAAGAGAGAGAGGAGAGAGAGAGAAGAGAGTAGATGAGAGTAGAAGGAGGGGGAAGATATATCTACATCTATATCTATATCTATATCTATATCTATATCTATATCTATATCTATATCTATATCTAGAAAGAGAGAGAGAGAGGGAGGGAGGGAGAGAGAGAAAGGTATGTAGAGATACAGATATAAAGAGTCCTGGGTTCTTGATCAATAAAGTGAACAAATCAATCTCATGACTTCTAATCACTGAAAAGCTTGCTAAGTAATAAAAAATGACCTTGAGATTTAAGCCAATATTAGCTATGTTTTTTGTTCCTTTTGGCTGAAAGCATCTGACATTAGTGGTGTTCTGATCCTACTGCCCCTGCCCAAATGGTGGTACTACATTCCTGGCTCCCCTGGGCTGATGAATATTCAACAACGAATTGTGAGACCATGCCAGGCTCTTCTTTTCTCTGGAACAGTGACTGGCAACTTTTGAGATGATTACTACTCCATTAGCCTAGATCCCTAAGTGGCTATGGTAAGCAGAATATCATCATCTTGCATGAATAAAACACAAGCCTTTGTTACTGTAAGCCACATGTATCTCCGACTTTGTTACTACAATATAAGCTAGGCTGACCTGAAACAAGATCAGTGTTATGGCTTGATATGTGACCCCTAAAATGACATGTTGATGTCCCAATCCCCATACCTTGGAAAGTGACCTTACTGTAAACAGGGTCATTACAAAGTAATCAGTTAAGATGAAGTCATCTGGAGCAGGATGGGCCCTTAATCTAATATGACTAGAAGAAGAGAAAACAAATTGGACAGAGACATACAGAAGAATGCCATGTAATGATGAGTAAGGGACAGGCAGAGCTAGGTAGGGAGAGAGAGGTAGGGGGCTACTGGATCGGGGTCATAGAATTTCCAAAAATGCAGAGGTGAAAGGAAACCAGAGAAAAGGAAACAAACCAGAGCATCCAATTCTAGGTGTTAGAGGTGGGGTCTTGTTATAACAGCTACTTGCGACCAACAAAGAATTACCAGAATTACCAGACCCTAAAAGCCATTGAAGGTGCTATCAAAAGAGATGTTAAAAGGATTTAAGTTCCCTCGTTAGCCCTCAATAAAAAGACCCAACCCTAAAAGCCCTCAGTGGCAACCCTATCGGGACTCCTCTCATTCTTGAGACCTTTGTAAAAATGATATAAATTATGTTCAAAGGCATACTAGACATGGCCTTCCATATTTGGTAATGCTTTCAGTAGGACTTTGGAAATGTATTCACACACATAATCCTTAAAGGAAACCAAAGTTTTAAAACATGGTAAGTAGACATTAAGAGCGGTAACTGACTGGGGACTCACATGATAGTTTTGCATGATCTAGATAGATAACCTCAGAAGTTAAATACACACAGACACACACAGACACATACACGCACACATACACACAAACTTAGATATATATCCTCTGTTTGTATGTATATGTAAGTATGTATGTGTGCATGTGTGTATATAGCTATGAACGTAGTTAAAAAGTCTCTTCTAGAGTCATTCATGTGAAGAAGGGTTCAAAGAAGTAGTTCGGTCAGAATCTTTTCTTAGCCTGAATTTCTCAAATATACAGAATCCAAAGTGTCCAGCTTTCCCCAGCAACACACCCTACAGAATACCTAATCACAGACAGCACGTCCATCCTACACATAGTTTTGCCTAGGATGGCTTTCTTGCTCTTCTGACCTATTGCTACTAAAGTCCTATATACCCTGTCTCTCTGAGCACTGGATTCACTTCCAATTTCCATTTCTGGGCTAGATCCTGAGTTGTATTGCCATAATTAGATCCTTCTCTGGTTAATCCCCCTTAAGTCTCCATTTTATTCTTACATCTAATTGCTCCCTTTTTCTTGGAGAGTAAAACTCATTTACCCATTCTGCCACTACCCTGAAATTGCCTCAAAATCATGACTTGTCCTTCAGCCTTTCCACCACAGAAGGGAAATTCTAGTACAAAGAAATCCATAGAAGTATCTCTGGGCTGCATGAAGAATGAAGTTCTTTTTCTTTTAATTCATAGAATTATATTAAGGTTCAGAGATAGTTATGCTAGATGGCTTTTCTGTTAGCAAAAATATAGCAAAAGATATAACAAACAACAAACTAGAGAATTTTCAGAAATCTAGGACCAGATGACAAAGGTTTGCACATTATGTTCTATAGTCACTATTTTAAGGTATTTTGGCCCAAGGCCAAGTCCTAATTAATTGGTTCTCTTTATATACCAGAGAGAACAGATTCTGACTCATCTGGTCATCTCTTTACCTTCTTTCCAATCTCAAATAAATGCATAACCCTACCCATTGTGCAGCTACTACCAGTTTTTCTAATGACAAGAAAATCTTAGGATTTTCTTGATAGAGCCAGGATCTATGGATATGGCCTCTCCTTACTTCCCCAAGACTTAGATGACCTGGTCCAGATGAATAAGAATGATATGCATTTATATCTTTCTTAATTTTGGATCCTGATAAAAGTGGGCTTCCTCTATTTAAGACTATGAAAAGTACAAAATAGCAATTGCATCTAATTTATCTGGACCAAAATCAGGATCTAAGAGCTTGGCAGAACATGACATGCTTCTATTTCCTTCCTTCATTTGTCTTAATTTTGATAACTTACTTTTATAATATTTGATAAAACTCCTGTTTTCGAGGTAAAGGAAGGGATTGTTCCTTGGCAAATGACTAATACGCCTTCTAGCCTGAACAGAAGATTCCCTCGTGTTCTCCTGGTACAGGAGTGGCTTGAGAGATTAAAGATGTTTAACACAGAAAAGAAATGATTTAGGCTGCTGCTTAATGTTTTACAGGTTATGCACAAGAAGGACTGATTTTTCTTTTCTAAATAGTGCCACAAAGCAGAACCAGGGAAAGAGGGTGATAAAGTTAACAAAATAATGATTTCTGCTGCTTAGTACAATGCTTTCTTTTCAAATATTGTACTTCCTGTTATGCGGCATGCTTAGATAAAAAATGAAAGAACATTCTTCAGGTAAAATAAGATGTTATTCTTGTATTGGATGGGTTTTTGGGGCCACTGAACTTCAAAATTATACTGTTTTCTAAAAGGGACTTGACCAGATTATGTTAAGTTGGTAATCACTCAGAGTGAAAGGAACTCTGCAGGTGAAAGAGGCTTCAAGACAGCAAGTGTGGTCCCATGGAAAGAGAATGGTCTTTGGAATCAGATCCACCTGGCTCCAGGAAAATTTCCATATGTTTCAGAGATAAAATTTCATCATTAATAAAACCAATAACACCCACCGTTCTAAGCTGCATAAGTGACAAAATTACAGTTGTCAGTTATAGTCAAATGATAACAGAATTAAATAAACCTTTCTTTTCAAAACCAAATGTCAAGATAGTATGAAAAAAATAGTGGAGCATAAGCTCCATAACCCTGCTGATTAGGCAAGAATGGCACAATGACATCCACAACTTCCCTGCCCCTTTTAGGCATAGAAACTCTACTGAAACAAAGGTAAACTTATTTGTTTGCTTGTTTGTTTGTTAAATATATCTTTACTATTGCTCTTCCTATTCTCCCATGATAACCAATTATGTGGGAGCAATGTTATAGTGAAACCAGACCAAAAATTTCATAAATAACATATGGACAACTCTTTCTTCCAAATGACCCATAGATATATACATATAACCCTACTCGGAAATTTTCTGAAGTCCATGTCTGCCCCTCAATCACCCGGTAGGTGGTGGTGAATAGATCAAAGAAGTGACATCAACCTACTCAATACCCGTGGACTGTCTACCGGAACACAAACTTTGCCTCTTCATTTCCTCTATTTTCAGTTTTCTTCTTTAAAAGACTCATTGGTATCTGCATAACTTTTTGTGATACATTTTTCTCTCTGACATACCTTCAAGTTTTTGCTTTGACTTTGTATTAAACAGTTCCAGCCCAGGCGAGGCGATATCCTTATTCTTAAACTTAGCATCTCAAATGTCATCTCTGACCTTGATCAATGTATCTCAGAAATCTGGCTCTATGGGGAACAAAGAATCTTTCTGATTTATGCTGACATCTCTGTAGAGCTGAGATAGAATTGAGGATTCCTCAAAATGGAGGGTTAACATTTTCTTGTGATTAGAAAAACTGGTAGTAGCTGCACAATGGGTAGGGTTATGCATTTATTTGAGATTGGAAAGAAGGTAAAGAGATGACCAGATCTTGACCCTCTGAATTCTTGATCTGATCTCTACTGCTGAAGCTGATTCTCAAGGCAGAAGCAAAAAAGGAACATTCTAGGAAAAATCATTCTCTATTGTTCTAACAGAAAAAAAATCTAATAGATTTATTATTATAATTATTGATGGAGGATTTTTGGCAACAGTTATCTTTTCAGAATCCTTAGAATGAATCTTTGTGTTTAAATAATTTGAAGATGGAAAGACCCTTATTTCTAGCTTCCAAGGAGTCATTAATGTTTGTATGAATATGATAATACCAGTCTCAAACATCTACATTTTAGAAAGCAAGTCACCTCCTATCCAATTCTATCACTAAATATGAACATTAAAATAGCTTTAACATACCGATATAGTACTGTGCTTCATATAAACTCTACCCATCAGCACAGCAAATGCATCTCCAGAAAAGGATCCCCATACCTAGCAAAAACTAATTACCTTAGATATAAAATTCAATACCCTTTCTCAAAGCATAAATTTGCTCATGAGAAATGTGGCTGCCATTGCAATATGAGATTTCATACAAGTCCACTTTACCTCTGAAACCGGACATCTATCCTTTTAAAAACTTAGATTATTTTTTTCAGACTAAGAATTTTGCATGGGATTTTGCCCACAGTAAATGCAACTATGACAACCTTTTGGGGCGTAAGCTTACCTTACAAAACACAAGACTTTGTACATGTCTCACCTTAGTTTGCAAATCCATACATTTCTCATTTGCTAACTCACACCTTTTGTGGTTAATATGGGAAAAATACAGCAGATATAACTCTAGCACTAAGTGGGGGATATATGAACAAAGAAAGATTCTAGATGAAGTTACTCTGTAAATTATTATATTCCAAACCCCTATCTGCAAATCATAACTCCTGTTTGATGTCCAAACCTATCTGGAACCCTTCTGATTAAATACTGAATCTTATATTCTTGTTAATTCTCCTATAGGCTCACACTCTATTTACATGGCTCTTAAGAACTTGCTACTACTGTACTGAAAAGAGACAAAGATGAGGCTAAGGAATAGTAGAAAAAAGTAAAGATATTTCCTCCTTAAAGAGTTTAGCTCACCTACTCCATATTGCTGCCTTCACATCCATTTCGTTTGGCCCAGAGGCCGGTAGGGGCCTTGAACTGACACTAGCCCCTCATGCAAGCACATGCCCTAGATGACAGCCTGCAAAGTCACAAGTAAATGCCAAGTTCCTGATATGACCTCCCTGGCAGCCAGATCAACAAACTCCCCTACCTCCCTTGGCCTTCCCCTTTTACACCCCACTCCTTAGGTAAGACCCCCATGGAGTTAACCAAAAGCTCACTCTTTTTGTTTTAAATTAACCATTCTGGCCTTAGCCTGGGAACCCCAAAACACTACACCCTGTGTCTCATGGTCCTACATCTCTCTGCCTGTACCCTAACTTTACCTACCCCTGTGGACCCTTTGAAGCATTCTTTATATGTACTTCTTCTAGGACCTGTGAGTAATACATTTCTTTATTTCAACTTCTCTTGTGGTCTTTTGTTGAATCATGGCTCACCATCCATCAGTCTGTGCTCTGTTTAACAAATGTTAATTTAACAAATTCATCACAGTCTCATATAAAGTAGAAGCTTAGCCATTCACTCCATGTATACTTCCTCTGGGGATTACCTAATATTTTTGCCTGGATCTCTTAAGCTTCAGGCCTACCCTGAAGAGAAGGAGGCCCTTGGCAAATCTTTAACAAACGCCCGCTGGGAAAAATAAGTCTTTAATGCTGGAGGATCTACAGGTATGTGTCAATGTAGTATGAGAACAAACAACTGTACCCGTTAGTAAAGTCATACCCTTACCAAGGAGTAAAACACTAGCGGTGTTTGGTGGGAGACAGAAAACAGAGCAAGTTTATGTTTTCCCTAAAGGCCAACAGATATCACTTTGGGCCAAGAGAACCAGAAAATTCTCCAACTTCCTACCTGATTTGAAATCCATAAATAAAGACTGGGGAAATTTGGAAAGCCGAATACCTCTTTCAGACCATTAGTTTGCAGAGTATGGTAAACAAAAATCAAATCATGATTAATTCAGGAACAAAAATAATTTCATGTTTTTTGGGGTAAGTTTTAAAATATCCTACAAATTTTGTAAAAAAATTTTTTTAAAGTGTCCTATTTATATTCTGTCCTGGAGAAGTTCTATAATCACATTCACATATGCTACACAATAAAGAAACTGCCCTTGGTCATCATTATTTTTGGATGTCAAGATAGCACACAGTTGTAAGCACAGCATGTACTTTTTTACTTAATATTGTTTTTAACCGAAAAGCTAGGGGCAATTGTCAGGCCACTCTGTGGTTCCCTTTCTTAGAACGCCCCTGAATATGGAAGTGTTAGGAGATGATAATATCCAGGATTCCTTCTTCTGTAGGTGAGATCAGACACACTAAAATCAGGTAGAGTATAATTCTATGTTTCAAAATCATTGTGTCAGTACATTGTTTGGTTCATCCCCTTGGGCGGGCTTATGACAATGGATATGCAGACTCAATGTTTCGAATACAACCAGCCTTGCCCAGTGGATGAAATCTGAAACTCAAGATGAGGTCAACAGTATTTTGGTCTAGTGCTTACTTAAAATCTCTGTTTTTCAAGTCTTTGGTTGCATTTTAAAAATTTGTTAAATGAACACATTTGGAGCTGCCTTACATGGATTATTCCGTGCATCAATTTCATTAATGTCCTGGCATGAATTTAAGTGTATATCATTATACAGAAGCTAATTATTATTTAGAGGAGCTGAAAACCTTCCTCTTGCACACACCAAGACTCTACCTACCATCCTCTTATAATTCTATATTTCTCCATTATTTACTCCCTTGGGCTAATGTCTGAAAAGTATAATTTTAAAATATAATCCTACTGTTTAGAAGCAATAATTCAATAGCTATTCCACTCAATTAAAGATTAGGACTTTTAATCTAGCAATGTTCATTGACTAGGGCTAGTTTGTCACACAATTTGCAAAAATATACTATAAAATTATCATGCATGGAAATAAGGCAACACAAGCCAAATAGAGCTAAGGCTGCAAAGCAGAAGCTAGTGTCCAGGGAAAAAGTACCAATTTTCTTTCTTGGTTATAGAGAGCAGTTTTAAAACATTTCAGTGAACAATTAAAAATTAGGAGAATTTCTAAGGAAATCTGACATCTAGCTTCTTTAATAATTAGATTAGAAAATATGGAAGAACCTGACACGGTTTAACCATACATAGAAGGTGAATAGCAGGTACCACTAGATATAAACTCTCTAATTTGCCACTGTTCTCACTGCCACTCCTTGCCTTTCCATGAAGGTAAGTTACCTATCTGGTTTCTGGACCAGAGTTTCTTAACTTCAATTTGAAATTCACTAAGAAGAGATTCTAACTGATCCATGTAGGCCAGGTATTAACTGCTACTATAATGTTTTATGACTAAGACCATGGGAACAAATGACTTCACAGTATTTATGTGGTCTGAGAATTGCATGTTAAAGTATTGTAGCAAAATTTCTCTCTACATTGACCATTTATTAAAATATCCAATGATAATGGGTGACACATGATACTAAATAAGCATGTTTGGGTGTGCATATGCATTTCTATTCAAAAATTTTAATTCTAGGTCCCTTCCTTCCTTTCTTTTATTTTTCTTTTCTTTTTTTTTCTTTCATTGTGTGTTTGGAGGAGTAGAGGTGGTTATTTCCCTTGGTTTCTCTTGAATAAAAAAAAAATTCAGTTTACTTAAATTAAAAACCCCTCAAAAACAATAATAAAAAAAAAGTTTACCCATTTTTCTCACTCCCACCATTTGTCTTTGGCAACCACCAATCTGTTCTACCTATGAGCTTGGGTTTTTTTGGTTTAACTTTCTTTTTTCTTTTTATATTCTACATATAAGAGAGATTATAGGTTATTTGTTTTTCTCTGTCTGACTTATTTTACTTAGCATAATGTCCTCAAGTTCCATCCATGTTGTCACAAATGGCAAGATCTCATTCTTTTTTGTAGTTGAATAATATTCCATTATATATATAAGACGATTTCTTTGTCCATTCATGCATCAGTGGACAGTTAGATAGTTTCCTTATCTTGGCAATCATAAATAATGATGAAGTGAACATGGGAATGATGAAGCCACATTCTTTTGCATGTGGCTGTCCAGTTTTCTCCACACTGTTATTAAAAAGACTCTCCTTACCCCATTGTATATTCTTGCCTCCTATGTCACAAATTAATTGACCAAATATGTGTGGGTTTACTTCTGGGCTCTCTATTCTGTTCCATTGATCTACGTGTCTGTTTTCATGGCAATATGTTACTGTTTAATAACTATAGCTTTTTAATACAGTTTGAAATCAGGCAGCATGATACTTATAGCTTTGTTCTTCTTTCTCAAGATTGCTTTGACTAATCAGGGTCTTTTATGGCTCCACACAAATCTTAGAATTGTTTATTCTAATTCTGTGAAAAATTGTCATTGGAATTTTGGTAGGAACTGCACTGAATCTGTAGATGGCTTTGAGTAGTATGGGCATTTTAACAATATTAATTCTTCCAATCAATGAGCATGGTTATCTTTCCATCTATTTGTGTCTTCTTAATTTCTTTCAATAACGCCATATAGTTTTCAATATACATGTCTTTCACTTCCTTGGTTAAAGTTACTCCTAAACATTTTAGGTGTGCCTGGGTGGCTCAGCTGGTTAAGTGTCGGACTTTTGATTTTGGCTCAGGTCATGATCTCAGGGTCATGAGATCAAGCCCCGTGTCCGGCTCTGCACTGCGTATGAAGTGTTTTTGAGATTCTCTCCCTCTCCCTCTGCCCCCCGTCCCCGCTCATGCACTCTTTTCCCCTCTCTCTTAAAAAAACATACATACATATATATATATATATATATTTTTTTTTTTTTTTCCTAGGCATTTTATTCTTTTCATTGTAATGAAATCTCAGGAACTGAACAGTATCCAGAAGTCATGTCACCTGAGATGGGAACCCAGAAGATTATGGGAATGAGGAGAACACAGGAGTGGTAGATATAATGGGAGACCAACCCAAATTTATCCTCTAGGTATGAAATAGTCTGTGATACGTCAAATAAACAAAAACAGATATGGACTCAAAAGGAGATATTTAATTCAAAAGAATTATTGTAAAAAGGGTAAAAGGGACTATTGCTATAGAGAAAATGCTCTGACCATTAGATCTGCAAGCATCTCACTCATTAGACAAAACAGGATTTTCTCAGGGCACCTGGGTGGCTCAGTTGGTTAAGCATCTGCCTTCAGCTCAGGTCATGATCCCAGGGTCCTGGGATCAAGCTCCACATCAGGCTCCCTGCCCAGCAGGGAACCTGCTTCTCCCTCTCCCTCTGCCACTCCCCCTGCTTGTGCTCTCTCTCTTGCTCTCAAATAAATAAATAAATAAATAAATAAAATCTTAAACAAACAAACAAAAAACCCCCAGGGTTTTCTCTTATGTGGAGGAATAAACAAGGATACAAAGAACCAGACATATAGAAATGGGATGAAAGTATAGCATGGTCAGACAGTTGATCAGAAGAAGTTTTATCTTGAGGCCATCCTATTCTCATTTTTAAAAATTATTTTTATATATGTATGTATGTATTTCTTTATTTTGAGAGGGGGAGAGAGAAAGAGAGCATGAGTGGGGGGGAGGGGGAGAAGGAGAGGGAGAGAATCTTAAGCAGGCTCCCAGCCCAGCATGTAGCCCAACATGGGGCTCAATCTCACAACACTGAAATCATGGCCTGAGCCAAAATCAAGAGTCGAATGCTTAACCAACTGAGCCACCTAGGTACCCCAAGGCCATCCTATTTTCAAGAGAGACTATACGGTGGCTCAGGCTGAGCATGGGTCAAAATTTAGGGGCTGGGAAAAGGAGAGAATCTTAACCAAACTTTGGTTAACAAGCATTTTATTCCTTTTGATCAGTGGGGACATGTAGTTCAGCTAATCATTGATGAGACAAGAAATGGAAATTTAAAGGGTCTGTGTCTGGGCTTGTAATAGGTAGACAAGGGAAATCCCCATGAATCTTATCAAAGACCTATGGGGAAGGATGTTTCTTTGAAATAAGTCATTTCTGGAAAATGAAAGAGTGGAAGATTTCTTAATCTTGCCTGTTTCCTTGGATCATATGGTTCCAGTAAAGTTAAACATTGTCAGATATATTTTATTCATCCAATTGCACATCTATGTGCCAATAGCACAAAGAATGTTATCTTTGAAACTGTACTGGTAGTCTTCAGGGGAATACTGTCAAATTGTAGATAATAAGACCAACACATGCTGTTAATGTTTGCCTACATGTAGTTTGTTGATAATGGAGCTTTTATAACAAGTGCATATGATATTTAGCACTGCCAGTGATGTATTAATTAGCCAGAGTACCTAAATTAGTGCAACTACTTTTCCTGCTAAACATTACCTTGATGGTTTCTAGTTTCTAAAATATACGCTAAAAATATGCAATGAGGCATTTTATTTTCAAGGATAGATATAGGTGGGTGAAACCGAGAATTTCCAAAACATTCTCAGAGAATATAGACCAAAGAAAATGGTAAGTTGCTGTAAGAACAGCAAAAACCATTATAATATTGATGAAACATTGTGTAGGAAAATTGGAAGTGAATAGAGTAATATTTCACTTAAGCCTTTATCTTCTATATTCAAATTCAGTTATTAAAAATGAAGCCCATTGACCTTAAGACCTGAATGTATTCTCAAAAATAACAAAATTAATTTCAACAATGGCAAATCACAATTGGATATACAGAAACCCACCTTCTAGCATAACCTATGTCACTAAGAAAACATTAATTTCTTAATAATTGCCAAAATTTGAAAGCACAAACTAAATCATAAAGAGTAATGAATGGTACAAATGATCCTGGTTATAAATAATGGGTAAGGCCTCACCATGCTAAATGCATGCTAATGCATATCAGATATCTAGACCACAACTTGAAGTTCAACTACCAGTGAACAAAAGACCCAATCATGTCACTTTAATTCTTGCAGACCTCAAAAATTTCTTCTGAAAGTGAGAAGAAAAAAAAAATTAAATAATCTTGAACTTTCCATTACATACAATAATTCTGCAGCACTGTTTCCTGGGTATAGCTTAAAGGGGTAATAAAATATTTGATTTGAATAGTAATATGCAATTTCAGTTATGTTGTCATGTATATTAGGAAAGAAAAGGAATTTCCTATTAATTGAGTTTCAGCTATGTAGCAGTCACTACCTGGGCATTACCTCAACATAAAGTTCACGTGAGAAATCCACAATTTGCAGATGAGGAAGGAGAGGCATGAATAGGTAAAGTAACTTGCTTTAAGTCAATTTCAGGAAAAAAAATGCATTTCTGTGGAAAACTTTGTAATTTAGAGGACATCCCTCCAGGTTATCCGATATTAGCTTTTTGTTGTCTTTGAGGTACCGTGCTTTGTAAGTTGTAGGTAACTAATAGATGTTATTTCAACTCTTTTTGTCCTATAAAGCAATAATTTTCTTTCTTCCTACCCTTTGGAAAAACCAGCTTTGCTTCCATTTACATAATCATTTCTGTATTCCCGGTACACACACATACACACACACACTACATATATATAACAATCTTCCTGGTTTCCTCATTAATAAGAATAAAATCTGTAAACTATGTTCACTTTTGTATCTATATGACCGTTATAACTGAAAAATACCTTTCTGAACAAACCTAAATTTTGCACAATAGAACGGGGCATTAAAAGTTGGATTATCTGGTTCAAAATCCCACAGTTTTTCTGGTACTCTATGGTACCTTTCCTCTCAAGAATCCTCCAAGAATCGTCCAGGCTAGGAGAATAGTTACATGTATTCTCGCTAAACAGAAAGGGAACAGAGAGCATTTTCTTGACAGAGTCAGCATGGCTGTTTAAATGGCATATTCAGCCCCAGATCTAGAGTATTTGGACTCCTTGTCTGTTAGCTTTTTTACCAAATAATTGCACTGGGATGATGTTTTCCTGTAGAGGGGGAAATGGTCAAAACTTTGAAGTGGCACTGGCAAGTAAAGGAAGAAATAACAAGAAGACTTTCAAAGAGACGAAGCGATAGAAGAGAATGAAGCATGATGAGCACCAGCCAGAGGACTGCAGGGCCAGGATGAAGAGATTTGATTAGCTAGCTCAGGAGAGAAAGAAATCAATACGGATGGGAAGCCATTTGAAATCATGAATTGAGGGAAGCCCAAATTCAATCTGGGGCAGGGATTACTTTTTCTGAGCCTCATACATACTATTTTCAGCCAGATAGGTTTAGAAAAAAATTCTATGTGTCTGGTTACCAATGAACTCACAAATATCTACTACTAAAAATAAAAATAGTTTCGAATTAAAATTAAATAACTAAATAAAATAAAAACTCTAAAAATAGGACATTTATACCTTTTAACTTTTACAAAACCTTGTATTGATAAGCTGATCCAAAAGATAAATTTGGGGCCAGAAGAATGATTTAGCTGAATATTGATTAAATAAAAAAAGAAAATCAAGGTCAAGGATAATTAAGGAAAATTGAATTATAATAGTTTATTTCATTGCTGAGGAGAAAAGACCAAAGTGGCTCTCAAAAATGCTTCTTTATTGATTTTGTTTCATTTGACCATTTGAAGAGCTAATTTGACACAGACTATTATTTTATCCTGTTAGTGCAAGTATCATAATGGCCAATTGAATCAAATATTCTAGATAAATGGTTGATAAATGCTTGGAAAAAATGTTTGATCATTGAATATTGAAATTTTCCACACAATTAATTGCATCTTTGTAGGAGGAAGATGAGCTTAGAAATGGAATTAGGCTATTTTGGAAAATGGCTCTCCAACTATACACCTGAACAATCTCCAGGATAATTATCAAATTAATTCATTGATTTGATGCTTTCACATATTCCTTCCTAGTGCATTTCAAAAATACCTATGTCTACAGAGTTTTATAACTTGTAAGTGTTGTAGGACCAGCTTTGATAAGATTCAAATTATTAAAAATGTTTATTTAATTGGTTTTCATGCAATTTCTTTCAAAATGCAAAATGTCAGTGACAAAGGAAGGAAGTAGAAAAGACCTAATTATTGATGCTTTCTCTTTTTCTACCAATTTGTACTTAAGAATATATTTTAGGGATAATTTCAGACTCCTGTGCATTTTATACTCACATGGAAGACACTATAACATGTTTTAAACAAACATGAATTATCTATAAATGTGTTTTGGTGCCTCTGGGTTGTTCTATATAATGCAAGGACTAAAAGATACCTGTAGTTTCTAGAAAAAAAAAATCCCTTTGGCAAAAATTAAACTACATTTGCGTGAAGCTTCTGGAGTACTTAATTTCCATTTGGAAACACTTCATCTTAAGCATGAACTCACATGTTCAGCAGATGTTTATTGGGGACATACTATGTGTCAGGATCAGTATTCTGGACGTAGCTCTAAATGATACAGAGGGGAACACTCCTACTCACTTATAATAATTAGGATAATGGAAGATCTAGATATTAAATAGAGAATTAGTTACTCATGTTTCATAATGCTATAAAAGAAAGAAAACAGATATAATAAAACTGTAAGAGGTGACTTTACTGGTAGTTGTGATTAGAACATCCTTACATTATTTGGAATCATTCAATAAAAAAATATTAATGTTAGATTATATGGCTGTTCTTAGGTTAAATTTATTTTAGTTCTGTTTCAAGTTTATGATGAACACCTTATCTAGAAAATAAAAATATGAATCTGAACTGGAACATATGGAAATAGTTCTTCCTGATATTGTCATTTGAAGGAATATATAGGAAGTTATTTACACAGTTTAGTAGGTGATAATAAAACTAAAATGCTTCACAAGCTAACAAAACTACATTATCCCCCCCCCAAATCCACAGTAAAACAAACAAAAAGCAAAATCAAGTATCTAAGTAATTCACTAACACTTAGAAACATAAATAAAACACAATAACCTGAAAAGTTCTGGGAAAAGAAGTTGCACATGTGGGAATTCATTTTGAAGATAAATTTACTAAAACCTTAAGGTCCTCACATATGGTAGACCCCCTACATCATATTATACAACAAAATATATCACACATGGATCAATGATATAAATTTAAAGTATAAAGTTGTATGTTCCTTAGGTAAAAATTTTAGTCAATGTTTCTAACACTGTGGTGAAAAATAATTTCATTTGCATACTTAGGTCAGAAAAGTCAAAGTTAAAGATAGTTTAGATACAGAAGACATAAAGTATCTGTATGACAAACTATTAAATTAGAAAAATCAAGTGAAAACTCTGTCTCGCATATGAGAGATGAAAACTAAACATTCTTAATATGTAATTAGCCCTCAGCAATAAATAAGACTCTATGAATAAGACAAAGGCAAGAGAAAAAAATGATATAACTTGGCTGTCCACATACAGAAGACTTGCCAACTGCAAATGAACATTTAAGATGACGTTCAATATTTTGATTAATAAAATGAATGCAAATGGAAATGATAATTTGTCTTTCTACAAATATTTTTCACCCGTACTGTGCCAAACCCTGCTTTTCTGTTTTGAGACTTGTTCCTGCAAATATATGTTTCATTATTATAAGGGCTAGGAAGAAGTTAAGAAAATATATTACATAGTTACTGAGTGTGTGCGTGTGTGTGTAAAGGTGAGAAGTGAGGAGCATTTACTTCAAGTATAATAATTAGAAAAATCATTTTCAGGGAGATGACATTTGAAATGAAACTTGAAAATAAGGAGTTTAGGGGCGCCTGGGTGGCAGAGTCGGTTAAGTGACTGACTCTTGGTTTCGGCTTAGGTAATGATCTCAGGGTCATGAGATGGAGCCCCATGTCAGGCTCTGCATTCAGTGTGGAGTCTGCTTAAGATTCTTTTCTCTCTCTGCCCCCCCAACCCCCTGTCCACAACTGCTGTCTCTCTAAAATAATAATCTTCTTTTTTTAAGAAAGATAAATTGTCTATAAAGAGCTAGAGGAAAAATAATCTGGCTTAGAGTAAAAACAACTGGAATATGATAAAGACTTCAGAATAATTCTAAAACCAGAAAGGAGACCAATGTGCCAGAGAGGAAGTAAAGTGAGAAAAAAAAGGTGGAAGGAAGTAGGGTTAAGTAGACAGACTCTCAGATTAAGGGGTGGGGGCAACAATTTGGAGCTCAGGGAAGGACTTTGGATTTCATCCTAAGTGTCATGGAAAACTACTGATGGATTTGAGGCTGGGGCAAGGGTGCTGTGTGGAATCCATCGTGCTGATGGGATGGGATGGGTCGGATGACTCAAAATTTAGATAAAAAGACATGTCCATAGTTGAAATATGACCACAACTTGGAATCAGGTGCTAGCTATGGAGCTAGGGAGAGAAAGATTCAAAATCTATTAAAGCAGTAGTAATAACAGAACTTGATGAGCAGTTAGATATAGTTAGAGAGGACAGGAATCAAAGTTAAGACTTCTTCTGTTTCCTAAGCAATTAGTGGAAGGTTATATCATTTATTGAGCTGGTTCTGACCATATTTTCTCCTTCAGCTTCACTGAATCCTACATGTTTAGCTCTAAAGGGCACCAGTGTCTCCTGAAAATCTGAGCACTGAGACTGGAGAAGGTGAGATTCATCTGGGAGTTAAGGTTTGTCTCCCTGGGTCCCAGCCGTCCTCCAGGAGTCTCTGTCCTTGCTCTTGTCCATACAAAGCTTTCCTTCCCAGCTGTTCATCTCACTGACCTGAAGTGATGTTAGTCTAAATACCAAACACAAGATAACAGCGTGCACAGTCTTCTCCACCAGATCCACTAATTGCATAAGCTTAATCTTGTCAATAAATTCCTTATTTATCACTGATAGTTGTTCTGCTTCTCGATCACACCCAGCTACAGAAGCTTTTCATCAATTCAGAAGAGCTGAGAAAAGTGTGGTGAAAAATGAAGTAGATTGGTGGGTCCTTGAGCTTGGCCTCAGCAAAGAGTGAGAAGATGGGATTTATCAGAAAGGTGAGCATACTAACTAGGGAAACATTAGGATATCTGAATCACTGCTGAGAGGCTGGACTGTATGATTTTCCACTAGTATTTTCAGTTACTGAAGAGTCACTGACTAAAAATAGGTAACAGAACTTCCAGTCTCAGTTTAGCAAATGATGAAGGGATTTGTAATAATCAATATAAATGAGGGTTTCAAATATTGGTATTAACAAGTCCTGATTTTTATTTTGAATTAATATAACTTTCCTAAAGGACATTACATAATTACATATACTAATAACTGATTTTATGATTTATATGGTGTTAAGAAAGACTAATCTGATCCGGGAAATAGTAGGTTATTGATTTTTGTAATTTTAATTTACAAAAACGACTTGTACTGGAAGGATCTATTGAGCTCTCTAATGACAAAACATCATGATGGCCGGGTTTATAGACTTTTAGATGACCAACTGAGGATTTAAATTTTCATATGTAAGTTTCACAGCACAATGTAATAACAAACTGAAAAACAAAATCTGCATGTAGACTTTATGCAAATAAACTTTATCTCCACAGTGTTTATGATTGTGTGGCAGAGGAACTCTTTATATTAATAAACAGAATTACATTTTGGAAATATATGGTGACATCTTTTACTTTTATACTTAGGCATGTGATCTCCATTTATTTTCATCTTGATGAGGTTGTGGAATATAGGTGAGGTTCAGTGGGGTCGAGTCTGGAGCCGACACCAAGAAAGAATTCTTGAAACATCTTTAGTGTAAAATGGTGGTTTATTAAAGCACAGGGACAGGACCCGTGGGCAGAAAACGCTGTTGCCCCGGGGTGGGGTTGTGAGAGGTGGCTGATTATATACTGTGGGGTTGAGGGAAGGTAAGGAAACAGGGAGGTTGAGAAAATACTTTCATATGTTAAAGAAGACTCGCAGGACACTGGAGGCCTTGCTATTGTCAGGTTAAGGTTGTTTACCCCTCTAGTAAGGCATTAACATGAAGATAGTTGGGAACTTCCTGGATTCCTAGAAGTATCTGTCTGTGGTCTGCAGGTTGTAAGACATTTAGCTGTAGTTACATTCCCTTATGGAAGCTAGGTTATTGATAGAAATGCTTTGTTCCTGTAAACCTCTAAGACATTTGCAAACTGAGGGAGACTTAAGTCTTGCAGGATTGTGGTATCTATAGGTTAACTATTTCTTTGTCCTTTAGGGCAGCCAGGAGTGCCTGAGGAATGTCACATACATCCCATGGGTGGGGGGATTGCGGGGTGTCAGTTTCTGCCTTGTCCTCAGCTTGCCTTCTGTTCCCTCGTCAATATGTCAATATAAGATATTATGGAATAGTTATATTACCTCCTATTGTTTTTACAAACATTTCCTTTAGGGGACAAAAATACGTTCATTCCAAATCCTTTTTTACAATGAATCTCTGCTGAATATGTACCTTAGATTAAGTCCATCCTCAATTTGAAGATAATAATACAAAATTAGGTACACAATAAAAGTTATTATAAAATTCCCAAAGATCTCATTAATTCCTCTGCTAACTTAAATATTTTAATTATATGATTCAAAAACACATTATAGACAAGAATACTGATGTTTATTAGCTTAAATATCAAAGGAAGGAGATAACGTATGAATTTGTGCTTATCGATCAAACATTATAATCAGGGCACTTTTGAGCTATAATTTCAAAGACATAAAAAGTCCCTAAAAAGAAGATAATTTTAGGTTCCTGCACTGGTTATGATGAGGGAGCAGAAGGCTGGCTGAAGACAAAGCATAAGCCTACACCCTGCAACCTCTCCCCACCCCCACTCCTGGGTGGGATATGTGATGTTCCTCCCTGAAGTTCCCAACTATCTTCCTGTTAATGCCTTGCTAGAGGGAAAAACCACCAGAACTTGACAATAGCAAGGCCCCTAGTATCCTGTAAGTCTTCTTTAACATATGAAAGTACTTTCTCAACCTCCCTTTTTTCCTTACCTCCCCCAACCCCATAGTATAAAATCAGCCACCCCTCACAACCCCGGGGCAGCAGCTCTTTCTGCCCACAGGTCCTATCCCTGTGCTTTAATAAACCACCATTTTGCACCAAAGACGTCTCAAGAATTCTTTCTTGGTCGTCGGCTCTGGACTCCACCCCACTGAACCTCACCTATATTCCACAACCTCATCGGTTATAATGGGCATAGATCTTCATTCTAAGAGTTAAATCATTTTTTACCTTAAACACTCTTAATTTTCATAGATTTTCTTGGCAAACATATAAAACACTTTTTTTTTTCCTGCACAAGTTATCCTTTTATTTGGTCAATGGCAGAATTAGGAAAAACATTAGAAGCCATCAAGATCAATTTTCTTAGGAATAAAACAGGTAATTCAATGATATTTAATGGAAAAAAAAATACCCAAACTTATCAATGGTTATTTTGGGCAATAAGTATCACCATGAACTTTTAGTATGGGTCATTTACTTGTCTTACATTTTTTTTTAAATATCAAAAGTACAGAAAAATAAAGTATAGCACAATAAGCACCTATGTACTTGCAGTCCAGAATTTCAAGCATTTTATACTCTCATTTCAGATATTCTAATTTTTATTGTCATATCATTAGTTGTTTTGTCAACAAGCTAATTTTATTACATATGAGAGCAGATCCAAGAGGGAAGACGACCAATAAATTGAAACTTACATAAAATAAGGGATCATCTGACAAAGGCAAAATACTGTATCTTTATTTCCAAAGAGAATTAGGTATGCCAAGTGGAGTCAAGGAGTCTGGCAGGTGTGGAGAAGAGTGAGAAGTTAAGTGTATTAAAGAGAAAAGCCTTGGCTGTCAAGAGGGGCTCAGAGAGTCTGGGTCCTGCCAGAATGTTGTGAGGTTAAGATTCTAAGAATAGATTCCAAGCTAGGATTTTATCCTTAGGCAAGTAGAAAACAAACCGAAAGGATTAAACTTCATTCTAGTCAAATTAGAAAAAAAAGTTAGGTTAATGGAACAATAGTGTAGAGCACAGATTGTTATAGAAGGTGAATGGATAGCTTCAGGTTAACACAGAACATTGTTTTAATAAGTCAATGTCACCTGAGATTTCAACAGAAGATGAAAAGTGGAAAGCTAGTGTTTTTTAAATTTTTAAATTGCTCTTTCTTTTATTAATATTATAGCAAATTCAAATTTTCTAGTAAAAAAGTTGTTCTTTTTGAAACTTCCTTTTTTTTCTAGTTTTCAAAGATATGATGACTTTATTGTTCTCTTACCAGAAGACGTTCTGATTGCTTATGAGCTATGTATCTGAGCAAATGTCAGGGATCTTCCAAAGACAGTTTGATGCAGAAAAATTTTAAAGCAATTTGATACACCTTTCTAAACTGATGTAGATTTTTTTCATTGTTATATTTTATTGGCCATTTATCTTTTCTGTGAAATACCACTGATGTCTTTTATGTACTTTTTTAATAGGTCTTAAAGATTTCTTTATATATTCTGGACACAAATCTTTTGTCATTTCTTTTTTTTTTTTTTTTTTAAAGATTTTATTTGTTTATTCGACAGAGATAGAGACAGCCAGTGAGAGAGGGAACACAAGCACGGGGAGTGGGAGAGGAAGAAGCAGGCTCATATTGGAAGAGCCTGATGTGGGGCTCGATCCCGGATTGCCGGGATCACGCCCTGAGCCGAAGGCAGACGCTTAACCGCTGTGCCACCCAGGCGTCCCTCTTTTGTCATTTCTATGTGGAAATTTTTTTCCTGTCCTTTTTTCGAATTTTACAAATATGTCATGGTATCTTTTGCCTTTTAGTGAAATTAAATTTTATTGTAAATTATATTCATTAAGCTTTTCTTATGTCAACTGCAACTTCTCTATATTGTTTAACAAATCTTCCATAAGCAGAACTTATTAAGATGCCCAGTTTGGCTAATGTTTCTTCACAGACAGATTTCTAATCAAGGCACAAAAACAAAGGTAAATGGGAGAATAAGGGGAGTAAGAAAAGAAAAAAAGGAGACAGTGGTGAAATGTTGCGAACTAGAAGAAAGGAAGCAACGCAGACGGGAGAGAGTAAACCCACTCCAAGAACTGTGGCTATGAGTTCTACACCTTAACTTTCTTAGCTCATCTACCTTGTCCATCAGTCCTACCTTCAGCCACTTTACTTTTTCACATTTGAGTACGTATGCACTAGGCTACGTGAGAATACAGAGAAAGGCTGCAGAGTATGCCCCTGGTGGCTATAGCCTGAATATTACTAGGAAAATGTCACAACTAGCCTTCAACAAAATTAATCTTCAAAACGCTTTCTCAGAAGAACTCTACATGTTTGGAAACTCCCTTCATTTTCTCTTCTTTATGGGCCCCCAGCACCCATTACAAAACCAGTGCATCCATACAAACGTTAAAGAAGTTTAATAATGTGAGAGCCTTACAGTAACCCAGAGCTCATCTTAGTAAACATAGAGATGAAGATACTGAGGTACAGAGAAGTGCAGTGAGCTTGGATGTGAACTTACTGAACAAGTGTATAATGAGTGCCTGACAGTGCCTTGCACTCTAATATGCCTTAGATATATTAATAATTGAAGAAGAAATATAAGGTTCTGCCATGTTGGCCCATATAAGGTAGTTGTGGAAACATACTATATAAACTACATATATATATATGTTTATATATAGTACACAACACACACACATACTCCATATAATAAAAAAGTAAATTCTCTCTCTCTATATATAGATATGAATAGAAAGACAGAAATTATATATTTATACATAAATTAATCCTACTGTGTTTTGAGCCTAGTCTCAGTCCCCAGATCTTGCTGATGCGTATTCACCTGTTGCTAGCTGAATCCTCATTAGACTATATACATACTACACTTCACTTACAACAAAAGCATGAGAATCAATCCTATCTGTATTGAAAGATCCTTAAGCACAAAGAATATTGAAGCTTTGCATCCTTGTATATAGCTCAGTATCCTAGACATTCAGTAAATACATCAGAATTTAAATGAAAAAAAGTTCTTAGTGCATAAAGGCAGCTGGAATAACAGCTTTTAAGTATATAAAAGCTGCTAGTCTAGAAATCTCTACTTTTCAGAATGAACAATGATGATCATGAATAAGTATGTCTGAGAAATAAGCCCAAATATTGGAGAAGGTAGGGAAGACTCTGAGTGATTTTTCGTATTTTAGATGAGAGGTTTGTGAATTTGCGCTCTATGAATTTTTTTTAAAAAATTTTATTAATTTATTTGACAGAGAGAGAATACAAGCAGGCAGAGTGGCAGGCAGAGAGACAAGCAAGGAGCCCAGTGTGGGGGCTCTATCCCAGAACCCTGAGATCATGATCTGAACTGAAGGCAGACACTTAACCAACTGAGCCACCCAGGCGCCCCTAAGCTCTATGCTTTTGATATAAAAATGCTCTACTTTAGGATATCAGTCAGAAGATTTATTTATTTGTATATATATAAATTATATAAATTTATATAAATATGTATTAAATATGTACACATTTTACATAAATATATATAAAGTATGTATGCATATTCTTCAGGAGAAGAGAAAGGGCATGGAATTTTAATTTCCATTGCCTATTTTTATTATATTCAACAAACAAATCTCATTTTAGGCAGGTATTTTCTAATTTATTTACTGATTGATTTTTTTCCTTCATTTTTTCAGTAAAGAGAAAAAAATCAAAGAATGCTCACCATCGTTTTATAAGAAATATGAATATTCACTTCTTTTTCTCATTAAACCCCTGATCACAGTGCCCACAAGAAAATTTCCTGTTGGACACCAAGAATACTCCATGGAAATATTAGAAGGGAAAGAAGCCACATGGAAACACAGCATGTTATTAACTGCAGGTGAGAAAAGACTGAGAATGCCTGGGATAACCCTACACATGAAGGAAGACAGAGAGTAAAGGTCACTCTCCTTGCATTCCCTCTGCTGGGTCACGCACACTATAAAATTTCAAAGTGAAAAATAAATGCAAATGAAGGTGAAGTAAAGCTAATTTTAGGTATAGGCCCTGCCTGGCCTTTCAAAGATTTGGGGCTTGTGGGGTATCTTGCAAATCTCAGGCCTGTCATATTCCTGTGGCTTTTGGATACAGTTATTTAAAAGTAGGAATGGTGGTGTTCCTGTTCAAGGTCATTTAGAAGAGTGATAAGGGTGTTTTTGGTGGTATCACTCCTGACGTTTCCTGGCTGGGGCTAGGTTAGCTATGCATCCTGCACAACGGAGAATTTTATTTCACCCAAAGTGTCAACAGTGTGTTCACTGAGAAAAAATGTATTGGGTCCCAGAGTAGAGGAGTGAGGGAGCGGGATTTTTACTATTGCTCTGGTTACAGCAACACACACCCAGTAGAGCTCTGCAGGTAGGAAGGAGAAAGGGATTTAGGAAGCAACTTTTATCCCAATTAAAAAATGTCCTCAGAAGCTCCCTTGTGCTGATTTTTCAGAAATATATGTTAACATGGATACCTTATTAAAGAAATTATACTAGAAAGAGCAGCAGGAAGCTAGGTATCAATGCATACATTGCTATATCAATTTAATCATACCTACTAAGAAATTACAGAAAGTTCACCCTAGCCCATGCAGTTTCCTCATTTTACAGAGAAGAAATCATAGGACTGGGTGGCTCAGTTGGTTAAGCATCTGCTTTTGGCTCAGGTCATGATCCCAGGGTCCTGGGATCAAGGCCTGCATCAGTCTCTCTGCTCAGCAGGGTTCAGCTTCTTCCTCTCACTCTCCCTGCTCATGCTCTCTCTCTCTCTTTCAAACAAATAAATAAAATATTTTTAAAAATATTTAAAAAAACGAAATCATGGGACTAATATGTTCAATTATTGTCTATATTTAATTACTAAGGGGATAGATACATCCACCTCTTATAACCCATAAGATACGTGATTATTAGCTACATAATCACAATTGAGCAACATTTGATTCCATTCTATTCTACGATTATCAACAAAGATTAAAGACAGGTTGTGTGTGGGGAGGGGACGTGGGGCGGCATGGTGGAAGTACACGGCAAACTGTTTTTTATGAAATAATTATTATTTTAATTTTAATTCATGGTTCTTATAACTTATTTTCATTGCTAATATACTGCTCCTTTTAAAAAATCTGTACTATTTACCTGATTTTGAATTGAACTACTCAAATCTTTCTCAGAAACAATGAATAAAAATTGCCAATATTTTCAGAATGGTATTTGTGAATTAGGACCTCCTTCCATCCTCTCCAAATGAGCACTTTGGAAAAGAATACTCCAGGAGACATCTGAGCCTTTGGAATTTTTCCTTTGCGAAGCTATTTTGTGGTATTTGTAATGTAGTGTTTGTGATTTCTGATACATTAAACTTTAAAAACAGAAATGGTTTAGGGGTAAAAGTAGACAGCAGGAAGAGCAAATTAGAGCCCATGGGCGCCTCCCCTCAGCATGCAAAATCCTAACAATGTACACACCTACAGCTAAAAATACATTTTAAAAAATCAATAGAGAAATCTTCAGGTACTCAGTAAGGGTGATGAATTTCTCTGGTAGCTAGACCGTGAGGGTAAGCCACAGGGCAGTAGGAATGTTTGTCTCCTGAAAATAATCATCAGAATTTGTGAAACCCAATGCTAGCTTCTTTACCACATTTGGAAAATGGTGACTATTTAATCTCACTAAAATATAAATTATTTGAAAAATAAGTACAGGATTAAGAAAAAGTAGCTATTCAGAAGATATGAACAGACACTTTTCCAATGAAGACATACAAATGGCTAACAGACACATGAAAAAATGTTCAAAATCACTAGCCATCAAGGAAATTCAAATCAAAACCACACTGAGATACCACCTTACGCCAGTTAGAATGGCAAAAATAGACAAGGCAAGAAACAACAATTGTTGGAGAGGATGTGGAGAAAGGGGATCCCTCCTACATTGTTGGTGGGAATGCAAGTTGGTACAGCCACTCTGGAAAACCGTGTGGAGGTCCCTTAAAAAGTTAAAAATTGAGCTACCCTATGATCCAGCCATTGCACTACTGGGTGTTTACCCCAAAGATACAGACGTAGTGAAGAGAAGGGCCATATGCACCCCAATGTTCATAGCAGCAATGTCCACAATAGCTAAATCGTGGAAGGAGCCGAGATGCCTTGCAACAGATGACTGGATTAAGAAGTTGTGGTCCATATATACAATGGAATATTACTCAGCAATCAGAAAGAATGAGTTCTCAACATTTGCTACAACATGGACGGCACTGGAGGAGATAATGCTTAGTGAAATAAGTCAAGCAGAGAAAGACAACTATCATATGATTTCTCTCATCTATGGAACATAAGAACTAGAATGATCAGTAGGGGAAGAAAGGGATAAAGAAAGGGGGGGTAATCAGAAGGGGGAATGAAACATGAGAGACTATGGACTATGAGAAACAAACTGAGGGCTACAGAGGGGAGGGGGGTGGGGGAATGGGATAGACCGGTGATGGGTAATAAGGAGGGCACATATTGCATGGTGCACTGGGTGTTATACACAACTAATGAATCATCGAGCCTTACATCGAAAACCGGGGATGTACTGTATGGTGACTAACATAATATAATAAAAAATCATTATTAAAAAAAAAAAAAAGTAGCTATTAAGTGTCATCCATCCAACCACATTTTGTTGCAGTGAACTACAATATTACAGCTATAAAGGGTGATTCTGATTTCGTTTCCCTTATGAAGTTTTGGAAGATGCAAAGCTTTGACTGCATGCTTCCTGAGCTTTCTGCATTGCCCTAGGTAGGCACCTGGAGGTTTTCCAATTGTCATCACTTTTCAGTGTTTCTTAAACATCAGTCTATCCAGGAATCTACCATGCAATTGATGAGGGAACGGAAGGCAAGCTGAGGACAAAGCAGAAACTGACACCCTGCAACCCCCCGCCCCCATGTATGCAACATTCCTCGGCACTCCTGCCTGCCCTAAAACTAAGGAAAAGAAAAAAAACAAATGGTTAACTGACAGAGATCACAGTCCAGCAAGACCCATAATTCTCCCTCAGTTTACACATGTCCGAGTGATTTACAAGGAAGAAGCTTTCTTATCAATAGCCTAACTTCCAGAGACCCATAATTCAGTTTCCTGGAGCCCTAACGTTACCACCCCCTCCATAAAATTGAGGGAGACTGAGGCAGAAGGAAATGTAAATAAAATGGAATTTCTTTTAAACCTGCAGCCCATTGACAAGGACGTGTGATAGGAGGAAAGTAACATTCTCCTGGGAAGCTCCCAACTATCTTACTATTAACACCTTCTAGAGGGGTCAACGACCTTAACTTGACAATAGCAAGGCCTCCAGTGTCCTGCGAGTCTTCTTTAACATATGAAAGTACTTTCTCAACCTCCCTTTTTTCCTCACCTCCCCCAACCCCATGGTATATAATCAGCCACCTCTCACAACCCGGGGCAGCAGCTCTTTCTGGCCACAGGTCCTATCCCCGTGCTTTAATAAACCACCATTTTGCACCAAAGACGTCTCAAGAATTCTTTCTTGGTCGTTGGCTCCGGACTCCACCCCACTGAACCTCAGCTATGTTCCACAACCTCATCACAATGACGACACTAAGGCTTATTTCTGAATAATCGCGGTCAACTAAAAAGAAAGTGTATTTACGTCAAATAACGAATACCAAAATAAGTACTAGTGCTAAGCATCAAGTATGTGTCATAGACCAGAGTTCTCCAGAGGTTCAGAGAAGGCAAGAACAATTAAACATACTCTCTACAATATATATTCTTTAGAGCTATGGACAGGATGGTGTGAGCCAAGAGCTCCCTGTTGGTTTAAATGGGTGTTATAAGTGGTTTTCTCCAGGAGAAAAGTCAATAAAGTATGGTGACACCAGATTAAAGAATTAAGTTACCATCCCCTGGGTTCCTTCAACTTTTCAATTATAGTAACAAGAGCCTCTTATGTGGAAATAGGCTAAACTGAAAATACCACTTTCAGCCAAGTAGTTCCCAGAAGATGGACTCAAAGAATTCAAAGCCAACTGAAATTAGGTGGTATGATCAGTGGAGACAAAAAATAGCACCTAAAACGGCAGGAGGGGGACCTGAATGGGACTTAATACCAAATATTAAGTCGGTGAGATGAATGGTGGTGGTTTTCAGTGAAATTTGTCTAATTTGGTCAGCTTTTAAAATTCAAATTTAAGTAATATCTAAAATAAATAATTTAATTTTAAAATGCACTGAAATTCAGAATTCACTAGCAAATTGAAAACACCGGGATTTGCAGTTCAAAAACCATGAAATTTCCAACAGTAGCCAGGAAACGATCCATCTTGAGGTCAGAATGAGCGAATCTAGCAGACCAAAAAGAACTGGAAGTCAGCTTGCACAGGGCTCTTGTGGGAGGAGACCTGGAGCTGGGCCTGGCTGAAAGGGGTGTCTGCAGGAGAACTTGGTGGGGCCTGGGCGAGCTGTTAGCAGGCCAGGTGGAAAGTGTCAGTGCTGTGCTGGTCAGTGTAGATAAGGCTGTGGGGCAGGGGAGGGAAATGGCGCCTTGTAGGATCTTTTCTTCTTGGAGGAGTCTTCCACTGATTCCTGCCCCTCCAGCACAGGCTCTGAGATTAGTAAGGAAATCTCCCTCCTGTATACCCCAGGCATGTTTTCAAACTGCTGCTTCGATGCTCCCTCTCCACAGGGTTGTTTGTCGTGCTGTCTCTTTAAGGACTAGGATTCATTTTCCTCTTGCCCGCAAGGCTCACCCAGAATCGAGCCCACCGATTTCTGAAGTTCCTTGTGTTAAGCCCTGTCAATTTTAAGAACGGGCAAAAGTACGCCAGTGTGGGTCTCCTATGCCTGGGGTACATCTGTGAGGATCTCTTTCTGTCTTCATGCCCAAGGAGTTGTTCCCTCCTACAGACAGTCCTGAAGGTTGTTTAGCTCAGACTGCTTCTCTGCCCTTCCTACCCTCTTTGATGGGGCCTCTTCTCTACACTTAGCTGTGGAGAGTCTGTTCTGGCAGTCCTCTGGTCATTATCTGGGTTATTTACACTGATGTGGGTGTTATCTAGTTGTATCGGTGGTGGAACAAAGTGAGGTTTGAGTCCTCCTACTCCCATCCTCCACGGAAGTCCCATTGTGGTTTCAATTTGCATTTACTGTTTGCACTTGTAATGATTTGCATAATTTTATTTAAGCCTTATAATGTAATGACTATTTCACCTGACAAACATGCCTACGTCCCTGTAGTTTATCTTCCCAGTCTTGACTGAGCTCCTTATTATGTTTCGTACTTCTTCTATTTTGTCTTGAATTTCAAGACCACATCAATTAGTAATTTTCATCCTTTAAAGAAGGTGCTAATTTTAGGGAAAGACAATAACTGTCCAGTCCAATGACAATTAAAATAATAAAGTCCCAACAAAAAGTATAAGCCACCAGTGTTCCTGACACTTTGGGAATCCACTCAAATTTTTTCTCAGATCCTCACAGTATACCATCAAGTAAAAGAGTTTCTATATTCTGACCGTAACTCTTATACTAAAATACAATTCAATTCTGACGCTGACCACCTGAAGCTAGTGTTAGACTCCACAAGCTTAAGGGCGTGGTCTCCAGTAAGACTGCTCCTACTTCAGACATCAGCTATATGTGGGGTCCCTAGTCTCCTTGCATTTCCGATCGACTAGCCACAAATCTGGGGACTTCATGATGCCTCTCATGTTTGATAATCCACTGGAAGAACTCACAGAACTCTCTCCTCTCACCACCCTGTTGTGTCTACATACTCCATTTAAGAATGCTTTTTGATATTCAACCCAATGTATATGTCTCCTTTTAATGATCCTTTCCTTGACCTCAGGCAGAATTCATCACTACTTTTCAACATAGTCATGAGGACTTAATTAGGCATTTTGTTGTAATTTTAGTTTAATCGCACATGTCCCTTAGTAAATTCTCACCTCCTTGAAAACAGCTTGTCATTTTTTGCTCTTCACCCTCTGGGGACTAGCACTGTGTCTTTCACACACAGGACACACCACACAAACACATACACACGTATGTATGCATATATATGTGGATATATATGTGTTTGTGTACATGTGTGTGCATAATGTAGATGGTCTTGAAGTTGAGTTTTCTACCAAATTATGAAGCCCAACTATATGTCTAGTTTCTTGCTTGCTGTTTTCCTAATTTCTCTTTCTCTTGCTATTGATCACTCACATGAAATATAGAAGAGGGATGTTCCTCTGTTCAAATGTCTTGGAACACTTGCAATGCCTAGTGATTAGAAGCTTAGTCTCCACAACCAAGAATAGCAATATCTAATAGTTTCCAAACTCTAAGAGAGGCTTCACTGATTTTTGTGACACCGTGGAAAATAATATTCTGAGGATGATTACAGCATAGAAACATTCTCTTATTACTCCTGAAATGACCACTTTTTTTCCTTTGGACCCAAACTCTCTTCTCTTCAAAACAAATGAAGACACAGAAACAATTCACAGTGTTCTTTGAATCTCAGTTTCCTAATCTAATAAAATTGCCTTATTACTATTGATAATGATGCACAAAGACTGAAAGAGATACAATCCCTAGCAGCTGGATTAAGTTTATCCAACTTAAGTTGAGCCCTCACACTACAGTTGCTTTTTAAAACGCAAGTCGGTTGCACAGGTAATTAATTTTGTTCCCTTGCACATCCTTTAACCATCTCAAACAGATTTGGGAACCCAAGAAATATAAGCATGATCAGCTGACTGATTTTCAACTAATTAAATGAAGACCTTTCAAGGAAAATCACATGTTGGTAAAAGTTAAGAAGTTTGCTGAAAAAAATGTGAAAGCGCGCTTCTTTTAGAGAAAGAACAAAGGGAAAAAGAGAAACAGAAACATGATCCTCAGTTAGAAAATTGCTTGACCCACATCAGAGGCGACAGAAACTTTAAACTGAGACCAAAAGATGGCAACCCCAATGTGATATCAGTCACCCAACTCTGATGGCCAGTGATACTTATCACCTCCTGAGAATTTAGGTGCTCATACTAAAGTAAGTGTTGGAAAAGGGTCAGTGAGGCTGGGGTCATGATTTTTCCAGAACGACCAACTTTCTTTTTCCTAGATACACTGAAACTGGGTAGGCAATTTATATGAGAAATTACCTTTGGTAGACAGAGTGCTTGGCATTAGATTTATTGTTGAAAAATTACAGGGAATCACTTCTTTACCTCCTGGGACTCTTTAATAGATACCCGAATCTGTTGTAGCATATCATTAATGGGTCTGTAAGGAATAGAACATGGGATTATCTTTCCTCGAAGTTATTAAAGTACCAATGTAGGTAAGGCACAAGAGAAGCTTCTATAATTAGGTGGGTGATCTTATCAAGCTTGATAATGTATCTCCCTTAGAATATTTTTTCTTTAACTAACCATGAAATTTCAAACCTTGATAAAATTCTACAAATAAAGAAAGCTCAGCTATATCAATAAATCGTTAAAGACACGCAATAACATACCTTATGTTGGAGTGATTACTGCATGCTATACTGTGTATCTATTCAATGAAAGTGGCAAAGGGAGGAGAAGAATGTACTGAACAAAGTCAGATATACTAAGATCTAGCATTCCTTACACAGAATATGATTATTATAAATAACAAAATGTCATAAAATATGAAGAAAAATCAACTGGGTTTTGGACAAAAATTCTGAAATCTCTAGTACTATGATATTCATCAAATATTCTAAATTCATGTGGAAGCATTAAAATTAATGTATCTAACCAAGTGCCACATAACTTTAGTTTCTTTAATTTAGTCTCTATTTCAGAAGATTAATATCAATCAGAGAATATTTTTAAAAATTAATATACTTTATCATAAAAAACAGTTTTAGGTTCACAAAACAATTGAGTAGAAAGTATAGAGTTCCCATATACCTACTTTCCCTCTACATCTTGCATTAATGTCTTGCATTAATGTGGTAGATTTGTTACAATCAATGGACCAATACTGATACATTATTATTAACTAAAGTCTATAGTTAACATTCTGTTTTACCCTGTGTTATACAATTTCAGAGGTTGTGACAAATACATAATGTAATTTATCTATCATTACAGTATCATGCAGAATAGTCTCACTACCCTAAAAAGGTCCTGTGCTTTACGTACTCATCCCTACCCCCACCCCCACCAGAATCTCTGGCCACCACTAAATGATTTACTCTCTCTTATAGTTTTGTCTTTTCCATTATGTAATATAGTTGGTTGGACTCATATGATATGTAACTTTTTCAAACTGGCCTCCTTCACTTTGCAATATGAATTCAGGGTTCCCTTTCTTTATGTAGCTTGATAGCTCATTTCTTTTTATTGCCAAATAACATACCATCATAGGCATGTACCACAGCTGTTTTCATCCATTCACCTACTGAGGGACATTGTGGTTCCTTGAAGTTTGAGGAGTAATATAAAAAGCTGTTAGAACCTTTGTGTGCAGGTTTTTGTGTGGACATAATTCTCAACTAATTTTAATGAGGACATAATTGCTGGATCACATGCTAAGATCATGTTTAGCTTTCTAACAGAATGCTGAACTGTCCAGAGTGGCTGGAACTTTTTTCATTTGCACCACCAACACATTAAGAGTCACTGTTGCAACATTCTCACCAAGACTTGATGTTATCAGAGTCTGGGATTTCAGTCATTCTCAAAGGTGTGGAGTAGTATCCCGCTGTTGTTTTAATTTGCAATTTTCTAATATTATATGATATTGAGCATCTTTCTATGTTAATTTGCCATTTGAGTATCTTTGATGAAGATCTTTTCCCCATTTTAAACTGGGTGTTCTCCCATTATTGAGTTTAAAGAGTTCTACATATTATGTAACTGTTTTTCCTCAGTTTGGGTCTTGCCTTCATTCTCTCATCAGCATCTTTTACAGAGCAAAAGCTTTTATTTTTAATGGAATTCAACTTCTCAATTTTTCCTTTCATAAATTATGCTTTTGGTATTTTATCAAGAAACTCATCACCAAACCAACGGTCACCTACTTTATCTCCTATACTATCTTCCAGAAGTTCCAAAAGTTTGCGTTTTACATTTAGGTCTAAGATCCATTTTGATTTAATTTTTAAAGTATAATTTCCGTATCTAAATTTATTTCTTGGTACGTGGATGTCCAATTGTTATGGCACCTTTGTTGAAAGACTATTTTTCCTCCTCTGAATGAACTGCCTTTGTGCCTTTGTCAAAGATCAGTTAACTATATTTGTGGGAGTCTATTTCTGGGCACTCTACTCGTTCCGTTGATCAGACAGAGATATACCCATTTCACTAGTCTTTCTGAAGAGCCAGATTTTGTTTGCACTGATTTTGTTTTTTTTTTTAATTTGTATGTGCTCTTTATTATTTTAGTATACATGCCTTTAAAAAAATGTTCTCCTCTTTCCAATTTTCTTACTTCTTGAAAATGGAAGATGATACTATTTCCTTGAGGTCTTTTGACTGTTTTAATGTTAGCTTTAATGCTGAGGAAAAGGAAAAATATGCCTAAAAAGCCAGTAGCAGATATTCTCAAAAAAGTCATTTTCCTCTACATCTGTAGTTTTGGTTTTTTTTTTTTTTTTAAGATTTTTAAAATGTATTTACTTGACAGAGAGAGAGAGAGAGAGAGCACAAGCAGGGGGAGTGACAGGAGAGAGAGAAGCAGGCTCCCCACTGAGCAGGGAGCCCAACTCAGGACTAGATCCCAAGACCCTGGGATCATGATCTCAGCCGAAGGCAGGCACAACCGACTAAGCCACCCAGGTGTCCTCTGTAGTTATTTTTAAAGAACTCCCCCCCCCTTGTTGTCTTTACCCCATCAATTTCCCTTATCTCTGGTCTCAGCCCCCTGATTTTATGATGGAGAATCATTCCACTCTTTTCTCAGCGTTTATAAGACTGCCAGTCAAGGCACTCTTTCCTTAGTTGAGAGGATGGAGCATTGTTCATTAGTTTACTATGCCAATCCTTATTAGGTTGAAACTATATTCCACGTCTAGGCACTGGAGATCCAGTAGCAAGCGAACTGAACAGAGGATTCCTCCCTGTTGCACTTACATTCTAATGTGGGATTCAGATATAAAACAGATAAACAGTTTATGATAATAGAACTCCAGGTGGAGAAGAGGAATTAAGATTCGAGTTAGGAAATTTGGACTAACTCTCCCAGAATGGTAAATACTAAGTAAGGCAAGGTGAGGACAGAAGATAATTGGAACTGACTAGAGTTAAGGATGCGTTAGTCCTTTCTATATGATCAGAGAGCCTTTGATATTTGTCCTGTGTGATGGCTGAATTATTCTCCAATATCTTTTTTGTGAGCTATATAATATCTTTCCTATCAGTTTCTTTTAGCTAGCATTATCTAGAGTTGGTTTCTGTTGCTTATATCCAAAGTAGTCTAATTAACACAATGTTGAAAACACTTCTACGTGCAATAGACCAATGGAATGTTGGAGGTTGAGATGCTTGCTCTTAAATTTTCCCTTGTTGTTTCAAATGTAAAATTAGGGTATAGGCTTAACGTGTTTTCCCAAAGAGTCATTTCAATGAACCAGGGATATGTTACAGCAAATCTACACATCAGGTGTTATTTACCAAGGCCCCCATTGTAAATTCTGAATGTAGCTCATACATACCAGTATTAGAGTCATCACCATCTTATATGATACTTAGTATTTTGTGCAACTGTCTTACCTAGGTTTAGTTTTCTTGAGTGTACACAAAATGAATCATTTCTTTATATGCCAATTTCTCTAGGACTACATGCAAATAAAGGATTGATGCTCAATATATTTGTTTTTGAAATGAACAGAAAACAATGGGATCTCTTCAATAAAACCTTTCTAGCTTCCTATGTTAAAATATTTCCTCTCCCCTATGTTCACTCACTGCTAGTGCCCTAGGTTTTGTGCATGTTGAGATTCTGTATATCCTTCTGCCTCTTACCTAAATCAAAATGAAGTCATCTTGAGACTTAACTAGGGCTGTGTGTGTGTGTTCATTTCAATGACATAAACAAACTTAAGCCAGATTATTTGAATGGCCAACTTATAACCAAGCAACTCCATACTCTTTCAGAATCAGCATTTTTGTTTGTGTTTAAAATGATGCTGGCACCAAAAGTATGACTTTAATTGTCTTAGGGTAATTAGAAAAGAAAAGAAGTAAACTTAATAAGTAAAAGATGACTTTGTGCCAAGTGAAAGCCAATTGATTCACAGCATGCTTTACAAATAAAGTTTCCAGTCCCCTGAATAGAGAAATGTGGTGAGAAATTGAGCCCTCAAAGGGCCCGGGAACGTACAAAAATGCTGACACAAAAGAATCTGTACTGTGGCAGTCAATAGCATATTTCTACAGTGAGTGGCAATTTAGTTCAGAAAAACCCTCAACTGACACTTTAAATAGATGTTGTTAATTTGAATTTTATTGGTTTTGTAGTTTTTTTTTCTTGTATTTAATATATACATTTGTTTCAGCTTTATGGTTGTGTAAAAGCTATAACATTAGGAGTTTACACTTTGCTTGATGTTTATACATATTTAAGTAACATTATAATCAAAATAATTTAACTCAACAAAGGAAGACTGAGATTATTTCCCTTTTAATAGGGTTTTATATATTAAATCAAACTGGAGAAACAGCATCTTAGACCAACATCTTTATTTTCAAAGTCAAATGCTTCAACAGCATCAAAACTCTGAAAGACCAGATATGTCCCCTGCCAGAGATCGGCAGGCAAGAGTATAGCTGGAAGTTTCTGTCTACTATGCTCTATTTAATTATGTTTTTATCACTTTTTTAATTTCTACTTAATGCCTTGGCTAACATTCCAGATAAAAATATAATATTAGTCACACTGCTTTAAATTTTTATGACTTATTTGGTATATTATTATTAATATTTTACATAAAAGTCACTGTTTTTCACTTTAACTATGAGATATTAAAATGTTTGCTACTTTCTAAAAACAAAAAAATTAAAAACTCTATGCCTTCTGAAGAAGAATTTTATCTGTACCTCCTCTAGAGTACTTATTTATTTTTACCACCTTCTATAGCAAAGCCCTGGCCTGTGAAAGAGTTTTGTTTGCTCTGTTAACGAGGTCCATTTTGGCATTTATTAGCTCCACAATTAGTTATATTACAAAACAGGGAGCCTGCTGGGAATTCTCTTATCCTGTGGGACTCAAGGGACTTGGAAAACAAGTTTATTTCAAAAGCAAATTAATTTTGAATACATTACAAATTTATACTCAGTCTCTTAGCTTGGGAAATACAATTAAAACATAAATTTAGAAGCTAATTTAAAATATTCTCCTATGCAATCTGGGGAGCATTTGGTTTTACAGATTAGGTGACAGGTGAATAGAGCATGGCCCCAGTTTCTGCAGAGGCAGGCACGAGTCATGCACTGCCTGGCGTTGGCGGTGGGATTGATACTGGTGGTAACATTGCTTTGCCAGCAGGAGCACTGGTGATGAGCACTGTTGTCACAGTGGTATGACAGTCCATCCTGGCAACAGTGCCAGATGCACAGGTCATCGCACTGGTTGGTATTCAAAAGTCATGTTTCTGCCAGATGCATTGGCAGGGGTAATGGGGATGACACCATCAACACTGGCCCCCTCTGTATCCTTAGATGTGGGCACTGATGCCTGATCCTAGGCATAAAATTGGCAATTCCAATATAAAATAATTGGGAGAGACAAAGGGGATGGATATTTATAGCTTCAGCATTTTTCTCTCTTCACTGAACTCTTCTCCCTTGCCCTTTTGAAAGCTCAGTGTTAAGTCTCTGCTTTTCAGTTTCACATGGTAGAAAGCATTGACACACACTATTAGAAGTCAATATGGAATTCATAAGATGATGCAGTCATTAGATATGTTTCAAACAGCTCTTAAACAGTGCATGTTTCTGCAATTTATACTCACCAAAAAGGCAAAAGTAGAGAAGGATAAATAGCAAACATTGGCTTGAAAGTGGCTTGCGTTTTGCAGCACACTGGTGCCAGAATTCCAGAAAGCAATTTAGCCATACTTCACGCACTTAAATATGTGAAGTCATATGCAAAGTGATCCTGTATATATTTCCACCTAGATCATTAAGAAGATGTCCATGGGGCATTGGTTGTGGAAGTGGGCAAGTAAATGCAACTTATGCTTCCAGTCTAAGGGGGCAGTGGATCAAGATGCAGGGATGGTTCCGTGGGATGCCCCACAACAGACAGAAGCCAGGAACTACATGTATTTTCAGAGCATGAAATATATCATGCAGTGTGAAAGAAGTGACGAAGCGAAGAATGAATGGTCAAAAATATTAGAATGGGTGCCTGTAGGAGGGAGGTGGATGAACGAGCGTAGAGAATGAAAAGAACAACATGGACAAAGGGAGAAATCTTACATGTGCAGGTAATGATAATGTATTGTGAGCTGAGGAGTATTATTCACTTCACTGTCTACAGTGGAGATAAATACTTTTTAAAAGGGAAAAAATATGTGGGCTCTTCTCTGCTTTTTGTATTTTGTTTTTGTTTTTTTTAATTTACTACCTAGAGAAAGTAAAATGTCTGAAAGAATACCTACTAAGAAAGGAAAATAACAATTCCATGGATAATGTAAAAGTAACTTTAAGAAAAAGATGAATTTAGGTGTATGACCCACCCCAGACGTATTTTAGCTCCCCACCAGTTTAGTTGTTGGCAGAAAATTGTTGTTCAGCCGAGCAAGAAATTACAGTAGGCAAGGAATTGTTTTCTGAGTGTTACTTTATACTAACCTTTTTAAAAATATTTAAGCTTTCTTTGACTTATTGTTGATCCAAATTGATTTTATTATCACAAGTAACAAAGGCCAAGACTTAAACAAGAGAAAGATGAACAGGAATGAATGGTAGTTGCAAAAAGCTTTTAACAAGTGGGTCTTTTCCCTACTAGATAATTATAACATTTTTTGAACAAGATTAAACCTGTACCAAAATACAAAAGGTATTCTTGCTTCATAATTCTTTAGTGACTTCATTGCTCTGAAAGGTGCAGAAACTATAATTTCTTTAAGTCAATGATTTTATAATATTGTATAATATTGTACTGTACTAATCCTAACACATACCTGAAGGAGTGAGTGAGTGTCTGTGTGTGTGTATGTGTGTATGAGTACTATGAAGGGTGAGTGACAGATGTAGATATAAACACAGATAAACGTGAGATACTTTATTCCAACAGTCTCATTATATTGTTATTATTATTATTATTACATTACTATTAATATTATACTAGAGAGAAAGGGGATTATTAGGTATATGGCTATGTGGGTAGACTTCATTCTGAGCAGTTTGGGAACTTCCTTTTGTGCCTCTATTGTAATCTATTGGGAAATAATTTATACTTCAGAAGCAGGATAGAATGGACATGATGGACGGCTCACCAAGAGCCAGTCTATCCCTGCTTTATGTGTGCTGCCATGGGGGTAAAGGGGTGGTGGGAACAGAGGCACTCTGGCTGCAGGATTGGAAGGATGGCTATGGAGGGTTTTGACACTTGCAGCAGCAGCCCTCACATGACGGCAGATTTATTGTGATTTGGGGACCAGTGGAATCAGCAGGTTACTTAACCGAAACCAGCTCCAGAGGTGGGTCCTAATTAGACTTAGCTACACATTGTATTCTCTTCTACTATCAGTAAAAATAAAGTTAATGTGAGTCACTGAGACATGAGAAGAGTTTGACCAGAAGCACTTAAAACTAAAAGTGTTTCATTTTTAGGTTAAAAAAAAAAAAGTCAGAGGAGACTTGTTTTCTCTTTCCCCACATAAGATATGTCTCTAGACATGACCAAGGAAACACTCACATTATGTTTACTGGCAATCATCTTACAACTACAAAAGAAACCATTTATAGCATCAACATACAGAGACCTGCAGACATATGGAGCCAATGGCGTGAAACCTAATGGAACACCGTGTTTCCAATTATGTGGATGAAAATAAAAGCTTTATTAGTGTTAAACATGTTTAAGCTGAATTTTTATTACTTTAGATCAGTTGCAATCTATTTGATACCAAACAACAAAGCTAAATAAACTGTTTAATATTATAACATCAGGGAAAATAAGAAAGAGCAAGGGAGAAAGAAGAGTTGAAATGTGACGGATTTGTCACTTATTAAGCACGTACAATGTGTCATGAATGTACCACATGAATGATAATCAATATTCCCAATCTTTATCATCATCCTTCAGTGTAAGTATTACTATATGGCAGCATTAAAATGAGGAAACTGGGGTGTGCTGAACACAAGATCAACTATCCAGGAACAGAGAGAGTTTTTAAAAAGAAGACTTGCTGAACAGAAAGAAAAAAGAGAGCATGACGAAGAAAAAAATTCAGAGATGAGGGAGGGGAACGAAGTTGGATTGGTAAACTAAGACATTTTGGAGAAGGATGGGATGGTCTGTGATTCTTACAGTAAAGTCCATTAGAGCAAGAGCTATAAAGTGTTCTTTTGGGTGGATCATTCGTGTATCATTGGTCATACTTTTTCAGATCGGTTTCATAAGTAGAGACAGGAGAGGGAAAACTGTATAATGGAAACAAAGGGTGCAAATGCAGCAATGTTTTAACAAGGTGGAGAATTTCATAAAAGGAGATACCAGTCTTCTGAATGACTTAAAAGTACATTAAATCTAGATGGAAGAGTTAGTACAGTAGGCATTGAAAATTCAAGAAAAGTGCTAGCTGGAGAAGCTAGGTTTGGGCATTTAATTGTAAAAGACAAAGATGGCACTAGCCAGTTCAGTAAAAAGGAATTTATTAAAGAATATTAGGTAAGCCAAACATTCATCGGGAGTGATGGAGAACCGAGTTACATCTGAGCTTCTATGACCAATCATCAGAAACATACCAGTGAACAGACCAGATAAGGAAGCCACTGCTTCCATTCATCTTCAAACCAGAGCAAATCTGCCATGATCCAAAAGCTGCTGCTGTGAAACTCAGACCCGCTACCAGCCCCCAAACCACCATGCTGCCTCTGCCTCCACTCCACCAACACAAAATAAATAGCTCTCACATCATAGGTAGCACCTGAGCTGCAAGGGTGTGTGTGTGTGTGTGTGTGTGTGTGTGTGTGTGTGTGTGTTTCCTTCCACACGGGAAAACATATTGACAATGCCTGCTATTTTCAAAATGTGGAGAGTTACAGAACATGGTAGGCAGCCACAATTATTACATGCTCGTCACAAAGATCCTACAGAATGTAGAAAGAGAGGTCACTAAAGCACAGAATTAAAAACAAAAGTTATAGTGAAATTGATGACTTACATAATTCTTTATACTTTTAGTAATGATTTATTTCTGATACATCAGTGACATACATCACGTGCCTCAAGTTCTCTTAACATTTAAGTGGTTGCTTGCTTTTGGCATCCTATATTGGCCAAGCTTTTTGGCTTTCCAAGCACTTCACAATCAAGAATGAGAACAGGATGGTGGGAGGGGGTGGTCCTCTGCACCTTTGAGGATGTGTAGCAGCTACGTGGTTCAGTACCTGGAACTAGATTTGAGGGTGCATCCTGATTAGACTAAGTGAATCACGGCAGTCTTACCCCCATCAGCAGTTGCTTTAACCAAGAAATAAATACAGGCAGTTCTTTCTGGGTTTAGCTCAAATATGCACAAATTTCAATTACTACTATTTAGTAAAATAACACCAGCTCCCTAGCATTATGGATCAAATTTCAGTTTCCATGGTATATCAGTTATGAATAATTACATGAAGTACAAACTCTGTTGTTTCCTTTTCATTGCGCAAATCACTATGTAAATAACAAATGGGTATCATGATCAGTGACCAACCACATCACTTCTTTCAAAGTCTGTTGGCAATCGGTCACTGCATATCTGTTATTCAATTTGTGCACAAGTAGTAAAGTATATACTTGTGTTACCTCCTTGTCTTTCAGTGACAAACTCTCATAACATTGCACAAAAATTGGATAATTAAAAGAGAGGATTGGCTAACAAAAATAAAAGTCAGCAAAGAAACAAAAAGTGATAACACCAGAGTGAAATTCAAATAGAATATAAGTGGAGTTATAACAAAATGATCACGGGAATGTTGACACCACTGCCACTAGGGAGACTCTAGATAGGCAGCTGGATAATTGAGTGAAGGTGAACTTATCAACGTAAATGAAGAAAGTGTTAGTAATGAAAAGACACAGATGTCCCAGAAGAAATGATACCAGCAAAAAATCTTCCCACTAAAGGAACTCTCGGAATTAAAAGTGCAAAGGATAAAATGTTGGAAGCTGAGCCAATCTTAGAAAGGAATAGAACAACTCACCAAGGCATTAAAAAGTATTCTTTTCATCCTGTAATTTATACTGCGAGAACAGAACCAGCACTGTTCAAACTACCCTTGACACATTTTTTAAAAAGAAATAAAACATTTCTGTTCTGTACTATGATCTAATAAATATGGTATGGTATACTGTTTTAACATATGATATACTGTGGTATACTAAAATAATTCTACTATTTTTATTGCCCTATATATTTATAATTAACGGTAAGAGGATTTTTAATATTATGACAAAAAATTAAAGGTCACGGAGCAATCGTCGATTTTCCCATTGATTATTAGTATTTCTTTACATGATTTCAGTTTGCAGGGGCACCATTACAGTCCCATCTATAGAAGTAAACACTCCCTGCATTGGCATGCCTCCCAAACAGAAATATGGTCACCATTTATCAAGATTATAGGAAGGGGAAATAAGGAGAGGACAACTGCACAGCACAACTTACCTGGACTTAACCCAAATTAAAAGGAATAGGGAAGAGATTCACTAACTCCACACAGAAAGAAGATGGACTTCAGAGAAAGAATTTCTTTGTGCATCTTAAAGGTAGAGTTTGAAAGGGTTTTTTTTGGAGGGTTAAAAATAGGTCATGACAAAAAAATGCTATAGGAAATACGGATAGGTGAAAAATAAAAAAGCTCCTGTCTGCACACAGAAGAGACCAAAGAAATATAAGCAAAACTTAGATCTGCACTGATGGAAACCCATGGGAAGAAACGGATTACAGGAGAATACTACCTCATCTAAGATGGTTGAGTGAAGGCAGAATCCATGGAGGTGATGTTATCCTTAACACGTGAGCATTTCAGCCAACTATCTGAAGGAAATGGAGAGAGAGATCCCCTCTAGACAGTGATTTCCAGGAGCAGATAATAATACAACAAACTTGGGGTGCCTGGGCGGCTCAGTCAGTTAAGCAACCACTCTTGATTTCAGCTCAGATCATGATCTCAGGGTCATGAGATCGAGCCCCAAGTCAGGCTCCGCGCTCAGTGTGCAGTCCGCTTGAAATTCTCTCTCTCCCTCTGTCTCTGCCTCTATTCATGCTCTGTCTGTCTCTCAAAAATAAATAAACAAAATCTTAAAAATAAAAAAAGACTACATCAAACTTGAAAGCAGTTATTGGAGTAAATGAGTCTCCTGGGCCAAGAAATGATCCCAAGGGCATTTACAATTAGAAAATCTAAAAGAGCATATTTAAAATTTCGATCGTGGTGAATGCTACGTGAAGAAAATAAACAACCTGCACACTTAATTTCTAAGCCTCCCAAACCTGCACTACCCACCCTCCTTAAAAGCACCCAGTCTGTGGTACTTTGTTACAGCAGCCAGAACAGTCTAAGATGACCAGAGGGCAGTCTGGCCTTGAGGCTGGGGCTGGTCCAGTTGGCTTTTATGGGTTCAAAAACCCCAGAGTTCTATGTCAGCCCTGATGGGAACAGATTTGGGGTCTCAACTGAAAAAGGAATCCAGATTCTAAAGTGGAGAGGGCAAAAGAAAACGTGCAGCTTTTCCTGTCTCTCTGCAGCTCTACAGAGAAGCCTCCAACAGCTGCTGCCTTGGGGACAGATGAGGGAGATTTTTCTCCTGGAGGAAATGAGGAGGATGAGAAATTTCAACAGGTTCTTGCTCTGTAACCATGATTATTGTATCACTGAAGTGAATGCGGAGGCCACGGGATGGGTTTTGTGTTCTGGCGTGGTTTTGTCTTTTGAGGACCTTATGCAAGTTATTCAGGGCCCTTCTTCTCCATCCATGTGGTGGGGAGTTGGAAATGGGTAGTTGGTAATAAACCTGCCTCAGCAGCGAAGATTCTGTGGGATGCCATGTACGAAATAAAAGTACCACCACCACCGACCCCCCCAACAAAAACAAAAGAAAGCATCCATTTCTGATGCTTTCCATCCTGAGGCATCCATCCTTCCTTCTTTCTTTCCTTCCTTTATTTAGTGTGTGTATGAAAAGTTATTTTGAAAAATATTAACATTCTTGACTAGAAAATAAGGAAATTGAGGTTTTTCAGAAGTTGAACAGGAAACATGAGGTGATCAATTTATTTCAAGCATGAAACTGGAAAGGGTAGGGTTCTAGGTCCATAGTAAAAGCTGTACAAAAAAGTCAGGGAAAGTAAGGAACCTTAAAATGATATTATAAAGAGTCTTTGTTGGCAATGGATTACCTCTTCACTTCTACAAAAAAGTCTTCCTTTAAACTGGTTTTTTACTGTTTCTATTTTAAGATGATTCCGGCGGTAAGTCAGTCAGAGTTGGTGGCAAAGGTTGGGGTTTTACTCTTAAAGGGCTTTATTACTGAGAATTGGTTTTAGTCCTGAGATGACTGCATTTTAGTTCTAATGCTTAAAAAGTTATTATTCATTTAATAAATCATTAATCAACATTTATTCTATTTAAGTAATATTTTTGGCACCTTATGACTAAAACATTAAAAGAAAAACAGACACTACATCACCTTCAGAGGTACTTACACTGATGGGGTATTTACAGATACTGAAAATATAATGAAGTGCCTCCTAGGCAAAACTAAATAATTTAGAGAGAGAACTTGTCTGTGATTTCAGAACTTTCAGAGAAAGTTTCACTTTTAATCAGATTTTGTTTTGTTTTGTTTGGGGAATGGACTCTTAGTTACATTAACAGAAGTACAAACTCCATTAATTTGGGTTAAAGGGTGTAATGTGCGTGCATGTGCGTGCGTGTGCGTGTGTATGTGTCTGTGTGTCCGTGAAAGACACAAGGGGGGAACTAAAGAGAGGCCTCAATCTTGCTAAGCACGGTAGAAAATCTATATGCAGTTTGCGTAATTCAAAGGCCAGTCTGAAGAAAGAATTCCCGACTCTAGCTCTTGTTTCATAAAACACTCATAGATTCTGGGTTAATTTACTATAAGTAAAAACTTTCGCCCGAGACATGGTGCTAAGGAAATCCAATAGATAAAGTGTGTTTCTCTTGACAAATATCATTAATTGATTTCCCAGGAAGTTAGAAAATAAGAACAGGCACCTGTCTTCTTTTCCAGATATACACCCAGAAGAATTGAAAGCCTTGTACCCAAATGTTTGTAGCAGAACTATTTACAATAGCCAAAAGACAGAGACAATCAAAATGTTCATTATCTGATGAAAGGATAAACAAAATCTGGCATATCCACATGATGGAATACTATTCAGGCATAAAAGGAATGAAATACTGAGCCACGGACGGACTTGGAAAAAACTCAGAAAGAGTATGCTAAGTGAAATATGCTAGACAGAGAAGGTCACATACTGTATCATTCCATTTATATGAAATGTCTAGATTAGGTAAATCCATGAGGACAGAAAGCAGATCGGTGCTTGCCAGCGATGGGGAGTGGGGAATAGGGGGTGACCGCTTAATAGGCATGCAGGTTTCCTTTGGGATAATGAAAATATTTTGGAACTTGATAGAGGTGATGGCTATACAACATTGTGAATGTAGTAAATGCCACTGAATTTCACACTTCAAAATGATTAGTTCTATTTTATATGCATTTCACTTAAATAAGGACTATTAGATACTCACAGACATATGCAGTTATAACCATACACACAAACTAGATTTTTCATACATTAGATGCATGGCTTTCCTCCATACACCTGCTGTTCCTCTTCCTGAACCCCACCTACATTAAAATATGTGTCTATCACATATTCTGTAGGATTTGAGGTAATTCTTTCCTAAGGTTCTTTTTTACTCTGAGATTCTGGGATATTGTAATTTGTGCCTAAACACAACATCTGACCTGCGAGTAATAGTAGGACTTTCATTTAACCCTTCTTCAGTTTTCTCACCATGTATCCAATTGCCTTATTTCCCCTGAATCTGTACATCCCATCAATCACTACACTCTCTTATTTATACTGACAAAGTGTTTTCCAGTCATCCCCCTATTTATGTATCCCAAACCATTTGATCAGTTCACGTCCTCACCTACAGCACTGCTACCACTCCCAGTGTGGAGTCACTTCCATCAGTTTCTATCTGCACTTCATATTCAGGTTTTCTGTTTCTTATTTTGTTTTTGTTTTAAGAAAATTAAGCTACCAAATTTATAGAGAAAATTATAGTGAAAGGCTCTGTGAGCACCATCGAGAGTAAGATTGTTTTATTGTATTTGTGTAATTTTTGTAAAGAAAGGTGGTTAAGATTGAATTCCTTTTTATAAACCTCTCCAGTTCTTTTTCCATTCCTCCCTACACAGAGGCCATGTATGAATATTTTGCATGTAGTTCTAATCTATATGTTTATATATTTAGCACAAATAGGAAACCATTATGAAAATATTAGGGTCTTGGGAATTTAAAAAAGCATTAGCAGTTAAAACACTAAACACATAACTTTACAACTTAGTTTTTTGTCATGCAAAATTTTTGAGATTTATCAAGGTATTTGAAGTTCATTGCTTTTGACTGCTCTAAGATCTGCCACAATATGAAATATCACAATGTGTTTTTCTTTTTTTATGAATAGAACTTTAGATTATTGTTATTATGAGCTATGGTGAAAAGAAGAACCCTGCCTGTGTGAACAGGAATTCTACAAATTAATATTTAATTTGATGTATCATTGAAACATGATAGAATAAATATAACCCAAGTTTATGGATTTTGGAAAAGTTCTCCATAAATCAGTTTCCTTCTATACATGTGTGTTTCTGGGTCAATGTCATGTCGCATTTCTCTTGTTCTCTTTTTCAAAAGATTCTATGTTCTCTAAAGTTTTAAAACTTGATAATTATTGACATTTCCTGGGTAACTCCTTATATTTCCCAGTTTCTTTGTATTTCTGAGATGAACCCTACCTTGCCATGGTTTTTAATGTATTTCTAGGTAAAATTAATAATATTTTCATAGAACCTGTGCATACATGTCTTTGTATCAGTGAGATCAGCCTTTATTTAACTTGTCTTTTACTATCTTATTTCTATTTTGCTATCATGGTCAGAGTAGTCTCATAGAACGATTTGGGTAGAGTTGCTTCTTTTGGTTTCTCTGGATTGTATAAATTACCACTTATCTATACCTAAAAGTTTTATGTAACTTGCCTCTAACTTCCTGGGCCTAATATCTATTCTGAAGGAAGATTTTAAAAAGATTTAAAAAAAAATTTTTAAGCAAACCCTACACCCAACGTGGGGCTCAAACTTAGAACTCTGAGATCAAGAGTCACACACTCCACTGACTGAGCCAGCCAGGCACTCCTGAAGGAAGGAAGTTGTTTTTCCTATAAATTTTATATACTTCAGTCATTTTTGTAATTTCCAGTGTTCCATTTCTTCTTAAATCAAAGTCATTTTTTTCATTGCAATTGTCCACTTCATCTAGATTTGTACAAATGTTAACTCAATCTTACATTAATTTATCAGTATCTTAGTTCCTGTAGTGTAGGTCATAAAGTTTGTTGCTGAATTATTTTTATTGTTTGGGCTACATATTAGTTTGTTGTGTTTATTCTCTGACATTCATGTGTGTGCTTATCTATTCACTTACTTACGTAAATGGCAGCATGACGTGGAACTGTGTCATCCCTGGGTTGTAGAGGTAATGTAAGGGATGTTGGCAGGGTAGTACTCCGTTTCTGACTTTTTGGGGCTCTATTACATTCACTGTCCTAGTAGCAGTTTGAACTTTACTGTTTACTTGAATAACAGTCTAAGAATTCCTGTTTTTCTAAGTCCTATACAAATTCAGCACATACAATTCTATGTGCTGTAACTGAGACTCTGATTTCTTGGCTTGGTTTCCTGCCTCGTCCCATCCTCTACTGCACTGCCCCATGTGCTTCCTACATGCTGCTGTACACAGTTTTCAGAAGCAAACTATTATTTCCCAGGTTCCAAGTTCAGGCAGGGTGTCAAATTCCAAGCCAGCACCTGCAGCCTGCATTTCTGTCTTAGGAGAGCATGAAACTCCCACTTTTAAGTTACGGGTTCCTTTTTTATTTTGCCACCTGATGTAACCTTTCCTTTCTTTCATGCTTGGTTAGGTCTTCATAATTTACTTATCTGCCCACTTACCTACTGACAGGTAAGTAGCATACCTACATCTTGAAAAGACTTGATAGGACTTCCAAAATCAAGATACTCTACCATTTCACTTTTTAGACGTTTCCTCAAATATCCTGATCAATGCACTTTTCTTCGATCTTTTATTTACTTGCAATTTACATCTCATTACATGACATTCTTCCTGATCATGTTCCAACCCACTTGTCCTGCCAAGGCTTCCCTATTCAGCAGGTACTCTGTATCCTGGTCATAGAAATTGCTCACTAAGCACACCCCTAAACATTTGCATTATGCTCTTCTCTCATCCTGAAATGATTTCTTCTCTGCTTTGTATCTGATGTGCCCTCTTAATATTCATTTCTAATTCCTTATCTTTTATAAAACCATAACTGATTTAATCGTGTCCTGTTATTTTGTGTATCAGCTTCCTCTTATCTAATTTATAGCAATTAATGTATTTCATTGTTATCTTTGCTTGTATGTGTTTCCTTCATAGGCTTCATTTTTTGAGAAAGGGGAAATGTTTTAATGTTTATGTATATATGTCTATATGGCCCAGGACACAGAATATTTGAGAAATAAATGTAAAAATAACAATTCTATGCAACTGCTTTGCAGAACCTTTTTTTTTTTTTTAATCAAGGTTTTCTTTCCCTTTATTAGCCATCTCTTTATCACTTTCTTAATCAGGCTTTATACTTTGAGGTCCCTTCATTTGATTTCCAGGTTTATTTCTTAGCCAATAGATTCAAGGTTATTTTTGCATGTGGGTTTTTAATCTCCCAGCTCAGCATTACAAGTCAACCACAGCTGATAGCCTGCTCTAATTTATAGCCTTGGATTTACTCCAAAATTGGGTAATGATTAGCACTCCATTCAATGAAAGTCAATATCGCTACTCTGAACTTTTGAGAAATTGTCAGTAAAGAAGAGAAATGTATATACTCCAAGTGTAAAGGGAGAAAACTGAAGCTTGTCCAAGAGGCATTTATTCTCTATTTGGGAGGCAATGGTCAGCCATAATGTAGAACGCAGTATATGTTGTTATGTTTGCATATGGCCCATTTTGTTATTTTTACAATGCCCTGATATATGATCAAGAAAATACTCGCACTCTCAGTATTTTATGAACTCATTTAGATGCAAGGACTTCCTCTCAAGGCTGACTTGTCTTTCTCTGTCCAATTCTGAAAACGTGAAGTGAATTATTTGCTAAAGGTCAGGAAATGCTGGCACATTTTTAGGTTATTCTCCATGCTCTGGTCTAGATAATATGTATTTTGGCCTATGTAGAAATTACTTTTTACTATATCCTATTTCAATACAATTTCCATGCCCTGGATAAATTCCCTCATACTGGCAAAACGGTATCAGATGCTGAAGAGCACTTGGTGGGGATGTTACAGAGATGACTGGCTGCAGGGCTGTCCTATGTTACAACTGAAGCCCTTCACAAGAAGGATGAATGAAAGGAACAATAAGGAGCAGTAACAATGACAAGAAAACAAGTTTGGAATGTGTGCTTTGTGACAGGTACTTGCCAGGAACTCCAAGTATATGATTATACTTACTCCTCATCATAACTGTTGAAGTTGATATTATAAATCCTGTGTTATTTGTGACACAAATTAGGTCTTATGGTATATAAGTAATGTTTCCATGGTCACATAGACTTGAAGAGTTCAAGCCAACACATGAATCTAGAGCTGTTAGATTCTAAAAACTATCCTTATTATAGAATATATTGCTTTTTCAAACTCCAGTTTCTATCCTTCCATGATCTTTTTATTTTATTTTATTTTTTATTTTATTTTATTTTATTTTACTTTATTTTATTTTATTTTATTTTATTTATTTTATAATTTATTTATTTATTCGACAGAAATAGAGACAGCCAGCGAGAGAGGGAACACAAGCAGGGGGAGTGGGAGAGGAAGAAGCAGGCTCAGCAGAAGAGCCTGATGTGGGGCTCGATCCCATAACGCCGGGATCACGCCCTGAGCCGAAGGCAGACACCCAACCGCTGTGCCACCCAGGCACCCCTCCATGATATTTTTAGAACACAGAATGAATTCTAAGACATTTTGAGGTTTGTGAAAAATTCTTCCTTACATTGTTACCAAAAATCAGTTATAACTGACAAGTTCACTATTTCTTACATATAAGCATAAACACTAATTAGTGATGGATCCAGCACCATTAAAGAAGAGAGTACCCTTCTTTGAGGAGACTTATGACTCCTCAAAAAAAAAAAAAGTACAATACTTTAGCAATCAACATTTGAATAAGGTTTACCTGAATCTCCCGTAATGCACACTTACCAAATAATTCTACTTTTGACAAGGACTCTGAGAACTCATTGTGAACAACAGATTCAACCAGCCTATGGACTGAAGTACTTCTATACCCCCATCTTATACTGCTTGAAAACATTTAAGAAAAGCTGTCAAAACTGATTAGATTTAAAACTCTGAAACCTAATTTGGTAACAGTGTTCAAATATTTGAATGTTTAAGTGACAATAAAATGAGCAGATAGATCAGCTTTAGACATATGTTCCATGCTAACTACTGTCAAGTCTAACTGAGTGATCTGAATTTCTTACATATGTTTCCCTTAGACTAAAATCCCAGGTTGCATATAACCTATTACTCATGCCCCAGTTGATTTCTTGAATCATAAAGTTGTATAACATTTGGAGGCCTTAATTAGATGCTACTGCTTACTAGAGGAATAATTTTACTGTTTAAAATAGAAGGTTTTGTCTTTTCAACATTTGTTTTCAACTTAAATAGATTTAATCTGTCCACTCATAAGTTATAGTTATAAAGTTGTAGTGATAATTACAGTTATAGCTATGGTTATAGTTATATTGATAAACGAGCTGAGAGCTATCCTGCGATGTATAGTTGGAAGGTGTTGGGGATGGGTATACAATGCTTTCAAATATGTTGCACTTACTTTTCAATATAAGAGATCCCTTAACTATATACAGGCTTAGCTTAGGGATACTAAGCAAATCCTCATACCTAAGAGCAATTATATTTCCAACATCTTGTACATCTCTATCACAAAACCTTGATAGATAGACAATTTCCCTGAGGCACATGCAATTCCTTTTGCTTCTCCTGCAAACAAATCCAGGGTTAGAATCTTCTGATCATCAATAATGTCCAAAGTCAGGATAAGAACTAAATTTTGAGAGGATTGAAGAAATTATAAAATTCCTTTTTACTCTTTCCTGTCTTACCTTTGGGGTCTGAAAACCTAGGGTTGGATATATCTTTTACTTCTGAGGTTTTTGTTTTTGGTACCTGAGACCTGAGAAGGGACAGAGGGTGAGCTGGGGGAAAGAAATGAGAACCTGATTAATATTGCTTCTGGAATTGAAAGAACTAAAGGGAAGTCCTTGAAGTTCCTTGTCTCTCAAGCTCACATCAACAGGATACATCTTAAACAGAGTTTTAAAACAGGAGACAAGTCAGGTATAATGAATATGTATTTGGTTAAAGGTACCATGCATTGTGTTTCTTAGAAATTCCCTCAGAGGAGGAAGTGGGGAAAAAAAGTAGAGGGTGATGGTTGGTGACAGTTGTCTTTTGTCACAATATGTCATGTTGTGAGTAAGGATCTTCCTGAGAAGATCATATATGAATCACAACCTGAATGGAATAAAAAAGAGGGTAAAGGGAACAACCAGGGAGACTATACCACAGGGCAAACACAGTAGGCTACAAGGGAGGTAACTGTGGATTGAACAAAGGATGGTGGAGGAGAAGGGATCAGATTCTGGATTTATACTGAAGCAGCACTGATGGGATTCTCTAAATAAACTAGATGCATGCCACAAGACACTAGTTGAGTGACGCTGCATTTGCTGAGCTGAGGAAGACAGGAAATAGCAGCTTTTATTATTATTTTGGGAAGGTTTGGATATGGGAAATGGAACTCATCTTTGGTTGTAGGCATGTTTAGTTTGAGATACTTCTTAGACCTACCTTAGCAGAGTGGTCAGATGTGAATCTAAAATTTTGTATATCCTTTGCACATTGTATTTAACAATGGTGCTGGATAAGATCTCATGAGACAGGACCACAGAATGAATGTTGTCCAAGCAGAGAGTCCTGGGGCACTCTGATGTTTAGAGATGAGGCAAGTGGAGAAGGAAGCAGGAAAAGGCACTAAGAAAAAGTATCCAGTGAGGAATGAGAACAGAGAAAAGGGGGAAGAAAGAGGTAGATAGATGATAGGTTGATAGATCAATCAATCAATACATAGATCAACTGATCCTGATGTTCAAGTAAAGAACATATGAAAAGGTAGAGAAAATAATAAATTGGTCAGATGCTACTAATAGATTGAGTAAGGTGAAAATGTGAAAGAACTCACTGGACTTGGCAATGTGGAAGTCATTGGTAAAACTGATAACGTTAGCAGCATCAAGGCTAAGAGTCTGATTAGAATGGGGAGAAAAGGAAATGAAAATAGAGGGTACCAATGACTCCACAAAATTTTGTTGTAAACTGGAGCAGACAAATTGGATGATTATTGTCCTGAATGAATATATATACACACATGTATATATTACATACATAGGAGTAAATATATATTTATGATATATATATTATTATATATGTGTGTATATATATTTATATATATTTACTCTATATATTTGGACATGAATATTTATTCAATAAAAGAAAAGTGTGCTGGATTTGATTTTGACTAAGTCATTTCATTCCTTTTCTTTCCTGTAACATAGCATGGCATGATCTCCTCAACCCGATACCCCACCCTAAGGCCTAGGCACATTTCTGCACTTGGATTTCATTAGCTGATTCAGGGCATGTTTAGAAGAGAGGAAGAGAACAGAGAAACAATTAAGAAACTGAATCCTGCCACTGAATTCTTTCGCTGAATCCCAGTGAAATGTGAACCTTCTGGCACGTTCTGACGTAAATACAAACCTTGGGGAATGTCTATTTTGTTTCTTCATTATGTTATTAAAATATACAGTGATCGCAATTGTAAGCAGCAGTTGGTAAACAATTTTAAGACTGCGCCTGAGGGAACTAAAAGAGAAGAGCTAGGAAATAAAACCAAATTGGAAGTCCAGGGCTGCACAGTAACATTCACAGAGATGAAATGTTTTCTTTGCAGTTGGAAGACCTATTCTCGTCCCATTGTCCTGAATTTGGAGAGAAAGGAATTCTGCATTCCAAACTGAGGATCATCACTTCTGCAATATGTTGCTAATAAAAAATAAACAAACTAAACCATTCTAAATCTATTGTGTAATATTTCCATATGGAACTGAAGAAACTGGCACTTTATTCAGAATGGCCCTGTAAAGGAAGGATTCAAATACAGAAACTTCTACACTAAAGAGCCCGAATGTGAGTTATATTTGAAAATGGTAAATGTATCTAGCAAATTTATGCTTCCTATACTGCACTTCAGGCAGCATTATCAGTATGTAGCTTCACATTTAGGGAATACTGGATTCTGTAAGACTGTATTCTCAGTGCTTTATCTGACTTGATTGCTGTACTTAACATTTGAATAGAGAATTCAGAGAGGAAAAAGAAAAACATCGCTAAACTAGGGAGTGGGGGCTGGAGAATAAAAGTTGAGCTCCAAAGACTTTAGAAATCCTAGTGAGGGTTTTGTATGCTAACTCAACTTTGAATATTAAAAAAAATTGGACTGTCAATTACTTTTCTTTCCAAGTTTGAAAAGGAACAATATAAAAATTTCACTATTTTCTTCTCTCTGATATGTACATTCACTTACAGCAAAATATGGTTGTTGCAAATTGACTTCACTAAAGGTCACAAATATATCCCCGAAAGAGCAGTTATCTACAGAAACTCTTGAATCTTATCACATAACCATGCAATGGAGACACTATGGGTTCTTACTAGTTTAAAGGAACAGAATATCATGCACACTTTATTGTAGATTTCCATATGGAGAAAGTACCCATAGCAATGTAGTTAAGTCTCCTCATTTTACAAATACAAAACCTGGGTCCAAAGAAGGGATGTGACTGTCTAAAATCATAGAAATTATGAAAGATCTGAAGCTCATTTTATAAGTTCTACAAGCATTCTGACTACTTATTCCCTGTCTTGTAGGTATTGTCTACCCAGTTTACCCCTATTTGACTCTGACATTCTTAAGGTTGCATAAGCTATTTAAATGTGAAAGCACCATTTTAGATAATGAGTTCCGTAAATATATTGCCATGGGCTTGAAAGTAGACTCCTTCCACTTTTCTCCTGACCTTTCCTTACATCACTCCTTGTCTTTTTACAGAAACCATGGGATTCCCACGATATTGGTCATCTATACAACTCTTCTGTCCAAGCACCCAGTCTAGCAGGAAGATGAAGTGTACATTCCTCCCAGCTCTCTTTCTCAAGGCTTTGGACTAAGTTTTCTAATTACAGCTTCTCACTGAAGATGCCTTTCCACCCATTTCACCTTCAGTAGTGTTGAAATAAACAAAAGCCACCCAAATGAGAACAAACAGAAGGTATTTATTTAGAGCTTGATATTGCAAAAGAGTTAGGCAACATCTCTTGCATTTGGCAGAGACTCAAAGGCAAGCGATGGGGTGGGAAAACTTTACCGTGAAACTAAGGTAAATCTTCAGGTATGTTCTGATTTGTGGCTGTTGGCGTTTTACGTGATTGGTTTGGAGAGCGTATTTGGGTTTCTCTGGTGCTGCTCCAATTACTATTCTTACGTCAGGGGAATTCTTAGAGCACAGAGTGTCAGAGTGTTAAGATCTTTATCAGAGTTATGCATCAAATACACTGGAGAAGGCAAAAGTATATCCACAAATATACAACTTGATTACGAATGAAAGAGTCCTCTGGAACCTCAAGAAATAGTCCATCTGATGTGCAACTAATATTAAGATTTAATTTGCAGAGTAAGTCTCTTCCTATTATAGGTGCAGAGGTACCAAAGCAGAAAAAGATTATTTTAATTTTTTTTCAGTAAGTGTGCAAAGATTACATTTAAGGGATGGGAGATCGAAAAAACCTCTGTGGTACATTCGTCAGAGGAAGAGGTTTTTAGCAAAAGGTGAAGGTGGCAGGGTTTAATGTAGAAAGAGTAGCAAATGTAACCTGCAGGAATTGATGGGACTGATCGTCTACATTTAGAGTTAATTTACCCTGAAGGTTTAGGGTGCGGCAGGGTGCTGGGTGTTTTTCCTTCCCCAGAGTACCCTCAATTGATCTGGACTGAGAGGTTGTTCTTTATCTCGGGTTTTCTTTCATAAGATGGGACAGTCTTTCCTCCAGTTCCCCTTCCATTTAAATATCTGTAAGAGTCCCGGTCAATAGGTGGTCAGTGCAGAAGTGACACTTGGCTGTTTGATCCGCAGGCAATAAGTTTATTTTTGGTTCTGTCTCATTTTTGTTCTAAAACCTTTTCAGAATGTTCTCTCAAGTGTTCTAGTTAAGGTAAGGGGGCTAATTTCTTGTTCTAATGTCTGTCTTTAATTAAGTCTACAACTTCAGTTTTAATATCATTGACTAAGTGACATGAAATAACTGTTTTTATATCAGCACCCTCTTTAACTTTCAAAAATGTTGAAGGCATTTTCTAGCTTATCCACCAAATTTCCCATAGTTTCATATTTTCTATGTTTGCCTTAGTAATTTATGGTCTAATCAATTTTGGAGGGAAATCTTTCAGGTTTATCTTTGAGGAGAATTTGCCCTTCATTTGTGGCATTTTGGACCCTTTTGGAAAGAGTAATTATGTCCCTTTCAGTGTCAGTCCAATCAGCTTTTGCCATCCTGAATTTTGCAGCTGAGTTTCCAACCACATGTGCCTAAATTGGAATAAGGCAGGTAACCCTGGGTCCTTTGCATTCAAAAGGATTACAAAACCTTCTGTGCTGGTCTTGCATGGATTTACAGAATTCTTCAAGTACAGCACATAATTCACCTCAGGTTTGGGGTTTAGTTGCCTGCACACCTGGGTCTATGAAAGACGAATATTTAGAAGCAACTGGCATTCGGAGGTCTTAAAATAGTCTGAGTGAATGTAGGGGTTCTGGCAAAAGGGAAGAGGAGGGAGCAATGGGAGGACATACAGGAGAGAAACTGTAAGGACGGGGAAGAAGGAAAACTCTGTATCATGAGGTAACTGGAGGCTAAAAAGAGAAAGGATTTACTAGGTAGATGGGTCAAGTTTGTTGTTGCTTAATTCTGTCAAATTGCTCGTTAGCTTTGGACAAAGACTCTTTTAGAAAACCAATTTTTGATTCAGAATTTGGTTTGGAGGCTTCTGCATACCAAACAGAAAAAAAAAGATGCTATTCATTGTGTTTGAGAAATCTTATTCCATTTCTTTTCCAAGTTACCTCTCAAATGAATAATTTTGTTGAAGTCAAATGTCCCTTAGAGTGACCACTAAAGACCCAAATCATTCTTGGTGAAGTTCTATCATTCAGAGAATTACAAAAATTTATACATACTCAATGAGAATACATATAAGAAGCACAAGAAAGGGTAATGTTTGGCAGACAGAAAACCAGAAATGCTTTCCCTGGATAAAAGCCAACCTAAGTCATGGCGTGATAAAATCACAAGAGACTCTCTGTTTCTCTAAGCCAGCCTCTTCATTCTATAAAAGAAAAGACTAGAACCCTCAGAAGTAAAATATCTTTTTGAGATTTTGAAGTCATGATAAATTCACTTCAACTACTAAATTATTTTTGATTAAAAAGAATCCTAACGTAGGTCACACTACACTGCCTTTGCTAAAGTATAATTTTTGAAAAATTAAAAATTGGCACTCAAATATATCAAATAAATACATGTTAAATATTTTATTAAACTGATCATTTTGAAGGGAACAGTAAGATGGAAAGGCTGGCTCAAAGGGCAGTAGAAATTTTGGCAACGGTGTAAATAACGTTAGAAAGACTGCTAAGTTATATACAAACTTGTTAATGTCTTACAGGAAACAATACCATGAGATTTAGGGTCATTATTTTTTCTTGGATGGAGATAATTTGTATCTCTAACGGAAAACATCTACAAGTTAACATATAATATTAATTCTCTGATATTCAATCAATAGTTAAAGTAATCCTTAGGTGGGACTATTAAGCAATATCCCTTATGACATTAAAAGGATACCTTGCTTAACTTTTTTTTCTTTTTTGATAAGATCTGTCCTTAACATTTTGTAAACAGACTCCCCACCAGGCAGGTTAATTGTATGCTGTCATCTTATTTATAACATCTGTTCCAAGCTATTGCTACACTGTTATTCAGGACCTATTGAAACAAAGCTGTTTCTAGTGGGAGTGGCTCCAAGATTCATGTTCCTTACTATTCTTTTTAATTTCAGGAATTCTTTGCTCTCCAGCCATCATCAATCATTCTGATCTCTCCAACTTTATAACTGTATTTTTACTTCTAAATCATGATTCTAATTTAGAGTTTAGAGAAACAAACAAACAAACGAACAAACAAACAAACAAGGAGCTTGCCATAGGCTGATTTCTGGGTCCCTGCAAAATTTGAGAACCTGATTCCTAATGTTACGGAATTTGGAGGTAAGGCCTTTGGTTATGAGGGAGATGTCCTCATGAATGGGACTAGTGTCCTTAAAAAATAGACCCCAGAAAGTTCCCTTGCTCCCACTTCTGTAATGTGACATTATAGGGAGAAGATGGTCATCTGTGAACCAGAAGTGGGTCCTTACCAGATACTGTACCTACTGATGCCTGATCTTGGACTTCCCAACCTCCAGAACAGTCAGAAATAAATGTTTATTGCTTATAAGCCACCCAGTTTATGATACGCTGTTACAGCAGCTCAAACAGACAAGGACAGGGATATTTGGGAGCTTGAAGTTCTAATCAATGCATACTTTCCACAGATAACTTTTGAGTCCAAAATTTGTCTCTGTAAATCCTGTGGACAACTATCAGCAACAACTCACCCTCAAAATCCCCATGTTTTTAGATAAGTGCACACATGTTTTTTAAATTTTCCTAGTGTTTTAAAATGATAGCAACTATAACGGGGGGAAAACCCCATAGACATAATGATCTTTGAGTTTATAACATTTAAACATCTGTAATTGTGCTGGGCAATAGTTAGCCATGAGCTGCATATGGCAACTGTGTTAAGCAGTTGAAACATGGCAAGTACAAACAGATGTGCTATAAGCATAGAATATCTCCTTGATTTTGAAGACCTACTAAGAGAAAATATTGTAAAATATTCACAATTTCACATTAATTAGATGGTGAAATAATATTTCTATATATTAGATTAAATAAAATACATTATTAAAATTAATTTTTCTTATTTCTCTTTACTTTTTAAATACGGCTAGTAAATTTTTTCAAATTACACATGTGGCTCACCTTTGTAGTCTGTATTTAATTTTATTAACAAGGTGATCTATAGCATATTTATTAAGTATGCAAAATGCATAAGGCACAACAATATAATGTGGGAAGGCATATAAATTGACTCAAATTCTCTATAGATCAATTTTGCAATGTACAGCAAAAACTTTAAAATATTCCTACTCTCTAACTTATTATTATGACTTATAAAAACAATCCCAGGAAATAATTTGAAGCATAGACATAGGATCATGTACCTGAATGTTCACTGAAGCTTCATTCATATTATCTACAAATTGAAAAAAAAAAATCATATGTGTCTGATCAAAAAGAAAAGGAAAAGGTAAATATGTTTTTCTTGTGTTGGGATATTAGAAATCCATTATAATTAATATATAAAAAATGCTCAAACTTTGTTGCAATTGGCAAAATATGTATATTTACAGTATTTAAACAACTTTTTAAAAAAACAATTTATAAGTGAGCAATTGTAGAAATCAATAAAAATTCATGAAAAGATTCAAAACAACATAAAAAACTGACAACAGCATTTTTTCCTAAAATTTAAAAAAGTTACTTTTTAAAACTTTTCTATTTTTTCAATATTTTCTATTATTTCTATATGCATTTCTATACATATACAAGCTTTTAAATCTGATAAAAATAATCATACATATTATTTTCAAAGGCAAACATCTTATATGTGACTGTATTTAGTGAAAAGGGCTATGGACTTTGGATCAGAAGAATCTGACTGGGGGTCTCAAGTTCTACTTTTCCTCATCTATAAAATGAAAGTGGATACCAGAATCCATCTGTAGCTGCAGTGGACCAGGAGGTCTATGAGTTGTAACACTCTGTCACCTGGCCTTTACTGATCAGTTGGTGCCACGTGGTTACCAATGTTAAGTATTTAAAATATCAACAGTGATAATGTCTACTGTATTTGAATGCTGTGAAGATAAAAGAAGATAATTATTCTTCGAAGTGCTTTGGACATTCAATATAATAATAAAAATAATGATGAAGATGATGATATTAGTACATGTTAAGTAACCAATCTGCCTTAAATGCTGCAGGATTTAAAAAACAGAATAACATACAACCTCCTTGGAAGTCTGAGCCCTCAGCTGTGACATGGAGGAAAGGTGCTGGATCTTGGCCTCTACCATTCCTACCAGATTTCAAGAAAAAAGATTAAATAGAGAACTCGGATATTTTAGCAGGTTCAAAATATCACTTCAGGAATTTAAGAAATCTTCTAAACATCTCCTAAAATAATACCCATTGTTTTTGCAAAATGCAGCAAAAACAAAACTACTTTTTGCTTTAGAATATCACACTCTAGTTAAGATATCACTATTTACCCAAAATAATTCATGTGACAAGGCAATGGTCCAAATTAAAGAATAATGGATTTGGGTATATTGAGAAAGAGAAAGCTGGGGGCTGGGAAACTGGATAAGGGGTATTTGTGGAGTTTCTGACTATGTATGATCTAAACACCTTTTGACAAAACTTAGAGTCATTATACTGCGGTGCTGGACATGGATGCTGAGAAATCATCTTATTTTACACACATCTTACTAGGAATCTGAAGTTAGGGTCTCCAGTGCCCAATATTAAGAGGCAACAATATCACTGGTTAGCTCATCTTTTAAGTGTGAGAGCACTGAATATTTATTAGTTTCAGTAAACTTCAGTCATCAAGGCTGTAGGCTAATCACGATTCCAGGATTAGCTCTAGGGGCCATGACTTACACAAATCAAGAATTGGAGCACAAAATCTGGAATAGCATTTAAACATCACCAATTCCAAACCTGACTTTAAATTTTTTCATATTAGAAAATGCATGTTTTAGTAGGCAAGATGAATTTTTCCAAAGGAAATGTTAGAACCAACTTTTTTGGCTCCCTGAGGCCATTCTACCTTTGAGGGAGTAGGTCAGAGGACACAAACTTGCAATTAGAAGATGAACAGGTTTTGGAAAGCTAATGTGCAGCACTGTGATTGTGGTTAACAGTACTGTCTTATATCTCAAAGATGCTACGATACTAGATCTTAAGTGTTCCCATTATAGAAATGATAATTATGTGATGTGATAGAAATGTACATGACAGGATGGAAATGTTAGCCAGTGTAATGGTGGTAATCATATCGAAGTAAACAAACATATCAAGACAACAAGTTGTACACCTTAAACTTACACAATGTGATGTGTCAATTATATCTCAGTAAAAAATGGGGGGATTGGTCGTTAGAACCATTTAAATATCTATGACAGTAAACAGAAAACAAATCATTAGGAGAAGAACCTAGGAACTACCTTCCTTTATATATACAATTATTTATATGTTTACCCATCATGGAATCATTGACATAGTAATTAGTTCATTTTTTATATGTATTCAGAAGCTCTGAGTTCTTCCCATTACACATGGATACTAGGGATATAGACCTCAATATGGTAGATGGCTCCCTCACAGAAAATCACCTTGTGCTGTAGGAGACAATTATAGGAATGGATAATTAATAAAAACTACTGTTAGTATTATAACAAAAATACACATCAAATATTGTGACTACAGAAAGGGCAGTGGAAAAAGATTCCAGGGAAGATTTGATATAATTTAAAGGATGTTTGTAAGTAAGCCAGGGAAAGGATGGAGGCTCAAGCACTGAGTGGGGAATGGATGCCATTTCTGACAGAGGATACAGGATGAGAAAGTACTTGAAGATAAGAAACAACATGTTTCTGGGAAGAGCAGGTGATTTAATCAAACGTTTATTCAATAAATATTTTTTGACCACCAAATGCCAGGAACTCCTTCAGATGCTGGACTCTTAAGATTATAAGATTATGTTTCCATTTCTTCAGAATTTACCATCTATCCCTTTTATCAGATTATCACAATTTGTAGCATTTCCCAGATGCTAAGGTATCTCTGCCAGCTTTCACTTACTTTTTACAGCACAGTGTTGGAAACATATATCAACTCAGACAAGCTCTATAATTGCTAAACTTGGATTTGATCCTGCTCTATAGCTCAGCTGAAAAAGAAAGATATCCCAAAATAATCACCCATTTTAGACTGTTCATTCAGAGATTCTGGGAAATCCAAGAGTCTTTACAACACCAAAGCAAAAACAACCACAAAACCTGTCACAACACAAAACACAATGCAATTGTTTACATTAGTTTGCTAGTGCTGCTGAAACAAGTTACCATCAATTTGGTGGATTAAAACAATACAAGCTTATCATTTTATAATTCCAAAAGTTGTAAGTCCAAAATAGGTCTCACTGGGCTTTAATCAAGGTGTCAACAGGGCTATGTTCTTTACTGGAGGACCTGAGGGAAGAATCCATTTACTTGCCTTTTCTCAGTTTCTAGAGGTTGCTTACATTCCTTGGTTCATGGTCTCTTCCTGGTAATACTCCAACCTCATGCTTTCAACATCACATCTATTACTACTCTGATCATTTTGTCTGTCTCTTATAAGGACTCTTTAATACTTATTTATTTTTATTTTTAAATAGATTTTATTTATTTATTTATTTATTTATTTGAGAGAGAGAGAGAGAGAACACAAGCACAGGGTGGGTGGTGGCCAGAGGGAGAGGGAGAAGCAGACTCCCCGCAGAGCAGGGAGCCCAATGCAGGGCTGGATCCTAGGACCCTGGGATCATGACCCGAGCCAAAGGCAGATGCTTAACTGACTGAGTCACCCAGGTACCCCAGGACTCTTTTAATTATAATGGGCCCACTCAGTTAATCCAAAATAATTTCCCATTTCAAGATTCTTAATCATATTGTCAAAGTCCATTTTACTATGTACAGTAATATATTCACAGGATCCAGAAACGAGGACAAGGGAACTTTGAGTAGCCATTATTCAACCTAGCACAGTTTACCATCTGGTCCACAAAGATTCACATCCATGCCACATGCAAAATATATTTACCACATACTGAAAGTCTTATCCCATTGTAGCACAAACTACAAATAAAAGATCTCATTTTAATATCATCAGCTCAAAACACCCAGATCTCATCATCTAAATAATCTACATCAGGTTCGGATGAGACTCAGGGTATGAATCATCCTGGGTCAAAATTCCTTCCCATCTGTGAACCTAGGAAACTAGAAACAAAATTATCAATACCAAAAATTAAAATATAACTGACATAGGATATGAGTTACAGACATTTCCATTCAAAAGGGAGAAAAAAGAAGAAGGAGTCACCAATCAGAGGCAGTTTTTTAAATACAACAGGGCAAACTCCATCATGTTTCAAAGTCTGGGAAAAAAAATTCCCAGTGACTCAGGACTCCAGTTTTTGGGTCCAAAGTTCTGCTCTGTGGCTCTGACCTCCTGTAAATCCTTTCTTTTTCAAGAAGATATAAAAAGTGTGTGTTTTCAGCTGAGTCGTTTTATCAGCCTGTTTCCTGACTATAGAATTTGGGGAGTCAGTAGCCTTCTCTCATTTCCTTCTCTCTCCTACCCTTTCAATCCAAGCTGCCAGTGTTCCTGTTGGTGTTACATTATTAAAACATTGTGAGTCTTCGGTGTATGTTATGAGGATTTACTCCATTAGTCAAGAGGCTCCTCAATCAGTCTTTCCTGAATAATTCCGTGTCTACCTTGGCTTCTGCTAAAATGGCTAAAGGAATCCAAGAGTTGTGAGCCTAAGCTCTTCAAAGAGCCCTCTGTATGACTGAACTGTGACTTTTTTTTCCCTTCTGAGGCATTAGCAAAAGGTTATCCAGCTACGGCCTTGGCTTTTTCTCCAGAGCACACTTTTCTTGACAATGAATCTCCTAATTTTAGTGTCTTCTGCTATCCAGATAGGCTGAGAATTCCACTAATTATCAAATCTTGGTTCTGTCTTGCTGAAGAATTCTTCCTTCAACCTATCTCTTTCCTCTTGCATTTTACTAGAAACTGCAAGGAGAAAATCAGACCTTACTTTCAACACTTACTTAGAAATTTTCTCTATTAAATACCCAATTTCATTGCTTACAGGTTCTTTTTTTTTCCCCATATGGTAAAAAACATAATTCAGCTACATATTCTGCCACTATGTAACCAGGATCATCTTACCTTAAGTCTCCAATGTTACTCCTTTCCTTCTGAGCCCTCACCAGCAGTACTCTAATCTTTCATACTTCTATCCACTGTTTACGACGATGCAGATATTCTCAACGATAATACAGATCTTCTCTACTGTGCTCTCTTTTCCACCAGATTCTACCTGTTATCCAATGCCACAGCCATTTTTTTTAAGATTTTATTTATTTATTTGACAGAGATAGAGACAGCCAGCGAGAAAGGGAACACAAACAGGGGGAGTGGGAGAGGAAGAAGCAGGCTCATAGCAGAGGAGCCTGATGTGAGGCTCGATGCCATAACGCCGGGATCACGCCCTGAGCTGAAGGCAGACGCTTAACGATTGCGCCACCCAGGCACCCCAATTCCACAGCCACTTCCACATTTTTAGGTTTTTGTTACAGCATCATTATACTTCCAAGTTCCACAATATCAGTTTCCTATTGCTGCCATAACAAACAGCCATCAAGTTTTTTACTTAAAATAACACAGATCCTTTTGGAGGTCCAAATCAGTCTTTTGACTAAGGTCAGTGTGTCAGCAGGGCTGGTTCCTACAGGAGGCTCCAATGGAGAATCTATGTTTTTGCCTTTTTCGCCTTCCAGAGTATTCTTTAGTTCATGACTCCCTCCTCATATCACCCCAAATCTTTGCTTTCATCATCACATCTCCTACTACCATTGTCCTTATCCTTCTGCCTCTTTGTTAAGGACTCTTACCTTTACACTGTGCCCACCCAGATAATCCAGGATCATCTCTTCATCCTCAAAATGCTTACTCTAATTACATCTGCAAAGTTCTTTTTATCATGGAAGGTAACATACTCATAGATTCCAAGGATTAGACATGAATATTTGAGGGAGCCAGTATTCAGCCTACAGCAGGGAATGAGTTTTCTTGACTTTTCAGGCTCCCAGAGCCTGATTTTACTCCTAGGCTCATGACACTCTATCTTCAAAGTCAGCAATGTCCAGTCAAATTGTTCTTACATGGCATCACTTTGACACAGACCATATCATCACATCACCTTCTTTGACTCTGACTCTTCTGCCTACCTGTTCCATGTTTAAGTAGCCTTGTGATTACACCAGGTCACCCAAATAATCTACAATACTATCCAAGATTTAACAACAGTTGACTAACAACCTTAATTATATCTGCAACTTTAATTCTCCCTTGTTTTATAATGTAACTTATTTATAGGTTCCTAGAGCTACAACATGGACATCTTTGGGGAGCTATTATTCTGCCTGTCACATTGTTTATCAAACTTAAAACTCTTAGGTAAGTAACAAAACACAGCTTCGTTTTATATACTGGATAGGTCTGATTGTGTTAATTTATTCACATATTAAATATACTATGTACCATACACCAGTGATTAAAAATTTTTAAAGAACAGAACAAACTGCAAGTTTGTAAGAACTGTAAGTTGAGATCTTAATAATGAACTATGCATATACCTCAACACTAACCCATATAACTAGTGCTTCATGTTTACTCTATAAAGTAAATCCTTGGGTTCTTGGGATCTTCATACACTGTTAATGGGAGTGTACACCGTGTAGTTATTGCTGAGACTAATTCGGTGGTACCTGAACAAATTTAGTATAGACATATTCTATGATAATAAAATTTCTGCTCTGAGGACATAAACCAAGTAAATTCTTATTTTAATCCATAAAGGGCATGTTCCTTGCATCTTTGAAGGGCTATTTGTGTGACTGGGAGCTGGAAACAGTCTATGCTGGTACCCATCTAGTGTGAGAATGCATACATAAAAATGTCTAATATGAAAAAAATATGAAGAAATTAAGAGCAATGTTCTTCTAGATGTAAACAGGACAATAAAAACTGGTTATAAAACAAACTGCTATGTGAAAACTTATTGCCATAAATTATCATTTACACATTATAAAAATACAAACAAAATAAAATAAAATGTATTTTAGAAGAACACATAGAAAGGCTATACATCAAACACATTAGCATGATGATCTATTGAATAAGGTGTACGATTAACATATCCATCGGTATCTGAAGTGTCCCCGCCCCCAAATAACAAGGAGAGTGAAGAAAAAGAAAGGAAGTGAGAATAGAGGAAGAAGATAAAGTAAAATACAGAAAGAATTCTTGAGTAGAATAGATTTGAGGATTGTGGCAAATGTAAAGAACTCCAGGCAAAGAGAAATGGATTAGCAAAGATGGATGAAGAATGGGGGTCAGCAAACTTTTCCTGTAAATGCCTAGACAATAAATATTTTAGACTTTGTGGGCCATGTGTTCTCTAAGTATCATATAGTGTGAAAGTAGCCATAGATAATATATGAGTATGACTGATTTTTGGACAATGGGATTTGAATTTCATATAGTTTTCCTATGTTATGAAATTCTCTTCCTTTGATTTATTTTTACATGAAAAATGTAAAAATCTCAGTATGAGCCATACCAAAACAGAAGGCTGTGTCCCAACCCTAGTACAGAAGCAAGAAAGTACTAGGCATCCATTACTTTGACTAGAACATCAACTTCTTATTGAATAAAAGTGTTTACTCAAGTAATTATTGATACTTTTGTTTCAGATATCTTGAGAATTTTAAATGAAAACAATTCTTGTGGTGAATTTTGGATTATTTTACTCATTACTACGAAAAATATTTGCTAATATATGCAAATTAGTGAACTGGAACTTTCTCTTACTCTTTCCTAGGTGGGTTCTAAAAATCAAGCAAAGTCTACTGCTTTGATACTATACCCTAGCATGTGGAAATCTTTTGTCTTCTCAACTGTGTTTGCATATCACAAATGTCTTTACCTCTAGGATCTGGGCTCTGGAAATATGTTATGAATCATGTCCCAACAACAGTAAAACCACAAAATTTCAGACCGAAAATTCGCTTTAACTCCTAACAAAGCCAAAGACTGTTAACATTAATGGAATGGGCCTTGGAATTTTACTTGCCTCCTTGTATGGAACACATACTTGAGACAACAGAAGTGACAGTACCTATGGAATTTTTACTAACCCCACACCTAGGCCCCAGTCCAATTGCATTAGGTCCTCTAAGAGGAGGATCCATTTGTTAAAGCTTTTCAGGTAATTCTCATCTGCAGGCTGTTTGAGAAGCACCTTGGCTGGTTCCCAAACTACCAAGTAGAAAAATGTATCCATAGACCATAGTCTGAGGAGACTGAAGAGAAATAATTGGCACATCCTAGCAAGTGAATGGATTTTGACAACTTTGACATTTCCTCAACTGTGTGAGGAATGAGAAATGCTACCAATAAGCCCACGGTGGAGTTCCTTTATTTTTTTTTTTTTTTAATTGAAGGGAACTAAGTCTTCCTGTAGTTCATATTCTTGAGATGACAGTTTACCTTCTATTTATTCCTAGGCCCTGGTTTTTCATTAGGGCCTCCCACAGCCTTGACTAGCTGCCGATGCACGAGGCTGTACCTTCATATTCAGATCACAGGCTAAAGTAGACAACATATTAAGCATTCGTGACAGACTAAGTATTTGTGATAGAGATAGTAATCTAGAACTCACTGAAAACCAGTACTTCCACAACCCCAACTAAAAGACAGTAGTTTGTATATAAAAATACTTGAAGAGTATGCTATGCATTCATTCATTTGGGTTAATGGCTTCCTTGAGGTTTCACAGATAAATTTCAGACCTTTCTAAATTCCCTTAAATTGTATTAAAAAAATCTTAGTTTTATCTGAGTTTTATACATGATGATATATATGATGAGATATATTGTATATTATTATATTATACATTAATTATATATAATATATATTTATAGATTTATATTCATATAGATAAAGAAGACGGTCCACAGTTTTCATTAAATGTTAAAATGTCCAAGAGTCCCCACTACTCTTTGTTTCCTACCTATTCCCCCCCAAAAACACCCCAAACCAGAAGCAATAATGAAAGAAAACTAGGTAAACTGCTATTTGAGATACTCTTAATTCTAAAATTCAAGTATAGATTAAGCTAGACCATGTGAAAACTGCACCACGATCGTATAATTCTGGTTCTGTATATCCTTGCTTAAACTGAATTTTGCTTTGACCCTGATGCTATAAACAAGCAGCTCTATGAATTTTTTTGTGCCTTGTTTACTAATAATTTTCACTCAATTAAATCATATACATTCTTATTGGAGTCACTGTGGAAATTTTCTCTTTGTTCTGAGTGTTAGGAATTGTGCTATTTCTTGGTCCTCCAGAAGATCTGACTTGTTTATTCTTTCAGAGTATTATAAATTTTTCAAGTGATCATTTTTGTTTCACTTTCAGCATTCAGAGAGGACTCCCTGCAAAGAAGAGAGCTCATCCCTAGATAAAAAACTGGAGTAGAAGATCAGAGTTGACACATGAGAAAGACTGATAATAGTGAGTCATCCTGGTCTCCAGTAATCATTTTTGAAGTTGCTTCTATTCATAACTGTGTGAGCTGGAACTCCCTGCTGAATGACAGAATGGGTTCTAAGGCCCATAGGTTAGCTAATTCTACCTATAACATTAAAGTATTACCATACTTAGCATCCCAGATACAGTGATGCTAAGAAGAAATTCATTAAACAGCAAGCTCCTCAGGGAGGAGACAAAGAGAAGCAGTTTGAAAGCTTCCAACTGTTTTCCTCCCACTGAACTCTTCAGACTTCAGTATTTGAAGAACAATTTTCTTTCTTTACTTTAAAAAAAAACCCTGGTAGTATATGAACAAGTAATGGAAAATTAATTTTACAACTTCAGTGAGAAATTATTATAGTCACATATCCGTAAAAGGCTTTGTAAGTATATACTCTATGCAGTCTTGAGTTACATGTTTATTTGTTTTACTAAAGAGCCTGATTTCACTATCTTTTCAACACATCTTACCAATGCTACAAACCTCTGAAAGTGAATAACTTCAGTGACCATCATAACACTGTCAGGATATGATTGACACGTAATGTTTGTATTCAATTTGTGTGCAAGCATATTTGAAAAGAGTGGAATTTGGATGATGACTCTCTTGAATGCTTTCCTCTTAAGGATTACACTATTGTTGGGAAAAAGATCTTGTTAAGTGCAAAATAAACTTGTTCTTCTTTTTTTCTTTTTTCTTTCTTTCTTTCTTTCTTTCTTTTTTTTTTTGCATAAAGTACTGTTAGCTCTAGAAAAAGATCACCATCCAGACAGCCTGAGTAAACACAGCTGGACTGTTGAGGAAACAATTAGTGAGAGTGGATCATGAAGATAAATTTGATCTGAAGAGAAAAAAAAATCTCAGCTTTCAGCTTTTAATATTTGAAGTGTGCTTTCTATCTAATGATCAGGATACCTCCTTGGAGGGATTGCCTTTAATTTTCTTTTAGAGGCAGAAGAAACACAGCTTCACTGAGTCATAGGCACTGGGTTACTGCATTTTAGAAAGATTTTCAAAGCTAGAGATTATCTTCTATGGTAATTATAAAAACTTAGAATAATTTTTTTGTAGACTTCCTTCCCTGAAGTAGTTACAAGGCATCAGATTCAGTATTTTACACAGATTTATTTCATTTATTACTCAAAAAACTACAAAGTAGGCTTATTTTTATAATTTAAAAAATTAATGTTTTATTTTTCAGTAATTTTAGGCTGATAGAAAAACTGCATAGTAAGTACAGAGAGCTCCCATACATTTCCTCTTTATGGTACCCTCAAAGTTCCTCCTACAATTAACAACTTGCATTAGTGCAGTACATTTACTATAATTTGATCAATCACTGTTAATACATTAGTATTAACTAAATAAAGTCCATAGTTTACATTAGGGTTAATACTTTGTGTTGTACATTCTATGGGTTTTGACGAAAGCATAATGTCATTTGTCCACCATTACAATATCAAACAAAATCATTTCATTACTCTAAAAATGCCCTGTACTCTGCCAATTCATCTCTTTACCAGTCCTCACAAGCCCCAAACTACCTCTGATCTTTCCACTTTCTCCATAGTTTTGCCTTTTTCAGTATATCACATAGTTGAAATCATACAGTATGTAGTCTCTTCTTCTGGCTTCTTTTGCTTAACAACATGCAGCTCAACTTCGTCCATGTATTTTCATGGTTTGATAGCTCATTTCCTTTTATCACTGAATAATATTTCATTGAATGGATGTACTATGGTTTGTTTATCTATTCACTTACTGAAGGCTATTTTAATTTCTTCCAGTTTTTGGCAACTAGCTTTGTAAGAAACTGCCAAATTGTCTTCCATGGTGGCTGTACCATTTTGCATTTGCCTTAATAATGAATGAAAATTCTTGTTGCTTCACATCCTTGTCAATATATGGTGGTGTTAAGTGTTTTGGATTTTAGCCATTCTAATACATGTATCTCATTAGTGTTAGGGTAGATTTTGTAACTACTGAAGCGGTTAAAAATATGGGCTTTGAGTAGCCAGGGTTACTAGTATTACATTTAGTCTCTGATACTTCCTAGTTATATGATCTTCAGTGAGTTCCTTAAAATACTGTGACTCAGTTTCCTTATCTTTATTTTTATTTATTTATTTATTTATTTATTTATTTATTTATTTATAAAGATTTTATTTATTTATTTGACAGAGAGAGAGAGATAGCCAGTGAGAGAGGGAACACAAGCAGGGGGAGTGGGAGAGGAAGAAGCAGGCTTCCAGCGGAGGAGCCTGATGTGGGGCTCGATCCCAGAACGCCAGGATCACTTCCTGAGCCGAAGGCAGACGCTTAACGACTGAGCCACCCAGGCAACCCAGTTTCCTTATCTTTAAAATAGAGTTAATGATAGTACCTACTCTGTAGAGTTATTACAGAAAAGAATGAATTGATGTATTTAAAGTGCTTAAAACGGTGTCTGGCATGTCATAAACTTCCATGAATGATAGCTGTTAGCACTGGCATGATGTAGCTAAGTCTTGAAATGAGAAAAATTAAGTATTTTACCAGTTTAGAAAGTAGAGCAGCCAGGATTTAATTTCAGGTTTGTCCCTGAGCTTATGCTCTTTCTTTTTTTTTTTTTTTTAAAGATTTTATTTATTTATTTGACAGAGATAGAGACAGCCAGCAAGAGAGGGAACACAAGCAGGGGGAGTGGGAGAGGAAGAAGCAGGCTCATAGTGGAGGAGCCTGACGTGGGACTTGATCCCGTAACGCCGGGATCACGCCCTGAGCCTAAGGCAGATGCTTAACTGCTGTGCCACCCAGGCGCCCCATATGCTCTTTCTAATACTCTATGAAGCCTCTAAAGTTGATACACACGTAGGAAGACAGTGCCCCCATTTTCAAAATTTCTTGCATTTCTAGTCAAGTGTGAAGCAATTAAGTCACAGCTGTACATTAATCCAGAGCTCAAGTTGCCTTAAAAAAAATGAAGCCAGCAGAGTATGTCTCTGGGGCCTTCTACTTCTCTTTTTTTGCTAACTTGTATCCCTTGTCTGTTCCACTTCTCTTTGTTCTCATCCTTCTTCTCTGGCTACCCAGAGAACCCTGCCGGTCCTGTCCTTTCATCCACCGTTACATAATATACTAATTACGAAATCACCGAAGATTGTCTATTCAGGTGGTTTATTGTTATTATTCTTCTTCTTTTGCTTTTATTTTAAGAAGGTTCATAATAGAAAACAATGCGATCTTCACATATTTCAAGCTTGTTAATTATAGGAGTGGTTTCAGTACACTTAAATGAGTACGTTTTGCATTGTATGCAGAAGACTTAGCTAAATGTCTAGCTTCAAATCTTTTTTTATCTGTTTATCACACTGCACCTGTCACGTCCCTCAGTATATATTAGTCACTTAAAACATATTTGGATGACCAAATGACACACAGTTTGGGCCCACAAACTCAGAAGGGATAGGCAAAATCAATCATACATGACAAAAGTGGGGGCCTTTCCTCCTGAAAGAGAACATCATAACAGAGAGGGCCATTGGATTGCTGGGGCCTGGCATGGGAGTGCTCTTTTCCTCCAGCTGGACAGTCTGAGGAGCTGTTTAGTTGTGCAGCTTTCAATAGGAACTTCATGGATTGCATACTACTCCTGTCAACAAAGGTGACTTCTTTATGTTCCTAACGTTCATTATTTTTACAGAAAATTGATAAGCTATCATTTCAATATAGGTTTGTAATTCATTTTGGTGGCTCTTAAAACATTAATTTAAAATGAACTGTACATCATTTACTTGTCATATTAGTACCTTTCCCAAAAAACTGGAGCTCATCCCATCGAAGCGTAATTGTTTAGCTGTTGTGCTATTGCTGTTCTAACTCAGATGAAAATCTCAACTATGTAATACAATTGTCTGCCTTTTTTAGGTGGAATGTTGCAAACTCAATTTCAATTTTTATCAGTGCCTTGAGGTCATCATTTTGAACACCGTGTATTCAATGTGTGGTGAGACAGTGGGCATATATCATTACAGTATGGTAAAAAGCTTGTTTACAACCTAAAAAGACATAGTATCTCCTCTTTGTAGTATATACATTTATCTGTGTGGGTGCACTAGTGTGTGATCTCTTAATTTGCCCTTCCTCACTCAAAGCTATGGCTTTTTATTGCTTCTAGTGTCTTGCTTGTACCAATTACCTTTATCTTATCTTTTAATTATTTTAGTATGTTAAAGTTTGAGAAGAAGTCTTTTTTTTTTTTTTAAAGATTTTATTTATTTATTTGACAGAGATAGAGACAGCCAGCGAGAGAGGGAACACAAGCAGGGGGAGTGAGAGAGGAAGAAGCAGGCTCATAGCGGAGGAGCCTGATGTGGGGCTCGATCCCATAACGCCGGGATCACGCCCTGAGCCGAAGGCAGACGCTTAGCCGCTGTGCCACCCAGGCGCCCCTGAGAAGAAGTCTTGAAATGTTTACAAACCCTAGAGTAAATAGACCAAATGAACAATTTCTTCGCTGTAATCTTCTATCCTACTTGACCATGGAATTAGTTTTCTCAGAAGCATACATTTGAAATACACAGTTTAGAATTTTGGGCATTATAAAAGGTTAAGTCCTTACAAGATACTCTAAGTTTAGACTGAAAGAGGCTGGTTTGAATTGCAGCCCTGTCACTTACATGGTTTGATAGAGTGGCTATAGAATTTGCTAAATACTAGCTGATATTATTATCCCTATGATTATATTTGCCTTAGCTTTCTTTTGAGGAAAAAGCATGGGTTGACAATCTAATAGCTTCCTATCGCTGTTGTGACTCTCAAGGAATACAGGGTATGTGACAGTCCTCCATAAACTGCAATAGGCCCACAAACGTCAGGTTTGTGTCTTCTACCCTTTCATGTAGTTGGCCCTCTTCCAGAACTTCAAGGTTGCCAGAAATTAGAAATAAAATTAAGTAGATTGTCACAGGGCTACATGTTTCATTTGTATACATAATTTGACCTTTATTTGTGTTTTTTCCCCAAATATGCACTTTCTTTGGACCCTGGGAGCCTATACAGAAAAAAAAAAATGACCCCATCTCTCTTTCCTCCCATTTCTTCCTACTTGATTAGGGTTTAATGGGGTCATGGATATTGGATGCTGGCCAGGGCTGTGGCCTGCTAAGTGGCCTACACTGCTGAATAAATCATATTAAATTAGGCCAGTGCAGGTGTTCAGGAAGGGCTAGAGAAAACACATTCTTCCTTGACTCACATCTTTTTCCACTTGGCCCCAGGCCGACATCCCAGTTTGTCAGTCCTATGGCAGCTGCCATAAGCTGCTAGTGTTGGACTCTGAGCTCTGTCAGCTTCTGGCTCCAATTCCGCTCTTGCTGGGAATTCCACCTTTTGAGGGTCCCGGCACAAAAGCGACTTCACAAGAGTTAGTTATAGACCTGATCACAAACTTATAAATCACTGAGTCTCACCCATTGTGGATTTGGAGCTTTGTCTTGTTCTAAGTGCTAAGCAGATTATGGAATAAGTTGCCCCTCCATACACACTCAATGGCATGCTCAGGAGAAAGATAAAGACATATACGTAGAAAAATACAATGCACAATGATGCAATACAGACAAATGACTTTAGTTTCATCTAGTTTGAGCTGGATTAAAGTTTTGGTAGAAAAAGCAATATTTGAGCTGGAAATTTGGACAAATATGAAGAAACAATGAGTCCCAAACCCTCCATACCACTGAAGGCCTATCCTCCAATACTCTAGTCATTTTATAAGAATGCATTGTTTGTTGCCTGACATCTTCAGACCTCTTCTCCCTAATCCCCTTTAGCAATCTTTCCTACTCATTCAAATTGTCACACATGACATCTGCCTTCACATCCACAGATGACTCCAGAGCCCAGCTTTTTGAAAAGATTTTAGCTAATTGGATAGGACATAAAGGTCAATGGCTCAATTATTATCCAGGACTCTTAGAGGCCTTGACTGCAGTGAGACTTGGCTTTCAAGTGTCTTGGCCTAAAATCATCACTGAAGCAGAGATTTCATTCATTTTATAAAGTCCCTTTAGCATGGTTCACTTGAAAAAATTTATCTTTTGCCCTTGACAATCTCAATCTTCTTGCAAATATCCCACTGAAATATTTCCTATTTTACTTTAAATCTTTTTTGCTTGTTCTTCCCTAATAACCTGAAGGGTTTAAAGCTTTTCCTTAATCACTAACCTGGCATTGTATTATGGCAATCAGTGATCTGTGTCCTGAATTTCTTTCCACTGCTTAAGTTCACATACACCAAATAACAACCAATGTTCCTTTACCCCTGGGTGGGCCGCATCCGCTCTGTGCTTTCCTGCATGCTGAGCGTCTGTTCTATCCTGGCTGTACATAACTGAACACAAGCTGGAGTTCAATACCTTACCTATCAGGGCTCTGTGTGACAGAATTGCACCTGGGTTTTTGAGTCCGGAGGTAAGTGAAGCAATTTTAGAGATAATAGTATGAGTAGACATAAAATGAAAGATATCTTGTAACACTGTTGATGTCAGAGGATGGGAACCGCATGAAGAGAGGGACTTTGTTTCTTTTGTCTCTTACCTGAGTTCTTATTCCAGTGAATAACTCATCTTACATTTAATTCATTTAATTAAATATTTATTTAATTAAATTAAGACAAAGCAGACCATTCAACTAGTTATTTATCCAAATGAGCTAAGTATAGATAGAAAGATCAATTAACAGGCAAATAGATTTTTTTTTAAAGGAAAAGAAGAGGAAGGTAAGCAATCTTAAAGGAGTGGATAGGAAGAAATGCCTGGACAAATCCTTAAAGTTTCAGAGCTCAGCTAAAGCTGTTATTTTTAGGCTTTCCATGAGGTTAAAGGTGGGGAGGGATTTATTAAAACTGCTGACCCAGCAAGCACACTACCGTGCAATCCAAATTATATTTATTTTTTAAAATGCTGCCCAAATGAAATTGGCTTTTTCCACTCTCCTCTCACATAGATACGATCTCTTCTTCCTTTAATTTTTACCCCAAAGATTGACATACCTATCTTATCTCACCTCCCAAACTATAAGATCTCTGAAGGCAAGCTTCATGGCTGATTGATACTTGCTTTTTGCCTCTTCCTTTCCTCTGTAATGAATGGTTGCCTGCCCAACAATATGAGCACAGTGAGTGCTGCTGAAGCTGATGGGAGAGGAATGGCTACAGCCCTGGGAGTGAGGCTGAGAGCTCTCAGACAAGGCATGATTAGGAATGCACCAGAACAGGGGCGCCTGGGTGGCACAGCGGTTAAGCGTCTGCCTTAGGCTCAGGGCGTGATCCCGGCGTTGTGGGATCGAGCCCCACATCAGGCTCTTCCACTATGAGTCTGCTTCTTCCTCTCGCACTCCCCCTGCTTGTGTTCCCTCTCTCGCTGGCTGTCTCTATCTCTGTCGAATAAATAAATAAAATCTTCAAAAAAAAAAAAAAAAAAAAAAAAGGAATGCACCAGAACAAGGCCAGGTTCCTAAGGAGACATGCAGTCTGCCTGCTGACTGACCTTCCTTTATGCCAATCTCCTTCTCCCAACATTTTGAACCTAAAAAGAAATATACTACCTTTGATTAGTTTTTAAGGACGGGCCTCATAAAAGAGCCTGCTGTGGTGCCAAAGGTTTTACATGAAATACAGTGTAACTGCTGGCTCTTCATTAGCATTTTATTGGTGCTCTTTAAAACACTTACTGGACAAAACATTCCAGAGGTTCACTCTTTCTGGTGTATACCACTGCTGTGCCAGACCCCTAGATAGTTTACTAAATTAAATACAGGATTTTAAAAAAATGTACTCTTCTGGTGTAGGTGTTAAAATGAATGGATCTTGAATTTCTGATCCATTCAAAAATTTTAAGTTTGTATTTTAATGTACTAAGCATCAAAGGGAATAAAGCATAATTTTTGATGGATTATTTGTTCATAAAATGTATCCTGCACAATTGAATAAACTATAAATACTCTCTTTGGTAACACGTTGATCTATTGGTTTAGTTATTGTATTTCTTTTTTTAAAGACTTATTTATTTGAGAGAGAGAGAGAGAGAATGCACAAACAGGAGGGGCAGAGGGAGAGGAGAGAGAGAATCTGAAGCAGATTCTGCGCTGAGCACGGAGCCGGACACAGAGCTTAATCTCAGGACCACAAGATCAGGACCTGAGCCAAAACCAAGAGCTGGATGTTTAACAGACTGAGCCACCCAGGTGTGCCCCTCGTTATTGTATTTCTTACAGTATCATTATTGCATTAAGGTTGAGGGTCACTGATGAATTCAAACACTCAATGAGTATCTGCTCATCCTCATGTTCCAAAGGAAGACAGTACAATACTGACTGGGCACTTACACTGCCAAAGCTCCAGTACTTCTAAAGAATATAACTTGCACCTACAGTAAGTTTACTTGGCCTCTTTGGGCTTCAGTTTCTTCATCTACAAAATAGGGATCATGATATCTTATTTCACAGAACTAAAGATACTAGTTGGCAAAACAAACCATTAACTCATACCACTAGTAAAAAGGAAATAAAACAGTGATGATTTAAATATGACTTCTTATTGACTGTAAAAATATGATTCCAGGGAAAGCTCTAGACTTAAGGGAATAGCAGCACTCCAGTTTATTCCTCTTTCTGAAGTTTATTCCTCTTAAGTTTATTCCTATATTGGCTGCAAAGTCATTATGATTGATTTACTTGACTTAAATTTATGTGTTCTTGTTCTGTTTTCCTCATTCTAGAACTTTAATCTCAGTCTTTTTCCCTCCTTAAATCTGGGATTTTTGATCATGACTTTGATTAGAAAGGTTATAGAAAAGCTATGACTCATCTGTGAAAGATTTTATATATATATATAAAATCTTTATATATATACTATATATATGTATATATATAAAGTATATATATAACATATTGTACTATATACTTTATATATATACTATATATGTGTGTATATATATAGTATATATATAAAGTATATATATATAATATATTGTACTATATATAGTACAAATGTACAAATGTACTATATATAGTACAATAGTACATTTGTACTATATATAGTACAATATATTATTATATACATAATACTGTAATTTAATATGTAGTGAATATATAAATACATAGCAATTTCTTAAAGATTACGTTTATTTATTTGAGAGAGAGAACACAAGCAGGGTGAGTGGCAGAGGGAGAAGCAGGCTCTCCACTGAGCAGGGAGCCCAATACAGGGCTCAATCCCAGGACCCTGGGATCATGACCTGAGCCGAAGGTAGATGTTTAACCGACTGAGCCACCCAGGTGCCCCAATACATAGCAATTTAAATATAATTTTAAAAACCTTATTCTGGAATGGGAGATGGACCAATGGAATCTGAATTTCCTTTCACCTATAGGATTCTACGATCCTTGATTAATCTGTAGAAATTAATCAAATCTTTATTTAGTAAATTATTCAGTGGTTACATTTACACATAACTCAAATGATAATTTAGGAATTTAAAGTCACTAATATTATTTGGAAAGGGCATCAATTACTTTGAATTATTACTTCAAAACCAAATCTTGAAGTCTACAGGAACTAAAACATAGCACCCCATTATATGTCCCTGCATTGATACTTTAACCTGAATGCAACCCATACCAATGGCTAACCTAATTATAAGAAAATACATACCTGTACTTCTGTCAGAAAATAGGAACATTAATTTTTACAGTACCTATTTTACTGGTTTGTTGGGGAAATCATCGGATAAGACAATGTCTATAAATTCCCCGTACATTTGAAAAACACTGTAATCAATAGAATACAATAGAACAGACAGTATAATTAACAGAATATACAATTGGAGGAAGGATATTATAATTATAAGATAGGCAGTAGGTATTTAAGTAAATCAATCTCATATTTTCAAATTATAATTAATAATTTATTACACTTGGTAGTTTCTATGCAGACTTTCCTTTGCAGAGCTGAACCAACAAGAAAAGAGTCTCACAAATTACGTCACAAATTTTGCAAATATCTTTAATGAGTGATTTGTCAGACTTCTGCTACTCTGTTTGGCTCGCTGTAAAGGAACAATAGCCACCCCCTTTTCAAGAATGTCAACCAGTGGATCCACAGTGAATTCCAACCTTCAGAAAACTAGAGATTTTATTTTGGAATACACTGCAGTTTTACCATATATCCATCTCCCAAGTAACACCATTTGATATTTAACTATGGGACTGTTCTGCATTATTGTTTACTAATTATAAATATATATGATCTATATCTTATACACTTACATATATATATATATGTATTATATATTCTCCTCCACTTTCTATCTACTATAGTATTTCTAGTTTGAATTCTAGCAGAACTAATAACAATAGTCTGACCACACTTGACTTATCACTTCTTTGAACTGGATGGAAAATAGTCACCAAAAGCTCATTTTTCTTGGCAACCCAGAGAGTGAGAAGGGCTTGTACATTTTCCCATTCAAATTGAAGTGTTTGACAATAAATTGATACTAAGATTATATGAATGATGTGGAGACCCAGCCTATATCTCTATTCATCTTAGGAGTTAGGGTGGCCTATCAACTATCCCTCCTATCCCAACCAGAATATAAGACCAGAGGAGGCAGAGAAGAGGAGCTAATTATCAATCCATTTATACCTGTCCTAAAGTTATCAAGGAATGTGTTTTTCTGGGTTTTTTCCATATCACTAAAATCACCAAATGGGCAACATCAAAATCAACGTGGATGGGGAGAAACCATACACTTATATCCCACTGGTGGGAATGTAAATTGGCAAAACCATGTTGGAGAAGAATGTAACTATATCTCATAAAGCTCAAGGTCTCATAATTCCATATCTAATTATATAACGGGGATAGAATGACTCACTGTCCTAGTTCTCTTAGGACAAAGGGGTTTCCCAGATACAAGATTTTCAGTGCTAAAAGGAGAAAGAAAAGTCGGACAAGTTGACTTCCCTAAGAGCTGTGAGGATTGTGGCATATCAGCATAAGAAAGCATGAATATGTGTGTTCACTGTAGATAATTAACCAATAATGTTAACGTTAACATTCATTAATAAAAATAAGAATATGTAAACCAATAGTTATGTTCATGAAATGAAATAATATAGAGGAGCAAAAATATAAATGGCAGCCAAATATAAAAACATGTTGAGTTTCAAAAAAAATTACAATGTCACAATTAGATAAAATCTATATAACATTTTTAAAATTATGAAAGAATACTATGTTGTTTAAGGATACTAAAATATGCAATAAATGTATAAATAATTATTAACCATTAGGAAAGTGAAAATAAAAGCCACAATGAGATATCACTTCACACAAACTAAGATGGCTATTTTCAAAAACACAAACAATAATAAACGTTGACAGAGACATGGAGAAAATGAAATTCTCAGACACGGGTGGTAGGAATGTAAAATTATGTAACTGCATTGGAAAACAGTCTAGAAGTCCCTCAAATGGCTAAATGTAGAGTTACTGTATGATCCAACAGTTCCATTCCCAGGTATGTACCCAAGAGCAATGAAACTATGCCCATGCAAAAAGCTGTTCATGAATCTTCATAACAACATGAATATTCATAATAGCTAAAACGTGGAAACAACCTAAAATGTCCATGAACAGATGGATGAATAAGGTATGATATATCCATACACTGAAATACTACTTGCAATACAAAGAAACAAAGTATTGATACATGTCAGAACACGAATGAACCCTGAAAAATACTAAGTGAAACAAGGTAGTCTCAAATGACCACATATGGTATGATTACACTTATACGAAATGTCCACAAATCCTTAAAGGCCACAAGTGGATTTGTGGTTGCTTGGAGTGAGGGGATGATGGAGGCTTGGGAGTTAGGGCTAAAGAATGTGAGTTTCTTGTTAGGGTTAACAAAGTATTCTAAAATTGACAGTATGGTGATGGATACACAACCTACACTAATACACTAAAAGCCACTGAATTGTATACTTCAAATTTGGGAAGTACATGATGTATGAATTGTATCTCAGAGAAGTTGTTTAAAAAAATACAAAGTGGCTCTTGGGGATAAAAATCACCAAATCCAGGGGTGCCTGGGTGGCTCAGTCAGTTAAACATCTTCCTTTGGCTCAGGTCATGATCCCAGAGTCCCAGGATCGAGCCCCACATTGGGCTCCCTGCTCAGTGGGAAGTCTGATTCTTCCTCTGCCCTCTGCTTGTGCTTGCTCCCTCTCTCTCTCTCTCTCTCTCTCTCAAATAAATAAATAAAATCTTATATAAAAAGTCACTAATCCAGAATAATGACCTCTGAGACAGAAGGAAGATAATGTGGGGAGTGGGTCTGACAGACTTTCAAAGTATGTTCACAGTTTTTTGTTTTCCGATTTGGTCTATGTATACATGAATATTTGTTATATTATTCTTCATAATGTTTTGTATGTTTCAGATGTTCAACTGGACATTCTAATGTCCATCAGATTTTTTCATGCTGGGTGATTAGAATACTGCTTCTTACTAAGTTTTTTCATTCTGTGCCACTTTTTTTGGATATCATTTTGGAGAGCTTTCTGAAATTAAATTCGTTCTAAACTTTTCATGTTTGTAAATCTTATCTTTACTACTAGAGTATAAATTTTTTAAGGAGAAGACTAGATATTATGCATGGCCATTAAAAAACAAAGGTAAAAGATATGAAAGAAGCTGGTTTATGTGTCTCAATAGACCATGTGACCCTATGACTCTACTAAAGTGTCCTTCATCTTCTTTTATTGTCAAATGACTGTCAATAATCTTTCTCTTGCTTTTGGAATTTCCTTTTACTTTAACTCAAATATTATGGCTCATAGTGACAAATTCAGGAAAACAACCCAAAAAAGTATTAGTTTTTGTTTTCTTTTTTAAGATTTTATTTATTTGTCAGAGAGAGAGAGCAAGCGCACAAGCAGGGGGAGTGGCAGACACAAGGAGAAGCAGGCTCCCTGCTGAGCAAGTAGCTGGACGGGGGACTTGATCCCAGGACCCTGGGATCATGACCTGAGCCAAAGGCAGCCACTTAACCGACTGAGCCACCCAGGTATCCCCCCCCCAAAAGTATTAGTATGAGTGAATAAAATTAATCCTATTTGGAATGTCATAATGTAGCACAATACTTCAAGAAATTTGTTCTTAGAATTTTCTTAGTAGTATATAGATTTCATGAGATGTATTTTAATAAAAGTTTTGTAGAAATTGCTTTAATATTTCTAAGATAATAACATAAAATAATGTTGAGCTGGCAAGGCAAAGAGAAGGATAGTGAAGCATAGCATAAAATGCAACCCCAAAATATACTACTTTGTCATAAGGATTATTTTGAGCTGAAGGCATTTGAGAAGAAGCAAATATAAGAAAATCTCTCAGCTCTCCCCCTATTTGTCTAACAGCAGGACATTAATTTGTAAAAGTGTCTCCTCTTCCCTCTCTAACAGGAAGGACAGAAGTTAATCTCCAGAGACAATTCTAGATCCTCATCAGCCCAGAGACAGCACCAGAATAATCTACATAATAAGCCCTGCTAAAACTAGCCCTTAGTTTCCTTATATATTTGTCTTCCCAGAGTTTTCCCTCCTGGAAGCTCAAAGTCCTTTTCCTTCATTTTTTTTTCTTCTTTTAAACAATTTTTAAAAAAGATTTTATTTATTTATTTGAGAGAGAGAGAGAGAGAATGAGTGGGGAGAGGGGCAGGGGGAGAAGTCTGCAAGGAGTCAGACTTGGGATTCCATCCCCCAGGCCCCTGGGATCATGACCTGAGCTGAAGACAGGTACTTAACTGACTGAGCCACCCAAGCACCTCAAAATGTACTGTTCTTTTGTTAAGATCGTATCTAACCCCAAATTCTAACCACTCCTTTGCTTTACACATCATTGGGTGCTTCCATGTGTATGCATAATGCACATATTAATGGACTTCTGTTTGTTTTTCTCTTGTTAATGTATTTCGTTACTCTAATTTATAGGACTCCAGCCTATTCAATAAACCTAAGATGAGTAGAGGGAAGACAATTTTTCCTCTTCTACAATAGTCTATAGCTTCAGGGAGGTCAGCTATAACATAAAAGAACAGAGAATGATATAAATTATGTCAAGAAAATATATATAGTATGTAGGATTTAATCTCCCCTATCCTATATATGAAAAGAAATAACAATTTTGATAGCATATTTTCCTACATTTTATTTTTATAAACCTCAGTATCCTTCTCTATGGATTCCTGGAGGAACCTACATCATCTATTGGGAAATAGAGGGAAAGGAAGCACTCTGAACCAAGATCAGGGGCCTAGTCATGAATACCTGAAACCTGCTTCATTTCAATTAGACCACTAACTGACAACCCACTGGGATCCTTACTGCCACCAAGTTATTAATATTTCAATCCTCTTTTAGAACAGGCACATTTCCTGTTCCTGCCTTTTTCCTAAGTTCTAAATCAATGCTCAAAGGAGATAAAAACATTTTTATTGGCATTAAGAAGTCCTAGATTTAATTTCCTTTGCTTCTAACAGCTGTAAGACCCTGACCAAGTAACACTATCTTCCTTAAACTTAGTGTCCTCCTCCATAAAAGAGCTTAAATAATATTGGACTGGAGCCTTAAACTATATTTAGGCTGACGACTTGGCTTCTAGCTCTTATTTTTAGTTGTCCCACCTACCTATCTACCTTCCTAATATTTGACTTCTATTCAACCTATTTATATACTCTAATTCTGACTTCCTCGAGATTTCTGATTGAAACCATTGAACTCTTTGTAGCTGTTCACATCCTACCCAAGTACAATTTTATTATTTTAAGTTTCTTCTTTCACCTTCTACCAACATAAGATCAAACAAAAGTATCAGACCCTTTTGACAGTGTTTCATATCTCTGTGAAGATCCCTCTGTCTTTTTTTCTTAGTTAGATAGATTTTCCATGACAAGGTCTCAATATCATTCTTAACATATACATACACTTACAAAACTAAGAAAAAAAATATTATTCAGAATATCACTCATAAAATAAGAAAAAAAATAGTTGGTTAAAATCACTTTGCTCTTTATGAAGAGATGATGGCCACTCACCCAATCTCAAAATAACTAAGTGTATTTTAATATCCTATCATAATATTTATTATACACATAATGGAAGGCGAAGCCCATGTTCTTTCTGAGCTTCAGATCTTCCATCATCTCCTACTTCTAGAAAACTCCATAATACAGTTGCGTAAGTAAATGAGAATTTATTCACATACTTTTATCTGCAGTAGGCAGTTTTTTAAGGCTCTTAGTAAAAGAAATGCAATGGCAGTGTCCAGGAAAATAATAACAATGACGACTGTTGAGTTTCTTCAGATGTTTGCCACAAGGGTACGGCCATGCAAATTCTGTTTGGTTCATTTTATCTTAATCACAGATCCAAATACAAAATCCTCAAGGGCATCCTGTGCATTTGCGTATGTCTCTTGAGAATATAACTATGCAAGAAAGCGTTATTTTACTTCTTCAGTAAAATGGCTATGGATTCCCTACAGACTGAGGTAGAAAGCTGGGGTAATGAGGTCTCAAAAATTAATATAGGTTCATGCCAGCAAAGGAAAGAAAACATTTAAAATTTAGATTCTGGAAGTATATATTGAGTATTTATTCTGTTTCAGAATCTCTACTAGAAAATTATACAGGTTATCACCTGCCACTCCTACAACAATATTATAAATCTCTTAACTTGTCCAAAGGTCTCCATATCTTAAGCAGCTGAAGCAGGTTTTAAACGTAGGAACTCTCAATTTCAAATCCTACACCACTGTCCTTTAAATACATACTGTTTTAGGTTTAATTTTTTAAAAGCTTATTTTAGGTGGATTCTCAACATTCCAAATAAAAGGGATTAATTCCTATTGGATTTGTTTTCTAGTACCACTTTTGATCTTAGTCAAAATATGAAATGTGAAGTATGAAATTACTTCAGCTTTTTGTTTGGCAATTACTTGAATTAATTCAAATAATTAGCTTTCTTATCTCTACAGATCTAGGTCATTGAATTTACTAATATGTGGACGTCTGATACATGACATAATGCATAACAATACTACTGTGTCTCCTGCTGTATTTACACATTGTTCATGGGTTGTCCAACCTGGTGTAACACAGGATAGAGCAGTAATTCTCAAAAATTTTGTATGCATCAGAATCACTTAAGGGTCTTGTTGGAACATAAATGGCTAGGCATACACCATTTTTCTATTCATTAGGTCAGAAAAGGAACCTGAGAATTTGTATTTTAATGAGCTAGAGGTAACAATGATGTTGCTGATCCAAGGGACCAGATATTGATATAACAACTGGAATAGGATGTTAAAGGAACAGCCTCTTGGGACGCCTGGGTGGCACAGCGGTTAAGCATCTGCCTTCCGCTCAGGGTGTGATCCCGGCGTTATGGGATCGAGCCCCACATCAGGCTCCTCCGCTATGAGCCTGCTTCTTCCTCTCCCACTCCCCCTGCTTGTGTTCCCTCTCTCGCTGGCTGTCTCTATCTCTGTCGAATAAAGACATAAAATCTTTAAAAAAAAAATAAATAAAGGAACGGCCTCTAGAGAACTTTTTTTTTTTTTAATTAGGGTGGAAAGTCAGAGGGATTCAAGAATTAATTGCACAAGACAAACAAAAGGGCCAAATTTCTCGTGGACATGTAGAAGTTGTTCTGTGTGCCGGGACACTGCTGAAGCCAAAGGGAAGAAGTTAGACTACAGCAGACTAAAGTGATGTGGATTTACCTTCTGTGATGGACCTCTGAATGAGGGCCAATTATGACAATACGTGTTTGTTGGCTTGAACGTAGGTTTAATGATATCTGAGAGATGCTTCAATTTAGAGAATAGTGCTAAATAGTTGTTGGATCAAGGGGATGCTCAGAATAAGACATTCAGTTGTGCTAATGCCTGAATGGCCTGTGTTACTGAAACAAGACCTAAGTGAACTAGTCTCACAGGTAATTAAGTCGATAAGATCTTGGCAGAGTATTTGAGCTACACTAGGATTCTTTCATTCTCTGAAATCCTATCAACACTTATGGGTCAAGACAGGCCAAAACACTGAGATAGGATAGAACACTATAAAATCACGTCTCTTAATATACACTGTCCTTATTGCTTCCTCTAAAATAAGCATTAGAATAAAATACAAAATGCGGACAAAATTAGAGGACTTCCCACTGCTTGATTAAGTTATATTCATTTAAATTCTGGATTCAAAACAAAATGTTTCAGATATTTCTCTGTATACCTTATGGCTCACTCCCCCCACTCTCCCTGCTTAAGAAAAACACCTTTCTAAGAAAGCTTGTCATCTTCAGGTTACAGGGCTTCGGCTTCATTTCTCCCATGTGAGCATAAAAATGATAAGAAAACAGTTCCCAGTTTTCAAATACATAATGGGAACATGATTATCCCTATAAAGTGGTAGAAATAGAACTATAATCTATGCCATTAGAGTATTTTCCAGTAATTTTCATAACTGCAGTTCCCCAGGGTTTCATGTGTAACAGAAAAAGAAGCAATTCATTCAGGTCTTCATTTTCTTTATTATTTTTTCCACCCTTATTTGTTGATTTTCTACTGTGTTTTTACCAAGGCATTATACCAGATGATCAAGAACTACCTGGGGTGCGTGAGACAAAACAGCCAAGGGGAAAGTGTATGGGATCCAATTCTCACCCTTCCTGCTATCTCTTCCTGCTGCATTTCAAAATAAGAAAATAAGATGTTCCTCCAAGTATCTACCTATAAAATAGCCAGTAGAAAGAGCAGATCATCCATATTCAAAGCTCTTCTTAAAGGCAGAACGCATCCCAGGATAATATCTGGCATTAATCTTATTTAAGGTATCAATAAATACAGTGAAAATGTGCTATTCAGGTGGGAACATAAGAACAGGTTACATAAAATACCCAGACATTGTCAGAGAACTTAACGGCTAGCAGCATTCATATGTGTTTTGATGTAGAAATTCTATACTATTTATTGGATTTCTGATTGTAAGCTGACCTTCCAACTGCACTTAATTGCATCAAAAAGAATGCCCTAATCAGTCAGTAAAGACACATAACTCATCTCTTAAAGGTTACATTTAGCTATTATAAACTAATTTTTGGTCTTTGTATTTTTATCTTTTATCAATTTTAAAAGACTGAAGCACACCATAGGGTGGGGGGCAACGAACTCACATTGTACCAAAATTAGATTGTCTAAGCATAATACTAAGTGTCAGACCTTAAAATATGATGGTTGCTTAAAGGTGTGTTTTTTTCCTTCGTGTACATGTATGAGTGCCCAGTCAGCAGGCCCAAGATGACACACCACTACACACGTATACACCTTCTTCATATGTAAGGCCTTGCAAACAAATGGCTGTAATATATTGTGAATATGCCATAAAATGCTGCATACAAAGGGTTCTTTTGCAACAGGAAGGGCCAGGAAAGCTTCTTTGGAAAGAAACAACTAGTAATAAACCCTAAAGAAGTAATGACATCCAAGAGAAATTCAAATGAGTTGAATGACTGAAGATGAAGTTTTGGGACCCAAACACACAGAGATTTTATGATGTTTTGAGACTAGGTAATGACCATGAATAAAAGATAGCACAGAATTGAGGACTGCACCTCTGGATATCTCCATATCTAAGAAATGAGGGAAAGTACAGAAGTTAGTAAAAGACACGTAGATGTGGTCAGAAAGGTAAATGTGAAAGCATATTCTAAGGTGTTAAGAAAGATAAGAGGGGACTGAAGTCCAAGAAAGGACTACCTTATATTATGACTGCAGAGACTTCTAGATCAAGCAAACCAAAAATGGAAAAAAAAAATCCTAAAAACTAAAAAGCAACTCTAGTGGGGGCAGGGTGTATATGGGAAATCTCTGTACCTTCCTCCCAATTTTGGTTAGCCTTAAGTTGCTCTAGGAAATATAAAGTCTTTAAAAACAAAAAAACAAAAACCAGAAACCCAGAACCAATGAGTATGTGACTACAAACATCCATGCTCAGTCTTCAAAAACAATCACTATCACAATATCTAACTACTAGACACATCCATCCAGAGGGAAGACAATCAGACCATGAAAATGTCTTGGAAGATACTTTGTGGAGAAGGATGTAGACAGCGATGTGAAGAGTAGGCTATTTTTATCTTTGTCCATGTATGACAAAATTCCTATTTTAAGATTCAAAAAAAGGCAACTACATATGGGAGCCGTAGATCACTGCTAGCATTTGAAAGAAAAAGTTTCAGTATTTGTTTCTTAAACTATAGTATGGAGCTGGCAGGGCCTTCATATTCTTTACATTCTTATTACTCTTCCAATCTTAATTGAGAAGTGTTGCACTTCCCTTTATTCACTTTATGTCATTGAAATCAACACCACTTTGAAAGCTTTCCAAAAATAATTACATAATATAGGATCAAGTGGGAAGAAAGATCTACAGGGACTATTTCACAGCTTCCCTTGGCAACTGTATTCTCATTATCTCAAGACAGAACTTCATTTACTTTCATGAAGTATGCCTTTCACCCAGCCACTGCATGAAAAAAATCAATTTCTCACATATGATTGATTCCCACTTATAAACCTTTTGAATCCAAATGTGGAATATTCCTGGCCAGAGATTAGTGTTTTACTCTCCAAATAAACAGAAAGTCATATTCAGAAAATATCTCCTATTCATATTTGTTTTTCCTATGAGTGCAGAAAAATAGCCTCACCATATCTTTGATTTGCATCCTCGCTTTCTGTCAGTAAGAGGACTGGATCTGTTGTTTCCAAGTTGTTAAATGTTTATTTTCTAAAAGCTGCAGAACATACTACAATTGTTTCCTGCTGAGACCGAGAGCAATCTGTAAGGACTGGAACACAATCTCAAGCTGTTCTTGTTCTAAGACCAGCGTTCAAGCGCTTGAAAAATCCCCCTGAGAATTTCATTTCCAAATACAGTAGCTTTGTTCCTTTTTAGGATTTGTCTCCTGCTTTCTGAACAGTTTTGACTGTGACTTTATGTCCCATTCTGAGAATGTTATAACTCTAGATGCTAACAGGCAGGCAGAGAAGAAAGTCATTGTGGGGGGGGGCAGCAATGAAATTGTCTTGATGTCAATTAAGGGTAAGTAGGGTGGGTGGGCAGATCATAAGTGGAGCCACAGACTTGGGTAGGAGGATATGGGCTGCTAGTGAAGCATGGGACCAACTAATGGTTAGGAAATTTCCAGGTCACTTTCCCTCCAAAAGGAATCTGGTAACAAGTTGGAAAGTCAGATACACATCCAGAGTAAAAAAAAAAAAAGAAAGAAAGGACTGCAATAGAATGATGAACAAGTACCTTAGCAGTTCTGACCTACTGAAGTGCAATACAGATGTAGGCAGTGGTCTTAACTGAGACTAAAGTTGATGCGTATCTGTCTGGGATCTACTGAGTAGCCAGGCAGGCAACGTCAGGCATCCATATCCTATGGGTTTGTTTGCATGGAGAACAGATGTGAGAAGATTATTGGAGAGGGAGGAGAATATGCATGGGAGGGGGGAAGAGAAAGTGCAGAATATTCTCTTTCCTTGCCATAATGGCTGGTATTTGAGTCCCACTGTGAGAGGAACTGCAGGCAGAATCTGAAGGGTCTCTATTTGTGAGTTACTCTGTGAGAACCAGGTACACAAGTGGCACTGCTTAGCTTCTCAAGTACCGAAGTGTGGCATAGTAGGATATAAACAAGTCATCTGTCCACGTTTTCAAGGATGTCTCTCAAATCTTTGAGAGAACAGCCCTGTCATTTCACATGGGTCTTCACAGCAATGGCAATACTTCAAGAAGTTCCCAGGCCAAGAACAAGAAAGACAGATGATTAAGGGTGAGTATAATAATGTTTACTGCATGATAGTAATCTCTGATGGACTAATTCAAGGGTGCTTGTAAGATGCCCTCTGAAGATTCCTGGAAATACTCTGTAGTCAGGGGGGAGATTCTGCATCAGGTTGAGATAGGAAAGTGCTTATGAAATTAAATTGACTTGGGAAGTAAAAAATATTAGGTTATTTTTGTTATGTTAATATCCACTATTAACATCTCCCAATTTCAGACCATTTCTGGCAATTTAGACAAATGGCATGTCAATAAAAGTCACTCTTAGGATAAATAACAAATTGTCCTTGATCATGAGGTATTTGCTGTATACACTGATAGTTTCCACCCATTTCATCTTATAAATTTTTCTATACCTTACAACAACTTGCTTGAAGTGCAATACCTGTGTTCTTATTTTTTTCTTTTTAATTAGTGAACTTCCATACAGAAGTTCAACACTTGTGTTCTTATAAAATGGCGGCACTAATAGATCGAACAAGATCCAATGAGGACCTGGAATTATATATTCCCCAAGTAATATAAGGAGCAGTAAATAGTTTTGAGTAAAGGAACTGTACGATATTATTAATACGATTGTGATCTGCAGTTTTCAATTGGTTTTATTTTGTAGTCTTTATTATGTTAACTGTGTAAATTATCTCTAGGCTTTCAGAGTCATCCAAGTCAGTCTTACAGAAAAAACTGTCTTTGAGGGGAAAAGGAATCACAGTTTCAAATGTATTGGGCAGGTGGTAGAACACGTGGAGGGTGAGATGTGGTGGGGTCAAGCCTGGTGCTTCAATGCCTGCTCGTAGCAAAGTTACAGTCAGGACTAGTATTCAACTAAATAGCAAGTACTTAAGGAAAGAGAATTCCTTCTCAATAAGCGACACAAAGGGCACCAACAAATCTGGAAGGTGAAATCTATACATTTCTGCGTGTTTATCAAGGTTAACAATACCTAGAGGTTTAAAAAGTCATTACTCAGAAGAGACTCTGTCTGTCCTTCCCACAGCAGCATCCTGTTGACTCAAGAGAACAAGAGCTTAGTCTCAGCTGTGTGGCACTGTCTGGAGGAGAGAGATTGGGTGTTATGGGAGGGGATAGGACAGTTCACAGACTATGATCACAAAATGAATTTGGTTTGGCACTTTGACATGTTCTTTGTGCAGGACTAGCGTGATATCTTCTTAACGTTTTCCCTATAAACTCCTAACAATGCTGCTTGCCATTTTGTCAGATAAAATCCATAAAGTAGTAACATGTGAAGTTCTTCTTGTAAGCCATCCAAGATACTTTGTGAACTTAGGGTATAAATCAATCAATCAATCCTAAATTTTGTTTCTTTTGTCACAAACATCGAATACATTATTAAGTTGATATGGTATTAAATTTAAGAAGACTGCATCCAATAACTTGAAAGGCATTCAGAGAAAATACATATTGATTAGAACAAAACAAGTAGTTCTATTTGGTGAATAAAACAATTTATAAAGAACTGATAACAAAAGAACAAATGACTTTAGACAGCTCGATGTACCGAACTTCTAAGTTCACATTTCACGACTATTAGAAACCAATAGATCTATTTAAGAATGTTAGGCAGGAATTAGAACTGAAAAATAAAGAACAGTTCAATACAGGTAAAGGGCAACAGTGCTGGAGAATTTTGCTGTGGTTAATGAAGACACGTTAAAACACGGAAGACTGGTTTAGATAAGACAGAAGAATGTATAAGATATGCATTAGTGTTACTATTTTGTCAAAGAAAATTAGATATTCCAAGAGTTAAAATAAACTCCTCCCCAACATCAACACACACATTTTCTCCAGTCTTTTAAAAGTCTTTTTTTTTTTCCTTTTCAAGTATAGCTAAGAAATGAGTAATTTATTTAAAGACTTCTTTTACTTGGATTTTCTGAATATTACAATTGCCCTCTTTTTTCTTCCTGTAAAATCTGGGAATTATAGTATATAAAATGGCTTAAGTAAGCAGATGAATTTTTTTTTTCTCCAAACAAAGAAATGCTATCATATACATGGGGAAAGAATCTTGTTTTGAGTGATCTTAAAGATAACCAATCACAATGGGTGAGCCTCACAAGGGAAAAGTCCACAAAATATTAGAAATGTAGCTTTGGTTTCCTCCTTTAAAAAATACCTTTCCTGTTTTTAGCAACATGACATATTCTTATTAACAAACACAACAGAAGAAACAAGTTCAAAGAAATAATCAACAAATAACTTCATTCCCTATCATCCTGTTCAGTGGTGTCTCAGCAAACTGGTTTGGGAGGGGGTAGGACTTATTCTATAGTGTTTTTCAATTTCTGTGGTAGAGAAACTACCAACATGGCTGCTTTCTAGTTCTCAATAGTTTAATGACTAGCTCACAAAATTCCTGAAAATTAACCGATTAGTTCATTTGAGCTGTATATAATCCGCCTCCAGCAAACACCACTGTGTACATAAATGCTGTGTGGAACATCACTTCAGAAACCTCACAATGCTTTTGCCAAAATGAAAATGGATAGACAGCTATATTGATAGAGTTTTTAAAGCAAATAATTTTATGACAAAGGCACTAAATTTATTATCGTTTGGATCTTTTAAAGAGAAATGGAAGAATTAGTAAAAATCAGATTACCTTTTATTCATAAGGAGAGAAATGCTACTTAAAACATTAGAATTAAGAAAAGAACTTCAGAAAATCATTAAGCTTTTTAAGTCATCATTTAAAAACTTTTTTGTCCAAACTGCTAAACAAAATGGACTGCTTTTCTTAAACAAGCAAAGTTTTTAGAATCCTTAAAATATGATTTTCCTGGGCCACAGTTTAGAACATTTATATTTTTGGGGTGCTTGAGTGGCTCAGTTGGTTGAGCGTTGGACTCTTGATTTCAGCTCAGATCATGATCTCAGGGTCCAGGGATCAAGCCTCTTGTTGGGCTCTGCACTCAGTGCAGTGCCTGCTTGGGATTCTCTCTCTCCCTCTCCTTCTGCCCCTCTCCCTGCTTGCACTATCTCGCTCTAAAATAAATAAAATGTTAAAAAAATTATATTTTCTTTTTTAATCATAATTCCTTAAATTGTTGAATTAGTTGCTATAATTATATGACATTTATTCTCAATAACAATAATTTTAGCATAAGTTCTCCATTCCTGGATTTTTTTTTTGTTTTAAAATAGATTTCAATTATTCTATCAGTTTCCTGAATTTTATCGATAAGGTTAATTTCTCAAGAAAGGATGATGTAGAATAGTTGCTCTTATACTTGAATGATACTTAAGGGGAATTAATATTTTTTTCTTCATATTTTCATTTCCCTAGAATTTTGTAGACAATGTACATGTGATCTTCTAACACTTCAAATTCCTATGATATACGGACATTAAACAAGAAGGAAATTTTCAGTTTTCTCTTCTTCTTTTTTTTAAAGATTTTATTTATTTATTCGACAGAGATAGAGACAGCCAGCGAGAGAGGGAACACAAGCAGGGGGAGTGGGAGAGGAAGAAGCAGGCTCACAGCAGAGGAGCCTGATGTGGGGCTCGATCCCATAATGCCGGGATCACGCCCTGAGCCGAAGGCAAACGCTTAACCGCTGTGCCACCCAGGCGCCCCAGTTTTCTCTTCTTCTGTGTTTAGTTAAATTTCTGGCATGAAAAGCATTCCACAAAAACAGGATATTTTCCATCCCATGAAATTTGGCTTATACTCCCATTCATCAATATGCCTGGGCAGATAACAAGTCCAGTCAGCCTTATTCATTGTACAGCATGGACAGGCTTTATTTCAAAAGGCATCCCCTGGTCTTATAAGTTCAGCTTCAATATACAACATTTTTTTAAGTGAAAAATTTTAGCATTTTTGTCATTCAGCATCTTTCCTCAGTGCATCTAGTGGCGCTCATGTGGGACTGTTGCTTATGGGCAATGTTTTTCCACACCAGAATCTTCTTTTTCTTTCTCTAGCTATCACTTTTCAAGTGCCTAAGGCTTCTTCCATTTCCAGTCTGTCTGATGCCAGTTAATTTTTGGATAATTTTAAAATTATTTTTTTCTGTTAACTTTTCAAATGTTTTTTAAACATACAAAAACAGTCCTCCAATATAATTGGATCACAAAGAATGATGGGCATACATAGCACTCTACGCACATGCTGCACTGTGCCACTACGCTTCACTTAACAATACAACTTCCAGGATAAAATGATTGACAATCTCAAGATGGTGACAGCATAGTATTACACCTAATGTGGGGCCTTATGATCAGAGGGCCTGGTGCAATTGCACTTGTTACACACCCATGACGCTTGACCTGCTAACCACTATGAGAGAAGGTGAGTTCTGACAGAGGTTGAGCTATGAAATAATAATTTTCAGTTACAGAATTAGTAACTATAGGAGAGGCCTTCAAGATCACCAAATCAAATAGATATCAACATAGTGGCAAACAAATGTTAAATTCCAGAGATGCTGATTACTATAGTGGTTCAGATGCATCTTATTCTCCCCATTCCCCCCTCTGCCTCTCCCAAAACCTTAGGGTACTTCTTGTAAAAAATGGGTTTGGGTGGAGTTCCACATGGTTGTCCATGGTAGCTCTCTAAGTGGAAAGAGGCCACAGGCTCTAAGGAGAGACTTGGAAGAGTCGTGCTCAGGGTAAGCAGGATATCAAATATATTTAATGTACTTCAAATGTGTTGCTGTTATGTTTCTTTCCCTGAGGCATTATTCTAACTGTAAATCATTAGGAAGATAACTGGCAGATTACTCAAAGAGCTAACTGAATTTGTATGATGAAGAAAAAAGTCATTAACATTAATAATTGAATATAGGAGGAAAGAGTAGAATGAACAGCAGAAGAGAGGTCATGGATTTCAGGCAATTACATGGAATTCTACTCAGAGCTGTATAAAGACATAAAGTGTGAAAGAGAATTTAAAATATATATGGCGTTCAGGCTGAGAAGACACATGACAAATCTAATAGGAGTTTCAGAAAAGAAGAAAATAAATAAAAGAGAGAAGGAGACATAGTTCACATTCAAAGATAAAACTACTACTATCAGAAATAGAACAGGAAAATGTGTCTTTGTCTTGGGAAACCAAAAGACTCCACTGCAAGATAAGAAAAACAAAAACCAAAAAACAAACTTGTATTCAGGGAGATCACAGAAAAATTATGTGGCATCAGAGACAAGGGAAATCTAATTAGCAAGAAAGAGAAAGATTACATAGATAGGCTTAAAATTGTATGAACAGCAGGTATATTATCAACAATATAGATGCTAATAAGGAATATATTCAACTTTGGAATTAATTAGAACAATTTTAATTAGAAATAAATATTAAGAATTCTAGTACTTGAATTTCAAATTGAAAAAATCATTAGTGCTTAGATTTCAGTAGGGAGTTTATTGAATATAGAAAAAAATGGGATATAGGAAGCAATGCTGAAATAAGAAACAAGTTAACATTTTAGTAAATCTGAGAATGACTGAACTGTAAAAAAGTTAATGACTAAAAAGTTAATGACATTTTTAAAAAGAGCGAAGATTTGATTACATGAACAACAACGAAGCTCTTTGTAGGAAAATGGTATAAACAAAGATAAAAGATAAGTCAAAGTCTTCAATGAGAGATGTGCAATGCACATAATTGACAGAGGATTAGTAACTAGAACACATTTGGAATTCCTATGTCATCAATAAAAAGTAAAGAACTGAGAAGGAAACTAAATAACTGACATGAAGGGCCTTCAAAGAAACAGATGGCCAATAAATCTCTGAAGAAATGTCCATCCTCACTAATAAGTAGAGAACTGCACATTGAACCGTGTTACCATTGATCATCATCAGATTGACCATGAAAATTAAAAATCTGAAATATAGATATTTTGGCAAGAATGTGAAAATGGAAGCTCTCATGCCTTCAGGTATAAATTGCTATGATTTCAAAGTAATTTATCAATATATATTAGATTGAATGAATACCAGTACTCTGACACTGCAATTCCATTTTTAGGTATACTTAACCTAACAAAACTATGACAGAAAAGTCTAAAAGGAAACATGCTTAAAGCCCCTTATTGAAGCACTAATACCAGGAGCAAAGTAAAGAAATGCAACCCATCATGCAATAATATAGTAATGGATATACAAAGTAGTACACCAATGTAATAGAATTACGTAATTATAACACCCAAAATAATGATCTAGTCCCATAAATATCTATAAGAATAAATCTCAATATCAAAATATTGACAAAAAAAAAAAAAAACAAGGTGCAATGACATTTATGGTGCTCTATTAACAGAGAATTCTGTTGGATCCACAATGCATGGAAGTTCAGTGAGACTCAGAGCAAACATAAGATAAACATGTAACATTTCATGCTTTCCATTACAATTGGAACTTTATTCAAACACATAAAGAAAGCAAGGCATTTTAAGATACATAAATGATCAATAAATCCTATTGTATCTTCTGTTGAACTTGCGTTACTTTCCTGTATTAGCCAACCACTTACACAGGAACTGATGACATAAAAGGAAAAAGAAAATTATTTCCCACATTTCCTTCTCCTTTCAGTTCATCCTTACTTATCAACCAGCTGAAAGTGGAGAGTGTTGGTGGAATGTGTGTGTATCACAAAGTGAAATGAAAACAACTGAATTAGTTTTGCATAGAGTTTTCAGTATTCTGGAAAAAATGAAAAACATATGCATGTGTAAGCTATGAAATATAAATGATATAATTTTGATGAATCCTCCTGTGAGTCAAATGTGCTCATGTTTACATTGAAATCCAACATTGGACAATATAAAGATGAAATTAAAATTCACTAACAAAATTTTTATTTTGACTTTTCTTAGCATGACATCAAATAGCAAATTAAAAAAATGAGAAGTCAAGAAAGAGACTGTGGAATAAAGGAAAATGCATTATAGTTTAGAACTTTTAATCAAACACTTTTTTCTGCTTGTTGAACAAGGGGCCGGGCCCCATGTTTTCACTTTGCACTGGCTCCTGCCTATTATTCAGATGACACTGGTTATGGCAAATAGATTAGGCTAGACAAAAAGTTAACATACAAATGCAGTAGTAGTTTTTAAGCTTTTCTCCATGGACTGTCAATGTCTCCAACTTGCTGACATTATTTGAATGCTTTCTCTCAGTTCTTCAATGAAGAATAATAAAACTAGACCAAACCCAACACTGCTAGCCTCTTCTTGATTAGAAATTGAGCTATGTGAGGAAACCTTTGATTTTGCTGTATTCTACTCTAATAACATTGTTACATTGAAAAGTAAATATTAACATTAATTATGTAAAATATTAAGAAATATTTTTTAGGCAATTTAACCTTTCAAAGGCCTCTCTAATGACCTCTTTTGCCTATTTGTTTTCTGCTATTTGCTGTTAATTTTTTTGCATAAAGCTGGAAACTGGACATAGATTCTTCCAGTTTTTTCCCTAGAATCTACCAGCTTTTACAGAAGCCCTATCAAAGTGTATTTTGAAGTTACGATATTTATAGCCCACAAATTCTCTTTCCTTCCATTATTTTTTAAGTGTACTTTTGTAAAAATTTTAAATCCTATAAAGTATCAATATTTCCTGTCTGCCCCAATCTCATGTTTGCCCCCTCCTAACTTCCTGAACAAAATAGTTCTTGAGTGTGTTTGTTTTCTATTACATGCTGTTCAGCATGTGGGAATGGACCTTCTGCCCGTTTTCCTCTAGAACTGCCAGTTCACATGTGGATCATGAATAGGTACAAAAAGGAGAACTGAGTTCTTGTTTTCAAAGACATCTACTCAGATGCTTTTTGTGCATAAATCTACTCAGTTCAGTCCATGATTAAATAACATTTGAATATCAAAATTATAATAAAATAATCTTTATTTGAAATTGCATAAAGGAATTGTTAAACTACTTTCTGGAATTATTTCATTCTATGTTCCCAGTATTTCCAATCTGACTAAGGATAACAGGAGTTTTATGGGAGACTGAATGATTGATTACACATCATGACTTTGCCTCTAATAAAAGTATCAGTAATGTTAACAAGTATCGTTGGGAGTTAGCTAGCAATTTTTTAAATAGCAGTGATACTCTATTTGAGGGAATATTTTTATAGGAATATTGAAAAAATAGACTGTATTGAGAAATTTTTTTGCCAGTCAATTGTTTCAAAGTTTCTCATAAGTTATTTTCATAAGAAATGTAATTATTTTAGCCATCATTATCTTTTTCTTTACTTTGATCTTATAGTCAGTCTTAATTACAAGATCAAGGATAAATAAGAAATCTAAATAAAATGTATCATGCTATTATACACTGGACCACAGATTGGAATAATTTAATTAACTAACACTAACTGCTAGATCACTTCACACAGTAAGTTTACCCATAGTTTTATACTTGCAGTAATATACCAAGTTCAAGTACATTCATTGAAACAGAACTTGTAAGTGCAAAACTATAGGTACAAACTATATATACATTAATGGAGGCTATTTTCTGGTAGACCTCTCAAAAGGACAAAGGACCTTCCTTCTGAGTATTCCACAGAAATCCTTATCTCAGGCCTATTGACATAAATGGGAGCATGGAAAAATTCATTAACCAATCATTTTAATCAAAGGAATTCTGTGGGCTGTTTTTAAATAAGTTACCTGAACTAATTACCAAGGTATGAGCAATTGGACTATTCTAAGGGAATCAGACAAATAAGAGACTGCCCTATTGCTGGGAATGAGATCAATACCCCAACCCCCTTCCCCACAATATGACAGTGGGTAAAAGATGATGACATATTTCACTACATTTGCTCTGCTATAATTATTTCTCTCATTCAATAAAAATCTGTTGTACATATGCAAATTAAATCACACAGACACACACGCACATACACACACACCACAAATAAAACTACTCTGAGAACCACATTCCCTACTTAAACCCGTAATTGGCTCTCTATGAATAACAGTGTGATAGGGGAACTCACTGCTTCAATGTACAACTTCCTCATAATTTGATTCCATCCTATCACCCCAGTCTTACTCCCTACCAGTTAAGAGGTTAGGGATGTGAGATTTCTCACCATGAGGAATGTTCTTGAAATATCATATCCTTTCATGACTCCGTGCTTCTGCACATGCTCTTTCCTCTGTTTTAAAGTCCATTCTAAAATAATACTATTCATGGAAGACTTCTATTCATTACTCAGAACTCATAGCATCTGTCTGAACGTACTTGATTCATCCAGTAAAAAGCAGTCACGTTTTCCACTAAGTACATATTGAATTGCAAATATGTTTAGTTATACTTGACAAATTTTATTTATAGATTTGGTTTTATATATGTCTCTTTGATTATATTGTAACTTTTTAAAAATTAACTTATCACCAGAGCTCAGCATAGTTTCTGGAACAACAGATCGTCAAAACATTTATAAACTAAACAAAAAAATATAAATATCTCATATTTCAAAGGAATGGTTTTATCTCTTCAATATTTATAATATTAATAATATGCATAGTCTCCCCAAATGTAAAATGGTTATAGAGAAACTCAAGAGAGTTTCTTACTTATATAGACTTATGTAACTTACATAGCAAATACTAGATCACAGGTTTTACCACTTGAGCAAAGACTGAACTATAATTAAATTTGCCATATACTCTGCATTTTTGTCATTTAATATATTTATGAAGTTATAGATTTATTGTTGGTGATTGAGTTCATTTGGAGAATTCACCATTAAGTTTGAATTGCTGCATATGTCTTTGCTTATAGATTGAAAAATTTAAATATGCTTAATCTGAGTTTTATAATTTAAAGTATTTCTTGAAATTCATTCTGATATATTAAGAAGCTATTGGATTTTTCCAGTTGCTTTACGTTGTCCAGCCTTAAAAGAACTGGTGTGCATTAAATATATATCTCTGAACACATTCTATGTTTCTACAACATGTTAGGGGTCATAAATGAGAGGCATAATATAAGCATAAAACTAGTTAGTAACTTCTAACATGACATATGCAACATCGAGTAACAACAGAAAATCATACATACTACTTTTATAAGAGTGATAAAATCAATAGGTGATATGAGAATTCAAAGACATTTGATAGGGATATAAGTAATCAAGGACATTAAATCCAGTGATTAGAATTTAATATATCTTGGGTTTTCCGATTTAATGAAGTTGCACTGTCGCAATTTTTTAATAGTGGAAAATTGAGATAACTTATATGATTGCAACTTTGTTAACTCTTCTAAATATGCTGACTGAGCCCCTTTAAAACAACAGATTTACTAAGACTGGATAAGAAAAATGCAGTTTGGGTAAGCAATGAGAGTTGGATCAGTTCATAGACAGCAGGACTAAAAATCTAGGTGTAAGGTTTCAAGTTAAGTTTATATATTAGGAGATAGGGTCTATATTAGGAGTTGAAAATTCTATACCAGGCATGGGAACATGAATGCAAAATTAGCTTTTAATTCCCATAATCAGTTTATAAGACAAGAGAACACGTGAAGAGTATTAACAAAAGATTGTAGTCATGTTAGAGGCTCAGGGATTCTTACAAATAGAGATAGGGAAACCAAATAGTGAATACATAGCAGCTCAGTCACACCACACTGGTATTTAGTGCCAAATGTAGTTAGAGAAAAGGAGTTACATGAGGGGGAGAGACAGGTTTGAAGCTAGATTAGAAAGTCCCCTAATTAGCAGGTTGGGGAAGATAGGCAGCCTCTGCATTACAGGGCAGGGAAATTGACTATTTGGTTAACTCATCATAAATTTAGGGTATTTATTATCTTCATGTGCCTGAATCTGAGTTACAAAGCAGGATCAAGAGCCAGGGTTATAATTAGCTCAATTTTGCAACTGATTGGTATGAGACATGAGAATAAAAATTGAATTGGCATTGCGAAGAAACTAAAATGCCTTTAGACTACAACTACCCAGAGAGTTGTGAGACTGATTTGCTGATATACTTGAAGATTAATTATGAGGATCTTCACTATGAATCATAAGAGAGGCTTGGAAATTTGGCAGGCTTTGCAAGTCAATAAAGTGGTGTCTAATATATAGAATACATAATGTCTTGAAGAGCTCTTAGAGGTGAGTCATGAGTATAAAATTTATCTGCTTCTATAGCAATACAGTGGAATCAATCAGGGTGTTTAGAGAGGGCTGGACATGAGGTTGGGGTGGATGGGAAATACTGACATTTTATAGGATTTTAAAAATGTACATTACTATCCATATGTTAAAGATTTTTAAAATTTTGTGTGCCTTCTCTAACCACTTCTGAGAATGCTTGAAGTCTGGACAATGCATCTATGTAGTATGATATGCAATCTTCCTGAATGATGAGTAAAGTCTTAAAATAAGTGAAGTGTGATGTCATCCATTACCAAAATATTTTATTTTTAAAGATTTTATTTATTTGACAGAGAGAGAGACAGCCAGCGAGAGAGGGAACACAAGCAGGGGGAGCGGGAGAGGAAGAAGCAGGCTCCTAGCGGAGGAGCCTGATGTGGGGCTAGAACCCATAACGCCGGGATCACGCCCTGAGCCGAAGGCAGACGCTTAACCGCTGTGCCACCCAGGTGCCCCTCCATTACCAAAATATTGATTCCACTTAGCCTATAAAACAATTCACACATTCAGTGAAAAGGACACACTTGACACAAAAATTAATTTTTGATGGTCATTATATCTTCATATTTCCCACCTATCATCAACCTACAACCTAGAAAACAAACTGGTTTAAAAGGGTTTAGATCCTCTAAAATAGAGTGAGAAATTCATATGTAACCTTAGCACCCAATCTCATCTAGGATTCTCAAGACAAAACTAGTTGGTACACCAGCAAAAAATCTGGCCTTTGGATGTCATGTCTTAAGCAGTGTTTGCATGAATCCAGTTGATCATAATGTAGTATGCTAGCCAGACTATGAAATGTGTGTTGATTTCCAGGGAGAGAAAAAATGAGAACAATATATTCAATCCAAACTATACAATTTAGAAAGAGAATTACTCATGGATATCACATTTGCTTTTAATCAAATTTAAAGAAAATAAGAGTTATGTTTTACATATGTCTTTAAGAGTTAGGCAATCATAAAATTAATTTTTAACAGGCTGGGTAGATCAGTTGCACGTTCCCATGGTGTGATTAAAATATTTTGTAGCTCCTTAATGGATAAGAGTGGCCCTGTCAATAAAATTGACAAGCTCTTCAATGACCTCCTGGCAAATGAACTATTGTGACAATGAAGATAACCCAAGTCAATATTCTCCAAATGGCTTAAGCAGTATATACCCTGTAGACATCTGGGTTGGCATTGGCAATATTCAATGTTCCAATTTTTTTTCTTATGAAAAGCATATCCTACTCTGAAGTTTGATTTCACATTTTTTTCTACTTGAGACTGAAAATAATAAAAGAGATTGTCGGGAACCCTAGCTGTAAGCATAATCATTTTTCAAAAACCTCAGAGGCAGACTTTCTGAAAAGAACCATTGTTATCAATAAAATAATTTTAGAATATGTGGGTTTAAATACAATAAACACAAAGGTGTTAGATCAATGTATCTACAGGTAAAGTGGTACTTTTTAATTGACTTGCTACTCCATAATTATAATTTTTTATAGTTGTGGTAGGTGCACATTATATGATTTTGCATTATATGATTTAAGAGACATGTATGCGTGTGAAGTTGACAAGGGGTGGACTCTTCAAGATTAATATTTTGTGTCAACTTGGTTGGGCCACAGTGCCCAGATGTGGTTAAACACTGTTCTGGATGTTTTTCTGTGAGGGTTTTTGGATGAGATTGCCATGTAAATTGATGGACTTTGGGTAAATTATATTGCCCTCCATAATGCGAGTGAGCCTCATCCAATCAACTGAAGGCCTGAATAGAACAAAAGACTGATGTCCCCCAAACGAAAGAAAATTCTATCAGCTGACGGCTTTTGGATTTGTACTGCAGAGTGGTCTTTTCCTGGGTCTCCAATCTGCTGGCCCACCCTGCAGATTTTGGATTTGCCAGATTCTATAATCATGTGAGCCCGCATATACACACACATATATATATATATACACCTCCTGTGGGTTCTGTTTCTCTTGAGAACCCTGACTACAAAGGTGGGCACTTGGACAAGGAATAGGTATGCCAAGCAGAAGAAGCAAATGTTTGAAGGATTTGGAATCATGTAAAATTTGGGTAATTGTAACTTGACTGATCACAGTAGTTTGTAATACTTGAAATTCTGAATTACTTAAACAGCCAACACCAAGGATTTGTCTTTTTAAAAATATGGTATGCTTATATAATTTAAACTAAGAAACAGTCAAGAAATCATGTTAGAGGTACATTAATAGTGACCTGGTGATAAATTTACAATTTATATGATTTTAGGTGATTTAAATTTTTAAATTCATCATTACTGTATTTTTTCTTATGCAGTGATTATGTATTACTGGTTTAAATAACTTTAATTAAATAAAAGCAAAGAAGAACCCCTGTAAAATGATCCTTTATATTTGTATGATGCTTTCAAATTCTCATAATTATTTGCGATTTTTATTTATTCCTGGCATGAGGCTATGAACATGGCATGAGGCTTTTTGTCACCATTTTTCCTTCCTATATTCCTGGCACTAAAAGAAAGCAGCCTGAAGGTGATAAAGTCAATTTTGTTTTAATTGTCTATGCAATTATGAGAAATCAAAGAAATTGTCCCCAGGATTAAAAGAAAAAAAACTTTACACATTTTTAATTAACAATCTGTTTTCATCAAGATCAAATTTTTTACCCAAGAGATCTCATAAAATTAGATTGTTAATTGTCACATATAATGACTATATTTAATTTTGGCACAAAGTATTTTTTAGTAAAAGACTTCAGTGTAATTTAATGTAAAACAAACAAAAAATATTGCATGCAAACATTTATATTAAACCTTTTAAACTAGAATCAGAAAAAAAATACATACACAAGTCAGGGTAAAGAATGACAGGTTTATTTCCTTCTTTGATACTTGTATTATTTGTGGCAATACGGATTCCTTCACTATGTTTCTCCCAGGATATTTAAGTAGAATCCCCAGGAAATACACATCACTATAGAAGCTACCTTTATATTTGAACATTAGGTAGTTTACCTATACTCCTTAGGCTGACATTCAGGCTCCTCTGCATAACATATTTTCAACAAGTTCTTTTATTTATTTTTTTAAGATTTTATTTATTTATTTGAGAGAGAGAGAGCACACACGCAGGAGGAAGGTCAGAGGAAGAGGGAAAAGCAGACTCCCTGCTAAGCAGGGAGCCCTACATGGGGCTCCATGTCAGGACCCTGAGATCATGACCTGAGCCGAAGGCAAACACTTAACCGACTGAGCCACCCAGGCGCCCCTCAACAAGTTCTTTGTAAACTCTTCCTACATTCCATCCAAGCCTGCCTCTTCAACCACCCATCCTGTATTTCCTACCCTCCTAATCAGTGTTCACTACCTCCACTGAAAGACATGTGATATGTAATCTAGATAATGCCATGAATCTCTGTCATTCAAAATCTACACAGTATTAAAACCCTTCCTGGTCCTACTACTGTTCAATTTTCCACTTTCCCTAATATATATATATATATATATATATATATATATATATTTTTTTTTTTTTTTGGTTTCTAGGCAAACCCTCTGTTCCTTCTAGCTCAAAAGTAGTATCCATAGTTTTATAATTTATTTTGTATCTAGTTAATCATTTTCTTGTACTATTATTTCATTTTCTTAAGTGGCTAATAATTCGGGCATGCATACTGTCAAGTGGCCAAACATTTCCTAAGCAGTAGGTTGGTGGCAGCTATTAGTTTGGTGTGCTACACTTCTGCAGAGTCTGGCAGTAAGAGACAATGACCCCAAATGAATGCAAGTAGTTTATTACTTGCATACACAGAAACAAGAAAAATCAGTGTGGTAGTAGCACCCTGTGCACTAGTCTTATAGGAAGACACTGCACCAAAGGAACCAGATGGCAAGCTACAGGCTGCATGGTAAGGGAGCAGGGACACCTGCTCTGTCAAGGAGGTGCCAACTCTAAACTATGGACAGTTTTAGAGTCTGCAGCTGTAACTCTGGGGGAGACATGGACAGACCCATGCCTCAATAAATCAAGGGAGATGATGAGAAATGCTTCATGGCAGCCTCCCACATGATGAGGAGGCACATGTAAGAAGGCTTTGAGATACCTTTTCACCAGATTACTTCCCTTGCCATATTCTAGGGAGGTCTACAGGGTGTTTCAGCACTATTTCAAAGACTGCAGTCAAGTCCTGCTTGAATGGCCACTTGAAGGCATGCAGGATCACCAGGCTGCTGTGGATGAGCCTGTACTCTGTATGGATATTTCTGCTGACTTACTTGTCATCCTGCCTTTGCCTTTTGCCTTTTAATAGTAATTATAGTCATTAATAGTGCACTAGTTTGTTCTTAACGTTTGTCATCTCGAATAATAACTTATATTGACATTCTAGTAATGGTTTTTCTTTATTTGGCTTAAAATTATTTAAGAGAAAATACCATGGCTTTTACTTGGGTGTGTTCTACACTCAAAGCCTTGCAGAATCTAATAATGTGGTAACTCTGGACTAAATCTAGACCTTTCGCTTCTGGAAATCTCCATTTGTTGGAGTTTCCACTGGAGAAGGCCAACTCTTAGGTTATTGATATGACACAAGAGGTCGTCAGGATCACAGCCGACTGACCATTGCAAGATACTCACGTTTTCTTCTTACTCTATGTCCATAGTCTTTCGGGACAGACTGTTGCTTGTTACATGTACTCACTCTATACTCTAACTCATGTATATGTTTTATTGTCTATTTTATTTTGCTTTTTAATGGCATAACATAAAATACTGAATGGAAAAGAGAACTTGAAAAGAATGAGAGAATACTCTACTGCACTCCTTCCTCAAAATCATTTCTAGAGAACAGCAAGGCTGTAAATACTGGACAAAGTATTTTGAAGACTTGTTCTTTTCAAATTTATTTTGTGTAAAAATAGTGGAAAGTTTAATTCAGTCCTACAATCAAATACAAGTCTATCTGAGACTTCAGAGATAGTCTAGTTATCACCTTTACACAGTACTCTAGAGTATATTGCAAATCTGATCTGACCATAATTCTTTCCTCACTTTTTTTTGGTATAGCCTTGAACCAGAAAAGGTGGATTTAATGCACAAGCAAAAAATGGAATAGGATATAGACTCCTTGATAGATGTTTTCGTTTCCTAAAACTGCCAGAGCAAAGTACAACAAATTGGGTGGCTTAAAAAAGAAATTTATTCTCTCACAGTTCTGAAAGCAAGAAGCCCTAAATCAAAGTGCTGGCACAGCCATATTTCCCCTGAAGGCTCTGAGGGAGGATGTTTCCTCACTTCTTCCTAGACTTTGGTGGCTCTCTTCAGTCCTTGACAGTCCTTGGCTTATCGCTACACCATTGCAATATCTTCCTCCATCTTTACACGGCCTTCTTCCCTTGGAGTATATGTATCTCTGTGTGCTCTCTTATTAAAATCCCAGTGAATGGCTTTTGGGCCCATCCTAATGCAGTATTACCTTGTCTTACCTTGAGTATATCTGTAAAGATCCTATTCCTGAATAAATTCACGTACATACACAGGTGCTGGGACTTAGGCATTGAACATATCTTTTTGGATACTGAATTGGGACACAATTCAACCCACTACAACAAATACATAATTTTCAATTAACACTTTGGATGAGTGTTAGAACAAATCAGAATAAAATCTTCTAAACCAATGGATTTACAGCAAAATAAAACAATTAGATATTTTTGTCCAATTCGTTAAAACATCAGAGAAAAAGCCTGTTGATAAAGATCCCACAGATACTGTAAAGAGAAAGGAGTTTTGGGGGAAAATATAAACATATGTCTGGCCAAATAGGGAGAGTTGAAACATCCCAGTGAAAAGTGAAAGGCAAGGAAGACTTGAATAACTCAAAATTCGACTTGAGGTTTGAAAATGCCCCAAAAGCCTACGCACAGATCTTTCAACAGAGGGTAGAAGCCTCACAGGTTTGACTGCCAGACATATAATGATGATAACTCAGCCAATAGAAGACTCTATTAGATAAACAGAAACTATAAAAATGGGAAATTTTTTGTTAGAAGATATAATAACTGAATCAAATATTTAGCTTAATAGCATATTTAAGATGACTGAGGAATCAATAAATCTTAACAGAAACCAACAGAAATTAACCAGTTGAAAGAATTGAGAGAAAACAATTTGAAGAAAAATAAGCAGAGACTCAGAGACCTATAAAGCTGTGTCAAGAATACCAACAAATGTATAACAGGAGATGAAACAAAGTTGACAAAATGTTAGCTAGACTTACCCAGAATAAAACAGAAATGACTGAAATAAATAAAAATGAAAGAGGAGACATTATAACTGATACCACAGAAATACAAAAAAAAAAATCACAATATAATACTAGGAAAAATTACACAAAAATCGTACAACCTAGAATAAATGAAAAAAAATTCTTGGAAACACACAACCTCACAAGTCTGAATCATAACTTTTATGTTACAGAAATAAAGAGGAAACGAATCATGAAATTAGGATGATTTGGCTAATACCCTTATGTCTAGTTCTGTGCATGCTTCACACTGGGTCTCTTGGTTTAATTTGGGTGCTCTGGATTTTAGCTTAAGTGCAAACTATACACCTTGTTCATAATCTTTCTCTTAGCATCTGTCTGGCTTGCAGTACTCATATGTGTAATATGTAGAGTCTTAATATGTAATATGTGTAATATGCAGAGCTGCACTGCTGTGCAACTGCTGTTCTGCCCAAAGAAACAACAGTAAGAAAATCTGACACTTATGATGGTTTAGTCTGGTTTAGTCTGGACCCAAAAACTGAAGCCAATGTATGTTCCCATCCCTGTGCTAAATAACACTGAAATCCCATCTTCATGCTGAACAATACTGAGAGTAAGTGCAAATAATCAGGTCAAGACTATAGAACACGGTTTCTCAACCTTAGTACTATTGACCTTTGGGTTATATTATTCATTATTGTAGAGACTGTTCATTGATGGATATTTGGCAGCATTCATGACCTCTGCCAGTGAGAGCTCATCATACCCCCTTCCTCAGTTGTGACAACTGGCAGATCAAACTCTGTACATGATACAACTTTAGGCTGGTTTGGCGAGGACATCTCAGCCCTGAGCTTTGTGTGAAACTCCTCACAGTAACTTGTTTGCTCTGTCTCAGATCCAGACTCAGGCCCCACATGCCTAACCAGCCATGAAGAGTAATTATTTTGCTTTTCCTTATTTCATTCTTGTGCTTTTGCTTCTTTCTCTTTATGTGCTGCCTCTCTAGACTTTGGCTCTCTCTCCTTCCCACATCAGCCACGGCTGCCTCTAGAGGCATCTTCAGCAAGGGCAAAAAGAAAAGGCAGCAGACTGTGAACTAGACAGATGCCCTGGAAAGCTAGAGCTACACCTTTAGGCCCATGAGTCCAAACACTTAGGGAAGAACTGCCAATCTGTCCAAGAACTCTGAGTCACAATGGCTTTGCCCTGTGCCAGGCAGTCAGTGAGGTGGCAGAAACAGCATGGGCTCTACATTAGCTTAGGCCTTTCTTTGAGTCATTGCTCCCTCCCTCTGTGCAAGTTGGGGCAACTTAACTACCTCCCAAGCCCTCAGGTTTTGCTCATATATAAAATGAGAGTGTGCTAAAGTTAGTTGATAAGATTGAACTGGGTAGTGGAAATGTAGGGGCTTAGTAAACTGTGGCTTCCTACACAGTAGTTGATCACTTTATGTGGCCACTGTTCTGGGAAGATGGGCTGCTTTTGTGTTCTGAGCATCCTCGGCATCTACATCTTGGCATTGCAAGGCCTTGTGACTGGCAAGATGTAGGCTGGATGTCCAGGTTAGCCACCAGCAGAGAGTTGCTGTGTGCTGTGAAGAGCTAGGTTGCTCTTCAATGCTTTCCAAGCCTACACCATTGTTCCTGAAATCATCTGGGGACTGTATCCCATGATTGTACCTTGTCATGACCCTACACTCTCCCCTCTGGGCCCTGGAGTCAAGGACAATTTCTGGGCCTTTCAGGAGCACATGTGACCTAAAAAAGCCCCTAAGCAGAGGTGCCTTGGAGGACTTGCAGCCATGGAAGTGAGTGGGCTTCTTGAAAGTGGCTGCAGATGACCAAATACTCCCTGATTGAGAACTACTCCTATGGGCCAACTATCAGAATTTACTTATTAAAACTAATAGCTTTCTTAACAAGACTTACTCCAAGACTCTCGCCTTCCTATGCCCCAATCCAAAGCTATCATTATACTGTCATAAACTCCACCAAATCACAACTAATTCCCTGCTCTCTGGAACTATCTTAAAATCACCCTTAAAATTTTTATAAATGTCCTCTCCTGAGTTTTGTTCTTCCACACTGCTACAAATCAACTACACTTAGATATGATTTTCTGGTATTCTGGAGAAGTATAGAACCAAAAACTCCAAGAGCCTGGCCCTAAAATCTGTGTGGGCTAGAACAAGAATTGAAATGGAGGCTCACATATCATTTGTCTCAAAAGCTAAATGTTATAAATTGAGCCATATCCATTACCCCCCTCATTCCCTGGAGCATCTCCCAGTCTCCTCCTGGGGTTGCTAACCTGACCCAGAGATGGAAGCGTACTGGCAATCCCCTAAAATAACATATAGTCAGTCTGTCCGAGGAGTAGTAGAGATCTTCTAGGGCAGGAGAGAAACTGGGTTTGCACCTATCACTCTTGGGTCATGACGGAATCTTTCTAAAACTAGGATGGGGGATAGGAATCCAGAGCAAGTAGGTTCCTTTCTCCAGGTCTTATCTTAATAACTCAAGATTTCCACGCAGTTTTAACCACTTCTCAAATCTGTAGCACCCAAATTAAAGAACAAAAAGGTGCAGTTGTCTGAGGAAGTTGGTCTGTCTAGACTTCCACTTTGAGTGCTCTGGAGCACCGGACTTTAAACAGAAGCAACTCTTTCTTTGATTTCCCAGAGGGAAATGTGCCTTATGTTTAGCTACTTGTTACAAGCAAAGCACCCTAATTCCCTTGTGTTCAAAGTGTGCTCCACAGACTAGATACATCTGCTTCCCCGGGAGCTTGATACAAATGTAGAATTTCAGGTCAAATCTAATAAATCAGAATTTCTATTTTAACAAGATGCCTAGGTGATCTGTATTCACACTCAAATCTAAGAAATCTGCTCTAAAGCAAGACTACCTATGAGAAGGGTCTCCCTAGCTGGAGTCTAAATGCAGTATCCACTCCTATGACCTCATTCTACCTCTTATCAAATTATAAAAATCCACAAATTGCTTCTCCCACCACAGAGTATGTATCCCTGCCTGATACATACTCTGTGGTGGGAGAAGCAATTATTACGGTATACTTATTAAACCTTAAAAGGCTTTCCTTTGTTTGGTAGCCCTATATGTTTTTAAATCCTGGGGCAAACAACCATGGTGAGATTTCTGGGGAGAGAGTGGTATGACGCTTTTTGTAATGTGGGAAAAGGGCTATTGTGAAAACTTCTTCTTAGGCGGTTTTGTCTTGGAAAAAGCGTATGTATCAGGCCTGAGATGATAAGAAATAAGGCAATATCCATCCATCAACTTGACAGCAAATTTAAATAGGTCAAGTATTTCAACAATCCCATACACTTTGATTAATCCCCCTGTATCAACTCAGGGTGCCATTAAAAAAAAAACACAGACTGGGGGGTTTTAAAAATAGAAATTTATTTTCTCACAGTTCTGGAGGCTAGATAGAAGTTCAAGATCAGGGTGCCAGGGTGGTCAGGTTCCGGGGAGAGCTTGTTTTCTGGCTTGCAGGCAGCTGCCTTCTTACCCAGTCCTCGTATGGTCTTTCTTAGCTGTGTGTGTGTGTGAATAGAAAGAGAGAGATCCCTCTGTCTTCCTCTTCTTAAAAGGCTGCCAATTCTATGAGATTAGGACCCTATTCTAAATAACCTCATTTAACCTTAATCACCTCCTAAAAGACTCTATTTCCAATATAGTCATGTGGAGGGTAAGGGCTTCAAACTCACATGGGAATTGGGGGGGGGGGGGTAAAATTCAGTCTAGAGCACCAACAAAGTTCTTTATAAAAATCAGAGTCTCCATTTAGTCATAAAAACATGTTGTATAATCAAATTAATAATCTTTTTACTCTGCCTCAAAAATAATTTTATAAAATACAGTCTCATATTTCCTCCTGGACTTGACAAATAAGATAATTTGGCTTTAAGCAAGGTGGTGAGTTGTTATGTTTTTCTTCTTTTCCTTACTAATTGATATAGTCTGGTTTGTAGTTTCTCTAGTTCAATTAATTTTCTTTTAGAAAAATATTCCATTGCTATACATATTTTTGAGTATTATAGATTTAAAAAAAAAGAATATAGGAAGAACAGATCATGAAAACAAAATCAAAGGGATTAAAAACACACACACACACAAGCTGCTAAAGGAAAAAAGAAAGCAATGTTTTCTCCTTTATTCCTTAAAACATTTCTTAGATGAAAACAATGAACCAAGTCAGAATGCACCCAGCTGTTTGCCTATAATTATAATTTTGTTGTCATAAGGAATTACACCTGTGTAATAGTTCATTATAAGGTATTGTAATTTCGATTTTACAAGCAAAATGTCTCATTTCCTCGTGGGGAAATCGAAGTTTTCTCATATGTATTTACTAAACTTCCTGGGAGGTTTTCTTGCCTATCTTAGCAACAACATCATTACTAAGGAAATAAAGCTCAAATGGGCTTGTTAAATATCCATTTTGCCTTTTGTTTTTTCTTGATAAAGTTTTCCTATGGGAATTCCCAAAACTTAAATGAAAAATATAACAATCATTAAATCCCTCCTCCTCATTTAAATTTAAAATTTTTATCATGCACGCAGTTAACAAAGTGGCAAATGAGCACGACATGACTGTAAGTAAATGCAATTCAGCAGCCACAGGAAGGGGAATCTCTGTTTTCTTAAAACGGCAAAAGCCACAAAGAAATTTTGGGGAAAAGTGACAGAGGCTATAATACCCATGAAAGCAAGTGATAACAAACATCAAAACTAAAGTACCACTTCCTTCATAGATTTCTCAGAGTCTCATCTGTAATCAGTATCATGACCAACTTCTGGACGATTCAGATTTCCTGATAAGCACTGAATTACACGCTCACTCCACCCACTGTGATGGTAGGTAACAAGTTCAGTCAAAACAATCCCCGTATTTTTCATATTAACTAAAGGACATTCAGGGAATTAAGAATTTTGTAGCAGTTGAAAAATATGGGTTATGATGATTGACAGAAAGATAAATTGTTTGATACTCAGATACTATTGATTCTAGAGTAAAGACCTCAAGAAAATAGGTTAAAAAACTTTATTTAGTAGCAGAAGGCTCAGTTTGAAAATGAGACTAGTCCTGCTTTTTGGTAGTTGGCAAAGGCTTTATATGTTACAGGTACTTTAGGTGTCCAATGAGATAAGGGAACAAAAAACAGAAATATGAAGTGTGGGACAAGATAAAGGTTAGTTAGTGGTTTCCAGTCCTTGGGAAAAGATGGCTTGGTATTTCATTTCTACCACCTGTTTATCAAACAATAATAAAGAGTTAGGTCCAATGACTGTAACTCTTTGTTATGGAAAGTTTTCTTAAGGGGATCTCAACTCTTCATTAGAAAGTAGAAAATACAGCCATTATTAATTATTAATCAGCCAACATTTCCCTATTCACAGAAATCATCCTCTCCAAAAAAATAATGAAAGGGTATTGGAATATTTTGCAAGAAATATAAAAGTTGGTTTTATATTATGTACTCCAAAACACATAACTATATACAACCATCTTCAATATGACGTTTTTTCCAAAACTCAGTAGCCAAGCCCTTCATCAATGGAGGTTACATTTTCTTTGCTCTTTTTCTTTCAACCAGCATCATTGGCTCCTTTTTTCTTTCTAGCTTTCTAATGTCCTCAGAAGCCCAATTTTTCCTTTCTATAAAGTACTGCCTCAATCACAAAATTAGTTTTCCCACCAGTCCATTGATTGATTGTGATATAACAAATCATCCCAAAATTTGTGGTGGGAAACCAATACAATTTTTTATGCTCATGGTTTTTGGGCAGGACTATGTTCCACAATGTCTGAGTCCTCAACTGCGAAAACTAAAATGGCTAGTGGTATGAATCACCTGGAGCTTTCTTCACTCCTATGTCTGGTACCTGAGCTGGGGTGACACAGAGATTGGGCTCACAGAAATCTCTGCTAGAGTACATGCATATGGAATCTCTGTATCAATTGGGTTTCACGAGAGAATGACTCAAGTGAAAGTATCCAGGTTCTGAGTATTCCAGGAGAACAAGGCAGAGCCTGTTCAGAGTTCTGATTCAGCCTCATTCCTGACATATTCTGTTTGTCAAAACAACCACGAGTCCTCCTAGATTCAAGGAGGAAAGGACCTAAACCCAACTCTCCAGGGGGCTGGGGTAAGGGGTGTCAAAAAGTGTGGTAAGTCTATACCATATGACTCTAAAATGCCAAAATTGTTACACTGAGAAGGAAAGTTCTGTATTTTTGTTTGTTTTGTTTTACTTCACAGATTAAAACTTTCCAGTTGTCAGGATGCACCATTCTTAAAAGTAAACAAGGATGACAATAAAAAAAATGCTTGTGTTGAGTAAGGATGTGTGACAGGGAATTTAAAGATGTAAGGCAAAGACGGTATTTGAAATGGTTGACAATAGAAGGCCATCTTAAATCATTTCTTTCAGCTGATACTCCATCAATGCACCATCTCAAGGAAAATGCTAAGTTTGGAAATAGTACAAATGGTAAAGTAGAAACAGAAGGAAATGGGAGGGAAGGACAAGCAAGGTAGCTTCATACTGAATATAAACCCTGAAATGAAAACAGCCTAGTCTAGAATAATGACACTGACAGTGGAGGAATGGGTGAGAGCCATTTTTAAAACAATAAATGACAAAGAATTTAATGATAAATAGATTTAAAGTCTGAAAGAAACAAATGAATCAATAAAGACTTTAAAGTTTCTATCCTTGGACACTAAAAACTATTAAAGCAAGCATGTCAATAAAACAAATGGAGTAAGAAAACTTATTCAAGATTGAAAGTAATGCATACATTTGGTGTCCTTCAAGTCAAGCTTTGACACTTTTGGTGTGATCTAAGAATATTTTTGTTATCTGGAGGAATGTAACAGAGTTTGACTTTACTATATAGTCTTGATTTGCCAATAAAAGTTGTATATTAATGTGTAGAATTCTTTCTTCTACAATAAATAATCTTAAAGATCTTACTTTATTGTTTTTAGAACACCGGCCAATTTTATACCTAACTTAGTATTCTCATTCTCATACTTTTATTTTTATGTTCTTTGATGGGTTACATAAACCCTTTTCTTAAAATGTTTTGGAACCATCTTTCTAGTTCTCTCTTTCAATCTACATTGAATAGAATCTCTGATATGTGTTCATTTCATATTTGTGGAAGTATATTAACCATAGTTTTTAGTTTCTGTATCTAATGTTAGAAATAGGGGGATTTGTTGACTGGGAGGGATTGCATCTCAATGGATTAGCTGATTTTTACATATAGAAAATGAGTCACCTACTAGTGAGCCTTTCACAGGAAAACTAACCTATGCAGAGCCCATACCCTACACCTTCCTGCCTGCTTTACTGGATTCTTAAACTCCAGAAAAGTATCCCTCATCCACATCACCATGGGCCAGGCAGATATCAGACAACTAGGGGCAACCGCTACACTTAGGAGCCCACTAAAAATATTTATACTAACCAACCCTAAACCTGCTTAGTCTTCCTGTGAAAACCATAACAATGGCTCTTCCAAAGTATACCTCCTTCTCCATGCCTTTCATCTATCTGGGTGTTCTCTTGTATGGCCAGACCTGTCTATGTGTGCTCCTCTTCTCTTGGGAATTGTGAGTAATAAGCTATCCTATCTTTTCAATGACAATCCTCTTCTGATCTGTTGACCTCACCATATCTGAATAAAAAAAATTCTGTATTTTTGAAACAAAGAGTATTATATTTTTATCATGAAAAAAATTTCATTTGCCAGTATGCATCACTAGGAGAAAAAGGCATTAGTTTCCAATGCACACATGCTTAGTTCACTAGTCATATGCACTTGTAACCTTCCATTAATAGAAATGTTTATAAAAGCCTTTACTGTTTGTTTGGTATATTATTTTGATTTGATATTTTTCTACTATAAAAAAGACTTAGAGATTTCCCTAAATATATAACCTGCACATACTTAAAACACAATTTTGGAGATATATTTTCCAAATATTTGTTGCCCAGTTAGAGATCCATTTCAATGTATTCCCTATTTGTTCCATTAGCTCCCCACTTGTTTTTCCATCCCCTAACAATAACATGAAAGGAATGTTAGGATTTTGCCCATGAGAATGGAGTATACTTACATATAAAAAAAATTGAGCTTCCAAAGAGAAAATTGCTACCTTGGACAAACCTACCTTATCAAATACCTACTTTGTAACAGGCATTGAGAATATAATCAAAGCAGAGTTATTGCTCTCAAGCATTGTGAGGATGCTCACATAATCTCTACTTTTTTTTTTTTTAAGATTTATTTATTTATTTTAGAGAGAGAGAAAGAGCGAGAGCAAAAGGAGGGGTAGAAGGAGAGGGAGAGAGAGAATACTCAGGCAGACTCCCTGCTGAGCACAGAGCCCAACGCGGGGCTTGACATCAAGACCCTGAGATTATGACCTAAGACAAAATCAAGAGTCAGCCACTTACCCAACTGAGCCACCCAGGCACCGCCCTGCCCCACACCCCTGCCCTTTTTTTTTTTTTTTTTTTTAAATACTTATCCCAACTTTTATGGTTCATCCCCAGGAGCTTTAGATATCACATGGTCAAACTGAACTGGAAGGCTATGGATAGGTAGTAGAGAGCATGCAATTGGCAGCAATGAAGGCAGGACTGAAATTCCGCAGCTTGGCAGAGTACAAAACCATCGTATATTTGTAGAACAAGTATGGTCGTAGTAGATTTTCCTGTGTCATGTAAGGAAGTATGAGAAAGAAATAAAATCAAGAACATATTGGAGATAAAGCAATCAGGTAGTAATTCAGATTGCCTTGATAAGCAAAATAGATTCTAACCTCCAAGTCCTCAAATACATTTCTCCTCTTTCTTCAATAGCTATTTTTCTCCTGTAAGCAATTTAAGAAGCTCTTTCATCAATAATGTAAACACACTAAAGTCTAACAATTAAGAGTTCTATTGACTAAAATGTGGGTTTTTTTGTTGTGTTACAGGCAAATACAAACAGCTCTTTAAGTCAGGTTTACAGTTATGACTAATCAGATGAAAAACCAAATAAAATGCCACTATCTATACTGATTTGGCACTGCATAGGGCAAGCCATGAAAGACTGCAAAGCTTTCTTTTTCTACATTCCATTCCTTATCCTAATAGCAATCAAGGTCTTTTTATCAGAAACTATCATTTGTGTAATATGAATGCAGCTTTCCAAAACATCATCTATTTTACAAAATAAAAACATGCCAGAGTTGGCATTCATTTGTTATTATAAAGAACTGACAAAATTCTATTTGAGGGCCAGGTGTGGTGCCTTTTTAATACAGACATTTATATTTATTTGCCTTTGAGGTAGAAACACCCTCTTCAGGAAATCATCCATTTGGTTTACTTTTATTATAAAAGGCATGCACATTTTTCCCAATAGATTGTATAACTTTTGGAAAATATTTGATTCCCTTCTACACAGTTCCAATTAGGTAGCTATGTGACTTTTTTTGGCTGAGTCTCAAAATGACAAGAGATACTTGTGCCTTTAGACAATTTTTAAGAGTTTATGTATGTATCTCCATACTTTCTTTTTCTCTGCCTTGGACACCACAGTGTTCTAGCTAGTGGGTGCTCTGTCAGTCAGGATCTCTGGAGCAGATTATAATGTGCGAGCAAATTTCTAGGCAGCACCAGAATAGACCCATATTAGGGAGGAATAACAGACCTTGGTTCTCATAAGACAGTTAAATATGGGGTGTGTTACTCTGGCATAGACTGACTAATACCATACCTGTTCCTTCAAAATAGTATTTAAAAAAAATGATTTTAAAGATAGATTAAAGTATCCTAAGATAACTACCAAGCTTAAAATAAAAATATTTTCTATCTAGGTGTTTAGGGAAGAAAGGAGCATTAAATGACATTATCACTGCAAAGTATTACTTTCCAAGGGTAATACCCCTAGGGACCAGAAGAAGGCTTTCACTCAGCCACACTGCCATACTCCATCCAAATAACTGAATTATCTAAATTTCTACAGTGTTCGCCCACTATCTGTTTATTCATTTTATTATATTCTTTATTCATATATAATATTTTTCATTTCTTCACTTAATAAGCATACCAAGTGCCTGCCTTGCCCAACACTCTTCTAAAGAAAATAGCAGGTATAGATCTCAAGCCATATGGATTCTAATTATGATGAGAGGATACACAAGCATTTGCATTAGGAGGCATAAGGAAATACAGGTCCTATTGGAGTGTGGGGAAAAAAGTGATTGATAACAATGGGAAGATGAGAGGACACAACATTTAGACTAAACATAGTAGAGAAGGATTTTGACAAGAAGAAGAAAGGATGGTAAGTGATGTTATATGGAGCAACCATGATCAAAGACAAGCGGTAGTTAAAATTCACAGCAAGCTACGGAACTGTGAGTCATTTGACTGTTTAGTGCACAGTATATTACTGGAAGGTGAGTGGTATAAAATAATGCTGGCTGGGTAGTGTGGCTTAGGAGAATTGTGGGGACTTATTTAATGTCTCTTTTGGTAGAGGTAGGTCCATTAAAGTTTGGAAATTCTGTTGGGAAACTCTCTTGCAGGCATTTGTTATTCTTTTCTTTAAAAGGATATCCATAGTCGAGACACAGAAGGTTATGCTATTTTCAACCAAGCCTCTAGGTAAGGACCCTGAGGAAACATCCTGAGTCAGTTGTTTTAACACAGGGCAAAAACCAGCAAACATTTGAGGACACTTGTGGGTTTAGGTCTGACAAGTAAAGAGCTCAGAAGTTGATAATCTCATCTTTACAACAAGAAACACAGAGAACAAACTAGAAATTAATGACTTTTCTTGAGCCTTTCAGAGAAGACAGTTCACACTGCAAACCACCAACCCCAAATTGGAAGAGAGAGGCAAATCCAGAGAATCACTGTGGAGACCTGCTTAAATGGAACAGAAACTGCTGAACCACTAAAATGTTAGGGACACGTAAATAGAACTACCAGGAAATTTAAAATAAACACTATTAATACATTAAGAGCTCTAATGGAGAAGAACACAGCATAGAAAAACACATGGATAATATAAGCAGTGAGACAGAAATTAAGAATCAAAAAGAAATAATAGAAGTCAGAAACACTGTTGTAACAGAAATGAAGAATGCCTTTGATGGGCTCATTAGTAGACTGGCCAAGGAAAGAATCAGTGAGCTTGAATGTGTCAACAGAAACTTCCCAAAATGAAATAAAGAAGAAAAAAAAAAGTATGAAAAAAACAGAACAAAACATTGAAGAACTAAGGGACAATTTGAAAAGACGTTCCATACAGGTAATTGAAATTGCAAAAGAAGAAGTACACGGGGATGAAAGAGAATACATATTTAAAGTAACAGAATTTTTCACAATTAATGATAAGTAACAAATCAGAGATCCAGGGAGCTTAATTTTATGTGTCAATTTTATTGGGCCACAGAGTACCTGAATACTTGGTTTAACTATCCTGGGTATGCTCATGAGGGTGTTTCTGGATGAGACTGACATGTGATGGGTAGACTGGGTAAAGCAATTGCCCTCTCCAGTGTGGGGGAGCCTCATCTAATCCACTGAAGAGCTGAATAGAGCAAAAAGACTGAATTAAGGAGAATTTGTTCTCTCTGCCTACCTCTGAGCTAGGATAGCAGTCTTCTGGCTTCAGATTTAGACTCAGACAAAAACAACACCCAAAAGATCTTAATCTGAACAAAAATGCTTATCACTATATGAAAGTAGTCAGGCTGAAAAGGCTGTGTACTGCATCATTTCAATTAAATGGCATTCTGGAAAATGCAAAACTGGAGCGAGAGTAAATTTCTCAGTTATCACCTGGGGTTTGGAGGAAGGGTGGAGGATTGAAAAGGTAAAACACAGGAGACTTTTTTTTCCTCAAGAAGTCTCCACACCCAGTACAGAAACCAATGCGGGACTTGATCTCACCACTCTGAGATCATGACCTGAGCTGAAATTAAGAGTCAGACACTTTACTAACTGAGCCACCCAAGTACCTCAACACAGGAGACTTTTAAGGGCGATGAAACTATTCTGCATGATATTCTAATGTTGTATACATGACACTATGCATTTATCAAAACCCCACAGAATTTGCAGCATAAAGGATGAACCAAAGTGTATTCTAGTGAAAATAATATCATTTAGCACATTGGGAATCGGATGGGATGCAGACTCTGACAAAAGAATGTATAACTGTATTACAGATGAAACAACCTCACTGATGGAGATAGTGGGAAAAATTGTTGATCTAAGTAACTCTGGAAGTCAGCGACATCTATAAGATTAAAGGCGAAAGAAACTGCACATGAGCACTTGAATCCAGGTGACCAAGTTGTTTCCCAGAGTCTATGAGATAATTATGATGCTGCTACACATACATACTGGTACTGAATATTTAGGTGAAGAGATGGCAGCTGGTGGGAGCTAGATTTCTTACAAATGGAGTGGGAGGCTACAGATAAGCAAAGGAAGCAGGCTAGAAGGATCCATGTGTTAACAGATTACTGTTAAAGACATCGGTACGAACTTATGTTTAATTTACAGTTACATGTAGAAATATTTATAGGTAATGCTATACACAGAAGTTAGTATATACACATATATTCCCTTACTCTGTCAGCTAAGGAGGCTTAGAAGCATCAACACACCTGTGCTTATGGGCACACTTAGAACCCATGGCTTGGTTTCTAATACTATTCTCCAATAATGGAATAAGACTCCCGAAAAAATGGCTGATCCTAAGATGGGGAAATCTAAACATTTTGTAGTGCCAGAAAGTATGAAAGTGGTAAAACAAACAAACAAACAAACGTCCATTGTGGTATGTCGGAGACAAAGGAGCCAACTGTAAGAGTCTTCGATATCCACAGTTGGACAAATTTGAATGTCAAAATAAAATAGTATTGGATTATAATCCGAAGTATAAAATAAATACCCATGAGTCCATACTGTTATAAATAAATGACTAAATAAGATAATTAATAGGGAGGCGAGACAAATATATTATGCAGAAGAATTCCAAATAATTTATGTAGCTACTCTGTTCTCAAGGAGCGGGGAACATAAATCCTAACTGCTTAAGTGGGGGTTGTGCAAAGTGAGTTACTTCCAAAGTGTACAGTACAGTGGATAAACCTAACAAATACCATTCCAGACAGGTGATCAAGGTCAACATCCACAATGATAAATCATGTTGATAACATGTACCTGTGATATAATGTAATTAAAATGGCTATCATTCTTACTAGCCAGGATATGGAAACAATCTAAATGTCCATTGATGGATGAATAAAGAAAATGTGATGTGATGTGTGTGTGTGTATTTATCTACCTATCTACACACACACACACACACAACGAAATACTATTCAGCCTTTAAAAGAAGGAAATCCTGTTACTTGTGACAATATGAATGTACCCGGAGGACTAAGTGAAATAAGCCACACAAAGACAAATACTGCCTGATATCACTTATATGTGGAATTTAAAATAGTCCAACTCACAAATGCAGAGGGTAGAATGGTGGTTGCCAGTAGCTGGGGATAGGGTAGATATGTTGTTTAAAAGGGGTACAAAATTTCAGTTATGCAAGTTGAATAAATTCTGGAGATGTAATATACAGCAATGTGGTATAGTTAGCAACACTATACTGTATATTTGAAATTTGTTAAGAGAGTAGATATTAAGAGTTCTCACCACACAGAATAAAAAGAAACAAAAAAGGAAATGGTAACTATGCAGGGTGATGGATATGTTAATTAGCTTGATTGTGGTGATTATTTCACAGAGCACATGTATATTAAAACATGTAAATGTTTTAAAGATGTAAAATTTTTATTTGTCAGTTATACCTCAATAAAACTGGAAAAAATAAAAATAATAAAACAGTGACTTCCCAATAGTTCAAAGGAGAGGATATGGAAGAAAAAACATCTATCAGCATAACGGTGCAGGCAAGAAAATGCAAAAATGAAAATGATTCGTTGAACACTACATCCAAAATTCATGATGTACTATATGTTGGCTAATTGAACATAATAAAAAAAAAATGAGTTGGAGCCAAGTTGGGCCCAATAACTAATGAAAGCCAGAAGATAATTCCTTCAGCTGTTATTCTGTATCACTAGAAAATAAAAGTTTTCCAGTGCTTCTCAAACATATAGCAAGATATTTCAAATATACTTTTGCCTTTTGAATAGTTTGAAGGAATAAATTAGAATTTAGTTTTCAACACTAAAGTCTTGACATGCAGTATCAATCTATAAAGATGAGACCTATTTATTTTATACACTTGTTTATCGACACAGTTTACTGAATGCTGTTCAACCCAACAGAAGCACTGCAAATTTTATTGATACCCTTGTCAAACAAACAATTGTATAGATATATATCGCATTGCCCACTTTTTCTCAATATATTGGCATTTTAAAGTCATTTCATCATAAAGTATAATATTTGAAACTTTACTGATTATCATTTTGTTTTCGTTTTTTTTTTAAGATTTTATTTATTTATTTATTCGACAGAGATAGAGACAGCCAGCGAGAGAGGGAACACAAACAGGGGGAGTGGGAGAGGAAGAAGCCGGCTCACAGCGGAGGAGCCTGATGTGGGGCTCGATCCCACAACGCTGGGATCACGCCCTGAGCCGAAGGCAGACGCTTAACCGCTGTGCCACCCAGGCGCCCCTACTGATTATCATTTTGAATTACAGAATATATCTCCAGAAGGAATTTGACTTCATTTCAGGAATTGTCAAACTTTAACTCAAAAATAACTATTGTTCTAATCCCTGCCTATTCCCCATAAGCTTCTGTTAACATGTTTTCTTCCTATTGTTATCTTTTGGCATGTGTTAAATAAACAACTGCAAGCATTTCATATTTGGGGGGAAGTCCAACAAAATAGAAACCACATATAATTTTTTTTTTGTCAAGAAAGATTTTAAAGCTGTTTTGTACTGTGAAGCTGATTTGCAGCAAAATACCAACAGTGGTTGCATTTTTAAAACATTAGAACAAATCTGAACAAGAGGTATTTTTCTACAGGGAAGCAGGCTCTGCTCAGAAATCAATCTAAATGTCCAGATCGAAATTGTATTTTTGAAAAAGCATCCTGTAAGAAGATTCTTACTGGCATGAATATTCCTTTAGATGCCTGATTACAAAAATAGCTTTGCCATTTGGACCATGAACAATCCAGGCACTTGAACTGAATTGTGTATGATTACTAGCTTTCCTCAAATCTCTCAATACTTACAAAAAATTAAAATAGTTTTCTAGAAGAAAATATCCCAGTCATTTTATTTTTCTCAAAGCTATTCAGGATGACTTTAATGAGAAAGTAAGGAGTTAGTGTGATTAGAATCCGTGAAATGCCTTTTTGCATGTGTTATTGGCCTTTTCTTGCTCCATAAGAGCAAAAATTTTAAGGAAATTAGTCACCCTCCAATTCCCTAGGGGTATATATATCAACATCTGATGTACATTAAATTATTACTCTTAGACCAAGATTAAGTGTAATATGCAAGTATAAGCCTTTTCCTGCAAGCCTTTTTGTTGTGATTTTTAAATTTTTTTACTTCACAAATGAAATTTTGTACATTTGTCGATGGTTTTGTGATCTGTAGGTTCTGCCAATTTTCACCAAATATTTAATTATAGTTCACTGTTCTTTGTTATATCTTTCAGAATGTATAGTTATTTTAAATGTTATCACTATTGTAGCTTGACAGACTGATTCATATATGAAGCTATGCATTATTCAGTTGAGTTCACCATATTCTATTAAACTGATACATTTCTTTACATAATTTTGGAATAAATACATGGATAAAAAGTTGCATGCAGTTTGCTTAAAAGGGCCATTTTCATTTGTTTAATAATCAGTGAAAATTTTTTGATATGGAACTCATATCAGGGATGCTTTATTATAAATGAAAATCTACCATTACTAAAATATATACAAAACCATCTTTTCAGTTGATACTGTCTCATCCAGACAGCTGCAGAATTATCCCTAATTTCTTCTTTACTTCCCTATATGTTTAATCACTGTCTTCTGATTCTGTATTTTAAAAAGTTCTCAAAAGAGTTCATGTTAATTGATTATTAAATGTGTTATTAAAATGTTCACTAACATTTAATAATAGATTTTTTTGGGACAGCTCATTATGTATACATTTTAAAAAGTTTTTTTTTTTTTTAAAGATTTTATTTATTTATTTGACAGAGAGAGACAGCCAGCAAGAGAGGGAACACAAGCAGGGAGAGTGGGAGAGGAAGAAGCAGGCTCATAGCAGAGGAGCCTGATGTGGGGCTTGATCCCGTAACGCCGGGATCACGCCCTGAGCCGAAGGCAGATGCTTAACCGCTGTGCCACCCAGGCGCCCCTAAAAAAGTGTTTAATCAGGCAGTTCGTATGACAAGGTTTGGAGTATGTCATAAACACGAAACTTTTGAGAACCATTGTCTTTGGTCTCTGTTTTAATCATTAATTTCCTGAACTACTGGGGAACATACATGAAATTTCCTTCTAATCCCTTTTAATCCCTTTAAATCCCTTGATTCTACCAAAAATCTTTAAGGGACTGAGAAATCTCACTTTCCTTCCCCAGCTTGGGAGCATCTGATAACATTTCGTTGCTTACAAAGGTTGCGTCTGTCTCTAAAGCACCATTCATTCCGCTTTCTAGTCTACACAGCCACTTCTGCATGGTCCAAATGATTTTAAAAATGGACAGAAGTGTATTCATTCCTACATATGACTATTTGACTACCCTAGATATTCATGCAATCTAAAACTTGGAACAAAGCACAAAGATACCTCCACGTTCCTTTAATATCATTTTTTAACACTATCACTCAGGAATACTTAATCACTCAGGATAGTATACGTGAATTTCAATTTTTTCTGTCAGACCCCTAAAGTAAACCATTACATGTTAATCCATAAGTTTATATCTGATGAAAAACATAACCACAAAGGTTACAGAGTTTTGGTTCTATGAAACAGTAAAAAAATTTTTTTATCTATTAGCAAATTCACTTCAGAATTTCTTTACTTGACTGACTATATAAATCTCTATTCCTCAAATGTTTCCTTAAGCTAGTTGTACTATCTTACTGGTACCCACATTAATTAATGTGTTGAATAACATCATTGACACATGTTCATCTACATTTGATGAAAGTCATGTCTTAATTTTTTGAAAATTACTTCAATAGAATTAAAGTTGCAAACTGCCAAAGCATCAATAATAGTACCTACTTAGACAAAGTGCCAGAAGTAGAAGTTCTGGGCTTACTCTATGGAAGGAAATTCTCTTGAATTCATGAAAGAATATGAATTTAATATTGATCTTAAAAATCTCTTTATATGGGGGTGCCTGGGTGGCTCAGTCTGTTGAGTCTCTGACTCTTGGTTTTGGCTCTGGTCATGATCTCTGGCTAATGAGATCAAGCTTTGCATTGAGCCCAGCGTTGGGCTCTGTGCTCCACCAGGAATTTGCTTGAGATTCTCTCCTTCCCCTCCCCCTATTGAGGCTCTCTCTCTGTCTCTCTCTCTCTGTCTCTGTCTCTCTCTCTAAAGTAAATAAATAAATACAATCTTTAAAAAAATCTCTTTGGGGTACCTGGGTGGCTCGGTCAGTTAAGTGTCTGCCTTAGGCTCAGGTCATGATCTCAAGGTCCTGGGATCGAGCCCCACATCTGGCTTCCCTGCTCAATGGGGAGTCTGCATCTCCCTCTCTCTCTCTGCTCCTCCCCCTGCTTGTGCTCACTTGTTCTCTCTCTTGCTCTCTCTCTCAAATAAATAAGTAAAATCTTAAAAAAAAATCTATCTTGGACACAAGAAAAATCTCCTCCATCCCTGTACCCAATTATTTAATTTATATTAAATTACTAAACATTAACTGTCCAAAATGAACATTTATTTATTCACCTATCAACAAAACAATATTTGTAATTATTCTAAGTTCTGACCTAGAAAACTTTTGTCATTGGATGATGAATGCCTATTTTTAAAGAGTTAAAATCAATCTTGTGATATGACTTTTCATGTTTCTTTGATAATTTAATTGTCAGTAATCTTTATTCTTCTAAATCTTAAGTCCATTAATTTCTTTCAGAGTAACTGCAACAGAAAGTAAGAGACTAAATTAGGATAAAGCAGCAAATGTTTTATTGAACATGCTTGCTCAATGCTTTCAATGTTACTTTTGAAAATATAATTGGAGAAATTTCAAATAAAGTAGTCAGTAGAAGTAAACAGCACTAATCTCTCTGTTGCAGTGTCTCAAATATTCTCTGCCTCTGGCAATCAGGATAAAACAAAAACTGTTGCTCTTTAAAACTATTTTTATATGGGCTCCAATTGTCAAGCCTTGTCTGACTCATTTTCTATGCACTCCTGCTTTAAATGTCTGTGGTATGCAGCAGCTGGCGTTCTTAAACCTATACTCTTTTTTTACGGCTTTATTTTAGACTTTTTGATTCTTCAAGTAAGGTCCCAGTAAAAATGTGCTTTGTGAAACACTATTATCCAGAAGCATCAGATATTTTATCACAGGGAACGTGCCCAAGAAGATTTGAAGCTACAGGTTTAGGAGTTTTTAAAAATTATAATCTGGGTTTTAAGGCCAAGAATAATTCATCCCTTTGATTGTATGTGAGGAGAGTCATTAAAATACATACTCACTTATACAAACAACTTATTTTCTAAAATGTTTTCAAAATTTCTCAAAAGGTATATTTCTTTCATAGGTGAAAAGAATATAATGAAAGATAGTGAGAGTCACCCAAGAGCAAACATGAGTGTATATCTCTAAGTGTGCTTTCATTTTTTTTATCCACTTCTTAAAAGATTTATTTATTTCAGGGAGAGAGAGAGAACGCATGCACAAATGGGAGGGGCAGAGGGAGAAGGACAGACAATTCCAAACAGGCTTCATGCCCAGTATGGAGCCCAGCACGCAGCTCAAATCGCATGACCTGAGCAGAGATCAAGAGTTGGATGCTTAACTGACTTAACCACCCAGGTGACCCAATCCACTGCCTTTTCCAAATGTCATTCTGGACTCATCATCATGATGACAAAATAATTGCAATTTGGTAGTATGAATTTGTGATTCCTTTGATATTAAGAAGCAATGACATGCCAATGACAGTGGTAATCAATCTCTGATATACCAGAAGTTGTGTTTAAAATAAAGCTCAAAACAATAAATCATATTTAAAAAAGATCTGGGGGGTCAACATTTTTAAAGAAATATTTTAAAATTTTGGATTCCTTCACCATTTGCATTTTACCCACTTTTTACTCACCACATTCAGGTTTTTGAGATCTGTGTCTAAAGGAAGATGTAGCCCAAAGTAGTATCTTTATTCTTTGAGAATTTGCCATGAATCTTTTTCTTTGTTCCTTTGCTAGACTTGAGGAAGAAATCTAAGGAAAAAAAAAATGTGTGTTCTCCTTATACTACCTCTCTCCTACACTCAGATCTCGGAGCCAGCCATATGAGCATATTCTCTATATCCACAATTTGACCTCATTCTGATCTCTGAAACACTTCAATGATCTATTATTTTTTAATGTAAAAACCATAACATAAATCAAATGATGGAGAAAGAGAAAAAGAGAGGAAAAAACAACCTAGATCTCTCAACCCTTAAAAGCCTACCTCTACAAATCTTAATACTTAAGAAAACACTTAGATTTTAAAATAATACTTTAAAACACAGGGATGTAAGTCCTAGGCTATAATAATTCCTTTATATCCCAGAATAATAAGATCCAAAATGTCTTGCCTTAGAGTACAACATTGGTAAAATTTCCACCTTATTAAATTTTCCTGTATGTTGTGGGTTGGATCCTTTCCTTTGGTGCGACAATAGACCTCACTCCATATTTTCTCCCACTGAAAGAACTTGATAATGACCAGCCTCTCCCCCTCTCCAGAATTTACGCTGAGTGAGGTAACACACTGGGAATCTTCTTTAAAATGAATGTCATTTTGAAATGAATTCTTTCCTATAGGTTGATCCTTTTCCTTCTTTTATCAGTATAGATTTTGAGACAAGATTGTTTAAAGCAGAATATTGTATAAATTCATGATTTGACATGCAATATATTTAGAAATTGATCTAACCCTTAAGATGTAAATGTAAAGACCTTCCTTTAAAAAATTTATGGTATTTTATTTCCTTATTTCTGGCCTTAAGTACTATGCCAAACCATTGTTAAATAATAAATTACATGGCAATTACCATTAACTTTATTAGCAATAACCTTTTAAATGAACAACTGACTTACATCCACAGCCAGCATCTGCATCTTACTTAACATTATCTTAATGAATTTTTCTTACATGGAGAAATTCAATAAATTTGCATAAATTTTCCTGTATATATTACTTATTCCAAAAACAGAGGAGTGGGAGGTGATCCAAAATAAATGAATGGTCACCTGTCAGAAAAAAAAAGTCTGAAAAACTTCAACAAATATGTCACATTCAATCTGACTGAGAGATTTATTGACTTACATGAATTGCAATGCACTCTGAAATGGTTTGAAGTTTAAATATTTAATAACTTACTTTGGCCCAGTTTCAACATTTCTGAAAGCAAGAGATAACTCAAATAACTTTCCTGTGCAGAAGAGCATATTAGGAAGTGTTTGTGGGAGACCTTGTACCTCTCTTGTGTATTATGCTACTAGTGACACTCCATTTGACTGCTTTACACAAACTATTTGCCCATTTCTACCAGGATATCCATCCAGCTAAAGGTTATTTGTCCCTTTCCCCAGTACAACGGCATTTTGGTGGGTTTTTGATGACTACACACTTGCATTCTCACCCAAAGATCAGACATCTGGTGAGTTGTAACTGCAGTTTGTTGACTTTAAGTGTCACAGCAGTTACATACATGCTGATCTCTTTTTAATTGGACCTTTGAATATCCTAGTCACTTAGTCTGGTTTTGCAATCTCCATCTCACTGAAGGCTCACTATGATTAGTAGCTTGTCTACTTCATGTCTTCTTATTGCCTCAATCTGTTGAATACCCTGATTTGCTTCTATCCTCCATGTACCCACTCATTTGTTTACTAAACAAATATCTGTGGAAAATCTCTATGAATCAAAAGTATGTTTGTGATAGGCTATTGCCTATCGTTACAAATGATACACAAAATATATGGTGATTTCCTAACCAGCTTTCTACAAAGTAGCATTTGTATGATAAGCTTTCCTTTGGTGACTGAAATCCTGGCCACTTCCTGAGCACTTAAAGACCCAACTTTCCTGATCCTGCATGCCTGGAGGCCATCTGATGCTTTCACATCAAAACTTAAAAGACTTTGGTTGAGATTCAAATCAGCTTCTGACTCTAGGGCACATGTCAATGGAAGGTGGTCACCTCAAAGTGTGCTTGAAAGCAGCCTCTCTCATCATGCTGGTGCTACAAGTCTATCATTTTGGGTTGAAAGTATACCAAGGATAGCATCTTTAGACATGACTCAAGGACGCAAACAGTGGAATAATTAGGAAACACGTAGGAGGTAATCTTCAAGTGCTATCTAGACAAAAACCTCAGGGACTTTTTCCAATTTCTCTTTCTCTTACTGCATTCAGAAACAATGTACAAAGGTAGTAGAAACGGTGCTAATTGAATTTACAGCAAATAGCAGAACACAAGAGAAAGAGAAGGACTTAAAAGATGGAATAAGGAACAAAACTGACATAGTAATAAATATGTTAAATCAACACAACAGGTAAATGTGAATGATTTTGTTTAGTAGCCAAGAGGACAGTACAATTTGAAGAAGACTAAAGGTAGCTCCCTACATCTGACTATAGTGTGTTTCTTATATGTCGAAGACACAAAATGATGAATTTACATGCGGCAAGTGAATATTTTAGCTATGGTTGCTCTGTCTTCTAGAGATGAATGCTGCCTTTATTCAGTTACTTATCTATTCATTTAGAACATATTTACTGAAAACCTACTAAGCACTGGACACTGTGATAGATCTTGGTAAGAAAATGAGTAAGAAGTCACAAGAGAGTGTTTATTTAGAAATGAGCACAGAATTACAATAGAGTGTGATAAATACAATAGCGATAAGGATAAGATGCTGAGAGATCAGAGGGGAAGGGAGCCATCTCTTTCTTGCCAAGTTAAGAATGGCTTCATAGCTGAGGAGGTAAATAGACTATGTGTTAAGGAATGTCTGGGTGTGCTATATATGGAGAAAAAAATGACAGAGGTATAGAGTTAGAAGTTCCATGTAATTTTTGTATAATACACATGACAGAGTTTGGCAGGAATGAGACAAAATCTGGGGATTCAAAGATCCTTATATACCTTTAGACTATATAAAATCACATCCTGATTTCTGATAAAAGAGGAATTAATAAAATCTATAATAAAATATATCACTCAACAGAAGAATACTCAATGTTATAAACAAGCATTTTACAGAAAACTAAATGTGAAGAAACGTGTTGAAATGTACTAAATCTTAAACATAATTAAAGCAACGCAAACACTTACTGGTCATTCAAATATACCTCAAGATGAAAAATTTTAAGGTTTTTGCTTAAATATTACCTGCTCAGAGAGGTTCTCCTCAATCCATTATAAAGTAGCATGCCACAACCTTCTTTCCATCTAAACTGCTTTATTTTTCCCTTTGGAACATTTACACAGAACTTATCACTAGTTTCCATTCTATTTCATTGTATTTGTTTATTGTCTTTCTCTTCCCTGATGCTTCACTATGATTTAATATTTTGATTACCACTGTAACACAACCACAAAAATCATGCCTAGCAACTTATAAGCACTCCAAAAAATGTTTGTTGAATGAATAAAACACATATAGAAACTATGAAATAATACTTTAAAACAAATAATCTGATTAAAAAATGAGCAGATGACCTGAGCAGTCATTTCTCCAAAGAAAACGTACTGTTAGATCTCTGATTCTAGTGACTTTCACTTGACCATCTAATCCTTAGAATTTCTTTAGAGAGATTCATGGAAAACTCTTAAGAGTGACTACCTTTCAGGAGTTTGATCAGTAATACAAATTGTTAGGAGGACTTTTCCCTTGGCTTTTACTTCAGCGTTTTGTGTGTTTAACTGGGCCTGATTTGAATTTGCAACAATAATAACAATAACAAAGAAACCAAAGGCAATGAAAAATATATTCTGAAGCAAGTGTATACTCAGCCAAAAAAAAAAAAAAAAATCAGAGGCTATAATTAAATTTGCATTTTATTTTATTTTTTAAAAGATTTTATTTATTTTGAGAGAGAGAGAGTGCACAAATGAGTCGGGGGAGAGGCAGAGGGAGAGGAACAAGCAGACTTCCCGCTGAGCAGGGAGACTGATGCTGGGCTCAAGCCCAGGACTCTGAGATCATGACCTGAGCCACCCAGTTGCCCCTAAATTTGCATTTTAAAAACAAATATTTTGGAATTGTGGAATATGAAGTAGAGAGATGAGAAAGAGCAATAACAATATTACTTAAAAAAACTGGTCTAGTAATTCAGGGGCAGCATGAGAAGGAACTCAAGTACTGGTAGGAAATAGAGGAAATAGACTTTCTAAGTTAGAAAAGAAGATGTCAAAAGACTGGATGCAGAGAATGAGACTGAAGGAAATACTAAAATGACTTTTGCAATTTTAGATCGAAAGACAAGGATAGTTATTTAGTAATTTTGCAAAATGCAGGATTTAGGATAATCCTATCAGTTGTGTGGAGAAGAGGCAAATGCCCCAGAAGTAAAATTAGAACACAAAGGCATCAGTGCAAAGACAGAGTCACTGGGCAAAGAAGGTACAGTTAAAATGATCCTGTCCGGTGGTTGTCCATGGGAAGAGCAGAAGTAATTGAAATGATGTAAATCCTAGGTGAACTTAGAGCAAGAGGCATTGAACAGACAGTACTAGGTTAAACAAAGCTTAGCTTTGAATAGCCTCCTTTCAGAACAAAAATCTTGAATTTCCCTTTCTTTCTTTCTTTCTTTCTTTCTTTCTTTCTTTCTTTCTTTCTTTCTTTCTTTCTACTATTGATAATATTATAATTCTTTTTATAGTTAGGAACTTCACACATTTTCTATCATTTGCTGTATACAAAATTTGTATTATTATTACTAACATAATCACTTTATAGATGGAAAATTGAGGCTCCAAGACAATAGCAAAATTATGGAGTGGTTGAGTTGGAATTTCAACTTAGCTCAGATTGCTTTCAGATTCAGAGTCATTTTGGATGCCTTCAGATGATACCGGAATATTCTATCACCTTCCTGTAAGGATAAGCCATTCATGAGTATTCAGGCACTAGGCTTGAGAGTCAGGACTCCTTGGGGATCTCATTCAGATCCAAACTTAAAATGCAGGAGTATAAAGAGGATTATATTATTGTTTCTAAATTTCATTCTTAATTCCTTTCCTTCAGGTTTAGATGCCTCTAAGTAACCTCAAAAGTTAGCAAAGAAAACCTGTGATAAGGACAATGTAACAGGTTACCAAATCATCCAAGAGGGAGGTGAAACAGGACGTGATCCTAATAGGATCAACAACCTCTAGGTTGTTCCTGCTAATGAGAGAAATAGGGGATGCATTATAAATTTTTGCCAAAATACCTCTTTCTGAGCTAATCCCCAATATTTTGTCTTGCTTGGATCTCCCTGTTCCAATAAGAATTTACATTTTCTACCCCACACTTGTGGTTTTACTTTGTTCTGTCTCATTTTCACTTACCTAGCATTGCCTTCAATTCCTATTTATTGATAATAAGTAGTTTGGGGTATGAATGAGGTAAAAGTGAAGTTTCCAGGGGTGTTTTAAATATAAGAGCTTACTGCTTGAGGAAGATGTGCATATGGGGACTGAGACACCTCTGAATCTAGATAAGCTACAAGGTCTCAGAAACTTGTAGGATTTTCTGGCACTTTGCTAACAACTAAAAGGAATTAATTTTCCATTTACAGTAAAGCATGGGAGGTGGTTTTTATGTTCAGAATGTATTATCATTTTAACTAGATTATGGACCTCCAGTTAGGGAGGGTCTTCCTTTTTGAATTTAAGAGTTTGAGTTTAATAAAGACAGGGCTTAAAACAGTGGCAGATACTTTTAAAGATGTATTTAGTGGTTAACCTGCAAAATGAAGCAAAACTATCTGATCTCCAGAAATTTGAATTTTGCATTTGCTTCAGTAACCATCTGAGTTAACTAATGTAAAAATAAAATCTAGCTCAGAGGTACCCTAAAGTTCTCACCATAACATGGCTACAACATCTGATTAGTCATAACATAATGATAGATCTTTTAAATAATATGCTGAAGATTATTTTGATAGCTAACTATGAACTTAATTAGGAAATAATTACGAAGTGTTTTATTCATTCAGTTTAGAATTATAAGTTGACACCCATTTGAGTCAAAATGCAGAAGAGGCACATGGCATTATCTCAGAATGAAAGGTTATGTTTTATTTAGAAAAGCCCCAATGAACTCAAATGTGATGGTGTCAAAACTGATAGAAAATTACTCTATTACAGTGATTTATGATAATTACGGCAATTCAAATTGTTTTTAAATGAGGCTTTTGGGGGTTCACATTCAGTGTCTTTTCTAATTTTAGAGACTTTTGAAGTAGACGATTAATATAGTAAATGAAGAATCAAAATCTCCTACATGTGGCTCATTTTTTATTTCAAGTTTCTCAAGTATATGTAAATTTGGGAGCACCAAATATGTACGATATTGGAATATTTTGGGATTTTGAAAAAGCAATATTAAAATTAAGATGATGGTATCTTTAGTCAAGACACAGTATCAGTCAAATGACCTTAATACATGGAAATTCTCTGTCTTCTGTGCCTACTTTTGAAGTTCTCAACTAGTGGAAGAAAGAAAGGCAGAGGCTGGCATACTGCCTGCCATAAATACCACACAGTGTTATAACACACACTGTATGTTAAAAAGAACACTGTTATTTATTTAAAAAATAATGTACAACAAACACATGTTCTGTTGGATTTATTGCCCCAAATTTTTGTATAATTGAAAGATCTATGAAATTGAGATATTTTGATGTTAAGGTTGATATAAAAAAAGTTTTTATTAACATGATTTATTTAGAAAAGTAGGGCTACCTTTTGTAATGTTTGGATAAAGTTTTTGAAAAAAAATCACAGAATCCTAAATCTGGTATTTTAAATCAAATTACTGTTAAACATTTTGTAGATGTTGGTGGGGATTTGACTATCAGTGATATTGACCAAAATAAGCAATAAACACAATGATATGCTCATTAGTTTCCACTTATGAAAAGATCTACCACTGCTCTTCATTGAACAAGGTCATTTTGCTCCCCATAAAAGGTGGAGATAGAAACAAAAACAAAGTAAGCAGCTAAACAAGCAAAGTTTCTGACTTTAACTTCTTTGTTTTCTAAGATTCCATCCACTCTTCTTCATCTCCTCAGGCCCTAAAATGATGCAATAGCTTAATAACTTGCTCCTCTGCCTCTGATCTCTTCCTTAATGATCCTCAATATGGCTTTACAAATAATCCTTCTAAAATGGTATCTGGAATATATTAATTATATGACTAAAATAATTTAATAAATACTTAGTATTAATAGGATAAAACCAAACCTCTTTTTTGGATTAAAATATTTTTTCATGAACTGGCCACCCTCTGCTTACTTCACTATTTTCATCTCTGGCCATTAACGCATCTCATCCAAGAGTTCACATACAACCCTAAAACTTGAACTTGGTTACCCACCCTTTAGACTGCCTTTCTTATTTTGAGATCCTACTTATCTTTCAAGGTCCTCCTTTTCAAGCCATCGTATATCCCTGTTCCAATTATCAGTTCCTCTTGTAGTAACATAGCACATTATTTTTTTCTCTAGTATAAAATTTCACATTTAAAAAAAGTCAGCTATTATTCTCCTCTCGCTGTTTGAATACTTGTCAAGTGCCAAGATTGGGGCTTCTTCCATCCTTGTGTTTCTATTAACCTGTATAATGATTGGCTTTTTTAGGTATTTAATAAATCTTGTGTTGATTAGTCTTAAATGCTCACAATACTTAAGTTCTCTCACAAAAGTTTCATGTAAGTCATTTCCCTCAAAACTTATATAAAACTTGAAAAAGTAATTTAATTATTTAAAACATGATTAAAAAATGACTGCTTTTTGTCACAAGATGTTTTGCTAATCCTTCTCATAGGTCCCCAGAAAAAATAACAAAAAGGAAAATATTTTCATCCTTCTGTTACACAGTTTTTTTTATCTTTATTACTACTTTTTTTTGTGGAAACATGCATGTATATTTATTTTGTTCATTATAAGAAAAAGAATACATGAACATGACAAGACATTTTAAATAAGTATAAGAAAATAAAGTGAAACGGCACAGTTTCCTTTCTTCAGATTTTAGTCATACTATCTGAGGTTGGCAAAGAGAGGGAAATATATTTCCATTTTTCTTTCATTGCAGTTATTCACTTATAATACCATACTATAACAAATATTATACTTACATGCCTATTTCTTGATTTATCAACTTTAAACTAATAATACACTTTCTGAGATGTAAAATAAGAAATTTAATGTGATTTAATATAGTTTTCTTTTTCTTTCTATATTAAGTATATAAAATATTTATAAAAATCATTAAAAATATATAACTATAAAAATTTTAGTCACTGTTAAGACAATTGGTTCTGTGGAGAAAATACAGGATTCTGAATTATTAAACTTGTAGCTTCTAACGTAAAATGTCCAAAACATCAAAGTCTAACATATACTCTATTTTCATAATCAGTTGCTCAAATATTATCATATTTTAACTAGCTTCATAATTGGACACTTCTTTCTTTGCATTTTCTTATTGTGTTTCTTCCCTGGAATGAGTATGTTTGTGCATATTTTTCTTTCTTGCTAAGAGATATTACCCTTTCTTCATACCCCACTTCTACCCACTAGAATTCATCCAGATGGGTCAAATACAAGGGCACTGATCAGGCATTTGACCAATGTCAGTAAAGGATTCAACGTGGCACATATCAAGGCACATTTGGGTATAGCCCCATTTTCCATACTTTTTTCCCAATTGCTCAGTGAGTCACTTCTCACAACTTCAGTCTTAGGAACCTTCTTTCCAGGGACTGAGATAAACTCTTTGTTGGACATTATTAAGTTTGCTACTTGTGGAGGTTTCTCTAGTTTGCTTATGCCTAAAAATATATTGGTAAGATATGCGATTTGGATTTAGTCTCTGGGGACGGTGGTCAGGTAAAGATGCCTAGGCTATGAAAAGGAAGTTACCCTGCAGGACAACTACGCTCAGAGTTCTGTGTTCATGTTCAGGGCAAATAATATGTGTCCTCTTGGATTTCCCTTGAGCATCTTAAGGAAAACAAAGACTATTGGGAATGACCACATTTGAAATATATAGCCCCCTCACTTATCCAGCAAACAACACATATCTTTCTGAATTCTATTTTGTCAAATTACAAAATACCTTCTAAGTAGGAAATACATTCAGTCACCATTCCAGTCACCATAGGAATTTGTACCCAAACTGGGAAAACAATTTTACTTTTCACATCTCAAAGGTGTCATTACTTGATGACATAAAATATTATTGATAAAAGATTCTAAATATAACATACATCTGTCAGAGGAAACAGGAGAAAGGTAGAGATATACATTTCTATCTGTATTGTATTAATAAATGATACTATAATAAGCCTAAGCTAAAAGAAATGCCAAATTCAAAGAAATGTATCTCAGAGAAAAACACCAGTAAGTTGAAAAAGCTTGAAAAAGTTGAAAAAGTTCTAAAGCATTGAAAAGCAGAATAATTGCAAAATCCTCTGCCTATTATTTTTACCAACATAGCCCACCTTAATGTTAATGTCTTTTACTCCTCTGCTCATTTTGGACAGTCAAGATTCTTGAAACTTTGTTTCAAGAATTCAAGTGTTAAATTGTATAGGAGATAGAAAATGCTTTGAAATATAATAAAGTGCTATCCAATTTTATAAAGTCCTTGCTTCCCTCTTAGAGATAGTACTACAGTTTTCCAACACTAGCACCAATCTTTTCAATCAGAAGGGAATAAAATGTGTGTTTTATAGAAGTGTCATTTGCCTTGAATATTAAAAGTTAAAGAGAATTTAAGATCCAGTCAAGATAGAGAAATTCTTTTCAAGTTTGTTTTTTCTAATTGCAATTAAAATCTGTGGGGATATTAAAAAAAAATAAACCACCAGGGGTGCCTGGGTGGCACAGTCAGCTAAGGGACCAGCTCTTGGTTTCAGCTCAAGTCTTGATCTCAGATTGTGAGATGGAGCTCCACCGGCTCCGTGCTCAGTGCAGAGTCTGCTTGAGTCTCTCTTCCTCTGCCCCTCCCCTCAACACATGCGAGAGTGGGCACTCTATCTCTCTCTCTCTCCCTCCCTCTCTTAGTCTCTCCCTCTCAAAAATAAATAAATAAATCCTTAAAAAAAATAAAATAAGCCACCAGAAGACTCTGAAAACTAAATAGCAACAGGTGATCCACCAATCGCCTGCTATGAGTAAGGGAAGTCAAACTTAAACCACCAATGCAATAATAGTGAGATTTTCTTTTTCTTCCTCCTTTTCCCCCAACTTGGACTCAAGTGGGTAGAATTAGGGAACTATGTAGCAAGCATGGACATTAAAATTTCCAAGAATAGTCTCACTTTCTGGACAGAGGACTGGGGAAGAAACATCTGTAGCCTAAGAGTGTGGTGTCATCATTTTATCTTGGTATTTTCTTTTTTCTGTTTTTTTCTTTCATGTGTCTGCCCCAGTTAAATGAAACACCAAAATCACTGCTGTCATGGTGAGCAGGGCACCTAAAAGTCTGAGAGAAAACCTATCTCTGTGGATAGAAGAAAAATAACAAAAGCAACTGTTATATGAAGAGTGTGAAGAGAATCCCCATCCTTTCTTCTGTTTTTCTTTTGTCTAGCCATCTTAGCCTGAGAGCCCAGCCATTGTACAGCTCTGTGTGTGGCTGAGACTGAGACAGCCCCACCAGTCCAGCCAGAGTAATCAGGAAAGGAACCGTGGGAACAGAGAGGAAATAGCTGACTAAATCAATCTCCTAACTTTGTATAGGAAACAACATAATCCCTCTAAGCTTTGCATGAGCTGTATATACCCAGAAGAGCTTACTAAAGGCTCTGATAATTGAATTACAATATAAGCCACTATCCAAGTCCAAGAATGAACACAAAAATGGCACAAAGGGGTAGGGGGCAGATGCAAAGATCATAGCAAAGGATTTGAAAACTGAACTGACATTGTAATCTGTCACCCACAGTAAATGAGACAGAATTTACAGCACAAAATTTAACAGATTGACTGCTTCTTAAAATAAGCAAACAAACAAAAAAATCAACATTTTTCAGAAAATTGTAACAAAAGGAGAATTTCAATGCATAATATTCAAATTATATAGTATACAATCCCCAAGACCAGGAAATCTGACCAATTCAAAAGGGACAAGTCAATATTTGCCAACCCAGAGATGACTCAAATTATCAAAGACTTTAAAACAGTTACTGTTACCATTCTCCATGAGATAAAAGTAAATATGCTTGAAATAAAGGAAAAACAGAAGTTCTTGGCAGAGAAGTAAAAACTAAATATCTAGTTAGGTAGAATAGACTAATTTTCTCCACCAAAGTTATAAAGTTATTTTTAAAAACATGTATACAAACATATGTGTGTATATATATGTATAAGCCTTATGTATATATATATATGTGTGTGTGTGTGTGTGTATATATATATATATATATATATATATATATATAATTCATAAGAGAACTAAAATGTAAAGGGGAGTTTGACACCTGAAACTAATATAACACAATATGTTAACTATACTGGAATTAAACTAAAAAATACATAAAATGAAAAAATACAAAGGGGAGTCAAATCTGTTATCAGTGTAATGTTTCAATATTTTACTTGAACTGGTAAAATATTTACATTAAGTAGAATGAGAAAAGTCAGAATAACCATGAAAGAGATAATATACTGGGATACAACAAAAAAAATCCAATAGTTAAATGAGAATAGAATACTAAGATATGTTTCAATAATCCAAATGAAAGTAGGAAATTAAACTTGAAAATAGGGGAACGAAAATCAGATGAGTCAAATAAGAAAATAATAAATGGCAGACTTCAATCAAAATTAACTACATTCAGTGTCATTTGTCTAAGCACACCAATTAAAAGAGAATTCATGATCAGATTAAAAAGAAAGCGAGACAAAGCTATATGTAGTTTACAAGAAACTCATTTTTACTAAAATGATACAGAGAGATGAAAAGGTTTATATAAAAATCTGTATACAAATGCTCATAGAAACTAATCTGCAAACACATAAAAGGGAACAACAAAAATGATCCTTCAGGACATAATAGAGAAGAAAATTATGGTGCATCTATGCACTGAAATGCTACTCACCAATAAGAACAAAGCATTCATTGAAGCAACACCACGGATGGATCCCAAATGCAGTAATGTAAGCAAAAGAAGCCAGAGTGAAAAAGCTTTCTATACTATAGGATTCCATTTTTTTTAAAAAAAAAGACCATAAGAATGGAGAAGACATCAGTGTTCTTCAAGAGTTTACCTTGTGGGGACAGTATGATTACAAGAGGACATCATGATGGAAAATTTGGGAGGTGATGGAACTGCTCTGAATTTTAATTGTGGTAGTCACCCAACTCCATACATTTTTAAAAACTCATAGTCTTATCAAAAGGAATGTATTTTACTGTATGTAAATAAAAAATAATTTTACAAGATAGAAAAATAATGAAAGATATAAGATGATGATTTCTAAAAAGAATGCTATGCTTTAAAAAATAAGTGTTGGTTTACATTACATAAGGGATATTCCTCCCCAAAATCATGTAATATTACATTCATTGTATTACTTTAATTTCTACTGAAATCACGGTTTTTCCCCATATAAACATTCAAAAGTTCTCTCTCAGGGGTGCCTGGGTGGCTCAGTAGGTCAAGTGTCCAACTCTTGATTTTGGCTCAGATCATGATCTCAGGGTCGTGAGATCAAGCCCTAAGTCAGACTCCATGCTAAGTATAGAGCCTGCTTAAGATTCTCTCTCTCTCTCCGGGCGCCTGGGTGGCACAGCGGTTAATCGTCTGCCTTCGGCTCAGGGCGTGATCCCGGTGTTACCGGATCGAGTCCCACATCAGGCTCTTCCGCTATGAGCCTGCTTCTTCCTCTCCCACTCCCCCTGCTTGTGTTCCCTCTCTCGCTGGCTGTCTCTCTCTGTCGAATAAATAAATAAAATCTTTAAAAAAAAAAAAAAAGATTCTCTCTCTCTCCCTCTTCCCCTGCTCCTCCCCTCACTGCTTGCACTCTCTCTCTTTAAAAATATAAATAAATAAAATGAAAAATAAAAGTTCTTTCTCAGAACAACAAGAACAACTAAATGCAATGAAACAATACATTTGGACTTGAAGGGATTAGAGCAGAGATTCTTGAAATGAAACTGTGGAATGACAGCACATGCTACCTGTACCACCAACACTCAGTGAAGTATAGCTAGCAATATAGAACAATATCATTTATGATTATAAGATGAAAAAGTACCAAAAAAAGTTTACCATAGCTTCTCACTCGAAGAGACTGAGCAAAGATGGGTATTATACATATGTGAGATTGCGAGGGTTAGAAGACAGAAACACAAGAATTAGCATAGTGATTCTGTACTAGGCTTTTGTCAGGAATGGTGTAAATATATTGTAATGTGAGATATATCTCTTGGTAGAGAGCTATCTGTCTATATCTCTATCATTATATATACTGTTTTTGGGGGTTTTTTTTCTTTAAAGATTTTATTTATTTATTTGCGAGAGAGAGAGCAAGAGAGAACCTGGGGAGCAGGGAGAGGGAGAAGGAGGCTCCCTGCTGGGCAGGAAGCCCAATGCGGGGCTTGATCCTAGGACTCTGGGATCATGACTGAAGCCGAAGGCAGACACTCAACTAACAGCCACCCATGCACCCCTATATATTGGCTATATATATATATATATATATATATATATATATATGGCCTATACATACATATATACTTCTTTAATAGACTTCATTTTCAAGAGAAGTTTTAGGGTGGCAGAAAAATTGAATGAAAAGTGGAGATAGTTCCCATGTATCTTCCGTCCCCACAAAACCTTCCCCACTATCAACACCCCCCACCAGAATGGCACATTATTTGCAATGCATGAACCTACATTCACACATCATTATCACACAAAGTCCATGGTTTACATTAGGACTCATTTTTGGTGTTGTACATTCCATAGGTATTGACAAATGTATCCATTGTTATAGCTTCATACACAATAGTTTCACTGCCCTAAAAATCCTCAGTCCTCCACTTATTTATTTCTCCCCACCCCTCAAGCCTAGCCAACTGTGAATTGTTTTACTGTCTCCATACTTCTTGCCTTTTCCAGGATATTATACAGTTGGAATCATACAGTATCTGGTCTTTTCAGATTGGCTTCTTTCATTTGTTAATATGCACTTAAGGCTCCATTATGTTTTTTCATAGCTTGGTGGCTCATTTCTTTTTTAGTGCTGAATAATATTCCATTGTCTGGATATACAACAGTTTACTTATCCATTCACTAACTGAAGGGCATTTTGGTTGCTTCTAAGTTTTGGCAAGTATAAATAAAGCTGCTATAAATATGCATGTGCAGTTTTTGGTGTCTACATAAGTTTTCAAATTCTTTGGGTTAATACCAAGAAGCACGAATCTAGATTATACGGTAAGAATGCATTTAGTTTTGTCAGGCTCCCTGTTCAGTGGGGAGCCTGCTTCTCTCTCTCCCGTTCATTCCCTCTGCTTGTGTTCCCTCTCTCTCTGTCAAATAAATAAATAAAATCTCAAAAAAAAAAAAGAAAGAAAAAACAAAGAATGTGTTTAGTTTTGCAAGAAACTGCCACACTGTCCTCCAGAGTGACTGTAACATTCTGCATTCCTATCAACAATAAATGAGAGTTCCATTTGTTTTGCATTCTTGCTAGCATTTGGAGTTGTCAGTGTTTGAACTTTGATAATTCAGGTGTAGTGGTATCTCGTTGTTTTGATTTGTAATTCCCTAATGACATTGATGTGTAACATCTTTTAATATGCTTATTTGTGATCCATGTATCTTCTTTGGCAAGATTTTGTTGAGATCTTTGGCACATTTTAAATTGGGTTTTTCATTTTAATCAGGTTGTCTATATACTTATTCTTGAGTTTTAAGAGCTCCTTGTATGTTCTGGGTAACAATTCTTTATCAGATGGTCTCTTAACAACTATTTTATCCTAGTCTATGGCTTCTCGTTCTCTTGATAGTGTCTTTTACAGAGCAGTAATTTTTAATTTTAATGAAATCCGGGCTATCAATTATTTCTCTCATGGATAATGCCTTTGGTGCTGTACTTAAAAAGTCACCAGCAATTCCATGTTCACTGAGATATTATCTTTCAGAAATATTATAGTTTTGGATTCTACATTTAGGTCTGTGATGCTTTGGAGTTAATTTTTGTGAAGGATGTAAAGTCTGTGTCTAGAATTGTTTTAACTTTCACTTTTGATTTTTTTTCTTCTTTTTTATGTAGATATCTAGTGTTCCAGTGCTGTTTGTTGAAAAGACTATCATTTCCTCCATTGTATTCCCTTTGCTCCTTTGTCAAAAGCCAATTGACTCTATTTGTGTGGTCTATTTCTAAGCTCTTTATTCTGTTACTTTAATGTACTTACTCTTCTATTATTTTTTATTATACTTTATTATTAACTTTTTAATTTATTCTTTGTCAATACCACTGTCTTGATTACTGTAGCTTTATAGCAAATTTTGAAGTCAGGTAACATTTGTCCTCCAAGTTTATTCTTCTTCATCAATATTGTGTTGGTGATTCTGGATCTTTTGCCTCTCATAAAAATTTTAGAATCAGTTTGTTAATATCTAAAAAATTACTTGCTGGGATTTTTATTTGAATTGTGTTAAATATATAGGTTTAACTGGGAAGAACTGACATCTTGACAATATCAAGTCATCTTATCCATGAACATAGAATATCTCCCTATTTATCCAGCTATTCTTAGCTTTCTTTCATAGGGATTTTGTAGTTTTTCCTTTTGTAGATTTTGTATAGATTTTGTTAGATGTATACCTAAGTACCTAAGTGTACTTTTTTCCCCCAGGTGCTAATGTAAATGATATTATGTTTAAAAATTCTAAGTGCTCATTGAAAATAAGAACAGCTGAAATTGAGTATTCTGCTATGTGCTAGACACTGTTTTGAACACTTCACATGTGCTATCTCAATGTATACTTATATTCCCCCAAACTCAAGGAGCTATGCACTACCACTTTGTTATTTTACAGATGAGGAAATTATAAATTGTAAAAGCAAAAATAACTTGCCCTAATTCACTCTGCTAGTAAGTGACAGAGACAAGTTTTGAACTGAGGAGACCTGGCTCCTAACCATTATGTTCTACCATGACTACAGCCCTCTAGATGCCTCATAAGTGCTATTATTAGACTATAAAACTACACAGTATGTTAGGACTACACTGCCATTAAGGGAAGAATATGAAAGTGGAGACAACAATAAACTCAGGAACCACACATGATAGGAGTTTTTCTTTTGGAAATGTTATCTGCCAAACTTTAGATTGTAATCAACTTTAAATTTTGATTTAAATGTGTAAGTTGTATTTCAAAGAGGTGTAAGGGTTGATAAGATGGCTCATAAATTGGAGCAAGGATACAGAAACTAATCATAATTTTTGCTGTCTTATCAGACTTCGCTTTATTATTTGAGTTGATTGCCAGTTATTTATATGGAAATGTGTGTTTCTGGATAAGTAAACAATTACATGGATTTCTTTCAAAATATGATGTCGGGGTGCCTTTGGCTCAGGTCATGATTTCGGGATCCTGGGATGGAGCCCCACATTGGGTTCCTCATTTAGTGGGGAGTCTGTTTTTCCCTTTCCCCGCTCATGCTATCTCTCTGGTTCTCTCTCAAATTAATTAATTAATGAACACAACAACTTGGGATGAACCTCAAGAGCACTGTGCTGAATAAAGGAATCCAATCTCAAAAGCTCACATATTGTATGATTCCACTTACATAAGTGACAAAAATATGTATGTGGAGAACAGATTAGTAGTTGTCAAGGATTAGGGATGGTAGTGGGGGGTGAGTGGGTGTGACCTTAAAGAAACGGTATGAGGGGAATCTTTGTGGTGATGACATAGCTTTGCATCTTGATTGTGGTGGTGCTTATACAAATCCACACATGTGATAAGATGATACAGAACTTCACACACATATTGTATCAATGTGCTATCCTGGTTTTGATACTGTACTTGCTTATAACTAATTCCTCTCTTTCTGTTATTCACATTACTTAGTGCCATCCTATTCTACTTAGCACTACCAAAATTGTCAGAATATGCTCTCAGTAGAGAATCTGAAGTTAATTCGCATAGATATATAAATGAAGAAGGGCTAAAGAATGCCCATTCCATGTAGAAATGGCTGATTATTGTTCTTTCAAGTGTTATTATTACTGTTAGTTACTGTTATTTCAAGTGTTACTGTTGTTTCAAGTGTTACTTACTACATACATTTGTATAAAGTATTTCATAGGAAAATAAAATGCCTGAATCCTTAGAAATCAAAATCATTGGATTTAGGGATAAACTAAGATGATTCCAATGTAACATTTTTTTAGGTGACTTACAGTTGTATTTTTATATTCTTTCTTTCCTCTATCATGTTTCTCAACTTATTAAAGAGACAGGATATATAACTTCATTGGAAGGACAGATACAAGGTAGAAGCAAATCATCACTTAGCTTTGTCGCATTGTATTACTATATTTTAAACTCCTATTCCTAGAAGGACAATAATCTTAACAACAAGTGTTGATCCTCAAAAGATAAGCAGGAAAACTACTGATGAAGCAAAGCTAACTGCAACAAAGAAGAAAGAATTGTTCTTCTTTACTAGTAGTATCCTTCTTAAAAGGAGAAAGTCAGGAGAAGATATTATTAGGGCTTTAATTGGGAATAAGCAGAATTTATAATATAATAACTTTGGATTGTGAGCCGAGAGACGCTGGTATCTTGAAGCCAGGTGAATGATCAGGAGTTCATCCTGACATGCAGTTGTTCAGACACCTCATAGTCTCATCCTCCAGGAGCAGTACTGACCTTATTTAACTATAGCAAGCATCTATCATATTTCTTCTTATCCTCACTGTTGTTTAATATAGGGAAAAGAAAGGATGTGTAGTCCCAAAATTCTTTAACATGAATACAGGAAAATATGTTGGTTTCAGTTCTTACAAGACTTTCCTGAGAGAGAAAAAAATGATATGAATTCTCTATTTTCTCTTTTACATGTTGAATGCCAGAACAGAGGACTCTATTATCATGGTTACTATAATTCAGTGGTAGAGAACTCAAGATAAGATTCAAAACTAAAACAAAAACAAAAAACAAAAAACAAAACAAAAAACTCCAGAGTAAGTTGGACAGGATAAGGGGAAATGAAATAGAGGAAACAGAAAACAGCTTTATTTTATTTGGTGTTTCATGTTCTTCGTCTTCTCCTTATGTCCCTTGGATGTGCCAAAACACTGGATGAGTCAAGTATAATAGACAGTGAAACAAAATCTTGAGAGCTGAATCACAGTGCCTTTCAGCTAGCTAAAAAGAAACCTAAAAGACACTCACATGCGATCACTTCTCTTTCATTATTTTCATTAGTAGCAAGTCACTGTGGCCAGCCCACACCCAAGGGAAGAGAAGTCTAGTCTCATCTCTTGAAAGGAGGAATAATAAACAAAAATTTTGGAGGTGTTTTAAAAATCATCACAGAGGTTAAGTGTTTTAGGAGTCCTAACTGAGAATGTTGAAGTCTATCAGGAGTCAGGATATGAAACTTTATGCATTATTATACATGTACTTTAAGCTTATATCTTACCGCCCATGGATTCACAATCAATATACACAATGTCTATATGTTATAAAAATAGAAAGTTAATTTCACAGACAATACAATTTTGTTAATTTGTATACTTTATATTTTATGACACCAGCTCATTTATTTCCACCTTCATATTTGTAAGTAATTTTTGAGTAAGAACCAGATCGGAAGTTCTGGGAAAGATGGCAAGTTGAATGCATGTATTAACATCTGACCCCTCCAGAAACTCCATTGTCATGATATGAAAAGAAAATTTTAAATTGAGAAAAATTCAACTAAGTGAAAGAGAAAAGAGACAAGAAGCACAATTTTGGAAGTGGGAAAAAGATAAACCATACTAAAAGACCTAATTCAGAGATCTAGATAACAAATAAACACATTAAAAATAACATCATTTAGTCACCAAGGAATGCAAAATTTGAAACTACAGTTATATTGCTGTTGCATATCTACAGAGACTGCCAAAATTAAAAGACTGACAATACTAAGTGCTGGATGGGATACAGAACAAACAGAACTTTCATATATTTCTGGTGGGAAGGCTGAGTAAGAAACAATCTGACAATTTCTTGCAAAGCTAAACAAATAATCATATGACCTATATAGCAGGTCTGTATTAGATTCATAGGTCTGCTCTAACAAATTACTATAAACCAGGTAGCTTAAAACAGTTAAAATTTATTATCTCAAAGTTCGGGAGGCCAGAAGTTCTCCTCTGGGATCTAGGAAAAAATCCAATCCTTCCTTGCTTCATCCTAGTTTTGGGTGGTTGCCAGCAACCCTTGGCTTCCCTGGCTTGTAGCTGCATCACTCCAAATTTTACCTTCATTTTCTTTTTTTCTTTTTTAGATTTTATTTATTTATTTGACAGAGACAGAGAGAGTGAAAGAGAGAGCAGGAGCAGGGGGGGTGGCAGAGGGAGAGGGAGAAGCAGACTCCCTACTGAGCAGGGAGCCCAATGCCAGACAGGATCAGGACCCGAGCCAAAGACAGACGCCTAACCGACTGGGCCACCCAGGCGCCCCTACCTTCATTTTCAAATGGACTTTTCCCTCCCGCACTGTCCTCTGTGTCTCTGTATATCCAAATCTCCCTTTCCTGACAAGGACACCAGTCATAGAATTTAGAATCTAGTATACATAGAATGATCTCATTTAACTTGATCATATTTACAGAGACCCTATTTCCAAATAAGGTCACATTTATCAGTTCTGAGTGAACATAAATTTTTGGAAGACACTATTCAATGCAGGAAAGCTCTATTCATAATCACTCAAAACTGGAAACAACCCAAATATCCTTCATTTGGCAAAGGAATAAATCTGCTCAGCAAACTGAAAGCATACCACCTCATCTCTGAGAAATTCACAATTTAGTTAGAAATAAAGTCTCACCGCAGCATCAATATTAGGATAATTAAAAATCATCTTTCAACAAGCTAACAGTATGACTAGTTTGTTATTTAACAACAATTAATTTAGTTATTATTACCAAGTGCAAAGCATTATGAGAGGGATGAAAGGGATAAAATCTAAGTAAGGCAAAAATCCTTGATGGCAAAGGAGCTCAAAAGACAGTATATCAGATAGGTCTTGTTTTTAAAGACAAAAAAGTGAAACTGATCTTCTCAAGAAACTGATTATGGGCTCTGTATGGAAATGAATACTTTCAAGATTCCAATTGTGATTTTAATTCTAATTTCTGCATATACTACTGCCTCATTCCTGAACTCCACTGCCTGCCTTTTAAGAGTGTCCTTTGAATGGCTTCAACTTCCTCTCCCATTGTCCATCAGTGAGGATCTCCTGAGCCAGGAGGCTTCTTTAATTCCTGTGGCTATGCCTGGTTCCTTCCACTTTCATGATTTTGTTATTTTTTTCTCTTGAATTACCTTCTGTCTTCTCAACTGCTCTCCAAATCTCATAAAATTCCATTTAAGTCACATCTCTTCTACATTGCCATCATTTAAGTATACAATGAACTCTCCTTTCTCCAAAAAATAATATAAATAGAATATTACATTTCCTTCAGGTCATCACTAAATTTTGTGAAGCCTTGGCAGTTATACGAATGAAGACATGGATCTAAATTCAGACCAAACGTCTAAATATTTAGACATGAATCTAGCCAATAAACCATTAAATCTACTGTATTTTATCTTCTTAGTTTAAAATTATTTTCACATTGACACAATCGAAAGACATATGCAAAGTTTTAGTTTTATGACTAAAAAAAGCACAGTCTTTAAGGCAATGAATTTAATTAGTTTTGAGCATATCTGTGTGCTTTGGCTGAACACTGGTAATATTTAGATAAGTAATCAAATAAATTAATATATATCAGAAATTAGTATATGCTTATTCCATATAAATTATTTTTGTTGTATTAATTTTGGCAAAAGTACAAGTTTTATTGTTATAGCCAATATTTTACATAATTTATTTTATTGAAAACAATGGCAAATAAGATTTTCTGAATTACTGTCAATAAACTTCACTCTCAGGGAAATACTCAATCTTTAGATATAAAAATAATGTACTTTATATATTCTCTTCAAACACTAGAAAGGAGTCGGTAAATACTACAAATAATTTAACTTCATCATACAAATAACTGTCACATCACAATTTCACTATCCTCAAAGTAATATATAGCTCCATACAACAATACAAAGAAAAGGTATTAGGCTCCATGCATGTTATGCCCACACATGCATAAATACAAATTTAAGATCAGTGACTGTTTAACACTACAAAATGTTCCTCATGCTGTATGTAAACCTGCTGTAAATACTGAACTAAATTAGGAGTACTTCCAGGACCACCAATTAAAACAGAAAAAAAGCTAATTTGTCTTTGCCTCTTCCAAAGACCTTAACCACTAAAATCTTAGTTGTAGTTGGAAGTGGTGTCATCCCAGACATATTGGCACCAGTCACCTCCTGCTGCCATCAGAGGACAGAGAGCTCCAGTGGAGAAGCATTCTGTGGAGCCTGAGGATGTTGCTCATGAGCGTGGGCTCTGAAAGACACAAATCACACCCTCCCAATACTGAGGGCCGGATCCAAGGGATAGGCTCCACCTGTCTTTTAACAAGTTGGTGTCTTTCTTTTGTTTATAACATACAGATCTTTCTAAGTAAAATACAGCCCATCTTATCTACATTTAGTGGCACTGCATTTGATTTTCCTTTATTTTTTCACAACTTATGGTCCTTGAAGTGAGAGCAGGAATACATAATTTCAGTTCAGTAGGCTCTGGGGAAACAATTGAACTATAATATTTTGCTACAACACTACAATACAATATTCAAAATATTAAACATTAAAAATTCAAATTTAATAGGAAAAAAACCACATAAGTTGCTAGAAAATTATCTCAACCAATTCTAAGTTTAACCTTTCATTTTAGGTTATCACTACCTATAAATGTACCAGAAATGGTAAAGTGCTCATTTGTGGTACTCAGAAACTATTTTCCAGCTCCTTGTAGGTACAAAGGGCCAAGTGTCACTATTGTGGCTAATAAGTCTATATCGAAGTGACTTAACTACACACTTGATATCCTAGAGGTCTTTCTCCCCAGCATAGCAGTTGTCAATGATCCAAATAATATATGTTCCATCAGCTGAGGTACATGATTGACTGATGATCAGAACACCCTGTCTGATTTACAGTGGAAGTGTAGAGTTAAGAAGAAATAAATGCTTTCAAATCCCAGTCTCTCTCTCACACTCCTCTTTCTCATCATGAACATAGAGTGGTTTCATTGTGTATTATTAATCAATTATTATGTTTCTGTATCAGGATATCGCTGAATTGATTTCTTCTTGATATAAAATAAATGTTAACCAGTAGGGAAGGTTTGAGATATATACCACAGAATTTAACATTTGGTAACACTGTTCAGAGAAACGGTTCCTCAAAAAAAATGTACAACCAAGTGGTATGTGGATTAATAGAATAGTAGGAAAACAAGTGAAGCACTACCTTTGTTGGTAATTGGGTATATAATAAATATCATTTCTTGGTATTTTCTGCAAAGATATATTTTGTATTCTATGACATCGAATCCTCTAATTACTCCCATTCTTAAGAAAACTAGGGAAAAGAAAGGAAAAAATTGACAAAAGAGATAGCTGAGTAAAAATTTCTAAATGAGATTTCTAAATGAGACAGAAAAATTATTTTAGCTAATTTGTCTCACTGTCTTGCTTTGAAGAAACTGAATTACATATACAATGAGATTCTGTAAGTCTCTAAATTAATCTATATATTAATCAGAAATATGTGTTACATATACTAATTCAGATGGTTTTAAGCCATTACCAAGAAAGAAACAGAGTTAAAAGAAATTTGTTAAACATATTGAGGCCACGGTACTTTCATTAAAAAAATATGGTCACTTAAAAAAAATAAAAGTTGATATTCTTTTTTTTTTTTTTAAGATTTTATTTATTTATTTGACAGAGAGAGAGACAGCCACCGAGAGAGGGAACACAAGCAGGGGGAGTGGGAGAGGAAGAAGCAGGCTCCCAGCAAAGCAGGGAGCCTGATGCGGGGCTCTATCCCAGGATCCTGGGATCACGCCCTGAGCCAAAGGCAGATGCTTAATGACTGAGCCACCCAGGTGCCCCTAAAAGTTGATATTCTGCTTAAGAATTGAGTTGGAAAAAATATCTCATTTCTATAAGGATAAAAACCATAAATTCAAGAGAATACAATTTTCCCCTTATTAATCAATTGGCATATAAAGAAAGTTGATAAAATATTTTATAAAATGTTCTTAATCATCTTCTATTTTACTAGTCTCTTTTTATGTAGGAAGAGGGCATAAAACAGTGCTAACTGGACTGCTGGTAAATCTGTAGTGAATTCTAACAGATTCTTACCATAGCCATGTGAAAGGCTCAAATCTTAGTTGAAGAAACCATTTTGAATGTTATTTTTAAGGCTTAAGACTTCCTCTACAAAATCATTTGCAAGAGAAGCTAATAATTTTTAATGAGTGCTAAACTTCACCAATCTTGTCTTTTGTATATTCGAAAGTTATGACTTTATTCATCCATTTACTTTCTTTACAGAATAGAAAGAAGCCACTGAAGAAAAATAAATTATGGTATTTGTGTAGGGAGAAACCAGTAAGAAGCAAGTTGCATTACTTACTACCTTTTAATGGCAAATGACAGAAAACCCAGCAAAACTATCTTGCAGGCAAAAACATGGTTCATATACTCTAAAAAAATCAGAGGAGTGTCTGAATTCAGGCTTCATTTTATTCTGAGGTTCAAACATTCATATGTGGACTTTCTTATTTTACGATTTTCTTATTTTATGATTTTCTCACCCCTTTTATTTCTTAGCTCCATTTTCATTTATTTAATTTTTTATCTTGTGTTCACCAGATAGCTATAGTAGTCCTGTCTCCAAACTATCCCAGCTTCAAGTTGTGGTGACCAAGAAAAGGTTACTTTGTCCAGCCAAACAGCTGAGATATAGTTTATTTTGAACAGGGTGATATAAAGAAATCTATAGACAAATGAAAATGGAATGTCTCTATGTGATTCTATGAAAACACATGACAAGTTTTCTTTAAACTCGATCAAATTTGATGAACTCTCAAAGTATTTGCCAACAGATGGCCATAAATTATATCCTCATAAGGTGATAGATGTATTTATGCACATTATGAAATGCATGAATATTTGTCAAAATTTGAAATCCTTATTCGTTAGCAATTTCCCATAAACCATATTTCTTAAACTCTCCATTTCAGAGAATTATAATGATATGCATTAATAGGGAAGTTGCTCTTGGACATAACAGGGAATTAAGAAGGTACTTGGGGTATTATAGTATGGAATTAGAAACCAAAATTTTAAGTAAGAGTATCTAAATTTAAAAAATTGCCCACTTTTCTGTTTATCCATGAAGCTGCCTTTTGCAGACAGTAACTTCTTTTCATAATGCCTAGGGCTGCTCAAAAGTGGTGAGGATTTTGCCATGACATCTGTTCTTTATGGAAAATGAAACTAGTTTACTGATTTTACACTATGCAATTACATCATTTCAATATAGAGAAAAGAGAATTTTAACAATTCAAATTATAACAAATTGCAAATAACTATATCACTTTATTCTGTAACCCAGTAAAGTAAATGTATCAAAAGTGGGAATTCTCTGGATGAGATAGAGAATCAGGGCAAACATAATTAATACACCAGATTGATTGCTACTCTCAAATAGCAGCATAAAAGGCCACCTGGGTGGCTCAGTCAGTTGGGCATCTGACTTCGGCTCAGTTCATGATCTCGGGATCCTGGGATCAAGCCCCATGTTGGGCTCTGGGCTTAGCAAGGGGTCTGCTTGTCCCTCTCCCTCTCCCTTTGTCCCTCCCCCTTCTCATGCATGCCCTCTCTCCCTCTCTCTCAAATAAATAAAATTTTAAAAAATACCAGCATAAAAGAAGTTTTGTCAAAGTATTATCATAAAAAATAAAATTATAATCATTGGCCATTTTTCCTGTTTTTCTTTAAAGTCAGGGCACACTTAATATTTCAAGGAGTAAACATCAGTAGTCAAAAAAGTTTTCATTATAAAACTTAGAAGGTGCAAGGCATTTCCAAGAGGAAAATAACCTACTAAAAATGTCTGTTAACTTAAATAATTTAAATTTACATACTAGAACTGCATTGTCCAAAATGGAAGCCACTAGTTACATATGACTAATGAACACTTAAAATGTGGCTAGTGTGGCCTAAGAACTGAATTTTTAATTTTACTTACTTAAAATTAGATATAAATGTATAAATTGGGACTTTAAATTGTTACTCAATTCAATTATTGGTAGTGTTTGAGCAAGTCTGGAAGAACTTGAGTATGCAAATCTACTTTCTAACCCAATTTTATTAAATCTAAATAAAGATCATGCATTCTTTTTTTTCTTTTAAGATTTTATTTTTAAGTAATCTCCACACCCAATGAACATGGGGCTTGAACTCATAACCCTGAGATCAAGAGTCACATGCTCCACTGATTGAGCCAACCAGGCACCCCCAAATCATGGTACTAAAAGATTTTGTACTAAGAAAATAATGTAAAATATCTCACAAATAATTTTACATTGATTACATGTTGCTATAATATTTTAGATATATTAGAATCAAAACTCATTATTAAAATACCTATTTTACATTTAATATGAAATAACAACATGTAAGATACAGGTTTAAATATTAATTTCTTTATATTACTTTTAACTTTTTTAATGTAAATACAAGAAAATTTAAAATTGCATGTGTCTTGCATTTTACTTTCTTCAGAGAGCACTATTCTAAAATGATGCCTGATACCTATCTTGTACATGCAACTACTTTTCTCTGTCCCTCTTTTTCTCCCTTCCTTCCTTCCTTCCTTCCTTCATTTTTTATTTCCTTACAAAAAAATACAAGGATGCTTTTTTTTCTAAATGTGATTTCAGTTTGGATATAGACACCTGTTGATTTATTCAGATAATCATTACTATTTTTCAAAATCTCTCTCTCTATATCTATATATATCTATATATAATATAGATATATAACTATATCTAAACTATGACTATATATTTTGTTTATATATATATGTAAGATTTTCTCCCCAAACATTTTAGATGTTGAACAATGGTTTGTTATATAAACAAACATATATTTATCTCTATCTATTTACAAACATATCTATCTATTTATAGACAGAGATAGATATATAGATACAGATGATAGAAACATAATTCTCACAGCATTATGAGGCAAACATAATTGAGATACAGGGTCCATGAGATTATCAGAACAGTTCAGAGCAATAACTACTTGAATTAAAATAATAGCATGAATCGATAGAAGATAGGTAGAATTTGATGGTAAAAAACGAGATTGAAAACTCTTTAGAAATAAGAGCTATTTGTCATTAATTGTTTCACGAGCTTAAGTATTCTTTTTCTTGTTAAATATATAAATTACATAAAAGAGCCATTCATATTTTATTTTCCCTTACATTGCCATGTTGCTTTCTCAATACCCTAATCCAAACATGCTTCCTCCAAAGCCTGTATGTAGTATAATGATAGACATCTATATTTGTATTTATTGAATTGTATTTATTGACTACTTTTTATAATATAGGGAGAAATGATAAAGTCAAATTATGTACTTTTATTTGCTTAAAACTTTTCACCTGAAACAAACAAAAAACCCAAAAACATGCTTGTGGTGAAATTATTTTTGAAAACCAATTATGAACTGATATTTTTTAAAAGATTTTATTTATTAGAGAGAGAGAGAGAGAGAGAGAGAGGGAGGGAGACTGAGTGGGGGGGCGTAGGTGTAGGGGCAGAGGAAGCAGCAAGGTCCCCACTGAGCAGGGAATCAGACATGGGGCTTGATCCCAGGAACCAGAGGTCATGACCTGAATCAAAGGCAAGATCTTAGCCAACTGGGCCACCCAGGCACTTCATGAAACTGATATTTAAATGTATTTGTTAATCTTGTGTCCAGTGTTCCAATATTATTAAAAGTCACACGAAAATCTCTACCTGGTCATGTTTCTACATACTCATCAGGTTGAATATGAAGCAGGAAGCAAACAATTTCTTCCTTTGAATCTTAAAATTCAGCAATCTTTTCTTTTATATTTTTATTTTTAAATGTTTTATTTAACTAAATACCTAGTTTTTGTTGTGGAGCTCTAGAATTTTAACACATTTTTAGAATCTGTAAACACTACCACAACCAATATTCAGAACAATAATGCCATCATCAAAATCCTTGATGTTATCTCTTTACAGTCACATACTAATTCAATCCCTAACACTTAGAAAACTGATCTATTCTTTATCACTACCATTTTGTCTTTTTCAAAATGACATGTAAAGGGAATCACAGAATATGCAACCTTTGCATTTGGGCTTTTTTATTCAGGATAATGTCTCTGAAGTTTATCTAAGTTGTTTCATGTGTCAATAATTTCTTGATTTTAATTCCTGAGTCATATTACATTGTATGGATGTACTACATTTGTTTCTCTGTTCATCCATAGGATATTTGGATTTTCCAGTTTTATGAACAAGCAATTTTTTATAAAGTTAAACAAACACTGAACTATATTACCTAGGAATTCTATTCTGGCATATTTATACCAGAGAAATGAAACTTATGTTCATGCAAAAAATGTTCACACAGATGTTCAGAGAAGAATTTGGTCAGAATTTGAGAGTTTTTTATATATTACAAATGCAAGTCCTTTACTGTGTAAGTGATTTGCAAATACTTCCCTAGTTTGTATTTTCATCCTCTTAACAGGGTATTTCACATTCTTCTTAAAATGAGATCGAATTTCCCCTTATTTTCTGGTTTTATTGATTGTACTTTTGGTGTCTAAAAATTTCTTGTGTAACCTCAGTTCATAAAGGTTTTACCTCTGTTTTCTTCTAATGGTTTTATAGGTTTATGTTTCACATGGATGTTGATCATTCTGTTGGAGTGAGTTAGCATGAGTCACCTTTATTTCCTTCAAAATGGATGTCTAATTAATTGTTCTAACATCAAATGCTAAAAAGAACATTCATTCTCCATCGAATTGCTTTCATACTTTGTAAACTACAGTTGGCCACTTTTGTGGGATTCTAGTATTCTATCCTGTGTAAATGATTTGTGTGTTTATCCCTTTGCCAATACTATACTTATTGATTACAATTGCTTTGTTGTAGGTCTTGAAATTACTTATAGCGTTCCCCCAAGTTAATTCTTCTTTCTCAAAAGTGTTTCAGCTATTCTAGGTGCTCTTTATTTACACATCAATTTTATTATCAGATTATACATATATATTGACCTACAATCCTGTTGTGGCTTTAGCTGACATTACATTAAATCTGTATAGATCAATTTAGGAATATTAAAATATTTACTATATGGGGCCTTCCAATCCATGAACATAGTATATGTCTCCATTTATTTTGGTCTTCTTCTATTCTTTTCAACAGCATTTTTCATGTTTCAGGAAACATCATGTACATGGTTTGTTAGTATTTCAATTTTTTTGGAGTTATGTTAAATGGTGTTTCCTAAATCTAAATTTCCAATTGTACATTGTTACTGTATAGAAATACAATTATTTTTTGTTATTGATCTCATACACTGCAAACTTGCTAGACTGATAATGTGCATTTTTTTTTATAGATTCCTTGAGAAAGTCTATATAGACAATCATATTGTTTGCACAGGAGGAATGTTTTATGTCTTTTTCCCCCCAGTCTATGTGATTTTTTTCTTTTGATTGCCTTACTGCAATGGTTAAGACATACCAGTATGATGTTGAACAGGAATGAGCAGCATGAGATTTTTTGCCTTACGCCCATTCATGAAAGAAAACATTTACTTTTTTACTATTCTTGAGTATTGTGTTAGATATAGAGAGTTTTTTTTTTTTTTTTTTTTTTTTTTTTTTTCGTAAATGCCTGCTATCAGGTTGAGGATGTATTTTTCTATTCCTGATTTGCTGAGAGTTTTTGTCACAAATTAATGTGAAATTTTTCTGAATCATTCAATATGGTTTTTTTTTCCTTTAGACTATTAACATCACAGATTTTATGGATTGGCTTTTTTAAAAATTATGTTCAGTTAGCCACTGTATAGTACACCATTAGTTTTTGATAATGAGTCAGTCTTGCACTTCAGGAATTAACTCTACTTGGTCATTATATATTAGTCTTTACCTTTCTTTTTTCTGTTTATTTGAATAAATTTTAATAGTTCATGTTTTTAAAGAATTGCTCCATTCTCAAGTGTAGAATTTATGTTTGCAGAGGTTTTGGTTTTCCTTATTATCCCCTTAATGTCAATAGGGTCTATTGGGATATAGCTTTCCTATGTTCTTTTAATAACTTTCTATTGATGTAAATGCAATAATACAAACTTCACAGTTTAAAACAACAGAAATTTATTTCACAGTTTCTTGTAGGTTAAAAGTCCAGGCATGACTGAACGGGATTCTCTGACCAGGATATCAAGACTGAGAGCAAGATGTTGACCTAGCTGTATTCCTTTCTGAAGTCTTCTTTCACGATCAGGCAATTGTTGGTAGGCTTTACTTCTTTTCTTTATTATTATAGAAGGGAAGCCTCCATTCTCTTGCAAGTTGTCAGCCTGGATCTTTCTCAGCTGTCCACAGTTCCTCCTCATGGAGGTTCCCCCAGAGCCATATGATCTCTCACATTTTGAACTTATGACTTCTTTCTTTCTGCCCTTTGGTCCCAGGTTTAACCAGTTCATCTGATTAGATCAGGCCCATCTGGATAAGCTTTTTTTCAATTAATTCAAAGACAGCTGTTCAATACCTTTATTTACTCCTACAAATTCATTTCTGCTATACAGCAGAATACAATCAGAGGAGTAAGTCCCATCATAATCACAGGCTATCCCTACAATCAAAGTGAGGAATTACACAAAGCATTGATATTTGGGGGGAGAAAAAAAATGGTAGTCATTTCATACTTCTTCCTACCACAATTTCTGATATTATTTTTGTCTCCTCTCATTTTTCCTTATTAGTCTTAGCAGAGGTTTACCATTTTCATTTATCTTTCCAAAGAACCTGATTTTGATGTCACTGACTTCTTCCTAATTTTCAATTTCATTGATTTCTGCATTATTTATCTTCATTGTTTATATTTTCTGATTACCATAGGTTTATTTTCTCTTCTTTTTCTAGTTTCCTAAGCTGGAAGCTTAAATTATGGTAGGAAATCTTTCTTTTTTCTAATGTAAATGTTTAATGGTATAAATTCCCTCTAATCATTGTTTTATCTGCATCTCACAAATTTATTTTTACAGGATTTTTTGGTCTCCATTCTTATTAAGTTCAAAATATATTCCAATAGTATTTGAGACTTCCTTTTTGACCCATGGGTTATACTGAAGTATAGTTTTTGTTAATTTGTTGAAATTTCCAAATGTCTCATAATGTTTCCATTGTCAATCAGTTATTCATTTCTAACTTAATTTCAATATGAACTGAGGACTTTGCCTCATGGTGTTATTTTGAACTTCTATATTGTTGATTGGTTTCTGTCTACTACTTTTATAACTGAGAAAGAGTGCTAAGATCTTGATTTATAATTGTGGATTTGTCTATTTCTCATTTCGATTCTGTCAGTTTTTGCCTTGTATAATTGAAGTTTTGTTGTTCAGGGCATGCACATTTAGAACTGTTATGTCTTTTTAGTAAATTAAAACTTTTATCATTATGTAACTGTTTCTCTTTATCCTAGGTAATTTCTTATGTTCCAAGTTTCTTTCTGATATCATTTCTGTCTGAAGAATTTTCTATAGCAATTCTTTTAAAACGGATCTGCTGAAAACAGATTCTCACAGTTTTTCTTTATTTGAGAATTATCTGCATTTTACCTTCATTTTTGACACGTTTTTACCAGATATAGAATTAAAGCTAACAACTCTTTTCTTTTAACACTTTAATATTGTTGTGCCACTTCTCCTTGTCCTCTGTAGTTTCTGAAGTGAAATCCACAAATTCAAGTTTGTCTTTCCTCACAGGTAATGTCGTTTTTCTCTGGGTGCTTTCAATATATTTTCTTTGGCTTTAATTTCTAGCAATTTGTTTATGATGTGTCTTAGTGTGAAATTATTTGGGCTTAACATGTTTGGGGTTTTCTGGGCTTTTTGGCTGAACTTACAGATTTATGTCTTCTGCTAAAGTTTTGAAGTTTTCAGCCATTATTTCTTCACATACTTTTTCATCACCACTCCCTTCCTCCTTTGTCCTCAGACTCTGATGTTAGAACTTTTATGTTTGTCTTGTAGGTCCCTGAGGGTGTTTATTTCTTAAAAATTCTCTTTATTGTTCAGAAAGAATGATTACTATTGCCACCCTCTTAAGTTCACTCTATGTTTTGTAATCTTTATTTTACCACATAGCCCAATCAGCACAGATCTCATATCTATTATTCTATTCTTGGTCCTAAAATTCCCATTTTGTTCTTTTTTACATTCTTTATTTCTTTGTTGATATTCTGAATTTGTCCATTTTTTTAAGTGTTCATGACTGCTTGTTGGAACAGGGTGTAACAGTTATTGTTCCAATTTTAGTATATGTGCTGCTGAAGCAAACATGCACTATGTGATAGTTATATAAATACTTTGTTAGAAAATTATAACAAATGTGTCATTTTATTTTTGGTGTTAGCTGATCGTCTGTTCCCATTTTAATTGAAATTTCCCGATTCTTCCTTTCCTGAATAATTTTGGATTATATTCTGGACACTTTCATTACTATGCTATGGGACTCTGGGTTTTATCTAAATTCTAAGGAGGATTTTTACTTTTCTTTTTGTTTGTTTTGTTTTTTTGTTTTAACAGGCAATGAACCTATTTACTTTCAAGTCACAGGTTCAATCACTCTTCTGTGGGTTGTGGTATCAATATTAGTTTGTTTTTCAAATCCACTGCATTGCTTTTCAGATTTGTCCTTGGTGGTGGCCAGTTACCAAAGTGTTTGTTATGATGATTAAGATTATATCCGTGCATGCAAAAGTTGGGAAGAGCCCAGTACTTTCTTGAACTCTTTCCTTTGTATGATTTCCCAGGTACTTTTCGGCTCCTTGGAGCTCCCTTTTACAACTATAGCAGGACACAGAAAACAAAACAAACCCAGCAAAAGCAAGAGATTGGAGTGGGATTGTGGCTTGTATAGAAAGCTCCCTATTCTCAGACTTTGGGTTTTTGTGGGCTCTCATTATAGCTTCTGCCACCCTTACCTGACATTTACTTGAAAGTTGGGAGTGTGGGAGAACAGATAGGAATAAAAGGTGGGAGAAAGGTTCCTGAATCTCTGTCCATAACCTTGGTGTCCACTTCCAGGTTTCAGGCTGCTTTCCGATCAAGGGATACTCAAGAAAAAAAGTGGTAAACTAATTACCACCTCAAAGGTACTTCTGGTATTCTTCTATAATTCTCTGCTACCACTTATATTTCAGAGTCCTAAAATGCTTCTTGATATATTGGATATATTTGCATGGATAGAAATGATAGAGGGTGCTTAATCCATCTTATCCAGAACTGGACTTCAGTAACCATTTCTGATGATACACATCTTCTGCATCTTTGGCCTCCCTGATTTTGTATCTTGTGTGTACTGTAAGACCTAATTTCAGGTACCTTATTTAGATATCATCTTTTGCTGCTTTACACCCTGCATCTACGAAAATCTTCCTTTACCAAAAATGCCTTTGAGATATTTGGTCATGGAAACTAAAATTTTTAATAATTTTTCTTCATCACATATTATTCTTCAAGTCACTGAAGGAAATGGAAGACAATAATGCCCTGCAAAGGGACAATTATTACTAGATGAGGCTTGAATGCAACACCCAAAGTGGAAACTGAACTTTGGGGAGCTGAATTGGATGTTTTAAGCATAGAAAGGGAAGGTGTACTAATATTTCTCCCAGACATCTTGCTGGGAGATCATCTCCCTGATTTTCTTGCTTTTTCTATAATTGTGCTTCATTTTCTACTAATGTAAGGGATGTGTAGAATGGTCTTTTTCTTGAGGAGTATAGATTTCCTGTTTTTAAAAAGGGGAAGAGAAGCTTTTACAATAGGCACCGTTTAAATTAAACCAGGACTTCTTGCTACACGGATAATATAAGCATTAAGAAAGATTTTTCTTTCTGTTTTTGGTTTCTCAATTAGATGATTCAGCACCTTTCACATTTTGAAACTCAATTAACGAAGAAATGAGTGATTCTCCATCTGCATGGAAATAATCTAAAATGCTTGGCTTGCTGAAAAGATGTATAGAAATGGACCTTCAAACAAAATTTTGTAGAAAGTAAATTATGTTCAAAGAAAGTTTTCCATATTCCACATTTACTGACATACATTTGTCTAAACTATATGAGTCTTACTGTTTCATTCACAGTCAAAATACATTGTGATATATTTTCTCTTATATTAACAGAACTTTTTTTGGTCCAAATGTCACAGAGCAAAGTCAACTTGATTGCTTTTTTGGTTGCATGTCACATATTAAAGCCATTGCACTCTGCCATGGGGAGAGTGAAGATGCCGTAAGTTCAGAGGAGGAATAGCTTTGAAGAATTTAGAGTCAGAAACAGCAGAATCTGGGTCCCAGAAATGTGGAGTTTGGGTTGGACTTTGATTTTTTAAAAAAAGGAAGTTCAAACAGAGTAAGACAGTTAAGTTGAAAAATCTATTTACTGTCAAATTTGAATGCAATTACAATATTTAAATCTCTTCCTCTTATGAGAAAAACATGCAAATAAATATTCCTATTCTGAATTTTTTTTTTAAGAATCTCTTTATCATCTCCATATTACCTTTCTTCCACAATTAAAAGTAGCAGCTAAATTTGATAGGTGTCCCCTCATGCAAGACACTCTTCAGTCGTGAATCAAAATATTGATGGCCCTAGTGACTCCCCCCAGTATTTTTAAAGTGCTGACTCTAGAGGAGGAGTTACTTTCCTACTCAGCAACTGGCTAGAGTTTTTAATGAATAACTTATACAACATTCTCCACGTTTCAATTACATTTGGAGTAGCTGATGCATAAACTCATTATTGACTCAGGATCTTGAGTTTTAAAGTGGTTTGCAAGGTAATTTTAAATAATGTTTAAATTTTACCTCTTTGATGTCACTACAGTTATTTTCAAAGTGCCCATATTTTACCTGCATTTCTGCTCTAATTTCCCTCCTTGCATTTCCCAACAGCTGTTCCTTCCTTTTTTCAATTGCTCTTGTTTTATAAGCACCACTAATGAGCCAGTGAGAAGTCTACTGAATCCCCCCAAGCTGTAATATATGTGAACGCAGAATTTTAAAACTCCCTTTTATTTGTATACCATTTAAATTCTAAATCCAAAATTAAACACACACACACACACACACACACACAAACATTTATGAAGCTAATTTTCCATTATTACTTATTCATGAAAAACAATGCTTGGTTTCTCTGAATATACAAAAATATGTACTATTTTGTAGATAATAATAAATACACAGAATCTGCATAAAATAAGTCCAAAAAGTTCATGTGTACGTAGAAATTTCCCTCTTACAAGTGTGAAAAGTGGGCAGTTGACTATGTATAATGATTTAAAAGATTATATTCTTTGTATAGATCCAGATATACACAAGAAAACAGTACCTCTTATCATTTTGAAATTCCATGGTCAAGCTCTGCTCACATGAGTTTTCAAGTCTTCTTAATCTTTAAGGTGTCTTATATATTTATATATTGTCCATTCTTCATCATTCTTAATTGGTCTGCGAAATCAGTTCTAGCATTTCATAGGTAGTATCTTTAAGATCACCTTCATTCCAAGGTCTTCAAACCTCTGCACAAATTACTCCCTTCTGATTTCTAGCTATTCATAATGTGTTTAGATTTCATCACCTGATTTTGAACACTGTGTTCTGATTATGAACTGGCAACTTCCTAGAAATTTTCTTTTAACATCTGTGACTCTCAGATATACACATGATGGCTTAACGTCAAGAAGAATGGCAGAACCATGGTAACTTTACCTTCCTTGGCCACTGAGGAGGACATACTGGCTACTTGCACCCTTTAAGTAGTTATTAACTAGTATATTAGTGGCTGTAGTATATTAAACTGTAGTATAAATGCAGAAATACATAAAACTGAGATATGAAAACACAATGGAATCAGGGCATAGGAAAGGAGTGAAAGACTAGTGAACAATAATGAAGAGAGTATCAAAATGTGAATATCTTAGAAGTCAACATGTCTATCTTAAAATTAGTGGGTGGGTAAACTGAATCACTGAGTGTCCTTAGATCCATTAGGAACTGTGGTTGTAGGGCTCTCTGCCACCCCAGAATCTGGAGACACACGTGCATATGTAGACTCACAGCTGACAGGATCAGCAACTGCTGGAGCCATAAACTGTAGGGACACTTAGATGGTAATTTTGATTAACTGCTGAAGGTGAGAGTAGGGGCTACAGTCTGAGAGGGGCGATAGAATTTAGCTCCGGGAGCCTTACCAGGTTCTGACAGGGAAAAACCCAGAAAAAATGCGTTAATAATTCTGGTAGGGGGAAGGGAAGAGTAATCACTGCAAAATATACTCAGTCTTCTCTATAACACAGGCCTATGCTCCTGGGGAAAATACTCCATGACCTTGATCTCAGCTGAGGGAAGGGCATTTCTCCTCTCCAGTGTTTTCAAAACTCTTCCTCTGGTCAGCAAGGTTTTCAGCAGAGTTGTAAAACAAGGAAGAAGCCAATGGAAAGTGCAGATGCCTGGAGGCAGATCAGGGGTTGAGCTCCAACCCTTGATTACAGTAGCCCTCCAGCCATGAGCCACACAATATAAACTATAGATAACACCAATTCTACTCACTGTGAGGAAGCACTTTTGAAGAGTAAGTGTGGTAGGCCAAGTGAAATTTCTTTGAATAATAAAAATGGATCCTCAAACTTTATATAAGACTAGTATTTTTAGGATAGCTTTATAAATTTAGGACATTAAAGTCATATTAAAATTCCCTTATTTGGCTTTGTAGAGATTATAAATGTGTTTCAAAACTTAGTATCTCTCGGACACTTGGAGAATCTGTTCTATAATTTTATGTGTTATTTTATTCAAACCTGTGGGTTTAAAAAAATGTTTGCATAAACAATTTTAATAATGCTATTCATACTACAAATGAATAGAAAACAATGTCTTCTGTACCCTAATCAGGGATATCAAAGCTATTTTCACGTTTTGTCTTTAGTCATAAACTACTGGAAAGCATAAATATCTGGTGAACAAGTTACATAGGACTGTTGTGTTTTCTGGTATTGATACTCACATAGTTCAATATTTTATTATTTAATTATAAGCATATTTTATAGAATCCTCCCTTGGAAAATAGTGGTTTTATTTATTTTAAGAATTAGCTCTCAGGGCACCAAGGTGGCTCAGTCAGTTAAATGTCTGACTCTTGATTTTGGCTCAGGTCATGATCTCAGGGTTGTTGAGACTGAGCCCCACGTCAGGTTCCATGCAGGGCATGGAGCCTGCTTAAGATTCTCTCTCTCTTCCTCTACCTCCCCCTCGTTAAAAAAAAAAGTTCTCATTAGTCCAGATTATTCACATTTTCACAGGTCTTATAAAAAGGGAAACTGCTCTTATAAACAGGGTCTCATGTAATGACATGAACTATCATGCCTGAAATTTAGTAATGTCATACAGCATGTTCTGCTACTGTATACGTTAATATATACAATGCAGGAAGACATTAGGCTCTATCTGCCGTGCTGAAAACAGCTTGACAACTCTTTGTAATGCTGGCAGTTTGACACAGATATCTTCAACCATACGGAGGGAAGGTTTAAAACTCACTCCTTACAACTTGCTATTGTATTTTGATAATAATAGAGACTTGGACTAGAAATCTTCATAATCATAGTTGGATTAAACAGACACACACACACACACACACACACACACACACACACACACTCATGCTAGATCTGTTGAATCTGGCATCAAATAATACCAATGAAATACGATTCTTTAGCCTTGGATACTATACATCCCTAGGACAGAGAATATTGGAAGAAGACCCTAATCTGCTATCAGATTTTTGCCTTCCAGAAATGGAAAGTGGTAATCCAGAAGGATCCTGATGATCACTGTAGCATATTTTGTGCGACTATTGGTTGTAAGAGATGATGGAACTTCTCCAAAACCAAGAATCTTAAACAATCTTCCCACAGAGCTATGATTAAGGCCTCCTGGGACCAAGGTCTTCCTGAGAACAGTTCAGCATTAGCATTGGTGCATACACATCTTAGCGCTCTGTGATGCAAGGTCTGATTCAGGAGCCTGATGTGCCAAAGTGCCCCAACTTGCTCCTGCATGTGTGTTATTACACCAGTACTTACAGAGAGAAGGACATATTATCACCAAAACAAACACAGTGTGGGAGCATGTGAGGGACCATTCCTGGCCATGGATACTGTCTGTTATTCTATCCCTTCTGTATCTCCTCGTGATACCCATAAAAGTTCTCTTTTAGGTGAGGGCAGCCCTTGGACTGTCTAATACAGGTCAGGCTAGATGACTTTATCTGACTTGAATTAAATATTATTATGAGATGGGGTACTGACCCGATTGTTTTGGGTTCATAGTTACAATGACATGCAGGAGATCTGGAAATACACACAGACTACCTTGTAAAAAAGAAGAAAAGTTGCTAGGCACTTTTAAAATCTCTTATCATTTACCACAGCATCATCAGATAGATATTACCTGATTTCCCATTTTACAGATTAAGCAAATAAGGCTGGCAAGTAATTTTAAAATTGCCCTATGTCAGACAGCATGAAGTTGTGATTTGAACTCTTTGCAACAGTGTTAGACAAAAATACTTATATAAGTTTGGCTTTCACAAAATGATATGCCTTTCCTATCCTGCCTATGGAAATATGAATTTCATGAGAAACACTAGTGAGTACATTCAGCTATGTTCCGGAGAAATATTCATTATGGAGATGGGAAGTTGATTAAGCAGGAAGAATTTTAAATTGTCTGAAGGGTGAGAAATTAAAAAAAAAAAATTAAAGGTCAGTGAGTCAAAGAACTACAGTAAGAAAAATAAGAATTATCCAAAAACAACTACAGCCTAAATAAGAAAATCAAAGGAAGCCGTGGGATTGTGAATGGGGAGCAGAATAATAGGTAAAAAGGTAAACTTTGTTATTTAACTTTGTTGGGTTCAAGGATATAGTTATAGCTAGGAATTGCCACTTTTGCAATGCCTCTTATTTTCTCCTCCCAGTATTTAGCCATGTACATTGATATAGAACACTGTGCAATGAACTATTTGAGTAATAAAATGCAGTCGCAGTCTATGAGTCAACGGCATGGTAGTTTGGAGGAAAATGCTTACAATGGGGCTCTATCTAATTGATACTGCTGTAATTTCAGCAGGAAGCTTTTGATCATCCTTTTGCCCTCTCGCTTATCTTATTAGAGAAGCAGAAAAAAATCAAATGGTTTCTAGAAAGAGTAGAAACCACACATATTAAACAGCTGTAATGCTATATATGACCATAAAAACTATTAATGTGTTTCATTTCCTCAAACTCTACATATATACATAACTCAGTACAAAGTCCCAAAATTACTAAGACATCTACCAAGTCTGATTTTTTTAAATGGTAATTATTTCATGTATCTTCTTTTTTTGAGTATAGTTGACAATGTCATATTAGTTTTAGGTGTACAACATAGTGATCTGACAGGTTTATATATTATTATGCTGTGCTCACTACAAGTGTAGCTGCCATCTGTCCCCATACAATGTTATTACAACATCACTGACTATATTCCTTATGCTGCATCTTTTATTCCCATGACTTATTCCTTAACTAGAAGCCTGTACTTCCCACTCCCCTTCACCCATTTTGCCCTTCTTCTCATCATCCCCCTCTGGCAACCAACAATCTGTTCTCTGTATTTATAGGTCTGATTCTGCTTTTCATTTGTTTATTCATTTTTTTAGATTCCACATATGAGTGCAATCATATAGTATTTGTCTTTCTCAGCCTAACACATTTCACTTACCTTAACACCCAATATCACCCAAAGCAATCCACAGATGCAGTGTGGTATCTATCAAAATACCAACAGCATTTTTCACGAAAGTATAACAAATAATACTAAAATTTGTAGCAAACCATTGAATTTGACTATTCAAAGCAATCTTGAGAAAGAGGAACAAAGCTGGAGGTATTACAGTTTCAGATTTTAAAATATACTAGGAAGCTATAGCAATCAAAACAGCATGGTACATAAGAGAGAGCCCGGAAATAAACCCACACTTTTATGGTCAGTTAACCTATAAGAGGCAAGACTATACATTGGGGAAAAGACAGTCTCTTCAATAAATGGCGCTAGGAAAACTGGACAGCCGCACGTAAAAGAATGAAACTGGACCACTTTCTAACACCATTCACAAAAATGCTTCATGTATCTGAACATCAAAATCTTCTCCTCCTGTTTCTTCCCTCCACTTTTGGTGTCTCTGCTTTGCCAGTAGCCAAGACACAGCTCAGAGTGCAAATGAGTGCTACGGTACTGAAATTATTATAATTGATCTGAAGTACTTACAAGTTGGGGTTGTCGTATTGCTGGAAGCTGCTGCTCTCCTTTATCAGAGGTGTTTGTTTTGTGTATGTTTCATCAAATTCATGATGCCACAAATGTAAGAATGTTCTGAATCTTCTGAATCACTAAAAAATAATAAAGACTTCATGTTATACCATGATCCAATGCTGTTTGAAAATCTCTTATCATTTCCATGTATTGAATGGACATTTTTACAGTTATTAAGACATAAGTAAAGCACATACCACTCTTGTGAATGCGCAAAAACACATTTTCAGTAAAACAATTTATTTAGATATTTCTAAAACCTCCTCACAGTCAAAATCCAAATCTTCTGACATGGTATCTTTATTATTCTTAGCTTGCTGATGGCATCATCCTCTGTTCCATGAGTACTATTTAAGGTGCTGCCTTTGTTAATGGTCACTGTTTCCTTTGAGATATTTAAAAGATAGGTTCATTTGTGCTCATTTAGGGCTCTGAACAATCCCAACATATGTTAGGTCTTAAGGAAAATGTTTCACCGGGGAAACTTGCAAGCCAGAATCGCCTAGAGAAAAGAATCACAACTCTTAACTGTCCTGTTGTCTTACTGAGAGTACTACCAGGAACGTGTTGCTTTGCCAGACATGCAGTGAGGGACTGTGATCTAGTGGAGGGAACCTGCCCCATCCCGTTATTCTCGCTTCTTATAGAACAACAGTGACAAATAACTTCATTACTGGGAACATGAACAGACTAGGCAGTCTGAATTTAGGGGTCAGCTCAAATTTTGTCTGGGAATGCCAGCTGCCCCAAATCTGGGGATTTTAGATTCCTTGTGATGTTACTCTGGTGGGGGAAGAAGACACCAAAACCACAGAAAGTTTACCATAGATGGAGCTCATTCTATTGGGATAACCGGGAGCCTTGACCCAGCTAACTAATTATCCAAACCCTCAGAGTGAGCCAGTCTTCCAGAGAATTTTAGTAGATCCTGCTTCTTGCATCATATAGCATTCAAGTTGCTAATATCTCTGTGAGTTTTGATGTTGGCATCAGAAGGTTGCAGACAAAAATTAACACTCCTATTCCACTCCCAAATGGGCCTTAAATGGTTTTCTGACTGAAGCACTGACAGAACAGTTCTCCTGTCTTCCACCAGGAATAACAACCAGATTCATGACGACTATTTTAGGATTGCTTGGATGTCAGCATATATAGGATACATACGATACAGCTCAATTTCTATCATGCCAAAATGTGAATGCTCTTAAGGGTTTGGGGATCTTTAAAATATTTGCTCTTCATAAACTCTACATTCTTCCCTTTTTCTTTGTTTAATCCAAATTGATAGAAGGAAAAATATACTACAGTCTCATTTGTATGAACACACTAGGGACTTAACGTATCAAACCAGAGGCCTATGAAAGTTTTAAAGGAAAAAGTAATACTTTTCCCTAAGAATTACTGATTAATTTTACTATTTTGAGGCAATAGAGGGCAAAAGTATTTTGACTGTCACTCAAATTTTGAGGATTTTAATGGGACAATCTCCGCAGTTGAGAATCCCATGTATGCCCTGTTAATTTACATTTACAAAGTTCCCCATTCACAAGCAGAGTAATAATCACTTATCCCGAGTTGGATAATCACTTATCCAACTTATCACTAACCACTATGTGGTTAGCATATAAATAGGTTCTTCCTCATTCTCAAAGCTTAGATAAATATTATTATCTCAGTTTCATAGATGAAGACCCTGGGGGCTAAAGGGTTTAATTTTCCAAGAACATTAGACTAGTAAGAGGTCAAGTTGGTTTTCAACCCACATCTCTCTGACTCTATCATATCATCACAGGTATGTGGTCTTCTGCTTGTCAATTAGCATTCCTCAGAAGGGTTAAAAACTGCCCAAGATCACACACAGTGACTGTTGGATTCAGACTCTAGTCTAGGGTCTCTCAGTTGAAAGGGTATGTTTATTTTGTGTTCTTCTGCTGATCTTACAGTTATGTCTACCCTATGCCTGAATCTGCTCAGTCATTAGCCTTGCATTGAGGGGCTTTCCAGTCTTATGATTCTTGAACATAAATCATAAATAAGTTGAGTAACTCTGTTTCCTTAAAACTCCTATCTATATATTCTTCCTCCATGCCCTTTTTGGATGAGACAATCTATAAAAGCTTCACATTTAGTTAGGTTTCGAAAATTTTATTATTGATCTGGCTAAGTAGTTTACAAGCTTGGGTGATTATATACACTATCATGTTATATTTGGTATATCTGGGACACGAAGTTTCTTTATTATTTTCATTCTTATATTGATTCCTTTTTTTCCTCTCGGATTTCCTTAGTGGCTCAAAAACTGTTAATGAGTTCATTTCTTGGCTTAAAATTTTATTCACAACAAAAATGAAAGATTCCCATGAAAGTGACTATATGACACTGAAAGTGGCAATCTCTGAAGAGGCTTGTACACCCTAACGGAAGGACGTCCATCAGCTCACCAGCTGCACTCCCTGAGCGGAGAAGCTGATTTCGAGATGGAGAAGCTGATGAGAACCAAGAGTGCTTCATCAGTGAGTGTGAAGCCACTGCTGAGAAGACAAAGAAGAGGGCAAGGATCCACACAAATCACATGACTGCTGGACACCGAACAGGCTCTGTGGATAAGCACACTTAACCACAGCTGAGGAAGCTGTCATGTTCTGTCATGGTCATGTAAATTATTATCAGGCCCTGTGAAGAGTACAGATCATCCCACAGTCCACGATGCCCTTCACCTGCGCCTCCCACACAACTGTTTGGTCACAATTTAAAAGTGTTGACCAGATTTTAAAATAGTAATTTTTTTTTTTGGTAAATATTCTCTTGATTGAATTTTTCAGTTGTGTCCAGAAAAAGATATTGAGTCCAATAAAGTGCTGAGCTGAAAACTAATGTGAGAGGGTTGATGTGCAATGGGAAGGTTCCAGGAAAAGAAGCCTGTGTTGGTTATCTTGCGTCTTATCAGCTACACAACTGACTGGTGGCCTCAGTCATCTCATTTATAAATGAGGCTTCCTGCAAGTATTACAATTAGATTGTCATATGAGGATTTGAAAGAGCTGGCTCTAATGTTTTATGACTCTTTAATTTTCTCTGATTTCTGAGCAAAACCTTTGTGCACACACTTGAAATGCAAAAAAATAATCTATAGGGGTTAATATGATCTTGTCTTGCTTTTGATGCACAATAATTTGTAGTATAAAAGCTTCAGAAGTGAGCAAATAGTGAAATTAATCAGTGAGAACAAAGGGGACATTTCTGCATTTGAATCAAAGCTTATATCACGCATACAGCTAAACTCTGTCTTTATTCAGGGTACTTATTATGTCTCCAAAACTGGTTTAAACAATTCTTAAGGGGACATATCACACAACAGGAGTTCCAGAACCCAGGAGATTAACTAGTGTAAGTAAGTCCTTAAGAACGTCACACATGTCAATGGTTGAAAGTGATCACAAGAGAGGAAGAATAGGAGGCAGGAATAGCATGTGAGAGATTATGAGTCTTCATTCCAGAAAGTGATTTATGCTGAGCAGAGTTATTTTCAGTAATGAGCTTTTATATTCAATTATATTCATTTTAAATATAGTGATTATGTAAAGCACATCCATGTTGGCTTACTCCAAGCTCTTTAAATCCCCTAAACCTATCTAATACCATTCTTCTCCTTAGATACAAAGAAAAATCTCAGCATCTGCCTATACTAAGCAATCACACACCCAGCCTCCTACCTCCCTGAATTCAATCCTTTTTACCTTAAAATGTATTACATTTAAAACATACAAAAACAACAGATTTTGCCAAATTGTTCACTATTATGCTTATCTCAAACAGCACATCCTATAGTAGTGCATGAAAATTTCTGTTGCTCTATACCCTCATCAATATTTGTTAATATCAGAACTTTTTTGTCAGGGGTGCCTGGGTGGCTCAGTTGTTAAGCATCTGCCTTCGGCCCAGGGCGTGATCCCAGGGTCCTGGGATCGAGCCCCACATCAGGCTCCCTGCTCTGCTGGGAGCCTGCTTCTTCCTCTCCCACTCCCTCTGCCTGTGTTCCCTCTCTTGCTGGCTGTCTCTCTCTGTGTCAAATAAATAAATAAATAAAATCTTTAAAAATAAAACTGTCAATATATTAGGTAAAAATAAAAATGTGTATCTTGTTATTTACTTTGCAATTCTTTGATTGCTAAAATATAGAGAAATACTTTTACACGTAATTGGCCATTCTGGTTTCTTACTTTTTTATATATGTGCTCATTTTCTAATGAGTTGTTTACCTTTTATCTACAAATTACAAGGAGGGACATACATGTGCGTGTACACGGGCGCGCACACACACACACACACACACACATCCTATATATATATATATATAGCCTTTATATATGTCCCAAATATAGTCCCCAAGTTTGAGGTCACTTTGCACCTTTTTTTTTTCTTTCACCTTTTCTGTGCTTTGAGGTATGGGTTAAACACCAAACATGTAAGATCTATGTTACATATGACTATTTGAGTCCTAATTAAGGCATTCTTATCCATTTTCTTGTCATAAAGATAGACGCTTATATTATTGTCTTTTCTTACAAAATTTAGTTTTATTTAAATAGGAGTTTAATCCAAATGACTTGATTTTACCTAGTGGTTCAAGTTTGAGATAGTCTTTATCACAGAGAAACAACTGTCCACAGCACCATTTTCTTACATCACCTCCCTTCCTTCAAAAGATTGTACTGAATAATTGGCACATATCAATATCCAAACATGCACAGGATTTGCTGTGTATCCTCATTCTGCTTCGATTATGCAATTATCATTGCACTAATACCTGACTTCACTGATTCCACTAGCCAATACCAGGTCTTCAGCCTTATTTCCTTTCAAAGCATTCCTGCCAACCTTGGACTGTATGCTCCTTTATATAAAACTCTGAATATGCTAATTAGGCTCCATTAATAACAATATTAATAATAAAATTTGGGAAGTTTACATCATTATAATACTGTCTTCTCATATTTTTCTGTTTATTTATTTATTTTTTTAGATTTTACTTATTTATTTATTTGAGAGAGTGAATGAGCAGGAGAGCAGCAGAGAAGCAGAAGCAGACTCCCCGATGAGCAAGGAGCCCAATGTGGGGCTCAATCCCAGGACACTGGGATCATGAGCCAAGCCAAAGACAGATGCTTAACTCACTAAGGCACCCAGGCACTCCTGGTTTATTATAAAAACTACAAATACCTTCTGTAAGATCTAATCCTAGATGTCTTCTTTTCTGGATATTTAATTAATAGCAATTTAAAAAATATTTTCTAATTCTTATCTGTGGATGTGTAAGAATTATAATTGATATTGTTTTTATACTTATGCACACAAATATTATTACTATACCTAATTACTTCAAATAAACTGTCTTTAAATGATCAATTTTCCTTTGCAGACAATTAAATCTCCACAAGAACAGTTAAATAAATGAGTATTTTTTCTACTCCTTGAAACCACCAGCACAACAAATAGAATTAATGATACTGGATGTATATGTATCATATTTTATTTTATTTTGCAGTGTGTTCTTTATTTGCTTTTGTTTAATGTCATTTGATATGTTCATTGAGTTTTTTAATCCAATTATTTTTTCTTTCTAGAAAATCTATTAATGATCTTATTTTTAATAGACTAAGCCATCATTTTTCATTTTTAAGAAATCATTTTTGATGATTCCCTGTTTCTTGAACACATATTCAATCCCATATATTTGTTCTCTTCAAATATATTCACTGTAATTATTTTATATTTTTAAATTTGCAGATTTTAAGGATTTAAGTCTGAAATTTATGTCTCTTAAGTTTCAATTATGATGGTGTGTGTGTGTGTGTGTGTGTGTGTGTGTGTACACACCAAGCTCAGCACTCTTGAAATTAATTTATGGACTTGGAATTTTCCTGATCATTCAAGTGCTATAAATTGAAACACCAAATCCAGATGAGGGAATAGCTGTGTTTTTAATTTCAGGGACTGATTTCAATATATTTTCCGCTTGAATTGTAAGACAAGAAGAGTTTTTTTTTTTTTTTTTTAAGATTTTATTTATTTATGTGACAGAGAGACAGCCAGCGAGAGAGGGAATACAGCAGGGGAGTGGGAGAGGAAGAAGCAGGCTCCCAGCGGAGGAGCCCGATGTGGGACTGGATCCTGGAATGCCTGGATCACGCCCTGAGCCGAAGGCAGATGATTGACGACTGCGCTACCCAGGCGCCCCAAGAAGAGTTTTTTGATTGCCTTACTTTGCCACTGACTGGCGGGGAGTGGGGGGCCTTTCCTACCCTTGGAAGGATGAGCTTTTTGACATCTATTTTTAGGTGGAGTTTTCTGTTTCAGCTTTGAACTTTTGAAGAGCCCAAGGAATTATTTACATTCCTGGAGTAGTTGTTAAAAAAACAAGCTTCTCTTCCTTGGTATTGGCAAATGCCTTTAGGCTTACCCCTTAGTTTTCATTTCCTCTTCTTATTTATTCTTTTTTTTTTTTTTTCACTTTTTTTTAAACCTGGAAGTTATTTTATTTTTGCTTTTTGTTTAGCCATCCATTTGTAACGATTAGAAAATATATATTATCTAGCATGTCTACGGTATTTGGCAGCAGGGATTACCGCCCCTCTCTCTCCCCACAAATAGTCAGTCTTTCTTTTTCCAGCAATGGAAGTCTCCAAATTTGGTACCTATTTGCTTTCTCTTCACTTTGTATCTCTATTCTGGCACAGCAGACTACTGTCTATACCACAATTTTATTTCCCTTCTGTTTCCACAACCTTATAAAGCTCTGTATTTACACTTTAGTTTATGTAAGGCACTTGCCCTCCTCTTCCAATCAACAATTATTTTTGTGCTTTTGAGACCCTGAATCTGAGGTACTCAACCCTCACTCTAACATGGATAATTCCAGGGTCCGACTCTCCAAGTATGATGAATTCAGTCTATACTTAAGATTTAACATAATGCTCTTTCTGACCTTCATAAATCCCTTCTATGGCCTATTACATGCATGTGACAATTTTTTTTATGGGATTTGTTTACCAGTTACAATACTGGACACAAAAGAAGGAGGCAAACAATACTGTTCATAGTAGCTAATTTTAGGGGGGGGTGAGCATAGGCAAGCATAATTATATTTGATACAATGTGAGCTATATAAGTGAAAATTTCAGTAGAAGACTTTAAGAAGATACAAAGTAGATGTACAAAAGTAATAATAATAATAATCATTCACATTTATATGTCCTTTATTTACATTGGCCATTTATTTCTTACAACAACCCCAGAAATAGGCATTGCTAATTTTATTTTTTGATCCATTTTTACAGATTAGTAAACCAAAGCACATAATGGATATGTGATTTGCCCCCATTCACACAAGCTATAAACTTTGAGCCAAGATTTAAGTCCAGGCAGTCTGGCCTTAGAATCTCAATCCTCATGCCCATGTTTCCCTGTCAGACTTGGACAAATATAAACAGAATTATGTAAAAGAGAAATGAATAAATCAAATTATATAAGGTAATGAAAAAAGCAAATTATATGTTCCTTTGGAGGTATCTCTCACAATGATTAACAAACCTGAACACATCACCTATGAACCCAAATCTATTTTCTCCTTATTTTTCTGCCTTTTCTTTACTTTTTTTTTTTTTTTTGGTAGTGCCATCCATTTAATCACTTACATCAGAAATCCTGAAATACTATGTATTTCTCCCCTGAGCCACTTCCTACAATCATTTGTCTCTGATTTCTGTAGATTTTATATCTGAATTTTTCCACTGTCTCAAGACTTGAATCAGGTCTCCATCTTCTCTTGCTGGATTTTCATAATAGGTTTCTGGATGATCTTATAGTCTCTACACACATCTGCTCATTCAACCCTTCCTATTATACTCTTATCAAGGGCATCATCGCAAATGCACATCTAATGCTCACCTTTCTTTTTATTATCTGCCTGTGACATTGTAAAATGATGTAGAATAAAGCCAAACCTCCTTATTATTTCATATAGTTCCCTTTTCACTATTATCCCTTCCAATATCCTAAAATTAATTTTGTTCTTGCCAAATGTGAGAATAAAGTTATTTATAAGCTTTTGATTACAGAGATCTATGAATATACAAGCTTCTGGCATTGCATAGGAACCACTCTCCGCCTGAAACATCCTTTTTCACCTCTGATGTGTGTCTGTGAGTGAGGCATTTTTCATCTTTTAAGAAATCTACTTGACAGATTAAAAAAGTAATTTAATTATTTGTTAAATACATGATAAAATGAATAATTGAATGAGGAAGGAAGGAGGGAGGGAGGGAAGGAAAAGGGGGATGAGAAGGAGGAAGGGAGAGAGAGAAAAGAAAAAATATGTGGATAGATTTCAGAGAACAAGATGTGTAAAAAGGGAGAAAAAAATAACTTCTGAGAACTAACTTTGAGGAGACCGGCTAAATTAAGTCTGTTTCAAGAGATTCTTAGTAAAGGCATCCAAGAGCCTAAATATCTTCAGTTGTTTAACTTGCAAAACAGGTGGTACTGTGACTTCATTCCAGAGATTATCCAGAAAGGAATATTTTCTCTATTCATTTCTGGATGGACATAGAAGGTTGGCTGATACAGAGTTGGAATAGGCCTGCCTGAAATACATAAAATAAAATCTAAACTTTAGTATTAAACTAAAACATTGAATACGAAATATGGACAATTGAAAATTATCTACCTACATGTACATAATTTTTTGATAAGTGTTCCTCACATGTAATAGTTTTACAATTCTCTTCAAAGGGGAAAGGGCTGAAAACAAAGTGCATCCTAAACCACAACTTACATATCAGTTATTAGAACACGTATTTCCTCATTTATATTGCAAAAATCATCGCATAGGCTTTCACCTAAAATTTCATCTTAAAATGAAGTGCTATAGCTTCCATTTAAAAAACAAGCTGCAGAAATATATTACATTTAAGGAAGATATAGACTGTATATTCACATGCCTGCCCTTCAGGTTATTCACATAGCACAACAGATCACCTAAATCCTGCTTTGTAAACTTAAGCAGTTTAAGCCTATGCAGAAATTCCTTCAGTTTGACAGAGTTCTCCCAGATCTTTATTGGGCATAGAAGAAACATATACAAAGCATGAAGCTTTATAGTCTGAAAGACCTGTTTTGAAGACACTGTCGAATATGTTTCTCAGGGATGATTTATAATCACACACACAGTAACTTCATTTTTTTACTAGGGAAATAGGTGCTTCTCTTGGAAATTTTTGATTTTTTTTTTCATTACATACTGACAGTACAATATTTGACTTCTGAATCAGGAAGTTCAGAGTTAAATTTGACCAGTGCTTAATACTGACACCTATTACTGCATTAGTATCAATAGTGTGAACCTTCTGAAATCTAGGCTACTGCTGAGGCCACCAGTGCAGGGACTGAAAGGGAAGTGTCAACTGTTTAGAACTTTTGGATCTCACCTTATTTCACTTGAACTAGGAGGATTTCAATTACCTTGTCAAACAAACTGGACTTGGAGGTAAGATTTTGTTTAAATATGTAAGGTTTGTAACTACTAAAAAAAAATCTTATTAAAAAAAGCAACAGTTTGAAAATCAGTGGTGTTGGTGACTGATATTCTTTACTCTATCCGCTAGTGTTTGACTATTTTTTCTTAAGAGCTTCACCAAATTTGTACCAGTTATTACAAATTGTTATCTCAAATACTTTATGGCCGTAACTACAATATAATACTTCAAGATCATTGTCTTAAGAAACAAACTCCTTCGATTGCTGTGATTATAGAAATGGAAAGATGTGCCAAATGGTGGGATGTCTCTGATTGCTTTTGCAATTCTTTCATGGGTCAGAAAAAGCAGTTGAACAGCAGCTAAAATGACATTTATTTAAATCCAGTTAGGATAATTTTGTTTAGGAAATAATGAGTTGGACTAAAGAAAATCAAGGAATATTTGATTGAGTGCAAACCAAGGGCAATCATTATTGTAAACAATAAGGGAAGTGTAAATGCATGAAATGTGAAGTTCCTTATTGCAAGAATTATCTGGTCTATAGGGCAAGATTAGTTTTATATATATATATACACATATATAAAATCACAAATGCATCATAAATTTTTCTATCTTGATACATCTCCAAGCACAGGAACGCCAGCAAATACCAACAGCAGGAGAAAGGCATGGAACAGATTCTCCCTCAGAGTGCCCAGAGAGAATTAACGGAGCAAACTTCCACCTCTAGAACTGTTGTTAAAGCCAAGAAGAAAAAAAGAGATAAAGAGATGTAAAGAAAGAAAGAGAGAAAGAAAAGAGGAAAGAAAGAAAGAAAACTGAACAGGATTTAGAAAGAACTAAAGGAGAAAATTTTGTAGGAAGAATGAATAAGTGAAATAATACAGGAGAGAAAAACATTACTTGGTATCACCTAAAGACAGTGAGCACACTAATTTGCGTAGAGAGTATACTTGGAATGCAGGGCGAGAGGGTAAGATAAGATAGAAAAGTAATTTGAAACCACATTTCCAAAGTGCCTTTACTTTGCACCTGAAAGAAAACGGAGTATGTCGTCTTATTCTTCCCTACCGTTTTATTGAGACAATGCACAATAGAGAAGAAAACTTGGAAAAACCCAAAAGAACATGTGTTGATACATATTTTTGGCACACATTACAAATATGTCACCCATAAGCCATGCATACTGTGCCAATTTTGGCACAGGTCATTTCATTATAAGTATATGAGCCTGTGCATACACACACACACACAAACACACACACACACTGACACACACACACACACACACACACACACTGACACACATACCACACTCACACAAAGTAGGAATAGATGGTTCTGGTGCTTTGGCCTATAGTCTCATTGTCTGAAGACCAGGAAACTCGAAGCAAGGAAATTCAAATTTGAAATACATTATTTTAAAGATTTTATTTATTTATTTGACAGAGAGAGAGAGAGCGCACAAGCAGGGGGAGCGGCAGGCAGAGGGAGAAGCAGACTCCCCACTGAGCAGGGAGCCCAATATGGGGCTTAATCCTAAAACCCTGGGATCATGACCTGAGCTGAAGGCAAACCCTGAATCGACTGAGCCACCCAGGTGCCCCTTGACATAGATTTGTAACTTAGGAATCACCCACAACTATTAGCATATTTGATAGTCACCACAATCCTGTGACTTAAACAAAGCAGGATTATTATGCTCATTTTTCAGAAAGAAACATCAAAGTGTGGAGTTTGTGAAATTTACTCTTCTTTGTTTTTTCTATTAGAGCTTCCTCAAGATTTTGAAATGATTCACAAAATATTCCATTTTCAAACAGTGAAAATAATTGCAAAGCCAAGTGATACAGAGAGCAGCAATAAATGCCAACATTTATATATTGCTTTATATTTCCCAAAGCACTTCACCACACATTAAAGATCATAAAATTTTTAAATTGTGGGTCACACAGATTTGTTACCATAAACTCACCCATTCTCTACTTTGACAGGAAAGTTAACCTTGAAACAAGTCAGTGATGATAGCTTTGCCCTTTTGTGATGAAGCACGGGTTTAACGATATCTCAGTATAGGTGCACATTGATGTCAGGGACATAATGTGGATGTAATATGTTAATACAAGCAAAGAAAGAATCTATATACTTTGCTATAAGGTAGCATTTTAACAAAGTAACAAATTTAATTCCATGATTTACTTTGGTAATTCTGTATGATGAAGACAGATACGTTTAAAACATTTATGACTGAATATCAAATTAACCATGGCTTTAGAGAAGGAAAAAGCCTTAAGCTTATTAATGGTGGAAATTTCTAAGTATAGGAATAATCTGTATAATAAATGAAAGTAAGCATTCAACAAAATAAAATGATAATTATCCTTACTATTATTTGTATGATAATGACTTTTCATTACTTATTAAAAATTTGCTTTAGAACTTTGCTAAGCATTTTACATAAATTGTGTCACTGAATTCATAAAACAATCCAATGAGTCTGGATTTAAAAATAAACAAGAAATAAACAATCTTAGGGGATTTAAGTAATTTGACCAAAGTAGACAGAAAAAAGTAACAGAATGAAAGTTAAAAACATGTGTGTTTGACTCTGAAACTTGTTTTGTGTTCATATTCACTAAAGCTAGAGACTAAGTTCAAGGTCCTGAACTTAGGAAAACCAAAGCTAGGTTTCCTGAGAGTTCCCTCCTACCAGCAAAAGGCCTTGGCATGCAGTGAGAGGAGTAAAAGTCAAAACTCTTTATATCCTGAGGATGTAACACAGTCTACATTATGTCCTTCTCTTTGTGACTAGGGTGACGCATATATACCTTGGTTTATTCAAATACCAAGGCCTGTTCCACCGGATTGTTCTCTTTTCCAATCTTTTCCCTTCGTGCTGGACATTTTTACCACTCAGCGGCTACCTAGTTTCATTAAAAACTGGTTATTTCTTGAAACTCATAAAGTAATGTGTATTTGCTTGAAGAATTTCCTAACTAGTTCCATTTTTGCTTGTTTAGGCTAACCATTGTTTCATTTTATTCAAAAATTTTACAGGTTTTAAAAAATGTTGAAATCTTTGTTCCATGTGAACTTATTTTATTAGAAGGATGAAGTGGAGAGCTAATTTTTTTTCATATGTCTAGACAAATTGTCCCAATGCTATTTCTTGAATAATCCACATTTTTTTTCTAATTTAAGATGTTACCTTCATCAAATACACAATTCCTATATATCTTTACACCCAACCTTTAGGTAAAAATTTAATAGGAAAAGGGAAAAGACTGTGTTATAATTGAAAATAGTTATTCCATTGCTTTTTTAAAATTTCCAGTTAGGCAGAAGAGATTCAATTAGGATTGAAAATATTTGGGGATGGGCCATGTGACCCAGTTTCCTCTCCTCCCCAAACACCATTTGTCTCCATTCAAAATTGTTACCTACTATTAACTATATTTGCTATGCCGTGCATTGCATCCCCAACTCTTATTTATTTTATAACGGGAAGTTTGTACCTTTTAATCCCCTTTCTTTATTTTGCCCTACCCTCACTCCCCTCCCTTCTGGCAACCACTAGATTGTTCTTTGTATCTATGACCTATTTCTATTTTGGTTTTTTTGACCACTTGTTTTGTTGAGATTCCACATGTAATTGAAATCATGCAGTGTTTGTCTGTCTCTGACGTATTTCACTTAGCATAGGACCCTCTAGTTTCATCCATGTTGTTGCAAATGATCAGATTTCATCCTTTTTTATGGTGGAGTATTATTCCATTCCAATATATACACATACGCACACACACAATATACACACAATATACACCACACACACACACACACACACACTCACACACATACATATTACATCTTCTTTATTTGTCTATAGTTGGACACTTATGTTCCTTTCATATGTTGGTTATTGTAAATAATGCTACATTGAACATAGGGGTGCATCTATCTTTTCAAATTAATGTTTTTGTTTCTTTAGATAAATTTGCAAAGGTGGATTTGCTGGATCATACGGTAGCTCTATTTCTAATTTTTTTTTTTTTTAAGATTTTATCTATTTATTCGACAGAGATAGAGACAGCCAGCAAGAGAGGGAACACAAGCAGGGGGAGTGGGAGAGGAAGAAGCAGGCTCATAGCGGAGGAGCCTGATGTGGGGCTCGATCCCATAACGCCGGGATCACGCCCTGAGCCGAAGGCAGATGCTTAACTGCTGTGCCACCCAGGTGCCCCTCTATTTCTATTTTTTTGAGGAACCTCCAACTATTCTCCATAGTGGTCATACCACTTTGTGTGTGTGCGTGTGTGTGTGTGTGTGTGTGTGTGTGTGGCCACACCCTTTTGTACTCCTACCAATGGCATAGCAGGGTTCCTTTTTCTTCACATTCTTGCCAACACTTGTTTCTTGTCTTTTTGGTAACAGTCATTCTGACAGGTGTGAAGTGATATCTCACTGTGGTTTTGATTTGCATTTCCCTAATGATGAGTGATGTGGGCATCTTTCCATGTGTCTGCTGCTATCCCTATGTCTTCTTTGGAGAAATGTCTATTCAGGTTCTCTGCCCATCTCTTTAGTTGGATTTTTTTGATATTGAGTTGTGTGAGTTATTTATATATTTCAGATATTAACCCCTTATTGGTTATATCATTTGTGAATATTTTCTTCTATTCAGTAGGTTGCCTTTTCCTAATTGATTGGTTTCTTTCGCTGTGTAAAACCTTTAGCTTGATGTAGTCACATTTGCTTATTTTTGCTTTTGCTGCCCTTGCCTGAGGAGACGATAAAAACAATTTATATATATCTATATATATATATATTGCTCAGACCAATGTCCAAGAGCTTACTGCCAATGTTTTCTCCCCAGAGTTTTATGGTTTCCAGTCTTATGTTTAAGTCTTTAATTCTCTTTGAGTTTATTTTTGTATATGTTGCAATAAGTGGTCCAGGTTCATTCTGTTGCCTGTATTTTTCCCAGCACTATTTATGGAAGAAATTATCTTTTCCCCCATTGTATGTTTTTGCCTCCTTTCTCAAAGATTAATTGACAAAACAAAAAACTGATATAAAAATGGGATGATTTCTGAACTCTGTTGTGTTCCATTTGTCTATGTTTCTGTTTTTATACTGGCACCATACTGTTTTGGCTTTTTAAAAGATTTTATTTATTTATTTGACAGAGAGTGATAGAGAGAGAGAGAGGAGAGAGAGAAGTGAGCACAAGCAGGGGAACAGCAAGCAGAGGGAGAGGGAGAAGCAGGTTCCCCTCTGAGCAAGGAGCCTGACTCAGGGCTCAATTCCGGACCCTGGGGTCATGACCTAAGCCCAAGGCAAATGCTTAACTGACTGAGCCCCCTAGGCGCACCTATTTTATTCTTTTTGATGCAATTGTAAATGGCATTGTTTTCTTAAATTTTCCCTACTGATAGTTCATTATTAGTGCATAGAAATGCAACCAATTTTATGTATTGTGTTCTACAACTTTACTGAATTCACTTATTAGTTCTAATGGGTTTTTTGGTAGAATCTTCTTGGTTTTCTGTATATAGCATATGATTGTCGTATCTTGATGAATTGACCCCTCATGTATAATGACCTTCTTTGTGTCTTTGCCCATTTTTGGCTTAGTTTATTTTGTCTGATGTCAGTACAGCTATTGTACTTTCTTTTGGTTTCTACTTGTATGGAAATTTTTTTTCTATCCCTTCACTTTAAGGCAATATATGTCCTTAATTTGAAGTGAGTATCTTATAAGCAGTATATAGTCTGGTCTTGCTTTTTTATTTATATAGCCATTCTGTGCCTTTAGATTTAAAATTTAAATTTAATTCACTTACACTTAGAGTAATTACTAACATGTAAGGACTTATTAATGTCAAATAATTAATTCCTTTCCAGCTGTTTTGTATTTCCATTGTTTCCTTTTACTTCTGTTTCTGCCTACCTTTGTAAATTGGAAATTTTACATGATGGTATGCTCTTTTCTTATTTATCTTTAGTGTACCTACTCTAAGGTTTTGCTTTGTGCTTAACATGAGATTTATATAAAAGATTTATAAATAAAATAGTCAATTTTAGGCTGGTAGCAACTAAACTTCAATTACATACAAATGCTTCACTTTTCTACTCCTCTTTTTCATATTTTTGATGTCACTATTTACCTCTTTTTTATTTGCTTAGTCATTAAGAAGTTAGAATAGCAGCAGTTATTTTTAAAACTTTTCCTTTCACCACCATACTATAGTTTAAGTGGTTAACACATCATCCTATTACAGAACTAGAATTTTCTAAATCTGGTTGTATAGTTACATTTACCAACGTGTTTTATACCGTCATATCTTATCACATCACTAATTTTCAAAATTTTTTCATTTCAGTTTGAAGAACTGCTTTCATTATTTCTTGCAAGGTAGGTCTAGTGGTAATGAACCAGTTAGCCTTTTGTTTGTCTGGGAAAGCCTATCTGAAAGGTAACTGTGCTGGATAGAGTATTATCAGTTGGCAATTTTTAATTTTGACAGTTTGAATATGTCATTCTACTTTCTACAGTAAGGTTTCTACTGGGAAATCAGTGATAGCCTAATGGGGAGTTCCTTTGTAGGTTATAATCTTCCCCCTCACCTGGCTGCATTTAAGTTTCTCTTTATCTTTGATTTTTAAAGTTTCATTATAATGTGTCTTAGAAAAGCTCTTTTTGCATTAATATAATAGGGTGATCTATTAGCTTCCTCAACTTGGACATCTGTCTCCCTCCAGGTTTGGGAAGTTCTCAGCTATTACCTTATGTAAACTTTCTCTTCCTCTTTTTTCCTTCTGGAATCCCAATTATTCCAATATTTGCATGTTTGATGGAATCCCACAAATCATGCAGATTTTCTTCACTCTTCTTCATTCCTTTCTCTTTGTTCTACTAAGACTGGGTTGTTTCAGAGTTCCTATCCTCTAGCTCACTTATTCTCTCTTCCACTGATCTATCCTACTATACATGCTCTCTACTGAATTTTTAAAATTTCATTGATTGAATTCTTTAGCTCCAGAAGAGTTCTGTTTGGTTCTTTTTTATGATTTTTACTTCCTTGTCAAATTTCTCATTTTATTCATGTATTGTTTTCCTAATTTTTCTGTGCTTTCTTATGGGCTGTTGAATTTTTCAAAATAGCTATTTTGAATTCATCATCATCTAAGCCACAAAACTCCATCCCCTTGAGTTTGATTATTAGAAGACTATTGCTATATTTTGGTGATGATATGTTTCCTTGATTTTTCATGTTCCTAGGCATTTTCCATTGCTGCTTTCACATTTGTAGGAGCAGATACCTCCTCAAATCCTTCCTAGTTGCCTTCAGGTGCAATATACTGTTCATTCATCCTGTTACATCTGGGTTTTCCCCCAACCTTCTATGGATATACCTGCTCCTCACTTCTTGCTCCTTCTTAGCAGAATTCTCAAGCTATTATATCTTCTTTGGTTCTTACAACTCACTGATTGGCTACCTGAAATCTCTTTTTTGTCTTCCAGAAGGTAGCACTACAGCTTAAATTTGTAATTTCTCCCTTGCCCAAAGACTCTGGATTGTTTTCTACGGGAACTCCCTGTTTACTGGAGTTTGCTCTTCCTTTCACACTCAAGGGTGCATACAAAGAGCTAGCTACAGAGTGTGGGGAGGTGTGGATTTAGAACTTGTGGTGTTGGGAATGGTCCCAGGGAGGGAATCCTTGGGTGACGTTTTCCCAGAGGCTTGTAGACAGACTTCCTGCTGAAGTTCTAGGTGCAGTCAGGAGGAATCATACCGCTTTGATGCCATTCGATATTATTATCTGCCTCTTTCTCTGTCTTCTTCTCCCAGCCAGTCACAGTGCTCCACCTCAGTACTGTGAGCACTGCTAGAAAGAAACAAGTTTCTCCAGAAGCATCCCACACAGCTGGTATAGTCAGGCACTCACTTAGTGCTCTCCCTTTTCTCAAAGGGAGAAGTTGACACTTGCTAGTTCAGCCTCATGCAGTGTCATCTTGGGGGAGGGGTGGTGCTCACAGTTTAACCTACCATGTCCAGTGTGTCATACATACACACACACACACACGCACAAACGCCCCCCCACACATATATATGAATGATTGCTCCAAAGGCATGCTAGAATCACCACTCAGGAAGGATGGACTTCCACAGACTCTCTTTCATCTGTGGGCATCTGCCCAAGGCAGCACTCTTCAGGTTTTCCTCAGTCATAGCCAGGAAGGGTTAGGGCATGTTTACATCTCCTGGTTTGCACCCCTTGCCAAGGTCTGTCTGCTTATTACCAAATACACAGGTGGCAAGATTCCTCTTGTGTCCCTTGGGGTATAGTGCTGGATCCCACAACTCCCAAACAGGGACTTTTGTTTGTGGATGGGTGTCTAATTAGTCATTAAAAAGGGGGAACAACAAGGAGGGATATCTTATGCTGCCATGATATAGATGTTCCTTCCAACTAGTTTCTACTAGCACAGTTTTCTTGGGCTGCTTAAGATGACTTGGATATTGACACGATCTTGGAATGAAGTCAGTATTTCCATAATGTTGGGCTTTCTTATCTGGGTACTGATAAGCTAGGTCATTATGACTGACCTGTTTTAGCTCCATAATTATTATGTTAATCTTGTGTGTATGGTCCCATCACTGTTGGATTGAGAGATTCCCCCGGATAACGCAGCCACTGGCAGGCATGACATTTATTTGATTGTCATGCAACTCATAGGATAATAAATATTTCATTCAATTCAGCCACACCTCATTCAGGAACTGAATTCCTATATTTGCCTCAAATGCTCTGCTAGAATAATCAGAATTGCCCAGGAATGCCATCTGCCATCTTCTTTGAGGTGTCCCTTCCTTATTTTAAAAGAAGCCTATTTCTAGCAATTGCATGGGTTTACTGTCATTAACCAAAAGCAAGATGACCTGAGTCACATTTTTTTCTGCAGAAGTAAACCTCAGTACATACTGTCATGATGTAGTATTGCTTTAGAACTGCTGTGTAGTTAACAATCAAGATTAGAACTGAATGGGGTTTGAACTACCACAGCATCTTAAACATAAATATGAACCTCTTCTGGAGGAAGTAAACATTGGATATACCCTTGTCTGTCTTGGAGTGATGAATATTCCAATGTAAGACATGTGATATGAGTGCAAATATAATACAGTGTCTTAACTAAGAGAATAGGGTCCCAGAATTTCATCATTCAGGAGTTAACTCTCTGTCTGAGAGCTCACATGAGGGAAAAAAAAAAAAAAGAGCCCACACGAAAATGTTACAGAAAAATATGGTAAAGATTTGGATTAGAGCTCATTCAAGTTCTGTGTCAAAGGTACTAGGATGAAAAATGGGAGGAGGCATTGCACAGGCCAAATGAAGTTACATTGTATTTATCTGAGTGGGATTCTGAGGTCTTCTATCTAAATTCTTAATCAAATAAATGTGTAAGTTTTTTGAATATCTCATATAGCTTGTGAATATCTCATATAGCTTGGTGTAGTGTAATATGCTATAATCATCAGTAATAGTTTGGTACTTGAAATTGCAATTACATGGAATTTCAGGCTACAGCATTTCAGGCCCAGCAATATAAGCTAGTTCTTCTTATCCACAAGTAGAAAAGTGGACGATATTAAGGATCTGATAAATATTTGCATTAATACGAGGCTCCATAACTACGAAGGACTTCAGCTTTAGTTTCAGCAAGTTATTTTTGCAGTTGGCAAGAAAAAAGGTCTGGAAATAGGGAACATTTTTTTATCTATTTTTCTGAAAATTTCTGCTCTCATATAAGCTTAAGTTTTCAGAAATACACAATATCAGAATGAAACACTGAAGAGTAAATACTGAGGAAGACAGTACTGAGGGAAGAGTGGGATAGCCAGCAGAATGCAGAGTCAAGATTCTTCATCCAGGAGAAAACACTGACTCCACAGTTCATACCTGCTGACATTTGATGAAAACTCCAAGTTTTTATATTAGAAAACTATCACAAAATTATCACTATATAAAGATGCCTTCACTTAAAGGCGATCACTCAAATCACAGAAGCATACTGTATTTACTGAGGAAAATATGTATAATAGAGAAGACCACAAATTATCATTTATGGGTGCTCAAACAAGATGCACATGAAATATACCTTTATCACCTTTCCATTCACTTTTTCCATTTAAATAGAATATGCTTTACCTAGTTATTTTTTTCTAGTTTCTTGGTTCCCAAAGATAAGAAGGCTTCATGTTGCTTGTCCAAAGTATCACCAATAATGAAATAAAAGATATGAGTTTTTCTGCTACTTCTTACCATTCAGAGGACAGCAAGTAACAGAAAACTCGTGCTCTAGGCAATGCATCCTAGACCCTCTGTACTATGGATGATAAGAGTGACCCTACCTAGTGAAATTTCATGGAGCAAACTCTGGAGTACGGAATTCCCTATTAGTGACCTTATGCCACAGTAAAACTAAAAGAATAAACAGGTTCAATAATAAGTAGGAAGACAAAGCTCAGTAAAGAAATGGGAAAATACAAGATGTTGAGAAACAAAAAGAATCCAGTGCATAAAAAGATATTTGATTATGAAACCAAAAATCTGAGTTGAAAGAAGAAAATAACAAGAGTAACTAGGTGGACAGAAAATGTAGAGAGGTAAAAGGCTATTGCCTAATAAAGAAAATACACCGCTTCATAATTTATTTTAAGGACAAGACATGTAGTAAATGGGTCAGACTGATTGAATGGACAAGATAGAGGAGGTAAGGGAAAAAGTTAGGGAAATGGGAAGGACTGCCATCAGAAAAGGAGTTTCGCTGTAACAAAAGTACCTGGGGTAAAGGGCAGAAAGTGTGAGTAGCAAATGAGGGTATAATCCAAGGCTGTTATTAATAGCTGAAGAGTTTAATGTGACATGCAGTAAAGGTAGAAGAGCTTTCTAGACAGTGATCATTCATGTATACAGGTGGGTAGAAATACAGAGGTGGCAAGAGATAGGATCATCCACCTGGTTAAAAGCAATAGCCAGCTTTGGGTGAATGAGGAGAGAGACTGAACTCAGATAATTAAGTTATGGTGAAGAACAGACTCCAGTTTTGATAGGGATCTGAAAGCAAAGGACTTAACAACGTCTCAGTCACTAAATCTGCAAAACATCAAATATTTATGCCTGAAGGTATTTCTGGAGATATAAGGATTACAATCTTTAACTGCTCAGGATAGAAGAGTGCTACAGTCTGCATATGCCTATGTCAGCATTTAAAAATCTAGAATAAAGCTAAATCATATGCAAGGATTTACAGTTATGTATTACTGTAACTCGTATTTTAGTCTAGATCTACAGAAATTTTGTTTTAGGTCCAACTGGCACTGAAGAAAAGAGGTGTCTCATGTAGACAAAGAGAATTACCTAGACATAAATTATATTTTATGTGTATAGAAAGCAATGTTCTCTCATCACGTAAATTAATTTTGGAGACAATAGTCATGATAACAGTGATACCCACCTCACTAGGTTTTATGGAGATTATAATGTATATACAAGTATGTATTAAATCATAACACAAATTGTTTTTATTTTCCAAAATAATTTTATCTCCCTTTGATAACTATCAGGTCATTTCCATCTTTCTGTTTGGTGAAGTTTAATATTAAAATTGTTTTACAATCTCTGAACCTACAACAAATGTTCATGAAGGCAATCTTGACTTTAAACTATAAATCTACTTGTGGACCTCTACTATGCAGATAATCTTTGGGCAAAATATCTAGAGACGGCCTCACATTTTTCTTTTCATTTCCATTTTCTCCATAGTCACTTGGAAGTGCATCTTCCCAAATCTGAACTATAACTAAAATGAACTATGAGTTCATAAAATCATAAAACTAATGCCCTTCTCAAAACTTATTTCACTGGCTATTAAAGTAAGGACTAATTATTTTACCAAGTTTTATTTCAAATTTCATACAGAGAAAACCAATTTTCTGTCCTGCATAGTGATCTATACTTGGTTCTGCTTTAAATGAATTTTTAAAACTAATAGCTTTGTATATTATTTGATCTCCTAACTTACAACAAACACAGTTTAGCTTCTACATTACACTAAAGAAATAAATGGACAAAAATTAGTTATGGCTGGTTTGTGTTCGATTTTATGACAATTATATACAATTTTTTTAAACCCCCCTTTGTCTAGAATACACTATATTAATTCCCTAGTATAGAAACAATTGAGGACCTGTCCAGAAAAAAAAAAAATTATATTGCTTTCATTTTAAAAAAGGGGGGAAGGATAATCACTAAAAATCGGGAGTGTGAAGTGAAATTTCTGGCTCTTTTGATATTAGGCCAAGCATTGTGAATTAATGGCTCCATCTTAGTGTTTTACACATATCGGCATTGTATTACCAGTCTTACCACAATGATTTGAGAACTAATTAATCTCTATAAAAAATACAGAAGTACTTGGATGAAAGTTTCCATGAAAAGGGCGAGGTGGAAGGAAGGCGGCTACACTGAAGAGATACAGTAAGTTTCATTCTCTTTTATTCAGGGAACTTTGAAGGGGTGGCTTGTGGAGTGAAGAATAAAATTAGAAGCAGTCATGAAAAAGCTGTTTCTGAATGTTCTCAGTATTCTTCCACTGTGTTATAATTACATATGAGTTATGCTGCCTGATCAGTTCCATATACATCTAGCATAGGATTTAACAGGTAGTTTATTTTGGGAGAGTCAAAACATAATAAGGCATCATTCAAGAACTTTTTATTTTGAGTGTAAAGTCATGACAGGCACTAATTATTCCAGTTATTTTTTCTTTCCGCCAATAAAATTATCCAGAAAAAAAGATTTGATTGAACTTAAGGGTCAAGCACTATTAGAGAATTAAAGGTGAAAGACAGGAAGAAAGAACAGTCCAATCTTTTAAATGGTAATGAAAGCAAGGCACTAAGGAATAATCAATCATATGCAAAAACTCATCACCAAATCATAGAATCAAGTTCATTATCTAAACAATGCAGAAACTTGTGTTGTTTACAAGGATAATTACACTGTTGTGGCTGAAATATGCAAAGTGTGAGAGAGTTCTGTAATCCATGGAGAAATTAATTTTAAGATAGTGTAAGCTTAATTATCTGAATGATATTTGGAATTTTTCAACATTCGCTTCAGTGAAAACTGTCTGCAATACTTCTTTTAAGCAAAATATCTGGCAGGGACAAACCAGAAGAAAAAAATAATGATATACTGGAATTTGGATCCAAAGATGTGATTATGAAGATAGGTTTCATCAAAGACAATGAAAGTTGCAGAGACCAGAGGAATGAGCCTTGGAAAGATATATGTGGAAGAGAAAAAAATGTATGATAGATGAATAATCAAACTGAACATTAAATATATTTGGGACCAAAATTAGAGACTGACTTTGGAAATAGAGCCAAGGACACAAAATTCTAATGAAAGCATATCAGGAAATCTTGAAGGTGTGAAGGAATGGGATTGATATCTTGATCAAATGCTTTAAAGGCCAGGGCACCTGGCTGGCGTAGTCCATAGAGCATGTGACTCTTGCTCTTGGGGTTATGAGCTCAAACCCCCCACTGGGCATGAAGTCTACTTACAAGAATGTTTTAAAGGTCAGATAGTAGATGCAGATTAACTTTCAACATTTTGTTGATGTCAGCAAGATGGAGGAATAAGAAATATCTTACTTGTCTTCTCCCATAGCTACAATAATTTGGCAACCATTCACAGACAAACTGTCTTTGTGGGAGCTTTGAGAAATAGTTAAGAAGTTGAGAAAATCTGGTGGAACTCAACTGGAGGAGAAGTGTTTTGAGAAGACAGTCCCATAGCCAAGTAGCAAGCTCAGACTATGGACTTAGCTAAAGACCCAAAAAACCAATAAAGTAACATTGGACTTGAATAAACCAATGGACCAAATGAACCTAAAAGACATATATAGGACATTCCATCTTATAGCAGCAGAATACATACTCTTCTTAAGTGTATGAACAGCATTTTCCAGGATAGATCGTGTATTAGACCACAAAGTAAGTACGAACAAATTAAATCGGATTGAAATTATGTGAAGTATCATTTCTGACCATAACTGTATGAAACCAGAAATTAACAAATAATAGAAATTGAAAAATTTGCAAATAAGTGGAAATTTAGCAACATATTCCTTAACAACTAATGGATCAAAAGGAAAATCAAAAAGTACCTTGAGACAAATGAAAATAAAAACACACACAACAAAACTTACAGTATATATCAAAATCAAAAATAAAAGGGAGCTTCATAGGCATAAATGCATATTTTAAGAAAAAAGAAGGATCTCAAACAAACAAATTAACTAGATTAAAATCAACTGAAACTAGAAAAAGAACAAATTAACCCCAAAGTTAGTAGATGGAAGGAAATGAAGATTAGAACAGAGATAAATGAACTAGAGAACAGAAAAAAGTAGGAAAAATCAAGAAAATTAACACTGACTTTTCTGAAAAGGTAAACACAATGGGAAAAAACCTTTAGTTGGACTAACTAGGAAAAAACGAGAGAGGGCTAAAATAAATACAATTACTAGTGGAGGAGGACACATTACAACTGGTGCCACAAATATACAAAAAAAACCTATGAGACCCTATGAACAACAAACACAGCACCAAAAATCATACGTTATCTCAGAATTAACTTAACCAGAGATGTAAAGGATCTATATTCTAGAAACTACAAATAACGCTTGAAAGACACTGAAGAAGACACAAAAAGATGGAAAAATATTCCATGCTCATGGATCGGAAGAATTAATATAGTTAAAATGTCTATGCTACCCAGAACAATCTACACTTTCAATGCCATCCTGAACAAAATACCAATGACATTTTCCAAAGAACTGGAACAAATAGCCCTTAAATTTGTGTGGAACCAGAAAAGGCCCCGAATCGCCAAGGAACTGTTGAAAAGGAAAAACAAAGCTGGGGGCATCACGTTGCCGGATTTCAAGCTGTACTACAAAGCTGTGATCACAAAGACAGCATGGTACTGGCACAAAAACAGACACATAGAACAATGGAACAGAATAGAGAACCCAGAAATGGACCCTTGGCTCTTTGGGCAACTAATCTTTGACAAAGCAGGAAAAAACATCCGGTGGAAAAAAGATGGTCTCTTCAGTAAATGGTGCTGGGAAAATTGGGCAGCTACATGCAAAAGAATGAAACTTGACCACTCTCTCACACCATACACAAAGATAAACTCCAAATGGATGAAAGACCTCCATGTGAGACAGGAATCCATCAAAATCCTGGAGGAGAATATAGGCAGCGACCTCTTCGACATCAGCCACAGCAACTTTTTTCATGACACATCTCCAAAGGCAAGAGAAGCAAAAGAAAAAATGAACTTGTGGGACTTCATCAAGATAAAAAGCTTCTGCATAGCCAAGGAAACAGTCAAAAAAACTAAGAGGCAGCCCACCGAATGGGAGAAGATATTTGCAAATGACACTACAGATAAAAGACTGGTATCCAAGATCTACAAAGAACTTCTCAAACTTAATAAACAAGAAACAAACAAAAAAAAAAAATCAAAAAATGGGCAGAAGATATGAACAGACACTTTTCCAATGAAGACATACAAATGGCTATCAGACACATGAAAAAATGTTCAAAATCATTAGCCATCAGGGAAATTCAAATCAAAACCACACTGAGATACCACCTTATGCCAGTTAGAATGGCAAAAATTGAGAAGACAGGAAACAACAAATGTTGGAGAGGATGTGGAGAAAGGGGATCCCTCCTACATTGTTGGTGGGAATGCAAGTTGGTACAGCCACTTTGGAAAACAGTGTGGAGGTCCCTTAAAAAGTTGAAAATTGAGCTACCCTATGACCCAGCCATTGCACTACTGGGTATTTACCCCAAAGATACAGACGTAGTGAAGAGAGGGGCCATATTCACGACAATGTTCATAGCCGTATTGTCCACAATAGCTAAATCATGGAAGGAGCCAAGATGCCCTTCAACAGATGACTGGATTAAGAAGTTGTGGTCCATAGATACAATGGAATATTAATCAGCCATCAAAAAGAACGATTTCTCAACATTTGCTGCAACATGGGCAGGACTGGAGGAGATAATGCTAAGCGAAATAAGTCAAGCAGAGAAAGACAATTATCATATGATTTCTCTCATCTATGGAACATAAGAAATAGGATGATCGGTAGGGGAAGAAAGGGATAAAGAAAGGGGGGTAATCAGAAGGGGGAATGAAGCATGAGCGACTATGGACTCTGAGAAACAAACTGAGGGCTTCAGAGGGGAGGGGAGTGGGGGAATGGGATAGGCTGGTGATGGGTATTAAGGAGGGCATGTATTGCATGGTACACTGGGTGTTATACGCAAGTAATGAATCATGGAACTTTACATCAAAAACTAGGGATGTACTGTATGGTGACTAACATAATATAATAAAAAAATTATTAAAAAAACCCACCAAAAATTGGATAAAGTAAAAGAAATGGATAAATTCCTAGAAACATACAACCTAACAAGACTAAATCATGAAGAAATAGAAAATGTGGACAGAATCATAATGAGTAAGAAGACTTAATAACCACAAACCTCTCAACAATGAAAAGTCTAGGCCCAGATGGCTTCAAGGTTAAATTCAGCCATCCATTTACAGAAGAATTAATGTCAATTCTTCTCAAAATCTTCTAAAAGTTTAAGAGGAAGGAATACTTCCAAATTTATTTTATGAGGCCCTCTTACTAAAATCAAATAAGGACAATGTAAGAAAAGAAAATTATAGGTCAATATCCCTAATACATAAGGATTAAAAATTCCTAAATAAAATAATAACAAATTAAATTCAGCAGGATGTTAAAAGGATCATACAACATGATCAAGTGGGATGTATCCTTGAGATTCAAAACTGGTTTAATGCATACAAATCAATAAATGTGTAGTACACCATGCTAACAGAATGAAGAATAAAGATCACATGATTATTTCAATGATGCAGAAAAAGTATTTGACAAAATTCAACATCCTTTCATGAAAAAGCTATTAACAAATAAGGGATGGAGATAATACACCTCAACATAATATCTTGCCATATATGACAAGCCCACAGATAATATATTCAATGATGAAAAGCTGGAAGTGTTTTCTCTTAAATCAGAACAAGACAAGGATATCCACTCCTGCCACTTCTATTCAATATAGTACTAGAAATCCCAGCTAGAAGAATTAGGCAAGAAAAAGAAATAAAAGCATACAAACCAGAAAGGAAGACGTTAAACTATCTCTATTTGCAGATCACATGAAATATATGCAAATATATATATGTAAATATATATGTAAATATATGCAAAGACGTCACCAGAAAAGTGTTAGAATAAAGGAACTTAGTAAAGTTTCAGGAAACAAAATAAATTTACAAAAATCAGTTGTTTCTGAAGAAATAGAATTATAAGAATGTAGTAGGAGCAACTATATGCTAATAAATTAGGCAATCTGGAAGAAATTGATGCATTCCTAGAGATGTATAAACTACTAAAACTGAATCAAGAAGAAACAGAAAATCTGAACAGACACATAACCAGCAAGGAAATTGAAGCAGTAATCAAAAATGTCCCAATAAAGAAGAGTCCAGGGCTGGATGGCTTTCCAGGCGAATTCTACCAAACATTTAAAGAAGAATTAATACTTATTCTTCTGAAGCTGTTTCAAAAAATAGAAATGGAAGGAAAACTTCCAAACTCATTCTATGAGGTCAGCATTACCTGGATCCCAAAACCAGTCAAAGACCCTGCCAAAAAGGAGAATTACAGATCAATATCCCTAATGAACATGGATGCCAATATTCTCACCAAGATACTAGCCAATAGGATCCAAGAGTACATTAAAAGGATTATTCACCAAACCAAGTGAGATTTATTCCTGGGCTTCAAGGGTGGTTGAACATCTACAAATCAATCAATGTGATACACTACATTAATAAAATAAAGGACAAGAACCACATGACCCTCTCAACAGATGCAGAAAAAGCATTCGGGAATGTACAGCATCCCTTCTTGATTAAAACTCTTCACAGTGTAGGGATAAAGGGAACATACCTCAATATCATAAAAGCCATATACAAAAAGCCCATAGTGAATATCATTCTCAATGGGGAAAAACTGACAGATTTCCCCCCAAGGTCAGGAACACCACAGGGATGTCCACTATCACCACATTTGTTCAACATAGTACTAGATATTCTAGCCTCAGCAACCAGACAACAAAAGAAATAAAAGGCATCTGCATTGAAGTCAAACTCTCACTCTTTGCAGATGATATGATACTCTATGTGGAAAACCCAAAAGACTCCACCCTAAAATTGCTACAACTCATACAGGAATTCAGCAAAATGGCAGTATATAAAATCAATGCAGAGAAATCAGTTGCATTTCTACACACTACCAATGAGACAGAAGAAAAAGAAATTAAGGAGTTGATCCCATTTACAATTGCACCCAAAACTGTAAGATACCTAGGAATCAACCTAACCATGGAGGCAAAGGATCTGTACTCAGAAAACCATAAAACACTCACAAAAGAAACTGAGGAAGACACAAAGAAATGGAAAAAATGTTCCATGCTCATGGATTGGAAAAACAAATATTGTTAAAATGTCTATGCTATCTAGAGCAATCTATACATTCCATGCAATCCCTATCAAAATACCATCAATATTTTTCACAGAGCTGGAATAAATAATCCTAAAATTTGTATGGAACCAGAAAAAACCCGGAATAGCCAGAGGAATGTTGAAAAAGAAAACCAAAGCTGGTGGCATCACAATTATGGACTTCAAGCTAAATTACAAAGACCCATGGTCAATTAATCTTTGACAAAGCAGGAAAGAATATCCAATGGAAAAAAAAGATAGTCTCTTCAACAAATGGTGTTGGGAAAATTGGACAGCCACATGTAGAAGAATGAAAATGGACCATTTTCTTATACCATAAACAAAAACAGAATCAAAATGGTTGAAAGACCTAAATGTGAGACAGGAACCCATCAAAATCCTAGAGGAGAACACAGGCAGCAACCTGTGTGACCTATGCCGCAGCAATCTCTTGCTAAACACATCTCCAAAGACAAGGGAAACAAAGGCAAAAATGAACTATTGGGATGTTATCAAGATAAAAAGCTTTTGCACAGCAAAGAAAACAGTCGACAAAACCAAAAGACAACTGAAAGAATGGGAGAAGATATTTGCAAATATCTTTTCAGATAAAGGGCTAGTATCCAAAATGTATAAAGAATTTATCAAACTCAACACCCAAAGAACAAATAATCCAATCAAGAAAGGGGCAGAAGACATGAACAGACATTTCTCTAAAGAAGATATACAAACGGCTAACAGACACATGAAGAAGTGTTCCACATCACCTGTCATCAGTGGAAATACAAATCAAAACCACAATGAGATACTCCTCATACCAGTCAGAATGGCTAAAATTAACAAGTCAGGAAATGACAATGTTGGTGAGGATGCTGAGAAAGGAGAACCTTTTTTGCACTGTCGGTGAGAATGGAAGCTGGTACAGCCACTCTGGAAAACAGTATGGAGGTTCCTCAGAAAGTTGAAAATAGACCTATCCTACGACCCAGCAATTGCACTATTGGGTATTTACCCCCAAAATACAAGTGTAGTGATCCAAAGGGGGACCTGCACCCCAATGTTTATAGCAGCAATGTCCACAATAGCCAAATTATGGAAAGAGCCTAGATGTCCATCGACAGATAAATGAATAAAGAAGATGTGGTATACACACACACACACACACACACACACACACTGGGATACTACTCAGCCATCGAAAATGAAATCTTGCCATTTGCAATGATGTGGCTGGAACTGGAGGGTATTATGCTAGGCACATAAGTCAGTCAGAGAAAGACAATTATCATATGATCTCACTCATGTATGTAATTTAAGAAACAAAACAGAGGATCATAGGGGAAGGGATGGAAAAATAAAACAAGGTGAAATCAGAGAAGGAGAGAAACCATAAGAGACTCTTAATCACAGGAAACAAACTGAGGAGTGCTGGAGGGGATGAGAGTGGAGGGATGGGGTAACTGGGTGATGGACATTAAAGAGGGCACCTGATTTAATAATCACTGGGTATTATATACTACTGATGAAACACTGAACTCTACCTCTGTAACTAACAATACACCATATGTTAAAGAATTGAATTTAAATTAAAAAAAACAGGTGTGTTTCTACATACTAATAAATAATTATTTGAAAAGGAAATTTAGAAAAACCACATTCCTAAGAGCATTAAAAACAATAAAGTACTTAACAATAAATTTAACTGAGGAAGTAAAAGATCTATCCACAGAAAACTATAAGATATTGATGACAGAAATCGAAGAAGACAAATAAATGGAAATATATCCTGTGTTCATGGACTGGAACAAATAATACTGTTAAAATGTCCGAAGTACCCAAAGCTATCTACCGATTCAATGCAATGCCTATCAAAATCCCAATGGCATTTTTCAAATAAATGGAAAAACAACCGTAAGATTCATATGCAACCACAAATAATCAAAGGAATCTTGAGCAAGAAGAACAATGTTGGAAGAATCACTCTTCCTGGTTTCAAATTACATTATAAAGCTTTAAAAAATAGTATGGTACTGACATAAAAACACTGGCACAGAGCAGAGAGCCCAGAAATAAAACCACACATATATAATCAATGACATATATAATCTGTATCAAGGATGCCAAGAATACAAATGAGAAATGGACAGTCTCTTCAAGAAATGGTATTGGGAAAACTCTATATTCACATGCAATAGAAGGATACTGGAACTTGATCCTACACCATACACAAAAATTAATTCAAAATGGATTGAAGACTTAAATGTAAGAACTCAAATCATACAACTCCTAGAAAAAAACATAGAGAAAAGCTTCTTGATATTGGTCTTGGCCATGATTTTCTGGGAAAGACCAAAAGCAAAGCAACAACAGCAAAAAATAAATAAACAAACAAATGGGACTACATCAAACTAAAAAGCTTCTACACATCAAAGGAAACCATCAACAAAATAAAAGCAGCAACCTATGGAATGCAAGAAAGTACGTAAAAACAATATATCAGATAAGGGATTATTATCCAAAATATGTAGCAAACAATTCAATAGCATGCATGCTAAAATGAGTAAAGTACCTGAACAGCCATTAAAAAAAAAAAAAAAAAAAAGACACACGAATTGCCAACAGGTAAATGAAAATGTGCTCAGCATCACTTGTTATCAAAGATACATAAGTCAAAACCACAATGAGATATTACATCACACATATTAGAATATCTAGTATTAAAAAAGACAAGCGATAAGAAGTATCGGCAAGGATTTGGAGAAAAGGGAACCCTGATACACTGTTGATGGGACTGTAAATTGGTACAATCATTATGAAGAACGATATTGCAGTTCCTCAAAAAAAAAAAAAAAAAAACAGAACTTCCATTTGATCCAATAAATTACATCTTTGAGTATATATTCAAAGGAAATGAAATCAGTATCTTTTTTTTTTTAAGATTTTATTTATTTATTTGACAGAGAGACAGCCAGTGAGAGAGCGAACACAAGCAGGGGGAGTGGGAGAGGAAGAAGCAGGCTCCCAGCGGAGGAGCCCAATGTGGGGCTCGATCCCAGAACGCTGGGATCACACCCTGAGCCGAAGGCAGATGCCTAACGACTGCGTTACCCAGGCGCCCCTGAAATCAGTATCTTAAAGAGATACCTCAGTCCCATGTTCATTGCAGCATTATTCACAACAACTAAGATATGGAAAAACAACCTAAGTGTCCAAAAAGAATGAATGGATAAAGAAAATATGAAATACATATCTGCATATATGTATATATAGAAAATCTATAAAATATTCAGTCATAAAAAGAATGAAATTCTGCTGTTTGTGACAATGTGGATGAATCTGGAAGACATTATGTTAAGTGAAATAAGCCAGATCTAGAGACAATTACTCTATGATCTCACTTATACATGGAATCTAAAAATGGTGAACTCATAGAAGCAGAGAGTAGAATAGGGGCTGCTAGGAACTGAGAGAGTGGGAGATATAGAGATATGTTAGTCAAAGGGTACAAAGTTTCGGTTCTAAGATAAATTAGTTCCAGAGTCTATTTTGTAATACGGTGAACACAGCTAATAACACTGTACTGTAATATTTAAAATTTGCTAAGAGAACAGATCTTCAGTGTCCTTTCACACACACAAAAGTAACTATGTGAGGCGATGTATATGTCACATATTATGATGTATATGCTGATCATTTCACAATGCTAATACATCAATCAGTACATCATAAATCTTAAATATGTTCAGCTTTGGTCAATTATACCTCAAAGTTGAAACAGAAAAAAACTTTAATTGGTCTCAAAGAAACAAACAAAACAATTGTATCTACCTCCTCCAAACATACGACATACTAATAAAGCAGAAGTGAATTTGTTAGAACTTGCTGCTGTGAGGGGAAATACCACCTTGGCAGAGTGAAAGACACTCAGTAGTATCTAAGAAGTAGGGAGTCAAAGTGAATATTTATAGGATCTGAAATCTGGACTCAGGGATTTATGGTAGGGAGAGGAACTAGTGGGGACTAGACAAAATTCCTGGATGTAATAGTTTCAGATTGGCAGACATAGCAAGGTGAGGTTGCTGAAGTTAGCCTTGAAAATTAAACTGTTGTTTCTTAAGTGAGCTACACGGAAATGGCTATATCAGATAACTGATGTACATGAAATTCCTGATGCAAACAGTAAGTTATTTATTGGTTTCCAGTTTTGTCCTTCACGGGAAAAGTTCACCTGGACCAAATGGCTGTCATGTTGACACAGGCCATTTCAATTCATGGTACTAATAGCTAGGTCACGTTATCACAGGTGGTCACAGTGTACATGTCTAAGAGGCCATGGTGATTAAGCAGGTCAATTAAAGTTTTAAGGTTTGATTTTCTTTGACTTATTTTTCTAAATGCATACATGTGTTCTTCAACAAGTACAGTCGTACTATAGTCATAATCTGTATCAGACAAGTGTTATAATTTGTTAATATCTGTATACTATTCCATTGAGCATGCCAGAGTTCAAATGCTATACTATTTTGGGATATTTACTCAAATATTACTCTAGTGTAAAGTAACTTCTATGAACATGTCAACAGAGCACTTTCTAGGAGTATTCTTTTGTTGTTCTTTTAACGATATTCAAAATTATACTAGATCTAATATTTCAATTTTTCTCAGTTTCAATGGAGGAGATGATAGGATTTATTTGACAGTAGTACTGGTTTCCATATGCTGCCACCATATGCTGGTTTAACTAGAAAAGCAATCACATTAGACACAGTATTACCATCAACAGTGTTCTTATTCAAGGGGTACCAACACTAAGAAAGCCTATCAGTAAGTGAAGCATAACACAACCCATTTTTCTTTTAGGGTTTGGTTGAGAAAGTTGTATACAAATGCTTATCCAAAAACACACAGCTATAATTATGTTCATATACATTTATTTCAAGAGTCTAGAATGACTCTTCAATCAAGGAATACTCCTTTATGAGTCTTATAAATCTTCTATGGCAAAATATTTATAATTTGATATTTCACATCAAAACAAAATTTGTTATATATTAACTTTGAGATAATAGTATTTTAAATACCCCAAAGCATTGAACTGATCAAGTTATTCAGAATTTGGAAGAATTCCTGGGCCAACACATGAGGGAACCAATAGAGTGTAGATATTCCTGAGGACAAGACAAGAGAAGAAACGGTTGGGGAACTGTTGTAATAAGTAGAAATTGTGCCAAAGACAGAAAAGATCTTTAAAGTATGAGACAGAGATGGAGTGGAAAGAGAACTTGGGAAAACCTTCCCTATATTGACCTGGGAGGTAGCACCGATTCTGGTACTACTGCTGAGTGGGAATTGATTGAATAGCTCTATCAAATATCTTGCTTTTAATGCATGGCACCCATTGTTTCCTATTGGCAAATATGTAGAAGACCAGCTAGTAAGGTATTTACCATGATTTAATAGATTTGGGGCTTCAAAGCAAATCATCTACAGTGGGAAGGGAAGGGGCTGGGTAAAATTAGACAAAGGAGTAAATCAGGAACACAATATTATTGACAACTTTTTCTAGATCATATTGGCCTCCCTAAAAGCACATTCATTTTGAACCTCTGGGTAATTCATTACTATATTTGGAAATAATAATTCATATGCTATGTGTCCCTCCCCCTTGTTAGGAAATTTTGGTGGCAGAAGCTCATTGATACAACACATTTCTTGATGACCTCAAATGTATATATTAAGTCTCTTGTTGCCAGGGAATTGTGGCACACAGCTCAAAGGTGAGGCATTAAACCAAAGCATTCCTATTTGTGTTGCAAAGCTTTCTTGGGTTAATAATGATCTCAAATCCTCCACCTGCACACTCTTTTCACAGACCTTCACATATATTCACATATAAGAGAGAAAAGTAGGACTGACAAAGCTTAGCATTAATTCTGTAAATAGGTAAATTTCTAATCAATTCAAAAAAAAAATTTAAATCACAAAACCCCATAAAATTATAATTAAGGATGAGAAATTTACAGTGATACAAAAAAATTAAGAGAAGGAAAGTTGGGAATAATGTTCTCAAAAATATAGAATTGCATTAGAAGTCTCAAGGACATGAATAATTTACCAAATTATAAACTAGTTAGGTTGAAAACATAAAATATTGTGAACAAAAATACACCAATTAATTTTGCAGGAATGAGAATTTCACTAAAGAAGTATCCTTTGAATAAATTCCAGCATAGGTGATTTTGGTACCTAAGTATATTGAGAAATATCAAAATTAAAATTTATTGAAATCATTCAATAGAGGATTTTCACTAAATCGATAAAACGAACTCAACGCAGCCAAATCTCATACAGATAACATCAACAGTCTTCTACTTATGTGCTTATGGTATGCTGGGTATCCTGGAGGCACCTCTGCCTACAGAACAACTTTGTCATGGATAAGACACATTTTTTGCACCATTTTTCTACCCAGAGGTAATAGAGGAGATCTCCAAAGATGCCCCGCAAAAAGCATATTCTTAAGGCTCAGAGACTAAGCAGTGGGCAGATGAAAAGAGATGGATTAACCAGGCGATAGACAGACCTACGGACCTCTGTCTCATGCAGACTTGGGTTTGCAACAAGGAACAGCTGAATCTGGAGCCTTCACATTAGATCTAGACTCTCTGCAGAGCAGTTTCTGGCTAATAGTTCTCTGTGGTTACCAGAAGAAGAAAATAAGTCTTTTCCCACCAGCATAGACCCTCAGGAGCCCCAGAGATTAAAAACAAAAAGGATCAGCTCATAATGAAAAACCACCAAGAACACACAAAAAGCTGAGGTGCATGGAGAAGCAGCAGAAGGACAAGGAGGAGAAATAATTAATAACACTGGGTACTCAAAGTGAGATAAAGAACATGAGGAGATATTTCTGAAATATTTAATTAAGCAAAGCATGAAATTAGAGAAATGACTAAAAAATAAGAGACCTTCAGGAGTGAACAAGGAAATATAATGTAGAGTGAGACTTACAGAATGAAAATTTTAATTGTTAGAAATCAAACCTTAGTGGATTTATTATGAACAGATTAGAGATTAAGAAATAAATTGTGAACGGCTGATATGTAACACAGGAAAATAAGATATATATAAAAATGAGAGAGAGATAGATGATAACACCGAAAAATCAGACTCTGGACATGTAAGCATGCATGTATGTGTTTGTGTGTGTGCATGAATCCAGAAGGAAAAAATAAAAAAGAATGGAGAACAACCACTTTTTTTTCTTTATTTTCTTTTTTCTTTATTTTTAAATTTTTGATTCCAGTATAGTTAACATACAGTGTTAGTTTCAGCTGTATAATACAGTGATTCAACAAGTCCATATATCACCCTGTGCTCATCACAATAAGTGCCCTCTCCTTAATCCCCATCACCTATTTCACCCATCCCCCCACCCACCTACCCACTGGTGACCATTAGTTTGTTCTCTTTAGTTATGAGTCTGTTTCTTGGTTTGCTGCTCTTTCCCCCTTTGCTTGTTTATTTTGTTTCTTACGTTCCACATATGAGTGAAATCATATGGTATTTGTTTTTCTCTAACTGACTTATTTTGCTTAGCATATACTCTCAAGCTCATCCATGTCTTTGCAAATGGCAAGATTTCATTCTTTTTTATGGCTGAATAATATTCTATCACACACACACACACACACACACACACACACACACACACCCCACACATCTTTGTAACCATTCATCTATAGATGGATACCTGGGCTGCTTCCATAATTTGACTATTTTAAATTATGCTGCTATAAACATCGGCGTGCATGCATCCCTTTGAATTCGTGTTTTTGTATTTTTGAGTAAATACCCAGTGGTGCAATTACTGGATTGTAGGGTAGTTTTATTTTTAACTTTTTGAGAAACCTCCATACTGTTTTCAGCAGTGACTATACCAGTTTGCATTCCCACCAACAGTGCAAGAAGGTTCCTTTTTCTCCACATCCTTGCAAACATTTTTTTGTTTCTTGTGTTTTTGATTTTAGCTATTGTGACAGGTGTGAGATGGTATCTCATTGTAGTTTAGATTTGCATTTCCTTGATGATGAGTGTTGTTGAGCATCTGTTCAGGTGTCTGTTGGTCATGTGGATGTCTTCTTTTGAGAAATGTCTATTCATGTCTTCTGCCAATTTTTTAATTGGATTATTCACTTTTTGGGTGTTGAGTTGTATAAATTCCTTACATATTTTGGAGACCACCCCTTTATCAGATACTCCATTTGCAAATATCTTCTCTCATTCTGTAGGTTGTGTTTTAGTTTTGTTAATTGTTTCCTTTGCTATGCAGAAGCTTTTTATTTTGATGTAGTCCCAGTAGCTTAATTTTGCTTTTATTTCCCTTGCCTCCATTTCCCCTTCCTTATACCTAGAAAAATGTTGCCGTGGTCAATATCAGAGAAATTACTGCCTGTGCACTCTTCTAGGATTTCCATGGATTCAGGTCTCATATGTAGGTCTTTAATCCATTTGAGTTTATTTTTGTGTATGGTGTAAGAAAGTGATCCAGTTTCATTCTTCTGCATGTGGCTGTCCAGTTTTCCCAACACCATTTGTTGAAGAGACTGTCTTTTTCCCCATTGGATATTCTCTTCTGCTCTGTTGAAGATTAATTGACCATATACTTGTGGGTTTATTTCTGGGTTTTCTGTTCTGTTCCATTGCTCTGTGTGTTTATTTTTGTGTCAATACTATATTGTTTGGTTACAACAGCTTTGTAATATAACTTCAGGTTGGAATTTTGATACCACCAGCTTTGATTTTCTTTTTCAAAATCTCTTTGGCTATTTGGCATCTTTTGCGGTTCCATATAAATTTTAGGATGTCTTGTTCTGGTTCTTTTAAAAATACTGAGAACAACTACATTTTGATGAGATAATGATTGAAACATCCCAGAACACTTAAAAAGTATGAGTCTTTTTATCCCATGAAAGCAACATACCCTAATCAGGATAAATAAATCCAAATCTAGATACATGTTTATGAAGCTACCAAACACAAAAGCCAAAATAATAATTATTATAGTAGTGAGAGAAAAAAAATAGATTGCACAGTAATATTTTTTATGATTGAGGATAACAATTAGAATGAAGTTTTCAGGGCTCCTGGATGGCTCAGTTGGTTAGACATCTGACTCTTGATTTTTGGCTCAGGTCATGACCTTAGGGTCATGATCGAGCCCTGTGTCAGGCTCTGCGTTGGATGTGGAGTCTGCTTAAGATTCTCTCTCTCCCACTCCCTGTGCCCCTCCCCCCTCTTGCATCCACTCTCCCTCTCTCAAAAAGAAAAAAAAAAAAAATGAAGAAGCCTTAACAGAAACAACTGAGGCCAGAAGCCAGAGGGAGAAAAATAAAATTAAGGAATAGGAGCATAAAGGGAAGTTCCTTGAGTGTCTTTTTTTTTTTTTTTTAAGGTCCTATTTATTTATTTGACAGAGAGAGAGACAGCAGCGAGAGAGGGAACACAAGCAGGGGGAATGGGAGAGGAAGAAGCAGGCTCCCAGTGGAGGAGCCCGATGAGGGGCTCCATCCCAGGACCCTGGGATCATGCTCTGAGCCAAAAGAAGACGCTTAATGACTGAGCCACCCAGGCGCCCCTCGAGTGTCTTGATTTTCCCTAAATATATCTTAGAATTGCGGCTAGCAAAGAGTGGGTTCTGTGTAATGGAGGAAGATCAGGAATACTATGTTAAGAACATACATATACTAAGGAAACTGTGAAATTATATTGAATTTTAAATTATGCTATTATGTTCTGAAGTTATAAAACCATTTAGGATGAAGGCTTGATCATTGGCCTGCAAGCTCATGAACCAGACAGGTGAGGCACTTTAGAATGCATAAGTAAATTTATCCTGATCTTATCTTTAATTCAAATTTTGATCTTTGGTCATCCTGAGATTTTTGCATTAATTTGCATTAAAAATGTTGTGTTAAATATTATTTACCTTGACTCCTGCATATTTGGGCACCCCTTAAATTTTGTGCTCAAGGGAAGTACCTCTGTCACTTCACCCTAGTTCTAGCCCTGCTTGTTATCTGCTGATCTATGAACTAGAACTAGGTTACTTAGCGTATAATATTACTAATAAATTAGATTAAGCCCATGTAACTGATGATATACTCTTTGATTAGTTTGAGGGAGAAATACAACCAACTTCTCTGTCTCTGTCTCTGTCTTTTCCTTTTAGTCAGAGTAATTTATCAAAGTCCCCTCATACATTTCCATTAGCGGAGAGTTCTTGAGATGGCCTTCAATCTTCCATCACCCAAATTGTTCCAGTACTCCAAGCTCTTCCAAATTTGTCAGTTTGCATTATGTGTTCCAGGTAGTTTAGAGAAAAGAAAAAAGGTCTAAAAGTGTTGTGTTTAAGCTGTTTCAATTTACTACTCTTTGGTTACAGCCAAATATATTTATTATTGAAAACTGTCTGTTCAGTGTATTTTTTTTTCTTAAAAGATTTTATTTATTTATTTGACAGAGAGAGAGCACGAGCAGGAGGAGCTGCAGGCAGAAGGAAGGGGGAGAAGCAGACTCCCCGCTGAGTACGGAGCCTGATACGGGCCTGGATCCCAGGACCCTGGGATTATGACCGGAGCCAAGGCAGACACAACCGACTGAGCCAGCCAGGCACCCTGTTCAGTGTATTCTTTACTTATGTTAAGCCCATTTCAAGGGATTAGATGTTAGAAGAAATTATAACCACCAGTATACAATGTGCAAAATGAGCCATTTTCCCAATTTCTGAACTCCAGATTAACAATTCCTTCTGAGTGAATTCTACTCTGGGGAAAGATTTTTACCACAAATTCACCTTCAGCTGTAATTATCTCAACATGTCACATAAGTTTCTAAAGATGTTGTTTATCCCAAAAGTCATTCACGTATATGCAAATTTACCTAATAATCTTTCACCTATCAGCATATAGGGAAGTATTAGAGAGGTCACAAAAAGTCTAATGATGCTTTTTTCCTGAAGGATTGGGTCCTACCTCATCTTAAGAGTCCATGTTTTATAGGTCAATTTAGTGTTAACAAGCTGGAAACTATTATATCTTAAGTTTAATTTTACGCCTCTGCTCCTTCTCAACCTCTTGCATACTTAACACACATTAAAAAAAAATCCGTAATACGTAACACATATGTAAACTGAACACCAATTTTGTGTATGATTCAAATGCACTGAACACCCTCATTTTTCATGAGCTTAACAACATTTTCTTATCTTCTCTGTAGGTTACTGACATTTTTTTTTTCCTTTAGAAGGACCACACAAAATGGCAATGAAAGAGACTTAAGTTAATCATTGTTTTAAAGTTAACTTTTTTGTTTAATTTCCCTCTTGAAGAAGGATGAATGTGGTTCCTTCCAAGGCCGGATTTTTCTTCTCACAGATACTCATTGCTCTTCCTTTAAGAAGCACAAAAACAATTTTCTTCTGGAACAACATACCTGCCATAGTGTATTGATTGCTTTTTGGTTTGAGGAATTTGAATGTGCAACTACATTTCTTCCTACTGGGAAACACTAAACCATATAGTATTACATTTTGGTGGGAGGAAGATGAAGGGGAGCTAGGACAGAATGGGAAGGAAGATAAATGAGATCAATTTCAAGGAAGGCCTTTTTTTTTCTCAATACCTGTAGCTTACTCTTATATTAATTCTCTCTTACACACACACACACACACACACACACACACACACACACACACAACCTTAATCTTTGGCAATGCAAGGAACTCTATGAATATACCATAAATATAAAAAATGATTCACACATCAGTTTACTCAAAAAGAACTACTTCCAGGTGATTTGACAGAAATGGCCGATTGACAGATAGAAAAATTAATAAAGATCTAGAATGCAAAATGTGTGCACAGTAGTGTTAGGAGTTAGGAGGATTGGAAATCATACCAAAAATGAGAGAGAAGAAAGTCAAGCTTCTCTCAATTATTCATTTGGAGTTGTTAACTGTCTACTTCTATTATAATCTTGATTCAGGATTATTTATATTATCACCATGCTTTACTGATTACATTTTTTTTAAATTTTAAAACTTGTAAAAGGAATAAAAGAATCTATTACTTATTCCTGGACCTAAAATAGTATGTTTTAAACTGGGGGCATATGTTTGGGGAATAATGTTTAAAATTCTCAGAAGGAAGTGAATAGATGGATTTTCTCAATCAGAAGGAACTTTGTTGTTTGTATCAGCCAAGTTCTCATGTTATACAATGGAATAGTGAGGCCCATGGATATCAGCAGATTAGCTCAAACCCATACAACACATTTGTATGGATTGTATGTTGGCACATACAGTTTATATGATGGTTATACCAAAACCCGGTTATCCTGGCTTATATTCCAGTTTGTCTATCTTATCAATATCATTTACGATAATGTATTCAAGTATATATCTAGGTTTAAATAGCAAATTATCCATTATATAAATGCAAATCTAATGGAAAAAGCTAAAAAGATAAGGTTATATCTTACTTCTGTTTCTATTAAAAATCCCTTCCCTTGTTACAGAATGAACATCAAATTGGATTTAAGTAGGATCATTATTTTTCTGAGGCACTGTCTTGGCTCTCAACGTTAAGTGTATATTCTTGTTAAGCACTGCTCTCTCTGTCTAGTCTCAGCTGGAGTCTGAAAACTCTCGTCATTACTGTGAGCCTTCATAGTACATCAGTCAACCCCAAAAGACTGGAAAGGTATGATTAGCTTTATTCCCATCAGTTAGTAGGGCAGGATTAGGAAGCAGTCTTCACTTCCAAAATCTAGCACCTCCTTTTCATAAAACTTTATTTTTTTCATCATTAATTTCATTTGTGGGAATCAGATAACAAATAAATTATTTGAGAAGAAAAAAAAGTGAAGTTCTCTCAACCCCTGTCAATGTATATCTCAAAATAAACTGAATTCTATTTTAAAATACCAATAAATACAAGGATGTTTTAAAAAGAAGATTTGAAATATGACAGGGCACATTTTCAGTGATGTTTAATATTTTTATAATATTATGGGAAATATGAATATCAAATTCTCAATCTTCCTCCTCCTCAAATGTCTTGGTATAGAATCTATCAGTATTAATATTTTATTATTATTTATATTCATTATTAATCTATTAGTATCTTGCTTGTGATTCCATTAAATATACAAGTCAACTTAAAGAAATGATTATAATACAGAGTTTCCATTCCATAAATGTGATTTCTCATATTGCCAATAATTTCAATATGGAAAATAAGCATAAAGGGGAACGGATTAAGCAGACTAAGTATGATTCTAAGTGTACAAGATATTTAAGCTAAAACATTGAGAGAAATTAAGACGACCAAAATTAATAAAAGAAATTGTAGAGAAGCAGATATACTCTGTGAAGTCAAGATTTATTATATAATTAAGCAAATAAGATGTGTGTGTAAAATAGATAAATAGAACAATGGAACATAATGAAGCACAAAAAAATGGGAGAGCTGATTACTGAAAAAGCTGGCATTACAGAGTGATGGTGTAAGAATGGTCTTTTGAATAAATATTCTTTCTAGCCAAAAAATAAATAAACAAACAAACAAACAGATAGATAAATAAATAAATAAAAAATAACAGGATGGGGCAGTTTAGTAAAACAGAAAACTTTTAGACTTAAATAAGTGCTCTATTCCAACAAAAACCACAGAAAAAATGGTGATCCCAGCCCCAGTCATACCAGAAAAGGCTGAGTGGAGAGTGTACACCTTCCCCTCTGCCAGGTTGTAATAAACCAACCCAATTTCCTCACCACAGTAGTGTCTGAGATGGCCAAATAGAGAGCCGGACTTCTGTTCACACTGGCAATAAAAAGGGTTTCTTTTTATTGATCAGATGGGGAGCTTTCACCTCACCGGAGGGAAATGAAGCAGCACTGCTTGGAGTGGGGTTCAGCGGAGTTCTAGTGGAGTCAGAACTTTTACCACTACTCAGTTTTAGTGAGGCTGCTGTGGTGATAAAATAGTTCTGCACTTTGTGGTAGTAAACATATTTATACATGTGATAAAATGACATAGTACTATACGCACACTTTGTACTATGTACATGGGTCAAATTCTTGTTTTTGATATTGTACTATAATGAAGTAAAATGTAACCATTGGGAAAAACTGAGTGAAGGTACACAGGACTCGTATGCACTATTATTTCATCTTTCTATTTTTAAAGGTGAAAATTTGTATGTATCCCTTTGAATTAGTATTTTTGTATTCTTTGGATAAATACCTAGTTATGAAATTGCTGGATCACGTAACTCAATGTTTAGAGCAGCATATCTACAATAGTCAAATTATGGAAACAACCCAAGTGTCCATCAACCGAGGGCTAGATACAGAAAGTGTGGTAAGTATATATATTTAAATATTTAAGGAATACATAAAAAACCTGCTCAAAATGATTAGTTTAATTAGAAAATTAAGAATTAAAATAAAGGAGTTTTCCTATACTACTGATAGGAACATACACACGTACAGCATCACGGGAAATACTTTCGGTATATACCAAGGTTGACTACATTGCTGCTCTATCACCTAGTGTTGCAATGCCAAAGGATAATAGCCAAGAGAAATTTATGCACGTGTCCAATGTATGTATAACCCTGGTCATAAAAAATATTATCTGTAATAGCCCTCAAAAAAATGTAACCCATAAGTGTATTAATAGTTGAATAAATAAACTGTAGCATTTATCGTACAAAGAGCAATGCCACTTCATATTGTTTATAAAAAGAGATGAAAGAGCTAAGTTAATTAATCATATTTTTATTCAGAATAATGAATAGTTCAGGATTTCCTGAACACATATATACTTGACAAAAGCTGTTAGTAAAAGTTTTGTACCATTAATTTTTCAGATTAAAAAAATTGATGTCTCTCAGTGCCATTCACAGATTTATAGCACATAGTAGATATCTAATAAATTCATCCTTTGTCCATTTAAACAATATATTTAGATATTAATTTACTTTCTCATTCAACAAACATTTCTTGAGCACTTTTTTAAAAGATCTTATTTATTGGGGTGCCTGGATGGCTAAGTCGGTTAAGCATCTGCATTCACCTTGGGTCATGATCTCGAAAGATTATATTTATTTATTTGACAGAGAGAGAGAGAGAGAGAGAGAGAGAAGGGAGCCTGAACACAAGCAGGGGGAGCGGGAGGCAGAGGGAAAGAGAGAAGCAAGCTCCCTGACAAGCAGGGAACCTGATGCGGGGCTGGGTCCCAGGACCCTGGGATCCTGACCTGAGCCGAAGGCAGATGCTTTTTTTTTTTTTTTTTTTTCCAATGTTATGTTCGTTACCATACAATACGTCACAGATGCTTAACCAACTTAGCCACCCAGGCGACCCTCTTGAGCACTTCCTATGTGTCTGGAAGTAAGAATGGTACTGAAGTTGAAAAAATAAGAGCTTATCTTTAGAGAGGCCAGGTCTAGTTAAATATTCAGAAAATATAGCAAGGAACATCCCAGGAAATCAGAGTTAAGGCTTTTAGAACATACACAGAAAACTAGAGGATGCAGTGGTTGATCTGAAATTTGAAGGGTATTATTCAGATTAATATAAGTAGAATATATTCTAAGCAGGGGTAAACTATAATTCAAGTAGAGGTTAAAATTGTAATTAATGTTAGCCTATCTATGTCATTTAAATAATAAATGCACATGGTAAACTACGTCACTTGAAGAACAAATGTACATGGGACTGGCTGGGAGGGGCAGAGAAGCAGAGAATGTAAGAGAGGTAAGTAGCAATCAAATAACGCAGATAGTAAAAACCGTGTAGGTTTTAAGGATTACGAGCAGGTGGTTAACTTTTTCAGAAAAATATTTTTATGTCTTTATACATTGTTACAATTTTATAGAGTGGTGGCAGGGAGAGAACAGACACTATTTGACTATAGCTCTTAAGTAAATTACAATTTGGGTGTAGAAAAATATATATTTATTTTTAGATATATGTAATTGGGATGCCCACTGGTGTCTACTATGGGGAGATATCCTGTAGGTAATCGGAAAGACATTTCACCTTGTACCTATCCCATTCTGTCCATACATATCACCTCCAGGTCTTAATAACTTCGCTCTCACTGGAATCTCTTAAATGTACTTACCTTCCCTGCTTTAACTACATTAGTTTTCTTATATTCCTTGAATACATCTAGATTTTTTATTTTTATTTTCTTATTTTTTTGCACATCAAGACTTTGAACTTATTCTCAGAAGGACTTGCTCTTCACACAACTTATTACCAGGCCCTTACAATTATTTCAGTCTCACATCATCATCTTTTAATGGGAAGTAATATGAATATTTGCAAGTTTATTCATAGTCACGATGGTCTGAGCAAAAACAAATAGCAATCTGGAATACAAGACAAGCCTTGGAGGTGACAGGATGACTAAAAAGCATGCAAACATAATATAGTAACAGATCTTTGGGGAGACTTTTATTTCCTCAGCTATATGTGTTTTTATTTCAAAGGGTAATGAAACCAAAAACCATACATTTATCCTTCAAAGGAATGTAAGATATTAGGCAACAAAAGTTTCTGTCACTCTCTTCGGTGGGGAGGGGGCAGGTGTCCAGATTCCATATATGGTTCCAGATCCATACTTTCTGTGTTCCAGTGGTGCAAGAAACTCCTGTTTCACAGGAAGAGTGACATCTGCCTTCCCTTCATTGCCTTGAAGTGAAAAATTTAAGGCATGGGGAAATGATGCATGTATTGCTACAAAAATAATAACTTTGTCTCTGTTTCAGAAACCTCATGTATTCTTTCATAACAAAATAAATAAATACAGATATTAAAGTTATTATTCATCCATAAAAAAATGAAATCTTGCCATTTGCAACAACATGGGTGAAGCTAGGAGTATAACGCTAACGTGAAATAAGTCAGAGAAAGACAAATACTATATGATTTCACTCATATGTGGAATTTAAGAAACAAAACAAATGAATAAAGGGAAAAAAGAGAGAGAGAGAGAGAGAGAGAGAGAAACCAAGAAACAGACTCCTAACTATAAAGAACAAAGTGATGGTCACTAGAGGGGAGATGGGTGGGGGGATGGGTGAAGGGGATTAAGAATATACTTATCATGATGATCCCGGAATGATACATGGAACTGTTGAAATACTATATCGTACAACTGAAACTAATATAATATTGTATGCGAACTGTACTGGAATTAAAATTAAAAACTTAATGAAAAAAAGTTTATCACTTCTTCACAGAAACCTTCCTTAATCTTACTGTTTTGTAGAGCAAGGAAAGAATAACCTTGTTATTCTTTATTTCACATACTTATTTGTTTTCTAAATGCACTTGTTAAAATTTGTAATTATATTTTTATTTTCTAAGGTAGATTTAAAAACTCTTGGTATTTTAAGCACTTAATCTCCACAAGTGTTTCTCTAACCTACAGTATCTACACATCAGTGAACACCCCTGGCTGATAATACTCCCAATTCTAATATTTTGCAGGTGACTTGAGAGTATTCAGTGAATGTTTTGTATCTGCCCATCATATTTATTCATGCAATCTCAGGTTGGGAACAATTTATGGTATCGTATGTGGGTAGAGCCACAAAACAATTCCCACAGCTTTGCCACATGTCAAAAATGGCATCTTTTGGCAACCATAGCTGAAAAACATGGTCTTGGAAAAGTTCACTGTCATTTATAAAATAAAAAAAAGAAATAAAATAAAAACATTTTTCCCTTTTATATGACAAAATAGTGGAAAATGGCTTTTCCCTAACTTCCCGCAGAAAAATTGGTGACAGAGAAGCAATACTGTGACACAACTTCATTTACAATAAATAAGAAAAAAAATCTTTATCTTTCTCACATACACACATAATCAGCAAGAAGAACTGAAATTCAAATCAGGTCAAATGACTGTGTGATGATGTTATTTCTAACACATTAGAGTTGTATTAAGAAATAGTGAATTTCAGTTTTTATGTCAACTGTTGATTATCTTTACAAATCAAAACTGGACACTGAATCAAGCTCACTAACATTCTGACACCTGAATTTTAGTACAGGGCTATATGGAAAATATATTTCTGCCAGAAACTATGAATTCAAACCTAGATCATCACTGTTATTACACTTCTTGGAAAATGTTTATTTTGATGCCTTAAAGTTGATATGAACACCTTTTCATCAAAGTACTTTCAAGTTATTGAGGAGATTCTAGTCATACAATTACTCTAATACCAAGAAATGTATTCACTGCCATATTTTCAAAAGGATGTAGAAGTTTTATGGTAAGTATAAATTCCTGTTAAACTGTACTGTTTTCAAAATCAAATCATGCCATTATAGCTTCCTCCTTCTTTCATTATAATTATATACACATCAAGAATATTTTGTTTTCTGGAATCAAATAATTTAGAAAACATCAGCAAATTAAACTATCCCTTCATCTGAACTGACCTGTGCTTAATGGTAATTATAAACTTTAGGAAAATTAGACATCATATTTTTTCAGCATATTTCCTGTACTCCAATCTCTTACTGCTATTCCTGTTTTGGATGTTCCATATAATGGCAAAGTGATATTTAATAGACTATTATTTTATTAATGGTAGCATCAGACCAACCCTCTTGCAAGTAGCAATTCTAAAGTTTGGACATATTTTTTTTTTTTTTTTTAAAGTACCACTTGGGCAACTTACTGAATGGGAAAAGATAACTGCAAATGATATAACTGATAAGGAGTTAATAGCCAAAATATATAAAGAACTCACACAACTCTATATAAACAAGACAATCCAGGCATGCCTGGGTGGCTCAGTCAATTGAGTAACGGACTCCTGGTTTCGGCTCAGGTCATGATCTCAGGGTCCTGAGACTGAGCCCCCTGTAGGGGGGGAATCTGCTTGAGATTCTCTCCCCCTCTTCCCTTTCTCCCTCCTCCACTCACTGTCTGTCTTTGTCTCTCTCTCTCTAATATAAATAAATCTTAAAAAAAAAAAAAAGACAATCCAATTTAAAAATGGGCAGAGAACCTGAAATGACATTTCTCCTTTGAATTAGTATTTGTGCGTGTGTGTGTCCTTTGGGTAAATACCTAGTAGTGCAATTGCTGGGAATAGGGTAGTTCTATTTTTAACTTTCTGAGGAACCTCCATGCTGTTTTCCAGAGTGGCTGCACCAGTTTGCATTCCCATCAAGAGTGTAAGGGGGTTCCCCTACCTATGCATCTTTGCCAACATCTGTTGTTTCCCGTGTTGTTAATTTTAGTCATTCTGACAGGTGTGAGGTAGTATCTCATTGTGGTTTTGATTTGTATTTCCCTGATGATGAGTGATGTTGGGCATCTTTTCATGTGTCTGTTAGCCATATGGATGTCTTTTTGGAAAAATGTCTTTTCATGCCTTCTGCCCTTTTCTTAACTACATCATTTATGTTTTGGTTATTGAGTTTATTTACTCTCCCACTTTTATTACATAAATGCCTAGCTCTTATTCTACCATGCAGTCAATCTATAATAATTTGTTACCAATATATTATTCTCTTTGAAGAGACAAAAGAGCATCATTTCTTTCTTTCTTCTTTCCTTTCTCTCTTTTCCTCTTCCAAAGGACCTAGTCTGGAGCCAACTCCACAGTTAGGTAATTGTTACTCTAAATTTGTACATATTGAAGCTTGTTATGTTTTTCATATTAAAATTTAATGAGGAATTATTTTGTCAGATATCATGGTAGTCACAAAGATATAAAGATGAGGGAGATATGAAACTTTTTAAAAGAAAATTATTCCTGGAGTCCAGTATTAGTAGAGACCAAATTATTGTTGGCTAATAGACTTCTCTCACTTCTCAGACAGCCTATAAATGAACTGGCCAGTCTCCAGCTGATATTAGCCCTGAAATGCAAAATTCTCTAATGCAACTGACCTCTTCAAGAAGCATGTTCATCTTGTCAATGAGGCAATATGCTCAACCATGTGAGGTCCTCTTATTTAAATTTCTACAATAATGTTTGGGTGACCCTGCTGCCTTTCAACTGCCAGCTTAATTTGTGAAATAGCCTCGAAACAGGACATTCTCTTGGATCAGTCTACTTGGAGGATAAGGATTCAGGAGACTCTGAGCATTTTGCTGATTCCCTGCTTGTGAATTCCCTCTGCAACCCTGAATTATTCATGTACTGTGCTCTGGTGGTGTCTGCATCCACTCGGTGTGTGTGCTGCACGTATTTTGATTCTACATATCAAATTTCAATTTTCAAGAACTTAATTTTCAAATCTGTTATCTAGATTATATTAAATGTATACATTAATTTATACTAGATTATTAATCCAGCTCTTCTATCTTAGCTTTTTGAGGTCAGCATGTTACCACCCTCATACTCTGTATCACCTGAAAACTGAGGGACACAACAAATGGGATTTCACTTTTAAAAACTATCCCAGTTTATTTCATCTCGGTATCATTTTAATGACTGTCTTTGTTATCCAAACACAGTTTCTTCTGAAGTACTGTAATTGACAATATTCCAGCAGATTTTTAAAAACATTTTCAAGTAATATTTTTATATAGTGATGCCATTAGTGGATGATCTCCCAGGAATTAGCTGTAAATTTGCAATTCTAGCTCTTCAATGACAAATGCTAAAATGAATTAAGTATCTGTGCAAAATGCTTCTTCTAGATTTATTTTTTAAGGAAGAGGCTATCCCCCAAATTGCCCCAAATTTCTGAGGAAATTATTGTCTTTAGAAAACTCACTATACCATATATTACAAAACAAAAACATTTTTAAATCAAGCTGAAAAACCACATAGCAAATTTTTGCCATTTATTATTTGATAGGCTATAAACCCTTGAAATATCTGAGATGATAGTAAATATGACAACTGACCTTTAATTATAATACTAGAAATGAGAAACTGGTAAGATATCTATGCTCATTTTCTTCTATTGAGGTCATCAGGAAAGAACTTGTTTTGAATATTTACTAGGAAAGAGCCCTAACTATGTCATAGATCTAGTAACAAAGCAGATAGTTCTTTTGCTTCTATACATTTATCTACATCATCCACTAGCTGCAGGGAAGAAACAAAACCAAAATTTCTTATTAACATGAAACTTATCACTACCTTTCAGATGACCTATGTGTTCCCTTTAACATATCCCCCTAAAGAATTAGAAGTGTCTTTTACTTAAAAATTGAGATAAGAGAATCAGATGCCAAACATTCTATGGAAAGTCCCTCTCTATTGCGTGAAGAATGTATTGTTAGCACTTTTACCTGGCTATCCAGTGTTCCCTCAAGACAAGCGATGTAATACTCTAACCTTAGCCTGGTACACAGACAGAGCATGTCCAAAATTAAACTTGATGTCTTCTCCACCTGTTACAAAAAATTTGCTCTCCGTTTTCTACATCTTATCTCACTCAGTCAGTACATCAAATACCCTGAGCCAAAAATCTATACACAACCCCAAACTTTCTTTTCTCTTTCCAGTTATTCATCAACTCCATGCCACCTCCTTCACTTCTTTTTTTTTTTTTTAATAAAGACTTTATTTATTTATATGAGAGAGAGAAAGAGAAAGAGAGAGCAAACACGGGCAGGGGGAGCGGCACAGGGAGAGGGAGGAGAAGAAGGAGACTCTCTGCTGAGCGCGGAGGCTGATGCAGGACTCAATCCCAGGACCCTGAGATCATGACCTGAGCCAAAGTCACACACTTACAGAATGAGCCACCCAGGCACCTCTCCTTTATGTTATTCTTAGCACCTTTTTCACTGATTCTCGACAGCACTCTGTCACCTATAACCAGCATTGTTATGAAATCTTGCTCACTCCTTTCTCCTAACCAGTTCTCATGCAAACCATTTTCAACACTTCTGCCAAAATCTGATCAACTTAGTCATGTTAGAGGTACTCAATGGTTTTCCTCTGTGTATACAACCACGAATCAGTGCTATATCCCCAACACATAGGAATGTGCCTGGCATAGGAAACAACAGAAACATGAAATTATTTGGACTTAAATAATTTTGTCTAGAGCTATATGATTTAACTCTTGAAGAGACCTCCATTCATTCTTATTTGTTCATCCATTCATTCACACAATAAGTCTACTGAGTTCCTCCACAGAACCAAGCACCAAACAGTGATGTGACAGACAGCTGGAAAAGGAATTCACACGTTAGCAACTATGACACACAGACAAAGGAAAATGAAATTTTAAGAAGACAGAGATTAAGTGTTTTGGTAACTCAGGCTGTGGAGAAGGGAATGAGCTAAAGAAAGGAGGGATGCAAATCAGTGGAGGCCTTAAGGGGAGTGAGGCATTCAAGTTAGATCCTTGAATAGGAAAGGTTTTTGATAAATTTCAAGTGGACTCTGAAGATAGTTTGAGGCTTAGCCTCCAGATGACACCATTTTCCTGTCCCTTTTGTATTCCTCCTTTTCCTTCCTATCATTAAGAATATATTTATCTCTGGAAGTAATATAATATTTAACTAAAACTGGTAAGGAGTTACATTAACTTATGTATAAAGAGTCTGGATGCAAGGTGTGCCGAGAGTTGGGGGCCATGGCATACTGTATCTCCAAAACTCTAGTGCTTTCCATGTCTGTTATCATCTGTGTTTTGGCAATTTCTTCCCTCAGGGGAGCACAGAGAGTATAGAAATTCCAGATTCCCTTAATTATAACCATATGGAGTGAAAAAGAAACAATGCATTCCCTTCATGTGTCCCTTTGCTAGGGAAGAAGGCTTTCCAGGAGCCCCTGAAGACTTTTTCTCACTTCCCATTGGCCAGCAGCAGATCATAAGTCACTGTCTTGGGTACAAAGGGAGAGTTGAGAGAAGAAGGTAGAAGGTTAAAGAACAAAAATCCGGTGTTTTAGATACTAATTGGGGAAGACAGGCTCTGTCAGCAAGGAGAAAAGGATGCAACTGACTTTTTAGTAGGTAACCAATAGCATCTTCCTCTCTTCCTCCCTTCCTCAGCCTTCTTTTCCCACCTGGTCTTCATGCTGGCATCCTTCCTCTGAACTCCTCTGTTTGAGTCATTTGACAGTTAGACACTGTATTTCTAGTGTCCATTTTGTGAATATGTCTGCATTAATTTCTCAGGTCTGCTATAACAAAGTACCATAAACTGAGTGACTGAAACAACAGAAATTTGCCTCACATTTCTGAGTTCAAGGTGTTGGCAGGGTTATGCTGTCTCAGAAGGTACTGTGAAAGGATCTGTTCCAGGCTTCTATCCTAGTTTCTGATAGTTTCTTAACTTGTGGCAGTGTGATTCCACTTCTCACACAGTGCTCTCCCTGTGTAAATGTCCCTGTGTCCAAATTTCCCGTTTTACAAAGTCATATTAGATTAGGGCTCATTCTAATGACCTCACTTAACAAGAACATCTGTGAAGACCCTATTTTCAAACAAGTCACACTGACAGATACTGAGTGCTAGAACTTCAGGACCTTTTTTCGGGGGGCAGGGGGAACATTTCAACTGATGATAATGCCTAACTGTCCTGCTAAGAAAGTAAACAACTTCAGAGCGAAAACTTTTTATTAAAATATGTTTCCCCAAGAGCATGTAGCAGAATGCCTTTAACAGAGTAACTATTTAATAAACATTTTGATTGATCATGATTCAAGTATTCCTCTTCTGACTCAGTATTAACCCAAAAAAGGTTCAGTAAAGAGTGCTGTGGCAGATTTAAACAAGTCTTCTTTGAAGGAGAAAATAAACTGCAAGGCCAGAGATTTGGCGATAGGAATGTAGTACAATGGGTTAAATTTTTTACATAGGTTACTTTACCTCTGGGAAATTTCAAAGACTTTATCATGTTATATAATGTGGATCTTCCAAAGGTGGATGAGTTATTTGGTATTTCCCAACATCTGGGCATTTTTATTTTCCCCACACAGAATACTTGTCAATCTCTACATAAGCAGTATCATGTTATAAACACTACTTAGGAAATCTGTTCTTACTTCATCAGGAACTGGTTCAGAGATCACAGCTACGGAAACAATGGATCTAACTTTACCAGCTCCCCATCTGCATATTAAATCACACAGCGAATTCATTTTCAATAGACAAATCTTTTGGTTTTATGAGATCTTAATTTTTTTCATGAGCCATAAAGACTTAGATATTTTGCAGTCTTAAAATAAAAACCATCTAAAGAGAGTGTGAAGTTTTGTAAAAAGACACAGGCTTAGCTGATCCTATTTCTGTTTAGAAAACTGAAAGTGTCTACAGCTATTAATATATATTGGATTATTCATACTTCTTCCTTTTACAATACTTAGTATTTAGTGGGTGGTATGATTTGTTCAATTGATAGTTTTCCCAGATTTGGTCACATTTAAATGTGATCATGTAGGAATATGATAAAAGGGGCCTCAAGTTAGAAGTGATGGAAACAAGAGAAAAAAGAGGAAAATATGAAAAGCCAAAGGTCGGCACATTCCAGCATTCCAAACCCCAATCTGGTTTTCAAAACCCAGCAAGATGATTGCCCAACAAGCCTTCCTCCTGATTTCTCTGGGAATATTGGTCTTCCCTTCTCTGGTCCTGGAAGGAGTTGCTCTGTGCCTTAAAGCCAAGCTCGAAAGGCATGACTAGTTTACAGAGTAAGAAAAGATAAAAGGTTAATATCCAAAATATATAAAGAGCTCATACAGCTTAATAGCAAAAAAAAAAAAAAAAAAAAAAAAAACCTAATCTGATTTAAAAATGAACAGAAAATCTGAATAGACATGTGTCCAAAGAAGATATATAAATGGCCAATAGGTACATGAAATGATATTCAACATCAGTAATCATCAAAAAAGTGCAAATTGGAGAGCCTCGGTGGCTCAGTAGGTTAAGCGTCTGCCCTCTGCTCAGGTCATCATCCCAGAGTCCTGGGATTGAGCCCCAGGTGAGGTTCCCTGCTCAGTGGGGAGTATCCTGCTCACTCTGACCCTCCCTTCTCTCCTGCTCTCTCTCTGTCAAATAAATAAATAAATAAAATCTTTAAAACAAAAACAAAAAAAAATGTAAATCAAAACCACAATGAGATATCATCTCATACCTGTTAGAATGGCTATTATCAAAAAGACAAAACGTAACAAATGTTGGCATGGATGTAGATAAAAAGGAACCCCTATGCACTACTGGTGGGAATAAATTGGTATAGCCACTGTGGAAAACAGAATGGAGGTTCCTCAAAAAAATAAAAACAGAACATCCATACGACCTAGCAATTCTACTTCCTGGAATATATACAAAGAAAATGAAATCACTAACTCAAAAAGACATATGTACCCCCATGTTAACTGCAGCATTATTTACCACAGCCAAGACAAGGCAACAACGTAAGTGTCCACTGACAGAGGAATGGGTAAAGAAGCTGTGGTATCATACACAATGAAATATTATTCAGCCATAAAAAGAATGAAATCTTGTCATTTGCATTAACACAGACGGACCTTGAGGTCATTATGCTAAATGAAATAAGTCAGAGAAGGACAAATACCACATTGGCTCACCTACATGTGGAATCTGAAATACAAACAAATAAAAACAAAACAAACAAAACAAAATACCAAGATCACAGATACAGAGAGAACAGATTGGTGGTTGCCAGAGGTGGGGGTGGAGGGAAGGGCGAAATGGGAGAAAGAGGTCAACTATAGATAACAACACTGTATTACAAATTTGAAAGTCACCTAGAGTAAACCTTAGCAGTCTCCATCAAGAGAAAAATTTTGTTACTATGTATAGTGATGGATGCTAACTAGGCTTACTGTGGTGATCATTTCACAATATATACAAATATCAAATCAGTACGTTGTTCACCTGAAACTTATATCTCACTTATACCTCATTCTTCTTCTGTGCTCTCTCTCACTCAAATAAATAAATAAAACCTTTTTAAAGATTAAAATCTTTTTAAGATTTTATTAATTTGAGTGAGAGAGAGGGCTCTCTCTCTCAAAGAAAGAGAGCAGGGAGAGGGGCAGAGGGAGGAGAAGCAGACTCCCCACTGAGCAGGGAGCCCAATGTGGGGCTCAATCTCAGGACCCTGAGGATCATGACCTGAACTGATGGCAGACGTTTAATTGACTGAGCCACCCAGGCGCCCCTAAACAAAAACTTAAAAAAAAAAGAAAAAGAAAAAGAAAAAAAGAATCTAACCTTCAGTCAGGATTCTTAGTCTAGCCAGGCTGAATTTATTACCAAATTGAATTGATTAGAGAAACCATGACAGCTGGAGGGTCCTGAAATTATGAGTCTCAGGTTTGAATCTCAGTAGATACTCAGGTTAGTGGAGTTTGAACTCAAAAGAGACTGTGTTGAACACTAGTTAATTGCAGGCTTTGAATCTTTGGATCACGTTACTTAGCCTTTCTATTCTTAGTTTTTTCCTGCAGCACAATGGAGTCAGGGATAGTGATTAGGTTGAAGAGTATGAAATTGCTGTTTTTGAAAGTCTAAATATTCAAATAGGACAATTTAACATACTTCCACTTACTGTCCAGAATTTTATTATGAAAATTTTGCCTGAAAATGAACCTAAAGCACCTGGTCTATTGCTTCAGAGTAGCAATAACAGAAATTATTATCTACATGTTTTCATCTAAAGGAAACTTTATTCCACATTAAACCATGGAAGCTATAGAAAGAAGGTACTGGTCACTCCCACAGAACCCCTGATTTAATCAGAAATTCCAAAATCAAATTTCAAAATTTCAACTAAGATATCAATACATCTTTTCATTCACTTATATTTTAAAGGAATAAAAAAGGAAATGCAATGTAAATAAAGGAAGCCTCAGCATGTGTTACTTTCATGGATCTCTGACTCATAAACATATTAGCTTAAGCCAGAAGGTTTTCCTAAAGGTTCAGCCTCCCTTCCTAAACAAAGGATTTAAGAACTTAAATTGTTTTTAAAAAGAGAAAAATGATTTATTGTCATTGCCTGAAACAAATCTGTCTAACAGCTGTTTGCCAACCATACAGCAGGAAAATAGAATCCTATTTTGAGGCATAGCTAGATCCAGTGCTGCTTATAAGGCCAAAGTTCCATTTTGAAACAGTGAGATTAGAGTTGGCAGGGTCTGCTCTGGCCACCTGGGCTCAGGTTTGGAAACAAGGTTGGAAATGCTGCTGCCCTTAGCATGACTTCAGGCAAAAGTTCCATACTCCAATCAGCACCAGCTATGCATGTCTAGGTTTGGCTGGAAACTGACCATCCTTGGCTGGCAATGGTAGGCAGTATATTAAATCATATTGACTTCTGAAGCTAACTCCCATTAAAAAATCAGAAAACCAGTGGTACTAACTCTTTCAGTTTCAAGGTCTGAAGTATTAGGCATGATTTTTTTTTTTTTTTTTTTTTAAGAGCATTTGGTGGCTAGAAGTCATACATTAGGACAAAAAAAAAATGAGGCACAGACTTCATCTGCAACAATTCCTAGGAAATATTAGGGTCTGGGCTTGACCACTGATGATCACCTCCATCAAGCTCTGCATCCCTAGTCCACCCTGAGAGCGATGCACCTGGTTCCAGGGCTCTCCAAGCAAAGGCTGATAATGCTGTTTTTATCTCTTTGGTTGCCATCCTGTCTCCTAAACTCGATGAAGCCTGTTGGTCCTGAAATATATACAGGATGCCACAATGATGTTTTTATTTTTGAATTTAGATGCAAATACAATGTTAAACTAGAAGTATATTGGTCCTTAGTGACTTCATTTGAGGGATTTGGAAGGTTGTCTGTGCTTGATCGGCCAGCACTGTGAATTGGCTGCCGTAGATAAGAGTTAAAATAACACTCAGCCAATACCATATAAATCAAGTTCTCTGGTCCTCCTCCCAATGCAATCCGAAGTAATAGGAAACCTGTTCATTTCTGTTTTCATGCAGTTGCTGGAACCCACCTGTGGGATTTCTATCTTCCCCTAACTAGTCTCCGATGACTGAGCACTCCTCAGGGTCTGGCAAGCCTTTGGGAGAATGCTTCTTTTCTTCCTTGATATCGACTTGCCCTTCTACATGGTGGGTGAAGTTGCAACTCTTTTTTTGACTAGAGACCCTTCTATTCTCTCCTTTTGGATATGGAGGATTTGCTCATATATGGCGAATCCATATTCTATGTGTAAGGGCCTCCTAGGTCAGACGACAGAGGCTCTTCTTTGTTTTCTTTTAAAAGTGAAGAACCTATTCATTAACTTGAAAAACCCAAGTAATAGCTGTTCTTAGGATGATTGGGTCTATCTTCTATCTTTCAAAATAGAAACATATAAACTCCCTTGTTTGTGAACTAGGAAAGAAATCTTAAAATTCAGGACTATTATTCCAACAATTTACCAACCTCTCTATTTATGATTTTCATTTGCTATTTTCAAATTTTAATAGTTTGTAAAAAGACAATAACAGATATCCTTTAAAACTCCACTGCTTAGGGTCAGCTAATTTACCCTGCTCCCTACATCAGAGTCCTATTCTTTTCACTTCCCAATCTGCCACTCGGATTTCTCTTCCACAGTCTCATGCTGGTGGAAAGCATCCAGGAAAACTTTCCTTAGCCACCAGCTGTGATTTTAACTATGGTTTTTCTGAATTCACAGGTTTTCTTGTCACTTCTGCTAATAAACCTGGCAGTAAACAAGTCAAGCCTGGGTAGATTATATGTTGGGTTGTGGCCCTTAATAATTCTTGGCAATCATGCTGGACAAGAAATAGTTTATGTATATGTTGGGTCCAGAATATCACTTACACAACTTTTTTTCCTTTTCTGCCACCTTATTTCATTGAGCCTACAGGGACAAGGAAATCTTATTTGAATACAAACCGATCTATCTATCTATCATTTATCTATCTCCTGAATTTTTTAAATGTCAAAATTAGGAGAATAGTCACTATTTGAATTAGAACAGTTCAGTTATGATTACTTTTTCCCTCAATTTTAGATGGATGTATGCATGAACTGAATTCACTTCTACAAATATCAGCACTATCTTATGCTTGACTAGATCACTAAGATTATCCCTCGTCATGAAAACCAACTCAACTATAAAATTTGATTTGCAAATACTAAGTTCTCAGCCCTCGTATCGTCAGTATGAGTAGAAAGAATGAAAAAAATATTTATAACCAGATGCTCAGAGATAGACAAGCAAAAGAAACTTCACTTTGAAATCACAGGTGCTAGAATTAACTCTCTTCTTATTTGTCAAATGTGTTTACATGTCATTTAGCCATTTAAAACAAATTGCACTGGTTGTAGTTAAATATTAAGGCAAGGAAACTTAAAGACTGTTGCAATCGGGGAGAGAGGCCAAACTCAATCTCACTGAAACAAAAAGTAAGAGCATTTTAATGCTGGGGTGAGCTAGTGGAGAAGTACTCGAGGGCATTTGCCGGGAGGTTGGTCAGCATGATTAGGCCATGGGTGGTTGTTAATTGTTGCTTATCTAAGTTAGGCTCCTATTCACTGGCAGAGGTTTGGGAGCTATCTTCCTTGACTATGATTCAAAGAGCTCCTAGGTCTTTGAAAAAGATATTCCTGGGTCTTAAAACTGGCAAGCAGCGTTTAAGATTTACACCTCTTGGGGCAGAGAACCAAATTTACATTACAAGTATTCTAAACTATAGGGTATAAGAAGAGGGAGGAAGCTATAGTTAGGAAGAAACCTGACTGAAATTTAGTCAAGCTGAGGGGGATCTTAAAGTTACCTTAGTCACTATCCCACTGGTGAAAGTCATGCAGCCACGGTCATTATCATCACGTCAAATTACTTCAACATATGACAGTGCCTATCCAACCAAACTGTTAGGGCCCGATATATCCCTTCACTACTCCATCACTGCAGAAGCAAATAATTTGATTCCTCACCTCAAACATACCAGCATGCTAACTGGAATACTTTTTATTATGATTACTAATGCTGTGTCAGGAGGGAACGTTTCATAAAAAATATTTTTAAATTTTTCTTAAGAGTTTAAGGTGGTAAACTATTTCGTACTTGTCTATTTTGCAATTTCCACGAGAACTGTTTAAAATTGCTACAGTGACAGATTTGGGAGAATACCTGAATTTAGTATCCATCCAAAAGTTGGAATTCAAAAAATTAAAAAAACATCATCTCAACAAACCATTTCTCTTTTGTCCAGAACCTATGGAATTTTAGGAACAGCAAAGCTCTGCACTGCTAAATAATCAAAACTGCTTCATACACTGGCTACCTGGGAATCTGCCCAGGCAGCTGCACAGAGACCCTCCAGCCAGGATTGCCCTAAAATTCTCAGAGCACATGGCTGATTAATCCCTTCATAACTACATTTACATATACTCCTAATGAAAATCACTCTGAATGATTTCAGGGACACAGTCTTCTCCATCAAAATAGTAACTCCAGAACACAGAATTCCAGAGGAGAAAATGCCACCATCAGTGAGTACTTTGTCTTTGATAACCTTTAGGTAACTGCCTGTCTTCCCCTGGAGCACTTTTTTCAAATGGATATGCCTGGGCACGTGTGCTCATTAATCCTTGGTGTGGTGGTAAACGGACCCTCTGTTCACCTCTCCCTTCACGGCAGTCAACAAGTTTCACTGTCTGCTTCCCTAATGCCTTTCACAAAGTAGGAGAATAAAATCATTATGCATTTTATATCAACACACAGATTACATTTTGTTGCAACCAACCCTTCTATTCCCAGAGATTCTCAACTTTATTAATATCTCTCCAGCCCAATACATATCACCAGTCATTTAAAATTCCCCAAATAGGGCTTTGCACATCTTTATGACAAATATTTACCAGGTTGACTGGGGTGCAGTAAAAATGCATTCAAACATTCCATCTGCATATAATATAAAACCTACTTTTCTAGGATACAAAAAAGAAAAACCTCTTACACTTCACTTGTTTTGGTCAATAGATAAAATTAAATGACATACAGTGAATAATTTTAATTTTTTAATCTAAGTTTATGTTTTTCAAAATAGAAATAAAAAGTTATCTACCTTTCAGGTGTGTGTTTGTGTGTATATTTGCATATGAATACATATATGTATACATGTGTATATATGCCTATGTGTGCATAAATACCCATACATATTCCTTAGCCCAGCATTTGCATCATACTAAGCATTTAATATGTTTTAGATATAGTAATTGTTTTTTCTTATAATTACTATGTACCTGTGGTATTCAGGTTTCACTGGAATTTTAACATGACCCAGGACATTATCTTACAAGAATAATTACAGAAAGTTTTAAGTCAGAATTTTGAAAAAGAAAAAGTCTAAAAATATCAGGGATGGCATGCCAGACAGATGGAGTAAAAGGTGAGGAAAAATAAATGTAAATGTACAAAATGATGAGGCTTCTGATTTGAAGAGATCATTTGGGGAGGCAGAGCGTATGATTATGAGATGTTTGCCATAGGAAATTATGTAAGAGCTTTGAATCCAGGCTATAATATAGATGTTTTGTGCCAAACAGTCAAATGTTAAAGACCTTTCTATTCAAATCGGACACATAACAATGCAGCTGTGTGTTGGAACAAATTAGTTACTACTTCTCTCTGGTTGGACTGGTGTTTATAAAGAAAATACATACAATGAATAAAATGTGGATTGGATATCAGCTTTTTGAAGGAAAACCCTCAAAGAATAGGTTACCAAATTTAAACTGGATTGGAGAATATACCTGGGCCCAATGCCAAAGTAAGGACATCTTATTATCTCATCTTGAAATAATATTTTAGCATCTACATATGGGGAAATCCATGTCATAATGCTGTATTAATATATTTACCAGCCAGCTGCCCAGAGATCATTGTCTGCTTTACAGACCCCTGTTCTAATAGGACAGGTCTCACAGTGTCTTCTCAATGGAGTGACCCTGTCAGCTGGGAAACACAGCCCAACGAATATGAAGGTCTTACTATTTTCACATAATTGGCAAGTTATTCCTCTCAAGGAAAGCAACGAGAGAGTACAGAGGGACCTTTATTTTGTAGGCAAACAGAGGTTCTCACTTCCAGGAAAGCACGAGTATGGCAAGATTATGGTTTTTCTTTTAATCACTGTGAAGCATCTACATTAAATTGCTGTGAAAATCCAAGCCCATGTAAATATGACATGAAAACAATAGACATAAAGTCATAATTATTTTACATACAATGATTTCATAAAGTGTTAAGTGACTGGGTACAGTACAGTTACATAAAGTAGTGTGTCTTTATGCCAGAAATCACAAGTTAGAAAATAAATTTTAATGAAATCCTATTCTCACTACAATAGAACTTATACAAATATACAGAAATATCTGAAACCTAGTCCCAGCAAAGTAGGCAGAAACTTTTGAGACAATATATCCGACTAAAGGAGAAACATAATGGTGCCATATATTTGAATGGGTTGATTAAAAAATTTAAATATGGGGGCGTCTGGGTGGCTCAGTCAGTTAGGTGTCGGACTCTTGATTTTGGCTGGGGTCATGATCTCAGGGTCGTGAGACTGAGTCTGGCACTGGGCTTGGAGCCTGTGGAGCCTGCTTGGGATTCCTTCTCCTCCTCTCCCTCTGCTCCTCCCCCTACTCTAAAATTTTTTTTTTTTTAAATATGGATCTTATTCGAATGTATCTATTTGAAGATTTGTGATTAATAAAATATAATGATAGTTAAAACTAATTTCATTTTTAAATAGGAAAAAATAATGTGTTTCTTCTACATACATTAAGAAGAACTATCTGGAGAGTATATATATAGGACATTTAGTACTGATTATCCCACAGGAAACAGATACCAGGCTTGAAGATCAAAAGCAACAGAATTAATTAAGAAGCTATTCAAGAGGTATGAGCAGGGTTAGAGGCATAGACATGGGGTAGTGAAACCCCCAGAGACTGGCAACAATGGAAGTCATTTACCGCCCTAAGCCTGAAAGGACAGGAGAGGAAACTGGGTCCCTGGAGCCTAGAGAGAGCTCATTGCCTTCGAATAGGGATGGCTATCTGACAGGATTTGTCCTGTGGAATGCAGCGTCCCCAAACCCAGCAAATAGGCAAGGGGCAGGAGTGAGTGCATCAGGCCAAAAAGCCATGAACGTGAGGGGGGGATAATTAAAAATATCTTAAACAGGAACCACAGGTATTTCTAAATATAATAAAAATAATGATTAGCTCTGACATATGAGTAATACATTTATTGAAATAGTGATATGTCTACGTAAATTGAGACAAACAGAAAACGAAGTAGAACAGTACTTACAAATACACCCTGTAGATTAGCTACCTTAAGTTACATTATGCAATGGAAACAACACCAAAATCCCAATGGTTTACAATGACAAAGCCTTATTTTCCTGCTTTAATCATGGGCCCACTGCCTGTCAGATGCAGCTTTGCCCCGAGCTGCCTTCACTCCAGTCCCAGGCTGACAGAACATACTCAGTCTGGAACATGGAACATGACTGGTCTCTTGGCAGAGAAAAAAGGGACATGGTAAACTAAATGCTGGTTTCTAAAGCTTACAAGCATAATGTTATCCTTACTAACATTTCACTGGCTAAAGAAAGTCATGTGACCAAGCCCAATATCACTATTGGTAGGTGGATTTAAGCATTCTTGGAGGGGAGGGTGGGTAAGATCCTTAAAAGTTTGTTTTAACATTTTGTTAACAGATAATATAATTTATCCCATTCCTTTATTTATGATTAATGTGTGATAATGAAAGCATAATTTATCAATTGAAAGCCCATCTAAAAATTTGTCCATATAATTACCTACCCATAGTGAGTTGAAGATAAAAGGGAGCTAGAGCAATATTCAGATTTTACTAATGTAGAAAATGAATCTCAGAACGATGTAATGATGTGTCCATCATTAGGTCACAACCTTAAACAAATTGGATCAGATTGAGAATATCCAATTCTGCACTCAGGCCTCTTTCCAGCACTTGTCAGTTCTTCATGAGCAGGTTTTGTTAAGGAGAAAGGAGCTCCTTGTTTTGTGAACTTAACACTACTTGTTGAAGTTCAATGCCAATCTCATTTTTAGGTATGAGAGATAAAACACATTTGTAAGGACCTGGAGAGATACCACTATCAATTCATCCTTCCTCAAATCTCCCTTCCATACCTACTTCTATATATGATAGAGTGAATAACAGAAAGATCACTTGCGGTTTGGCAGGGATAAAGAACACAGGCACCAGGCTTAGATTTCAAAAATCACATGTTTTTTTCCATAAAATTTCCTAGATTAACTATGGATAAGTAACTAATTTCTGGGCCAAGATTTTTTTTAATGGGGATTTATAAAGAAGATATAAATAAACTGATCTATTTAGGTAGGGAAGTAATCAAAACCTCTTTGTTGCAAAGGCTGACCAGAAACCCTTCATTCAGGCTGTGAAATCCCTGCGAGTTGATTGCCCTGTTTGAAATTACAGGCCAAATCACAGTCCTGGGAAAGAAGGAACTGCAGGGCAGCTTTCCCTTCATCACCTGAGAGGACAAAACACAGCACTGTCTATTGCCATCATCTTTCAGAATAATGAGAAGACAGCTTTCAGATTAGCCTTCTAGGAATCACTACCCTTTATAAGATAATCAAATCTGATGCGTTATTTATCAGTTGAATATTATTGTTAAGTTTGGGACGATTATAATGCACGGTTGTAGGTTATATTCTAATTTGTTGGCATTTTCTCATCTGACAAAACAAAGTAAATAAAACATAACAATAGCCACTCCAATGTGTGTGTGTGTGTGTGTGTAAGTAAATTTGCAGCTGCTAAGTATACCTCCAACTTGCAATGATTTGGTAAGTCTGTGACATTTATTCTTAACTGCTCCTCATAAAAGAATACTCCAAACTGCCTCTAACTCCACTTCCATCTGTGTGGCATTATCAAAATTTGGTTAGACCAGAACTTTCAGGATTTTAATGAGGTGGAGGAGTTAGATAAACAATGATTAATTTATAGGAAGGTCACCTGGAAAGGACAGTGAACACAATGTTGTAATACAGCAAGAAAGGTGATGCGAAAGAATGGGAGTCTGAAAAAAAAAAGCTTTTTCTTATGCGCTCAGGACACTAGGTTTACTACTGAATTATAACTCATCTGACAAGACAAAGGGATGTTTTATTCATTGTGTTTGGACATTTTGATAGAAGTTTGGCTCAACTATGTTGGGACAGTTAGAGTGGGGATAAATCACTGGAGCCCACCAGACTGACTGAACATCTTTGTGTTTATTGGTATGTCTACTTCTCACTCTTTAAATACAACTGGCACGCTACTCTCAGAGAGAGAAAGTACTTGCTGGCCATGAGCAGAATCTTTCCTGTGACCTCTGGTGTTCTCTCTGTTAAGCCATGTCAGCTCTTATAGAGACATTCTCATGTATTTCAAGAGAAACTCCACATACAAGAGGAGCTTGATCAGATTGTGAAATGCATAAAACTGAACAGGGGCTTTAATTCCTACCAGGCCAAACTGACTGCATCAAACATTTAAAAAGGTAGTTTCAAGTCATTAAGTACTTTGTCTAGAGAATGTAAACTGGCTAAAATATCCAATGAAAAAATATTAGAAGAAATACACTGTTAAGCACATTAAATGCATGCATATGGTAAAAAAGAAAAACTATTCTTTTATTAACAACTGTTTCTCTTTCCTAGATTTTAGGACAATCAAGATTTGACTGGATTCACACAAAACACTTCCACTTTTCAGGAGACAATTTTTGCCTAAAATAACCCAGAGGAACATTTGGGAATGTCCCAAATTATAGTTGCTATGTCAAATAAATCACATCTACTATTTTGTAATTTTAACTATTAAAACATATTAGGAAATATGGCCTGTCATTCTTTTGGCAGAAGCACATGATGAAGCAGCTTGGGGAATGGAAAGAACAGGTGCTGGGATAAAAAATCAGAAAGCCCATCCATCTTCATGCTTCCAGGGGAAACTAAACCTTTTGGGGATTTCAACCAGTAGGACGTCACTTTCTTGTTTAGTAGTTGAACATATTTTGGGATGTTTCAGAGCTTTCTCTGATGATTTTAGGTTAGCCAATGTGGAACACAGGCATATAATGAATTGCTTGCAGTGTGTTTGATGCTGCATTGTTAAATCATGCCAAGCATGAAGAAAGAAGAAATCTGTTCCCTACCATTTGGACATTATTGAATTATATATAGATATAGATATGTATCTTTTAGGTACCAAGTGATACCATTAGACAGTGAACTCTGAATTCAGGAGCATGTCTAAATCCTTAATATCACATGTTCTTTACACATAAACAATTATCAAAAATGTTGGTTGAATGACTGAATAAAAAATGACAACAGGCAGATACTACTTTTGTACATGTCATCCTCTAACTCTGGGATATCCTCACTATCTGCTGTACCCTACTGCTGGTCCATGCCCATTCATCTTTTAAATTTATCATCAGATATCACCTCTGACAGGTATCCTTCCCTTGTCATACCCCCAAAAGAGATAATTACTTTCTTCTCTGAGCAATCTCAATACCATCTGTATGATTTCATGTTGTGTATATACATTCTTGTAAAGTTTGTTTAAATGTGTCTTCTCTTCCTTGATTAAAGAGAATTCTCCCCTTGGTCATAGGATAGGTACTTCTCTACCTCAGCATGTGTGTGTGTGTGTGTGTGTGTGTGTGTGTGTGTGTGTGTGTGTGTATTTTCTATCTAGTACAGGCTATGTAATAGACTTTTGACACAATTACATAAATTCAGGATGGGTTGAGGAAGATACGGTGCCTGTACATCTGAATTTCCAAGTATCTTTAAATAAATATGATGTGTCATTAGCATGAAATCAGTTGAATATGATATGTGAGCTATTAATTTATTCTCTAATTGCTAAAGCAGAATTCTTTGACGGTCTACTTTTTTTTTAAATCCTGGAAAATGAGTATGAGTATGCCATATATATAAGGGAGGAATGACATTTAGGGCAAAGGTCATTGCAAATGCAACATTATTGACCTGAAAGTTGTTCTGATTTACCCAATGTAATAAAGAGAAATTCACTGTTATACTGATAGTGAGAAATGAGAATGTAAATGTAAACAGGAATAGGAATAAAGGTTTTATCCCATGGCTATGGAAAGTGGAAAGCCAAAAAGTATTCATTTATTTCTTTATTTCCTTTCTAAGTAGAAAAGTGATGTGATATACCTTTGATCCAGGGAAAAAAAAATGGCAGCAATGTGATCAGATGGATTGGAATGGGCATGAATCCATTTATATGGAGAGCAGTTAAGAGGTTCAAGCACAAGATAATAAGGACCCCTAGTGAATGAGTGGTTACATGCATAGAAAGAAAAAAAAAAAATCAGATTTAAAGATACATCTATCTTTGGTTGAGAGCCATGTTATACATCAAGTTTTTTGTTGTTATTTTTTGTTATTTGTAACTCTAAGGTACTTATTGGACTGTAGTATCATTAAGAGATATAGAGAAATATAAGAATTAGGTGAAAAATGGTACAAGACTTGTAAGAGACTAAACTCTCTTGCAGAAATATTAAGTCTTACTGGATCTGCAGATGGAAATGTCCAGTAGGCACTATGAAATGTGTGTATCTCATGGGCAGGTTATCAGATTACATCATAGATTTTGAACTTAATGACCCAGAGATAGTAGCTGAAGAACAGGAAAGAAATAAGGTCACTTCGTGAGTATGTAACAAAGATCAAAAAAAAAAAAAATTAAGTTTAGAATTTTGAAGATGATATTACTCTTACTCTTCAGGATTAAATGGGGGAGAACAGATCAAGAAGAAATGAATACATGAAATAAAAAAGGGGTAAGTCAAAATATGTTTGGCTAATAGCAGAGTCCTTGACACTGAGAAAGTGAATGCCTATGTGCTTACCCATGTGGTAAGTTTACAAGAGAGATATGCTGAAAGGAAGCTACAAACACAATTACTTAAAAATTTTTGCCATAAAACCTTGTTCCTAGGCCATAATCTAGTCTTCAGGTAACAGTACTGAATCAGGTGGAGTTATAATAATTCCTTCTGTCTTTTTTCCAGGTAAACACAGGTCTTAGAACTGTAAAATCAGGTCATATCTCTTTCTCAGTATGTTTGCTTAGGCCTGTATCTTAACTTAGACCATACAGATATTATTAATCCGATGATGAGGAAAGGGGAATACAAAAAAATAAATGCAAATCAGGGAAAATGAAGGAGGATAAGAGGTTTTCCCCAAAGGTCTACAGCAGGTCTTTTCTAGTTATTTCATTAAAGTATCTCTACAGAATAGTAACACCTAATCATGAGGTGACCTACACGAATTTTAAGAAGAGTTTAGAGTTTAATTCAGTAGAATATTAAGCTCTTCCTGGAGGTCACTATCAAAGAAAGGCAAGAGAATTGGAGGAAGAAAAGTTACAAGGAGTAAGATTCAAAAGTAACAACGCGTGCGCGCGCACACACACACAAACAGGTTTAATGAAAAGTGGCGTTAGGTTTTGAAATTTAGTAATTAAGTAGTAATAGATGGCCTATAAGAAGTGATAATTACATAACACTCAAAGAAAGTATGATGAAATGTTAATAATTTTTGACTTCAAATGGAGTATATCTAGTTTCACTACCTAGAAGATGCAGCCCTAAAGAGGGACAGTGGAGCACATGGGAAATAGTGTAGTGTGGTCTCCCTTTACAATGTTAAGAAGAAGAAAATCACAAATAGAAATTTAAAGAACATGAAAAGCAAGATGGTAAGTGTAAAATAATAATGAAAAACTATGTACAACAAAAATGGATGACGGAATTAATCTCAGAAGGGAAGCTTCGGAGAAGCTAAAGGAAACTGATAGTTGAATAAGAAAAATGAACAGCAATGTTGGATGGATCAGACCCTCTGAAAATTCCAGAGACCTAAACTAGGCAAAATGTCAGATTAGGGAAATCATAGGAATAGCTGAGAGTATATAGGATTTCTCCCTACACAGAAGAATATTTTACTTGTTCACCAGTCCTTTCCTCACTGTTAATTTTGGGAATTCATTTTAAAAAAATTAAAATTGATACATTAATCAAAATGATAAATGAGAAAACTCACTATTCTACATTTAGATACCTGTTGTGCATCATGACTAATAAATGTTCTTTAACGGAAACTTTAAAATTCCTCAAAGCTTTGCTTTGAATATACTCCCTAAAAATGTATTTCAAAGATGAATGTGTATAAAGCTCAATCTGTTTACTATTGAATAAAACATCTTGGGTGCAAATGTAATATAATCATCTGTTTAATAATTTAAGGAAGTTTGCATCATTAGTCCACTCAATTCAAGTTGCCTGGCTAATGTAGCAGGGAAAGGACTGATAGCTATATAGAAAGAAATCTCTGAATGTAAAGAGCATATCTGCTACTGGATATTTAGCTAATTAATTAGTTTCTGTTGGCATTTTCAACAGTCTTGTATTTCACAAACACTGACCTATCTTATGTCAAGTATTTCTTGTTGCCCAAGGAAGAAAAAAAATGAGCAGGAATCATACTATGTTATAGGAAAAGATCTCTTTAGTCCTTACTCATTTTATATATGAGCACAGTGAGGCCCAAAGTCGCACACTGAGTTGGCAGCAAAACACTTATACTTCCATATTGGCTCCATGTGACCAACTAGATTCCTGGGCTCCAGGTGGCAGGCCAAAGATACAGCCTGGCTTTGGACTAGTGTGTAGCTTTTTTTTTTTTTTTTTTTTTTTTAAGATTTTATTCATTTATTTGACAGAGAGAGAGACAGCCAGCGAGAGAGGGAACATAGGCGGGGTTGGGGGGGGGGTTGGGAGAGGAAGAAGCAGGCTCCCAGCGGAAGAGCCTGATGTGCGACTCGATCCCAGGACTCCGGGATCATGCCCTGAGCCGAAGGCAGACGCTTAACAACTGAGCCACCCAGGCGCCCCTGGACTAGTGTGTAGCATTAATTGACTTATGTGACCTTTGGCATCATCTGGGACAAGAACCCAGAACTTCCCTTTCCTAGCCCAGTATCTTCTCTACAGCATAAAACAGAAAGGAAAAAAAGGCCTGGAGTTTTGGATTCATGTCTCCTTCTGGGAGTCTCAAGACAAACAACCATGGTGGGCTCCTAACAGATTTAATGAACCCAGGTCCTCTAGATTTTGAATCTTATTTCATTAGCTTGCTCTGGTGTAGTAACCTTAGTGAGCAAAAACAATTGACCGAGACTTTCACCATATTTTTGGTCTTTTATTCATCTTAGTACTAACTTTAGTGCTTTAATAAATATATACATAAATGAACAAATGAAATCCCTAGTTGCTAATTTATTAGGATCTGTCCTAGGAGCATTTCTCTTTAACCCTTATACTTCTATATTGGCTCCATGTGACCAACTAGATTCCTGTGCTCCAGGTGGCAGGCCAAAGATACAGCCTGGATTTGGACTAGTATGTGGCATTAATTGACTTACGTGACCTTTGGCATCATGAATTAACTTCGTGTGGACAAAAAAAACTATGGCAGTTGTATCTGTCAGGGTCCAAACTGGAAAAGAGAAACTGACTCCTAATATTTAAAATAGGTAAGATTTAGCAAAGGGAGTTGGGTTAAAATCCTGAGGGAACAGCAAAGAAGCCAAAAAGAGGAGGGTGTGACAACCCAAACATTAACAAAAGCAAGAGAAACTTTCAGTCCTAGAAATACAGGGACAAAAGGAAGATGTTCGTAGAGCCCAGGGCCCAAGAGTCAACTGATAGAGACGGAACCAGTGTGTAGCTCTCAGGTGGAGCTGGAGTTGTGAAGACCCTACCCACAATATACACCAGGATTATTAGACACCCAGCCTGAGGTAGGGGAGAGGGACAATGAATTTTGTCTTCCTCTTGAGATGTAATCTACTGCCAGTATCTGTGGCACTGGGCAGAGCACAGCAAGGAATTGAAGTAAAACAAGTAAAAATGAAGACCAGAGCAACAGTGTTTCTCAAATTGTGATCGACAAAGTAACCATAACCATTACAGAATCAACAATTGTCAAAATTGCAGATTTCTGGGACTGAAATCTGAACTAATTATTCAGAATTCCCAGGGATTGTTGAGTGTGATTCAAAAACCTGCATATTTAGTGAGCTAAAAACATTTTTTGAGCTCCAAATGGGGAAACTCTAGAATTACAGCTGACTAGAAACCGCTTAGGGATCAGAAGACCTTGGCTTACAGTCTGCCTTACTGACTGTGGGAATCTTTGAAAGTTCAATTAAACTCTCCAGGACTCATTTTTTATATCTAAATATAGGAATACTATGATCTATCATATATCCTGTACAGGCCTGGTGTGTGAGTTAGATGAGATAATGTGGAATGTTAGAAATTAGAATATTAAACATGCTTTCAGAAGTCCAATCATCTACAATAACCAAATTAAATTCAATTCTACTCTGATGAGCTCCTTATATAGTTCCCTGGGGTAATATTATATGGTCACCTTTACATACTGACCATTTTTGGTTACTATAACCATGATTTTTCTTGGATTTTTAAACTTACATTTTATGTAACACACCAAATACTTTTTCACAATAACAGCTGCGTAGAAAATAATGTTGTATTAGTACTTTTCAGTTGAAACTCAATTTATAATTTCTCTTTGACGTATTTTTAACACCTAGCATCCATATACGCAGTAAGCTAAGTCAAATTCACACTATATTTCTTCTCTTTCCATAAGTTATAGTTAATGATAATTCATGAAATCACAAAAAAAATCTTTCACTTAAAAGAATATGTACACATTTTAGTTATTCTGAAAAGAGAAAATGAAAAGACTATCTGATTTACTGTTAAATATGGAAATTATAAACATTCTATATGATTGCAAGATATTATAATTTCAACATCTTTAACTGCTGAAAACAATAATCACCTCAGCTTTGCAGTATCACAAATATGGTGGATGGAGAGAAAGGGAAGCAGCATTTATTAATGTGATATACTGATCATTAAAATATACTTCATGGAATGATATATTCCCCAATCTTACAGTTACAGTAAATGAGGCACTGATATTTGACTTATACTATTCCATACTCATGTGTAGTGTTGGGCTGGGCTAAGATTTGAACTCATGTAGTTCAATTTCCTAAAAAGCCATGAAAATTTTCTTTTTCAAATAGAAAGCTATTGCACTTTTTTGTCTATTTCTTTTACTAATTATGAAAAATCTATAAATAAGAGTGCAAACATTATTAATTGTATGGCTTGATGAATATTGATAAAGTGAACATACTCAAGTAATCAGCACCTAGATCAAGAGACAGAACATGACTAGCATTCCATAAACACTCCTTTAAGCATCTTCCGTGCACTAACCACGTAAAGCCATATATATATATCTCCTCCCCACTTCTGAGTAAGGGACAGGCAAGGCTAGGTAGGGAGAGACAGGTAGGGGGCAACCTGACTAGGCTCACACAGAGGGCTATACAACCAGGCTCACAGAAATCCCAGATGTGGAGAAATAGAAGAGATACTAACCAGGGAGAAGGGAACACCTTGTTTGGTATCATGATATTTACTAGAATATCTTATTTGTTCTAAATGTAGACAGGACATTCTCATGATATTTAAAAAGAATATTTCATGATATTTAAATATATAATTAAATATATAATTAAATATCTCATGATACTTAAAAAGAAAGAAGGGAGCTCCACCATGTTGGTTCTAAATACAGACAGGATATCCTCATGATACTTAAAAACCCACCATGTTATGGACATGAAATTTACCAAGTTCCCTCATTGGTTTTCTATATAAGATTCACCATAAAAGCCCTCAGTGGCAACACATTCAGGATCCCTCTTTCTCTAGAGAGCTCTTTTCTTTCCTTTCTGTTCTAATCTTCACTTAATAAACTTTCACTTCACTTCAACCTTTTGTGTTCTAGAGATTCATTCTTCGACTCAGACAAGAACCCTGCAAACCTGCAACACTTCTAACACGATATATATTTTTTGAAATAAAAATAGTATATAGTATAAATAGCCTGTTTTTGAAATATAAATAGTATTACATTTTAGGTAGTATTTTGCATGTAGCTTCTTTCAGCATATTGTGAGTTCCAAACATTGTTTTGAAGTAGTAGCAGTAGCTAGTTTATTTCCTTCCATGAATATCCACAATTTAGTTATCATTCAACAGCCACAACATTTTTGTTGGTTATTAAAAGTACTACAAATTTGTTCTGAGTATACACCTAGGGGAAGAATTTCTGGGCTATAAGAATTAGCTCTGATTTGAATTAAAAATCATATTATATACATACACATCTGTATTATAATTATGCATATACAGTTTTATAAATATACATGTATATATTTTATATACATATATATAATATGCTGAATGTAAGTAGACACCTTGAGCATAAAAATATATGAAATAACTTTTCACACTAAACTAAGATGGCTATAATTTCTTTTTAAAAAAGGAAAAAACAAGTGGTGATGATAATGTGGACAAATTGGAGCCCTTGGACACTGCTGACGGGAATGTGAAGATGCCAGCTCTATGGGGAAAAAAAAAGGGGGGGGAAAAAAAAAAAGCTTAGTGGTTTCTTAAAAAGAGAAACAGAATTATCCCCAGCAATTCTATTCCTAGATGTATACCCAAAAGAATCAAAAGATGGACTGAGACCGATGCTTGTATGCCAATGTCCACTGCAGCTTTGTTCACAAGAGTCAAAAAGTGGAAACAGCCCAAGTGTCCACAGGAGCTAAATGGATAAATAAAATGTGATATATACACACGATGGAATATTATTCAGCTACAAGAGGAATGAAGTTCTGATACATATTAGGACATCAATAAACCTTAAAAACTTTATGCTACGTGAAATAAGACAGACAAAACAAATTGCATTATATGATTCCACTGACATGAAATATCTTCAATAGGCAAACTGACTGAGACAGAAAGTAGATTAGAAAGTTTTCAGGGGCTGGATGGAGGGGGTCAATGGGGAGTTACTCCTTAAAGATTATAGAGTTTTCATTTGGAATGACAAAAAAGCTTTGGAAATGTACTTAAAAATAGTTAAATACAGTTTTTTTGTTATATATAGCTTACCACAATTTTTTAAAAAATGTGTGAGAATCACCAACTCAAAGGAACTTGCTATTTATTTAAGAAGAAAAGATGGAGACATGTACAATAATGTCCGATTCATAGTAATTACCAATGACCTTTTACTTCACCATTTTATCCCCTCTCCCTGTACACCTTCACATAAATACACAAACACATATAAATATACACCTACATCCCAGGTCAATAAACCTTTTTGCATTAACTGTCTCAACATAATTGCTTATCAGATTTCTGCTATCCTAGGTCTGGTCTATTTTTTCTCTTGTGTGATTGACATAGTTTCTCAACTTACTCCCCTGTCACCAGGCTTGTAGCCACTGTCCCCAGTTGTCTGATTGAAATTCTATTCATATTACTCATCTGTTTGAACCCTTTAACAGATCTCCATCTTGTTTTTTCTATATTTTCAGAAATCTTAGAACTATTATAAGACTTTTTTGATATGGCACACAACACTATCTCCAACCTTCTTACTCATTGTACAGAGATACAAATTACTTACTCTCCACTTAAGAAATGTGTTTGCTTGGGCTTTGTAGATGTTATTCTGCCCATCTGGAGCACACGACATCATCTACCCTTTTAGGAAAAAAATCTTAGCACTCTTCTCCTTCAAGGCATATCATACCTTAATTAATTAAAACAACTGTACTTTCAAAAAATTGTTCCAATCCTTTACATATCTGTTTTCTAATGAGTTATACAAATTTTGAGAACAGGACATCTCTATCATCTTTGTAATCTCCACACGAAATAAATATGTGTTAAATAAATACATTAAAATTTTGATGGATAAAAGGAGAGATCATTTCCTGCTGAAGGGAAAGGCTCTGTAAATAAAGGGCAACTTTACTTTCAAATCACGTGGTAACCAGAACATATTGCTCAGGAACTGTTTCCAAGGAGCGACGTTTTTCAAATCTATCTATTGGCCTCATTAGTAGCAGAATATATCTGCATAGAGATAGTGACTATGTTAGAGCCAATAGGTAGTTTTGTTCCTTTAAGTAAGCTGAACATGTCTTACACAATCTCACTTACAAATGGGGCTGTTCATCATATTTTCTCACAATAGATTGTGCACCAGACATTAATTCCTTAATATATTGAATCCTCACAAATCTGTGTAGCTCAAATTAAGTTAATGACAGTGAGGGTCACACAGTTCCTTAACAAATCAGATGAATTGTTACCATAGTGACATGTTCAACAATTAGAAACCTGGTGAATCATTGAAGCTAGAAACCTAAAAGGAAGTTCTAAAATAGGTCTACAGTAATCCATCGCTAAGTCATAAATTGGTGTGTCTGAGTCTCTTTAATTTTCCAAAAAGAACCCTTATCACACTTTTAACATTAACATCTCTCAAGAAAAAAGAAAAACGCAACTTGAAAAGCCCAACTGTAAGATAGAAATAGCCTCAACAATGGCTGATCCTAATTTTGCTAGAATAATTTATGTCTCAAGAAAACTCTTTGATATAAAACACAAGCAAATTTCAGTTGAAAATCCCAAGCCACCAAACTCTGCCAAAGCTTTTGAAACTTGTCTTTAAAAATAACTAACATACATATAATAAAATAAAAGGAAATTATATAGAAAAAAACCCAAGTTATTGCTACTTAGTACAACAAAAATGGCCTTAGAATCTTTAAAAGGGGACAGATGAAGAGTTTTCCACAAGTTACTTGTGATATGTGAGATCACTGGGTAGCAGTAAAGAAGAGAGAGAGAGGGACAGAGAGAGGAGAGAGAGAAAATTAAAAAAAAAAAAAAGATCCAATTGCACTGCATACACTTCGGAATCTGTGATGAGCAATTTGTAGCATGCATGCTAGAATGGCACAGAGGCTGATGATAAAGGCAAAAGCAGCAATCAGCATTCTCTTTCCTCTTTTTTCATCTTTGCTTATTTCCACAAGTTTTCTCAGGTGTCTTTGGTAACTTTATGCAACACGAGAGACAATATAGAGCTCCTTCAAAACTTCAAATGGAGAACACCATAGTCTGAGTGAGTCAACAACCTCTGAAGGAATGTCCAAAAAGTTACTTTATGTATTAGTCAAAGTAGAACATGTATACATTGTAAAGTTAAGGATGAAAATAGCAATTTCCTCCCAAAGTCCACTTTGAATCCAAATTCAGTTCACCCAAGAAATACACACACATGCACATTGCATCCATGTAAACACATGACTTTTCTTCCCTCCTCGAATGTGTTTCATGTTTCGTTAAATGAATATTCTTTTTATATTACAATGAGTGTGAGCTATTATCCCCTCTTGTCAGTTACAAGCTACATATACGGGGTTTTTTCTTGAGAATTTTTCACATGCAATTAATAATTGCCACTTATTCTCTTTATGAAATTTCTATATATTTATCACTATTACATGCATAAGCTTTTTGATAGGAGTCAAAATCAACTGCCCACAAATGCAAATACACGAGAGTTAATCATCTGTTTTGGTTACTGTTTGGTGATGGAGCTTGAATTCTCTAGCACCATTCTGGCCAGCTGCAGAGCTGTGGGCATACGAAGTATGAACACTTCACTTCTACCTCCAGTTTCCTCGTTTGCAGATAGTGCAAGCTCTTTGTTAATGGTTTATTTCCTTGACTTTGAAGGACCACATCCTACCTTCCTAAGAAAAGTTTCAGGAAGATTTTTTTCATTTTTAGAATTTGCATGTATACTTATGCCTTTCTTTCCCCTCATATTTGATTATTCAATTGGATATAGAATTTAAAGTTCAAAATAATGTTCTCTCAGAGTGTAGAAGGCATGCTATCTTGTGAGGGATTGATAGTTGGGAATCCGATGTTATTTTGAGTCCTAACCCACTTTTGTGACTTGTCTACATTGTGTCGTTTCATAGTAATCTTGTTTCAAGTTTTCAAGTTGTTGTTTGTTTCTTTTTGTATGATCTGATTGAACTCTCTGAGGATAAAATCAAAACATGCTCTCTGGTGGTAGCAAGGCCAATGTTGAATTTTTTAAAATTTTATTTTAATTTTTTATTTGAGTATAGTTGATATACAATGTTATGTTGGTTTCAGGTGTAGGACATAGTGATTCAACATCTCTGTATGTTATGTTATGCTCACTACAAGTGTAGCTACCATCTATCAGATACAATGCCTTTACAGTATCATTGACTATATTCCCCGTGCTGTACCTTTTATTTCTGTGACTTGACTAAAGAAGAAGCACAAGATAGTTGAGAACACAGTAAAAGCAGTTGCAATACACTTATTGTTGGACATTTATTGCCTCTTTTCAGTATCAGAGTGGGCTAAGAATATTCATTGCATTGCTTTTGATATGGGTAATGACTTTCATAAACCCATTTTGTTCCTGAAAAAGAGGGAGAGAGACAGAGAGACAGAGACGGAGAGAGAGAGGAGCTATTGTAGTGTATGTTTTGTGGCTTATGTGACATCTTCCTGACCCCTTAACAATGTTTAGGAGACCCAGGACTAGGGGAGTAGTATAATTAACAGAGCCCATTTAACAGAGGCCTGATCAAATTAAATTGGTCCCATTAGGATTCTACCCTTGCTTTAACTCTCTGAGCTAAGCAGTCACAGACCAAAAGTCAATACAAATACCATAAATATGCTTCAAACTACAGGGGAGAATTAAAAAAAAAAAAATGTAGCAATTCACCAAAACACAAAAACAAAACAACATTCAGAAAACAATCTACTCTAAAAGCCACTGAGTCATAAATCACAGCTGCACAGTTCTTTCACTCTTGCTGTTTGATTGTCACTGCTGACTTGTCTTATTCTTCCTGCTGAGAGACTTTTTTGCTCCTGGGGTTCATCGGTAACACAAGTTGCTACACAGGTGTGGAAGTGAAGCTCACCCTCGATTCTTTTTTTTTTTTTTAATGTTTTTTTATTATATTATGTTAGTCACCATACAGTACATCCCCGGTTTCTGATGAAAAGTTCGATGATTCATTAGTTGCCTATAACACCCAGTGCACCATGCAATATGTGTCCTCCTTACTACCCATCACCAGTCTGTCCCATTCCCCCACCCCCGTCCCCTCTGAAGCCCTCAGTTTGTTTCTCAGAGTCCATAGTCTCTCATGCTTCATTCCCCCTTCTGATTACCCCCCCTTTCTTTATCCCTTTCTTCCCCTACCGATCTTCCTAGTTCTTATGTTCCATAGATGAGAGAAATCATATGATAATTGTCCTTCTCTGCTTGACTTATTTCACTTAGCATTATCTCCTCCAGTGCCGTCCATGTTGCAGCAAATGTTGAGAACTTGTTCTTTCTGATAGCTGAGTAATATTATTAGTCCATATATTATATATATAGATTACAACTTTTTTTTTTAAAGATCTTATTTATTTATTCAACAGAGATAGGGATAGCCAGCGAGAGAGGGAACACAAGCAGGGGGAGCAGGAGAGGAAGAAGCAGGCTCATAGCGGAGGAGCCTGATGTGGGGCTCGATCCCATACGCCGGGATCACGCCCTGAGCCGAAGGCAGACGCTTAACCGCTGTGCTACCCAGGCACCCCTGGACTACAACTTCTTAATCCAGTCATCTGTTGAAGGGCATCTCGGTTCCTTCCACGAATTAGCTATTGTGGACAATGCTGCTATGAACATTGGGGTGCATATGGCCCTTCTCTTCACTACGTCTGTATCTTTGGGGTAAATACCCAGTAGTGCAATGGCTGGGTCATAGGGTAGCTCAATTTTTAACTTTTTAAGGGACTTCCACACTGTTTTCCAGAGTGGCTGTACCAACTTGCATTCCCACCAACAATGTAGGAGGGATCCTCTTTCTCCACATCCTCTCCCAATTAATTATGAAGAGATTGAAAAAGTGATAAACAACCTTCCAAATAACAAAACTCCAGGCCCGGACGGTTTTCCTGGGGAATTCTACCAAACATTCAAAGAAGAAATAATACCTATTCTCCTAAAGCTATTTCAAAAAATAGAAACAGAAGGAAAGCTACCAAACTCATTCTATGAGGTCAATATTACCTTGATCCCCAAACCAGGCAAAGACCCCATCAAAAAGGAGAATTACAGACCGATTTCCCTAATGAATATGGAAGCCAAAATCCTCAACAAGATCCTGGCTAATAGAATCCAACAGTACATTAAAAGGATTATCCATCATGATCAAGTGGGATTCATCCCTGGGATGCAAGTGTGGTTCAACATTTGCAAATCGATCAGCGTGATACATCATATCAACAAGAAAAAACTCAGGAACCATATGATCCTCTCAATTGATGCAGAAAAAGCATTTAACAAAATACAGCATCCTTTCCTGATTAAAACCCTTCAGAGTGTAGGGATAGAGGGTACATTCCTCACTCTCATAAAAACCATCTATGAAGAGCCTACAGCGAATATCATTCTCAATGGGGAAAAGCTGGAAGCCTTTCCCTTAAGATCAGGAACACGACAAGGATACCCACTCTCGCCACTGTTATTCAACATAGTACTAGAAGTCCTTGCAACGGCAATCAGACAACAAAAAGGGATAAAAGGGATCCAAATCGGCAAAGAAGAAGTCAAACTGTCTCTCTTCACAGATGACATGATACTCTATATGGAAAACCCAAAAGAAGCCGCTCCCGAACTATTAGAAGTTATAGAGCAATTCAGTAACGTGGCGGGATACAAAATCAATGCTCAGAAATCATTAGCATTTCTATACACAAATAATGAGACTGAAGAAAGAGAAATTAGGGAATCCATCCCATTTACAATAGCACCAAAAACCATAGGTTACCTTGGAATTAACTTAACCAGAGACGTAAAGGACCTATATTCTAGAAACTATAAATCACTCTTGAAAGACATTGAGGAAGACACAAAGATGGAAAAATATTCCATGCTCATCGATCGGAAGAATTAACATAGTTAAAATGTCCATGCTACCCAAAGCAATCTACACTTTCAATACTATCCCGATCACCCTCGATTCTTTAACAAATGTTAAGAGGGCTCCCACAGGAAGGAAAAGCATAAAGGAGGGGTATATGTACATTCTGGATTACTTTCCTTGTTTGTAATGAGATGACATCTCAAGGCACAAAACAGCTCTGCATTTTTATTTCTTAAAATTCATTTTTCTCTTAATATGTTCGGTTCTTTTCTTTTTGAAAGTTTCTACTTCAAAGCTTCCTCAGTCTTTATTTTAGGTCTTTATTTTATGTCTATAAATGGATTAATCCCTTCTTAAATCAGGCTTTTAATGAACATTCTTGCTCCTTTTAGAAAACGAAATATCATGCAATCTTCTATTGTGAATGGTAAAAGGTATTGATTTGCCTGTCAGATGAGTCCTTTCTGAAGCTGGGGCCAAAGACTATTGCTGGGAAAATAATATAAATGATGCCCTCTTGAGTTGTCCATGTGATGGTACCAATTCCAAAAATCTGTGATTATAACAATTTCCTTGATCTGTTGTTAAAGGGGCATAGTCCAAGGCCTTTTTCCTGAATATTCCTGTTCACTTGGGCTGATACGTTAATAAAACTGATTTTTTAACAATCACAGTAAGTGGTAGTTTATGTGTTTAAAAAAAGTCAGGAAAAACTCTATTGGCATAAGAGCCAAGAATGTTGTACTGTCCAGGGCTATCTGTAACATAGACAAAGGAGGCAGGCTAGTGAGAAGAGCCATACCCAAGACAGTCTTCCTACTAACCTATCACAAAGACTATTACCTGCACATTCTCAAAACTTAGCTTCCCCAGTCAGGATGAGAACATTGTTTGGGTGCTAATACAGTAACCAGCACAGGCCATTCATTTATTGATTTTTTAACCCCAATGTGCCCTTGAATATGTTGTTCTCTTAGAGCCTAAGTTACTTTTTGTGTAACTAATACGAACATCCCCCTTCATGATGTATATACTCCAGGATGTCCCTGACTGTTCCCTAACATCAACTCCCCACCAGCAAGCTTGCTCCTTCATAGAATTCCTATAGGGCTCTTGTTATACAATGCTGTATTGTTCCTTTGCATGTCTGTCTCCACACAGGATTATGACTCTTATGTGCTTTATATCTTCTCAGTGTTTGCTGAGAGGATGGCTAGACGGGTAATGGATGAATGAATAAATAAAGCTATTATCACTTATGAACATCTGAGATCAAGTAAGTTTATAAAATTTGCTAGTTTTTTTAACAAGATTCTGGAAGAATGAACTCAGGACAGGAAAGATATGATAAGAAAGGGGGAAAATCAAGATATTCAACGGCAGTTTTACAATTTTATTATTATATTTGGCAGTGCTATTATCCCTTATATAAGATTTATGTAAAGCCTTATATACGAAACAAAAGAGGAATGAAGAAGGGGACCTCCAACTGTTTGACCCTTATGCCTTAGGACCAGGAATATCTCTAAGGAACTCCTCAGTTATGCAATTCAGTTTGTAAATCCTTGAACTAACTTGCACTCAACTCATAGGACATCTAACCAGAGGCACTTACTAGCTTCAGTGGCTCTCCTGACTCTGCCCATACACATTTAAACTGACATTGCTGAGGGCTCTTCACCCACTGCTATTTGCTATGTGCCCTGTGTTTAGCAACCTGTTCTTAAAATCAGCAGAAATGTAAAGGGCCCAAGGCTGGGTCTTTGAGGCTCAGCATTAGGTCAGGCTGTTAGCTGGTCCTACTATGACCTAAGGTCTGGTTTTAATTACTGGGATCTTATTTTGTTTCTTTGGGGGGGGGGGCAGAGGGAGAGGGAGGGAGAGAATCCCAAGCAGGCTCCACACCCAGAATGGAGCTCAAGGCGGGGCTCAGTCTCACAACCCTGAGATGATGACCTGAGCCAAAATCAAGAATCGGACGCTTGACCCACTGAACCACCCAGTCACCTCTTGTTTTGTTGCTTGTTCCTACAACTTTATCTAGTTGCACTGTTGTAGGAAGAGGTATCCCTCTCAATGTTTATTTATAATTCAGTACATCAATTCTTCTGAGACAATGCTTCTGCTTAGATCTCTATAATATCAGTCTGGAGTACAAACTCTATTTGCTGGTCTCAGGTTGGGTCCCTGTGGCTATGCCACTGTCCTATCTGCCTGATGACCCTGTTGCTCCATGTGGAAGGCTCAGCTCCTGGGATTCCTGGCTATTGTCCTGTCCAGTTACTGCCTAGTTACCAGCTCCTGATACCTCCTGGTTGGTCCGTTCTATAAAAATGAAATTCAGACTACTGGGGTTATCAAGGAAAAAGGAAATTAGCATCAATTAAAATAAACTAATGCTGCCAACACCAGCTTGACAGGGCCAGCTGAGCTTGCTTGCGTTCACTGGACTGGGAGCCAGGTACTGAAGGTTCTCTTCCAATTCTTTTATGAGTTAAGTGATACTGATAAAATTACCTACCTGAATATTGATTTCTATATCTGAAAAGTGAATCTGTTGGACTACATAATTTCTATTATACTTAAAATGTAGTAACAGAACTGATATTTTAGAGTGTCACAATTTTACCATAGAAAACAAGGCCACTGTGTTCTTTATCCTGTTCTACTTATGCTACAAACATTTTTCAATTGTTCCTCCTTGTATCCCCAGATCGTATTACTGTGTCCTGCTCATGTCTATGCAGTTGATCTCCTAGAGACAGAGAGAAGCAAATACTCCACGACTTTCTCTCTCCTCAGAATCCCAAGTTTACATGTGGAACAGTTCATCTCTAAGATCCTCAACATTCAAGCTTTCCTCCTCAATAATTCCCAATTCTCCACAGGATCACAAAGTTCAGGGTAGACACAGTCCTGTCCTCCTGGAGGACTGCAACACTGCAGCAATTACTAAGAGTAATTTTAACTTGGGGATTAGAATATGACACACACCCCATCTAAAATGTATTAACATATTGTATCTGCACACTAATTTATTAGATCATTTATCTTCCCCATTTTTCAGATGGGGGATCTAAGCCACAGAGAGTTTAAGTGCATAGATGAACGTCATGTAGATGGTAAGAGGCTAGGATGGGATTGAAAGCCCAGCAACTCCAGCATCTGTCCTTCTAAGCACTATGCTATTCTACTTCATTGACTGACAGAGGAGAGTTCCTTGTAAATAACCTCTAATGGGCACATCACACATACTACCCATTCTTGTCTCTGCAGCTTCTCTCACCACCTCTCCCACTCTCCTGTCTTAAGCCTTTTTTTCACTACTAGTGAAATCTCTATGCTGTCAGATTATTTGATTTCTGCAAAAATCCATTTCCTCAAAAAGAGGCTCCATGAAGCAAACTTTAAATTCTAAATGTCATGCCTGCCAATTAACAGCATGACCTTTACCAAGTCACTCTCCCTCTCTGGGTCTCAGTTTTGCTTCTCTATGGCCTGTAAGGTTTGCTGCAGCCCAGTGATTTGTTTTGATGATATGAACAAAGGAACTTAATTTTTAGCATCTAACAGGAAGAGTTTCTGTGTCAGTAGTTTATGAAATTATTGGTTATAAATATTTCATCATTTTCAAATAAATCACTAAATTTAGGCATATAGTGACAGGCTTTAAAATGAGATGAGTTTTAAACATTTGTAGAATCTTCTACAAACAGTTTGGTATATCCACAGAAATTACTTAATTTTTTTTCTTAATTGGTAAAAAAAATGCGTTGGTAGAATTAATTAATAAAATAAGCATTGTCAGGTTTAATAAAATCTGATTCTTATAAATTCATCAACATGGTATTCTAAACAAGATGAGCCCAAAGATTCTTAGCATTGTACACCAAGCAGTCCAGATTTTATCAGAGAATCTCCCTGCTACCAACTTTACCTGTCCCATCTGTAGCTGCCAAACAGGTTCTTTTTTATCAGGTCATGGAGATTTAGACGGGGTTCTTATTGCTCCATGGATCACATCATCTACAAGCTGTTCTCTTTCTCAATAGATTCAGTCAGACTGACATGCCCAGTACATGCTGCCCATGCTCCTGGAAGCACCTCCACTGTAGGAGTTATCCTGCTTCATTATGATGGCTTACTGGTAAACCCTCCAGACAGTAAGCACTTTGATGTTGGGGACTATGTCTTGTTTCTTTCTCCTTCACTTTCCATTCCTCCTCTCATGCCTGGTGTAAATTACTCATGAGAGAACTGCAGCCTGAACTTTATAACAAATGAGGCAATAGAGCGGGTATGCCTGGGTGGCTCAGTCAGTTAACCGTCTGACTCTTGATTTCAGCTCAGTCATGATCTCAGCGTTGTGAGATGGGAGTCCAGCATCAGGCTCCATGCTGGGTGTGGAGCCTGCTTAAGATTCTCTCTCTCCTCTTCCCTCTGCCCCTCCCCGCCCCTGTTCTAAAAAAGTAAAATAAATAATAAAATAAAATAACTACAAATACCCTCCATTCTATAGTTATGAGTCATGTATTTGCAAAACTGTAAAAGTTCTGTAGGGACTACATTTTCTGAAACTTCTGATGGGCTATCAAAAGGGATGCATCTTACCCTAGCATCTCTTCTTCTAGATGCCTCTCTTCTGCAATTACTTTTGCTCCTAAGAGTGTCTCTCCTCAAGCAGCAGTCTGCTGTCAGAAAGTCACATACTTTGAAGCATAATGTAGGTCCTGGAGCTGTCTAAAATGATCTTGGGCTGATCCCTTCACTGCCCAATAAACAATTATCTAAACTGGATTTTCACTTCTTCCAAAGTTTTATTGCATATCTTATTTCTTCCATTTCCACTAATACTATCTTAATCTGAATTACTCCAAACCCAGAGCCTCTACTACTCTTTCTAAAGATAACTGCTTTCTTACCACAAGTATTAGAATTTTCTTTGTCTTATGTGATAATAGGGTGTATAATTCATATTGTGACTATAAGGTATTTGCAGAGAAATTGTGAAAACTAATTTGGACATTGGTAAGAATTTGATTCTCCTGTGTTATATCAAATAAATCTGAACAGCCTATAGTAATAATGATACTGGAAGGCACTGTGAAATAAAAGCTTTAAGAGGGAAAGAAACAGAGATCTAGATGTTTAGATTTCTCCAAGTCTCAACATCTCCTGAAAAGCCACCTTGAAAAACTACTATTATTATATTTAAAATATATTATTATTTTGTGTCCCACCCGAATTCCTATGTTGAAACCAATATGATGGTATTTGGAGGTGCAGCCTTTGGGAGGAGATTAGGTCATGAGGGTGAAGCCCTCATGATTGGGATTAGTGCCCTTACAAAAGTGACCCAACAGTCCTCTCTTGCTCTTTCTGCCATGTGAAGTCATAGTAAACAGTAGCAGTTTATGAACCAGGAAGCTGACTCTCACTAGACATTCAATCTGTTGGTGCCTTGATTTTGTACTCCCTAGCCTCCAGAGCTGAAAAATAAATGCTCACTGTCTATAAGTAACTCAGAGTATGCATTTTTGTTTCAGCAGGAAGCTGAGACAGAAAAATGATACTGAGAGGTATAGGTGCTGTTTTAACAGATTCCTAGAAATATAGAAGCAACTTCAGAACTAAGAAATGGGTAGAGGCTGAAAGAGTTTGGAGGTGCATGCTAGAAAAAGCCTACATTGTTGTAAATGGACCATTAACGTCAATTCTGGTGAGCTCTCAGAGAGAAAAGAGGAGAGATGCAGAGAAAGTCTCAATCTTCACAGAGAACACGTAAGTAATTCTGAATGAAACGTGTGTAGAAATATGGATGGTAAAGATCATTCTGATGAAACCTTAGATGGAAATGATAAAAAACATGTTATTAGACAATGGAGAAAAAGATATCCTTGTTATAAACTGACAAAATTGGCTGAATTATTTGTTTCCTAGTGTTTTGTGGAAGGCTGAATTTGTGAGTGAAAAAATTGACTATTTGGCTGAGAAAATCTCTAAGCAAAGTGTTGATGGAGCATCCTGGTTCCTCTTGATGACACACAGTAAAATGCCAGAAAAGAGAAATTACTTAAATATTGAATTGTTAAGCAAAGAGAAAACAGAACTTAAAAATATGGAAAGAAGTGAAAAAGGAAGAAGTGAAATTATCTCTGTTTGCATATGACATGATCATATATGCAGAATATCCTAAAGTCTCCACCAAAAAATTTTAAAACTAAAGAGTAAATTTAGGGGGCACCTGGGTGATGCAGTCAGAGCCCCGTGTTGGGCACTACACTCATCATGGAGTCTGCTTGGATTCTTTCTTTCCGTCTGCTCCTCTCCCCTCCACCTCTCTCTCTCAAATAAATAAATCAATCTAAAAAAAAAGTAAATTGAGTAAAGGTGCAGGATACAAAGTCAATATACATAAATCACGTTTCTATACGTAAATGATAAACTATCTGGCAATGAAATTAAGAAAACAATACCATTCAAAACAGCAACAAAAAGATAAAATACTTAGGATTAAACTTAATCAAAGAGGCGAAAGATGTGTACACTGAAAATATAAAACATTGATGATGAAAATTAAAGAAGACACAGATAAATGGAAAGATATCCCATGTTCATGGGTTTTAAGAATATTGTTAAAATATCCATAACACCCTGTGATCTACAAATTCCATGCAATGCCCGTCAAAATCCCAACCAATGACAGTCTTTACAAACGTGGGAAAAAAAATTAATTCCTATGGAACCACAAAAGATTCCAAATAACCAATCTTAAGCAAAAACAACAAAGCTGGAGACATTACACTTTCTGACTTCAAAAATAATACAAAGTTACAGTAATGAACGGTATGGTACTGGATCTAAACAGAGTTTTCTCAAAGGAAGACATCAAATCTTCAATAGTTACATATATGTAAAGTTACTCAACATCACTGATCTTTAGGGAAATTCAAATCGAAACCTCAATGAGATAGCATCTCACACTTGTTATAATGGCTATTATCAAAATGATAACAAGTATTGGTGAGAATGTGGAGAAAAGGAAACCCTTGTACATTGTTCGTGGGAATGTAAATTGTTCCAGCCATTATGGAAAACAATATGTAGTTTCCTCAAAAAATTAAAAACAGAGATACCTTGTGATCGAGCAATTCCACTTCTGGGTATATATGTGAAAGAAATGAAATCACTTCTCAAAGAGATATCTGCATATGTGTGTTCACTGCAGCATTATTCATAATAGGCAAGATATGGAAACAAGCTAATTGTCTGCCAACAGATGAATGGATAAAGAAAATGTGCCATTTGCAAAAACATGGAAGAACCTAGAGGTCATTACGCTAAGAGTAATAAATAAGCTACAAAATAACAAACACTGCATGACTTCACTTATATATGGAATCTAAAAAAAAGATGAATTCATGAAGGCAGAGAATAGAATTAATTGTGTTTGCCAGGGTGGGGGTAGGGGAAGTGGAGAGATGGTCAAAAGTTAGGAAGTTTCAGTTATGTAGAATGAGTAACTTCTGGAGATCTAACCTACAGTATGTTAACTATAGTTAATAATACTGTATTATATACTTAAATTTTTTTAAGAGAGTTGATCTCAAGTGTTCTCACCACACACACATAAAGTAACTATCTAAAATTATTACGGTAATATGTTAATTAGCTATTTGTGCCAATCATGAGCTAATTGTGGCAATCATTTCACTATTTACATTTATTTTAAAAAAATCACATTATACATCCTAATGCATACTCTTTTTACATGTTGACTATATTTCAATAAAACTGGAAAAAACAAAGTTGAGTATTATAATGTTCAACTATTATTGTTGAATTATTTATTGCTTCCTTTAATTCTGTGAATTTTGCTTCATATATTTTAGAGTTCCATTTTTAAGTGCATGTGTGTTGGTAATTATATTTTCCTAATAAACTGACCCTTTTATAATTGAATTACTTTGGCTCTAGTAATAATTTTTGTCTTACAGTCTATTTTGTCAGTTATTAGTATAGATACTCCAGCTTTCCTTTGCTTTGTATGGTAATCACTTTCTAACCTTTTGAATTCAACGTATTTGTGTGTGTCTATCTAATGTGTATTTCTTGTGGACAATGAATAATTAAATCATATTTTTAAATCCATTCAGCCGATATTCATTTTTGATTGTTTATGTTTAGTCCGTTTGCATTAAGTGTACTTACTGATATGATAGGATATATGTCTGCATTTTGGTATTTCTTTTCCATATGTCTTATAATTTTGCGGTTCCTTTTGCTCCATGACTGCTTTCTTTTGTCATAAATAGATATTCTATACCAAACTATTTTAATTTATTTTTTGTTGCTTTGACAATATTTTAGAAATTACTTACTTCATGTTAATTTATAAAAATCTAGTTTGGATTAATATCAATTTACATTCTTTATATGCAAAAACTTTACTCCAACATATTTTCATTTTCACTGTCCTTTGTAAAATTATGATCAAACTAATTTCAACTTTAGATATTATAAGCCTAGAAACACGATTTGTGATTATTGTTTTATGCAATTGCCTTTTAACTGAAATAGGAGAAGATGAATCACAAAGAAAGATGCAGTTATCCTATCTTTGTATTTACCTATGTATTCAACTTTACTAGGTTATTTATTTCTGTCTTGTGGATTCAAATTACTGTTGAATGTCCTTGCATTTTACCTTGAAAGACTCCCTTTAGTATTTTTTGTAGGACAGATCAGCTAGCAACAAATTCTCAGTTTTTGTTTATCTGAAAACGTCCTGACTTCTCCTTTGGTTTAATGAATAGTTTTTCTAGATATAATTGCTTAGTTAATAACCTTCTGTTCAGTACTTTGAATGTAACTTTTTATTGCCTTTTTCAATCAGAAGTAAGCTGTTAATCTCATCGAGGATTCTTGATATGTAATGAGTCACTGTTCTTTTACTGCTTTCACGATTCTGTCTTTGTCTTTTGACAATTTGATTATAATGTGTTCAGACAGGATATCTTTGAGTTTATCCACTGAGCTTGAATGTGTGGATTTATATCTTTCACCAAATTTGGGAAGCTTTTGGCTATTATTGTTTCAAATATTCTTTCTGCCCCTTCTTAACTTCCCATTCTGGGAGTCTCACAATGTATATGTTTATACATTGATGGTATCATATCCCCCAGGGGTTCACTCTTCATTCTTTTTTTTTTTTTTTTTCCATTTCCTCAGAATGGATAATTTCAATTATCTTATTTTCAAGTTTATTTATTTTGTCTTCTGTCTGCTTTTATCTGCTGTTGAACTCCTCTAATGAATTTTCATTTTAGTCATTATATTTTTCAGTTTCAGAATTTTTGCTTTTTTCTCATTATAATTTCCATCTCTTTATTGGTATTCCCATTTTGTTCATACAATGTTTTCTTGATTTCTTGTAGTTTTTTTGTCAATGTTATTTTGTTCTTTAAGCCTATTTAAGAGAGTTGAAGTCTTTTTCTAGTAATTCTGATATCTGAATTCATTTGGAAAGAGTTTGTAAATTTATTTTGATCCTTTGAAAGGGCTATATTTTCCTGTGTCTTTGAAAGCTTTGCAATTTTATGTTGTAAAACTGAACATTTGAATATTATAATGTGTTGACTCTGGAAATCATGTTCTTATACTTACTCAAGGCTTTTCTCTCTTTTCAAATTACTGAAGGCTGGTTAGAGACTTTTCTCAATTATTTTTGCAGAGACTTTATTTCTATTTATGCACTGTCAGTGAAGTCTCTGAAATCCTAGCTGAGCAGACTCAAAATCCTTTAAAAAATCTATCAACTTATAAAGTATAAGGTGAGGATTAACCAGGAGACCTGAACTCATGGACGACAGCAGAAATGGCTGAGGTGTGTGCAAGATTTTGTTGAGAGCCCTTCAGAAATTCTAAGACTATGAGGGAATAGGCAACGGGAACTTCTTTTTCCCATAATGCTCAGTGTATGCCGGGTTAGCGGACCAATTACCTAAAAGGGGTTTTGTAGGCCAGATGTTATATTCACACTAGTTTAATTCAGGCAAAAAGAAAATTAAAAAAAAAAAAAGTATATAGGGCATTAAAATTTGTATATTTTGTGGGATGTGTAAACACGGTAATCAGTGATCTAAAACCAAACAAACTTTGAATTCCTCCCTTTGACTACTTGGTCTTTCCTTTATAAACATAATCCATGAAGGCAAGACAGGAAATATTGAAACATGAGAGTGGCCGAACATCAGAAGGCGAAGAGGTGACTTGAAGAAGAAATGCAACATATAAAGCAAAGCTGAGTTTCTTCTGAAAAAGTTGTTTTCAAGTACAAATTTCTCTCAATTCTGCATTTTATTTTCCAATTGATTCTGCTTGTCTTCTGCTTCTAACTACTATATCATTAATTTTAAATAATGTACTAAGCCCTGGGGGGTATAATATATAATTTAAATGGAAAGAGATAGATGATTCATAGTGAATCTAAACATTTAATCCCTAGATACACATACAGGATACTCCCTAAAAAATTTCTTTATAGCAGTATGCAAAGCACAGGCTAACCTGAATAAATCTAGTGTTAGCTACATCTTAAATTCTATTTGTCCATCCAAAAAGTGTTTTGTTTGCAATGCTTCCACTTTTCTTTGAAGTCACCTAATCTACGTTTCTTACTTATTTGCAATTAATTAATCATGGAAGCAATGCTTACTAAGGTTTCTTTGAGTCCTTTTTTTTTTTTTGGATTTTTTAAATACTTGAAAAATAAGATTTTATTACTATTTAACAAAGTTTAGTTACATTTAACATAAAGGTAATGAAATGTTAATAATAAGCCTGGTATAAATCAGAATTAAGAATGAATAATGATTTAAAAAAAATAAGACTAAAGAAATAAAGATCCATATACTATTCAAGCTAATAGATGGGTAGTGGTAAAGTTTAGGGGAAATAATTAACCTTATATCTATTTACGATCATATCTTTTGCACAGAGGTAAATGCTTTCTAAAGTGTTCTCATGTATCAACTGCTTAGAATTTTTAAATTTTCACAATATTATTATTAAAATATGAAAATTTAGGATAAATTACAGATGCCCAAGGTCATAAAAACAGTCAATGGCAAAGTCAAAATGCAGACAGGATTCTCTGGACTCCTAGATCAGCACTCACTCGTTCCAATTTCCTCCTGCTATCCTAGGCCATTTATCTACTTTTTTCTCTAGAGAAGTCCATTCTACTACACATTCTTACTCAATTCTTTTTTTTTTTTTTAAAGATTTCATTTATTTATTTGACAGAGAGAGAGACAGCCAGTGAGAGAGGGAACACAAGCAGGGGGAGTGGGAGAGGAAGAAGCAGGCTCCCAGCAGAAGAGCCTGACTTGGGACTCAATCCCAGAATGCTGGGATCACACCCTGAGCCCAAGGCAGACGCTTAAAGACTGAGCCACCCAGGCGCCCCCTTACTCAATTCTTTTCCTACAAGATCTTCACTTTTTCAATGTCTTGTTATCAAAGGAAAATATAAAGTGGAAAGAAAAATATGCTGTCCTACTGTAATATGAAAATGACCAGTAATGGTATGTCAGTTTCCCCAAGAGCATGCCATTTTCAAATAGGACACTTGTTTTCCCTTTAGGTATAATCTGTAACTCCAAACTATAGGCTCCTATGGCAACTTGTTGTGAATTAATATCAGGCAGGGATTCATTCTGTGCCAACAAAATAACAAGCGATCTGCTACACAGCTTGTCTGCTCTGAAACATCACACTTGTTCATGAATAATGCAGTACATAAACTAATACTCAGTCAACAATTTTCATAGTGTTTCTACGTGAATTATCCCATTTAATCTAATGTCATAGAACATCACATATTCTGGCCTGATAAACTGACAGAGACAAAGACTGTGAGGAAAAAGCAGGTGGAGTCAATGACCATTTTCCAGACTAGTCCCAAAATATGTAAAGCAGTGTGTCATTACTGCTCAAGCATTTACTTACCGTAATTAAGCTGACAGAAACCTACTGATTTTGCATACAGTTGGGTGAAGAAACCACCACACTGTTCAGGATATACTGTTGACATATGTCACAGCCTTAAGGCCTTTTTTGACCATTTTCATCTTTTGTCATATACTCTGAAATTATAAAGTTTCTACTGTTAACTTTGACATGTATAAATAACTAGTGAAATAACCTCAGGCTTAATATGTCTTTGAATGAAACTAACCTGCTACTCATTAATGTTACCTTTAAAAAAATAAAATAAAATAAAATAAAATAAAATAAAATAAGTCTCTTTCTTCTTTTCATCCAATTTTCCTTTTGCATCCAAAATGTAGTTTGACTGACACTTGTTTCCACAGCCCTTCAACCCACAAAGCTAGAGCCACTTAGCCAACTATCTACACAAACAAATCCCTACTTCTTTTACAGATTCTTTGTTACTTTTCTGATGATGGATTTTCCTTTTATTATTTGTAAAATAAAACAATAATATAAATAATAGAAAAAAGTATTTGGATATGCATTTTAGTTCTTGTTCAATTTGTCTTAGCTTGAGCTCCTGCCACGCTATCTTGATACTATCTTTCTCACACAAAGGGACTATTGCCAATGTGGCTCAGAATCCATGACTTGTTTTCTCCAACCTGAAGCTAGACCATTGTGCTTACTGTTAAGATAATGTCTATTCTTTGACACCATATGGTTAACAATATTGTGAGCTTTTTGTTGCTATAAAGGAAAGATGCCATAGTCATTTTTATTCTCAATGTGTAGGCTTCAAACATAAGAGTTGCTCAACAGACATTTGTTGAATTATGAATGAATATACAAGTAAATGAATAAAGGATGTTTGTCATGATTTAGTCAGGAGCTCACACTCTGGGATTATATATCAGCATATTTGTGTATATTATCTAGGTATTTCTTCAATCAGCTGAACCACCTGAGCTATTTTACATAGTCTTGTCATTCAATAAATCCTTGTCTTATATCTCCAACAAATATACTCGGTTTCTGAGATGGAACATGAGATTAAGAAAACTGCCTTCTAAACTAGGGGCTGTACGGTGACTAACGTAACATAATAAAAAATTATTATAAAAAAAAGAAAATTGCCTTCTGTTGAATCATACCAAAAGGGTTTGAATTTATTATTTTTTGTTAAGAAACTGAAATGATATGTGATGGCTATAGCTATTCTAGTCACCAGGAACATAAAACACTTGTTGGGAAGTGGCCTGCAGCATTTGCTTGTAGTCGTGATGAGTTTGCTGCTCAATCCCAAACCTTTTCTGAATGGATTAACAGGAAAACCAATAATGGTGGAACCTAAGTGGGGAATGGAGTACAAAGGCTACTTGGTATCTGTAGATGGCTATATGAACATGCAGCTTGCAAACATAGAAGAAAACATAGATGGAGCATTGTCTGGACATTTGGCTGAAGTTTTAATAAGGTATAATAATGTCCTTTATATCAGGGGTGTTAAAGAAGAGGAAGAAGGGGAAATGAGAAAATAGCATCTTTTGTGGGGAAGATATATATATATATATATATATATTTTTTTTTTTTTTCTAGATAATAAACATTTAAAAAAAAAAAAAACCTGAAAGTAAATGTAAGATATATGTCTAAATCACATCTTGGGAAACTGAGTAATTTTCAGTGAAGTATCAGCCATGTGATCATGTTAGCTTAGATTTGCCTTTTAACTAAAATATTTACTCAGAGGTTACTTTTGATAGATACTATGTATTCTGTACTCATGGAATATGTTATTCAGAATTTTGAACTGGAAGAAGTCAATCATAATTATTTTAAATTATAAAAATAGCAAATCTCCAAATCTTGTAATGATAGATATAGATACAAGTATAATGAATTTGAATGGACTGATTTAAACTGGTTTATGTGAAGGATAATATACCCCTCATAAAGTAAGAATCTTATAGAGTGATTCTTAACCAAAAGTGAACATCAGAATTATATGTAATATTTTTGAGACATACACATGCCTGCTATGCTTTCAGCATCAACCTAAGTTGACTGGGCCAGATACTCATCTTTTAAAAAAAGTTTTCAGGTAAATCTGACACACATCTCAAAATGAGTATGGTGGTTACTCAATTTCTATTCTAATGGTGACATGTGAAAAGCTACATTAGTTTATGTAAATCATGGAAACTGCTGAAATAAGCACTCCCCAAAATGTCAGTGGCTCAGTTAATAAAGGTTTATTTCTTAATCAAATCACAATTTGTTATGGGTCATTCAGGAACTAATCTCCTTTCATGCAGTAGTTTCTAGTGTCTGCAGTTCCTTCACTTAATACTATACATATAGCCCTTAGAGAAGAGAGGGTAGGCCTGCTTTTAATCACCTAATTCCAGAAGATCATTTTGTTAATAGAACACATTACATTGTTCCAACTAAATGAAAGGGAGGCAAGAAATATCAATTAGCAATGATCCAAGGAGAAAGCAACAAACTTTGATATTGGTGATACCCTGTAACATAATAAGCCAATAAATATTTAAAGATAAATATAATTCTGAAACATAATTTCTTACATTCTGTGATCCTTGATAGTCTTACATCTAAATATGACTGACTACAGAAATTTTAATAGATCAATATGCTGAATACTATAAAACAAATCTCATACTAGTCTGGTCCTGACTATAAAAAATAAATAAATTACCTACTTCCTCAAAAGTTCTAAGACAGTCGTTTAATTAGTTCAACTCTTTAAAGACACCCATTTAGTTTCATTGAGAAAAACTGGTCAAATCTATTTTTCATTGCACCAATTAACTGTTCTAATGATACATGGTCTTCAACCCAACAACCATTAATGAAAATAATTGTTTGGAACAATTGCGAAAGAGAGGAAAAAATAATTTCATAATGGGAAATTGCACTGGTCTATGAAAATTACACTTTGGCTACAGATATAAATTTACTTCCTATACTCTAATACTTGGCTCATTTCCCTCCATGTGAGTAAGCTCTGATCTCCATCTTTAAACCCAGAATATATTTTCAGTGTCAAGGAAGGAATCAATGCCCTTTGGTTACCAAATTGTGCAACACGGAAGTCTAAAGATTAAAGGGATTATAACCTGGGCCTACAGGATTGGTGAGTTACTTATAGCTTCTGTGCCATAAATTTCTACCTACTTCGTGTTTTCTTCAAGGATGATATGAGGATAATGTATAATGTGCATTACATTACAAAATGCAGCTATAAACAAACAAACCAAAACTTAATATATGAGGTTAACCCTGTGAAATTATTTATGAAGATGTGGTAAAGCTAATATAGAAGTTTCTTGATCAGTATTTGTTGAAAAAGTGAATTCATACAAGAAGAATAATTTGATAGGACCTCCCTACAGCTCATATAGGGATACTAGACTTAAAAGAGATTCAACAGCTAGGAGATGTTTTTGACCAGGCAAGTGATGCATTTCTTTTTTTGAATTAATTCTTGTCTTTAAGAGAAAGAGCTTCTGTAAACTCTGAAATTTTTGCTATTCTCAGTCACACAGAGCATATGATAATTTTTAGAAAGTAGTTGGGGACAATTATTTGCAATGTGGAACTAATCATTATTTGAGCCATTTAGCTAAAATATCTTTTCAAAAAGTCAAAGATTAAAGATATGTGAAACAAAATGAGGTCCCTTATCAATATTAATCTAGGCTATAGGATCTTAAAGTCACAGACAACTAACCAAATTTTAAGTGCATAATGTTAAATGGAAGAGTTTAAATCGATCACTAAAAGAAAGGATTGCTTAAATAAGTGTGAGAAATTGAAGTTTAAGAACCATTGCTATTAAAGAATAAAGCTACTACCAGTGGGAACAACAAGTAGGCCACAAAAAGACATTCTGAGTTAAGAAATTCTTAAATACAAATGTTTGTGTTTAACAAAGTCAAGGTGAGGAAAGATATGGACTCTTTAAATTCAAATGTGCATATTCACATTTGGTAAAGAACAGTCTGGTTTGCAGTTTCAATTACTGTTACTACATTAAACTAATTCTATTTAAAACATAATTCATTATTTCTGTATGCATACCTCTTGTTTTTTAAATTTTTTTTATTTAAATGCAGTTGACACACGATGCATATTAGTTTTAGGTGTATAACATAGTGGTTTGACAAGCTTATACATTATACTATGCTCACCACAAGTGTAGTTACCATCTGTCACTATACAACGCTATTACAATGTCACTGACTACATTCCTTATTCTGTGCCTTTTATTCCCATGACTTACTCATTCCATAATGGAAAGTCTGTATCCCCCTCTCCCCCTCATCCATATGCCCATTTCCTCTACTCCTCCTACCCCCCTCCCCACAACCATCAGTTTGTTCTCTGTGTTTATAGGTCTAAACCTGCTTCTTGTGTTTCTTTTTAAATACCATCACCAAATTCATAAGTAATACCTGATTTCAGAAGAGAATAAAGAGTTATCCTTCACTCCTGTTTTTCCATAATACTATTCATGGCATCTCTCTCTCTCTCTCTCTCTCTCGTTTTTTTTTAAGATTTATTTATTTGAGAGAGAGAGAGAGCGCGCACATGCGCGCAGTAGGGCAGAGAGAGAGGGAGAGAGAGAGGCAGTCCTAAGCAGACTCCATGCTCAGCACTGAGCCTGACAACCCTGAGATCATGACTTGAGCCGAAATCACGAGTCAGATGCTTAGCCGACTGGGCCACCCAGATTCCCCTATTCATGGCACTTCTACGGAAATACCAAATCCTGTTTATTGTACTTCTTTAGCTCAGAGATTATTACAGCCACTGATTGCTTCAAGAATGCCCTAACTAGTTTCAGTGTCACTAGTTTTGCCTCAATTCCCACAGTGCTATCATACCGGTGTTTTCAAACTTTATGTCTGATATGTGCTTTTCCTAAATAAAACCTTTTATATAGGTTGCCTATAACGTTTAAAATGTCTACCGCATCAGCTAGCAATTATGACCTATCAGACAAACCCAGTCCACTACTTATTTCTGTATGCATGACAAAAGTGATTTTTACATTGATTATATTTTAAGTAATTATATAATTATCTAAACAAAATCTTTGTGTCTCTTGGTTTATAAAACATAGAATATTTACTTGTTGGGTCTCTATAGAACATTGGTCAAATGTATGATGACATGTATCCATTATTATACTATGATATATTTCACTGCCCTAAAAATCCTCTGTGCTCCACCAGTTTATCTTCCTTCCATCTCAGCCCCCGGCAATCACTGATCATTTAACTCTCTCCATAGTTTTGTCCTTTCTAAAACGTTATATATTAGAGTCATACAGTATGTAGCCTTTTAAGATTGGTGCCTTTCATTTAATAACGTGCATTTAAGGTTCTTCCATGTTTTCTCATTGCTTGATAGTTTTTTTTTGTTTTTTTTTTTTTTTGTGCTCAATAAAGTTCCATTGTCTAGATGTACCACGATTTATTTAGCTCTTCACCTACTAAAGGGCAACTTAGTTGCTTCCAAGTTTTGCAGTTATGAATAAAGTTGGTATAAAAATGTGCATGCAGGTTTTTGTGTGGACATAAGCTTTAACTCTTTTCAGTAATACCAAGGAGCACAACTGCTCGATTACATGATAAAAGGATCTCTAGTTCATATAAAACTGCCAACTGTCTTCCAAAATGTTTGCACCATCTTGTATTCCCACCCGCATTGTAAGAGAGTTCTTGCTGCTCCACATCCTTACCATCATTTGGTGTTGTCAGTGCTCCAGATTTTGGTCATTTTAATAGGTATACAGTGGTATATTATTGTTATTTTAATTTGCATATCTCTAATGACATAAGTGTGCAGTATCTTTTCATTGCTTACTTAGCATCTGTATATTTTCTTTGGTGAGATGTGTTAAGGTTCTTGGCTCTTATTTCTATCAAGTTATTTGTTTTCTTACTGTTGAATTTTAAGAGCACTTTGTATATTCGGGATAACAGTCCTTTATCAGATATGGCTCTTGAAAATATTTTCCTCAATCTGTGGCTTGTCTTTTTATTCTCTTGACATTGCCTTTTGTAGAGCAGAAGTTTTTAATTTTTTTTTAAGATTTTATTTATTTATTGGACAGAGAGACAGCCAGCGAGAGAGGGAACACAAGCAGGGGGAGTGGGAGAGGAAGAAGCAGGCTCCCAGTGGAGGAGCCTAATGCGGGGCTCAATCCCAGAACGCTGGGATCACGCCCTGAGCTGAAGGCAGACGCTTAACGACTGAGCCACCCAGGCACCCCAGTTTTTAATTTTAATGAAGCCTAGTTTATACATTATTTCTCTCATGGATTGTGGCTTTGGTGTTGTACTAAAAAGGTATCACCATATTAGAGGTCATCTAAGTCTTCTCTTATGTTATCTTTGAGGAGTTTGATAGTTTTGCATTTTACATTTCGGTCTGTGATCTATTTTGAGTTAATTTTTTGGGAGGGATATAAAGTCTGTGTCTAGATTTAATTTCTGGATGTAGACATCCACTGAGGGCTTCAGAGGGGAGGGCGGGAATGGGATGGACTGGTGATGGGTAGTAAGGAGGGCACGTGTTGCATGGTGCACTGGGTGTTATACGCAACTAATGAAGCATTGAGCTTTACATCGGAAACCAGGGATGTACTGTATGGTGACTAACATAATATAATAAAAAAACATTAAAAAAAAAGATACCCTTAATCATAATTTCAAATAATTCTCAAAACTGAGACTTTAAGGAATAGAGGCTCATATTCAAAAACAACTAAATACCTGAGGAACTGGAGCCATTAACAGAAGCCATTAATGAAACAACAACAACAAAACACACACACACACACACACACACACACACACACCCTAAGCTCAATACTGGAGCTATAGAGTATAATACAAATAGGTTTTATATATTTAAGGAAATAAAAAATAAAATGAAAATATGATCAAGGTATAAGGCATTAACAAATCTGACAGACTTGAAAATAAACTAAATAAATTTTCGGGTTGAAAAATAAAATAAGTTATGTAAAAATAAGACAGTGAGTTTAAACTTCAGATTTGTCACAGTTGAGGAAATTAGTGACCTGGACATTTGTAGTAAGAAATTACATAGAATGAGGCAAAGAGACATAGATAGCCGGATGGATGGATAGATATATAAATAGATAGATAAAAATAAAGACAAGTCATTAAAAAAATAGAGTATATAGTAAGATGGTCCTGCATACATGTAATTTGTGTCCCAAAAAAGAGACAACAGAAAAAAAAAAATGGGCATGAGCAATATTTGGAGAAATAATAGCTGACAGATGTCTGGATGAATGAAATAGCCAAATTTCTATTTCAGTTAATTTAATGCATTCAAAGCCAAATTACACATACTCACACACACTCACTGACAAAAGTTAATATAACTATAGAAAACCCAAGACACCAAGATAATTATGAAATATAGCCTAAGATAAAATATAATCTAAAAGGAACAACAGTTGTATGAAACCTTATGCTCAGCAGGAGGAAAGCCTACCCGAAAATAGCATAATAATATTCTCAACTACTGAGGAAATATAATTGACATGATAATTCTATACCCTGTGAAATTATTTTTCATTTTCTTTGACTTTTAAAAAGAAAGATAACAGAACACGACTATAAATCTCATAGATCTTAAGAAAAAAAAAAAAAACCAAACATTCTGGAAGGAAGGTCTAAAAATTGAGAAAGGCCATGTTGTAGCCACTCCACAGAAATGAGATGAATCCCCAGCCAAAATATGGTTTGGGACTTATGATGCTCAAAATGTGATGTGCTATTATAATGCACTCTAATGGTGCATTAGGTAATTAGGGTTGTGGGGCTGGGGTGCCGATTCTTCTGAGAAAGCAGGGTCGTGCATGGTTTGAACTTCTATAGCACTTGGGCTTTCTTTTTAGCTTGCCCAGATGTGAGGTAGAAGAAGAATAGGGAAGGGCGCGCGCCTTAAAAGGTATTGGCAGGTAAACATAAGAAATGGAGTATGACTCTTTATTTCAGCTGTAAATCAATAAAGTTATTAAGAAACAAGAATTACTTATTAAATGACAGGTCTGGTCCTGTGATTTAGTGCTCTTTTAGCCTCTACAAGACTGTGTAAGAAAGGATATATTTTTAAAAATATAAATGAGTACATTAAAAAACTACTATGAAAACAGAGACAAAAAGAGGAACAAAGCCCCCAGAAGTAAAACGAAAAAAACCCATTTTGGAAAAACATAGGTTGGAAATTAAACTTCTCTTTGATATCTTAAAGTGCATAAGGCAACAGCATCACATCAGACTCCCAAGCATCTGTGTAATTTCTGTATAGCACAAATAGAACACAAAGTTTCAGGAGCACTTCTTAGTATCTAATTTACCACTAGGAAGAGATTTACACAATGAAATGAACTTTCCCATTATTCCTTTCTTTGCTTCCTGAGTCATTTATTCATTAAACCCTATCTTAAGTTCCTTAAAGATCTTGACAACAACATCTATTCTTTTGGACACCATACAATGTCCCATATCTAGTGAAATAAATGGTCAATTTGGAAGTAAGATAACTTGTGCATCATTTTTTTGCGAGGTTATATGACTCTTCTGTGCCCAGCATTTTAAGAGTTGCTATGGGGAAGTAGATATAAGGAGAAGGTATAAAATAATTAAAGTAGAAACAACAAGGGCGTCTGGGTGGCTCAGTTAGTTGAGCGTCCGACTCCTGGTTTCGGCTTCGGTCCTGATCTCCCGGGTTGTGGAATCAAACCCCACCTCTGGCTCCATGCTCAGAGGGAGTCTGTTTGGATATTCTCCCCATCTGTCCCTCTCCCCCAGTCTCATTCATAAACAAACAAACAAACAAACAAATAAAGTAGAAACAACAAGAACAGAAAAGCACTTCAAGCGTGATATTCAAAATGAAGTTAACCAATATATACTATGAGGAAATGTGGCTTGAGTCAGATATTGAAGAAACTCACTACTGGTTAGTACAAACAGGAGGAGAATTCCTTGATTAAAATACAAATATGGAGAGTTCAGGATATGTCCAGAACGTGAGAAGGAAAGTAAGGTCAGAATGGTGAAAGTGAGAAGTCCTTTTCAAGATCTGCTTGGGGAAGAAAGGCTGGTGCAGCCAGCAGTAAAACTGAAAAATTATGACAAGAGCAGCCTGATAGAATGCTTTAGTAATTTCCAATTCTACTACTTACAAAATCATCTTCTAATTTGAAACTTTGCTTCTTGGCTTCCTTAATGGAACCAAATAATTTTTAATACAAAATATTCAATCGGCTCTTTTAATATAAATATTAATATTCTGAGTTTTAAACAGTTTTCCTTGATTTTATCTTATTATAGTCTTTTAAAAAAATCTATAAACCTCATAATTGCCTTTTGAATAAAATCCATATTTCCTATGTGCCATCCAGAATAATAATGATAAGCTCCCTAAGTACACGCCAATCTTTCTTTCTAACAAAATCTCTTCATCTCTACCCCAATTATACTGGTTTCCTTTTTCTCTTAGTTTTCCATGTGTGGGTTTACTTCAAATTGGTGATGATGTTCTTCCCATCTTTCTTACATTTTTATGTAATATTCTACTCCTATTTCTTCTTTTCCTCATTTTCCTCCTCCCCTCCTCCTCTTCTTCTCCTCCTCCTCCTCCCCCCCCCTCCTCCTCCTCCTCCCCTCCTCCTCCTCCTCCTCCTCCTTCTTCTTCTTCTCTCTCTCTCTCTCTCTCTCTCCATACACACACACACACACACACACACACACACACACACACACACACACACAAATCTACCTCCACCTCATCTTGTCTCTGCCAAGGAGGAGATCTGACATGATTCCAAGATTAAAAAGATTGGACATTATATAGCACAAAGTTTGAGTGTGAAAAAGAAACACATTAAATGTTGTTGTGTCTGCAGAGCATATCTACTTTAGAATCTGGTTCTTCAACTCCGTCTCTCTAAAATTATGTTGTCTTATTTGTTTTCTCTTTCTAGGAACTATGGGAAAAGACTAGCTCGGTCTTGCTCAATTTCATTGGGAAGTATATCTTATTTTGCAAAAGCTAAACTGTCCCCTGAGTAATGGAGGATCTATAGAGGACACTTAACTATGCCTTTGCCTAAAGGAAATTCTCATTTCACATTTGACTCAGTGTATTTTTCTTAGTTCTGAGGAACTACACCTGTACTTGGAGCTGAGGTCTCATGAGAGCAAGTAAAGTGATTTCATTTCTATGGCATTGTCCTCTATCATGATTACAAAAGTGACATCGCCACCAGCACTACTACCACTTGCCACATGAGAACACAATTTTCATGTGGACTTTTACATGCTGTCTTTTTCAGCAATGTTTTAGTGCATAGTACTATGATAAATAAAATAGCTTACAAATATCTGACAAGCTTGCCATGATCACCAAGATTCATAAAGCAAAGTTGTAGTCTATTGAGAAACCATTTAAATATCTTAAGCAGAGAAATTATAATAAAATTTCCACAAGCATATGCCCCCTTTGGCTACAAAATGGATAATAAATTTTAACAAGATGGAACTGGATGATGAGACCAGTAATATAGTTATTACCACGTATAAAAGTGGTCTCAATGGATAAGGAGAGAAGTGGACACATTCAAAATAGGTTTATGAGATAAAATTAATAGGTCTTGGGGCGCCTGGGTGGCACAGCAGTTAAGCGTCTGCCTTCGGCTCAGGGCGTGATCCCAGCGTTATGGGATTGAGCCCCACATCAGGCTCCTCTGCTATGAGCCTGCCTCTTCCTCTCCCACTCCCCCTGCTTGTGTTCCCTCTCTCGCTGGCTGTCTCTATCTCTGTCAAATAAATAAATAAAATCTTTAAAAAAAAATTAATAGGTCTTTGTTATGGGTTATGTGCAAATAGGGAGGGAAAAAGAGGTTTTGAGGATACCTCAAATTTCCAGTTGGGGCAATCAGATGAATATTGACGCCTCTTACAAAGATGGACAGAGAGGAGAAAAGCTTAGAGTAAAGCATGAGTTCAGTTTGGGGACTCTTCCTTTTGAAGTTTTCTTAAAATGTCTGAATAAAATATTTTATCAGGTTATATATATGACTCCACATCAGAAAGAGGTTTGGGCAGGGAATAAATTTAGAAGTCATCAGCACTGAGTAATCTGCACCATACACATACATAATATGGACTAGGTTGGGGGAAAAAGACAGAATCCCAGAGAGGAGGCTTATAAATTTCATTATTCAGAAGGAGTCCAAGATAATGGAGGAGTAGGAGACCTTACTTTGTCTGGTCGCAGGAATTGAGCTAGATAGCTATCGAATCACTGAACGCCTGCTAACTCAACCAGAGATCTAAGAAAAGAATAGCTGCAACTCTACAAATATAAAAGAGACCACTTTCTTCAAGAGTGACAAGACAGAAAAACCTCAAAAAAGAGAAAAAGAGGCAGTACTGACAGGGACCTAATCAGTATGGACATAATGTTGGACATCATGTTGGAACTAGAGTTCAGAATAATGATTATAAAGATCATTACTGATCTTTGAAAAAAGCATAGAAGACACTAGAGAATCCCTTTCTGGAGAAATAAAAGAACTAAAATCTAACCGAGTTGAAATCAAAGGTTATTAATGAGATGCAATAAAAAAATGGAGGCTCTAGCTGCTAGGATAAATTAGGCAGAGGAGAGAATTAGTGATATAGAAGACAAAATGATGGAGAGTAAAGATGCTGAGAAAAAGAGAGATAAACAACTACTGGATCATGAGGGGAGAATTCAAGAAGTGATACCATAAAGCAAAACAGTATTAGAATAATTGGGATGCCAGAAGAAGAGGAAAGAGAGGGGCAGAAGGTAAATAGGAACAAATTACAGCACAGAACTTCCCTAATCTGGGGAAGAAAATAAGCATCCAAGTCCAGGAAGCACAGAGAAGTCCCCTCAAAATCAATAAAAGTAGGTGAACACCCTGACATATAATAGTGAAACTTGCAAATCTCAGAGACAAAGAGAAAATCCTGAAAGCATCTCAGGACAAGAGGTCTGTAACCTATAAAAGTAGCAAAATTAGATTGGCAGCAAACATATCCACAGAGACCTGGCAGGCTGGAAAGGACTGGCATGATATATTCAGGGTGCTAAGTTAGGAACATATGCAATCAAGCATACTTTATCCAGCTAGGATGTCATTCAAAATAGAAGGAGTGATAGAAAGCTTCCAGGACAATTTGTGACCACCAAACCTACCTTACAAGAAATATTAAAAGGGATCCTTTCAGCAAAGAGAGAGAACAAAAGTAACACAGACCAGAAAGAAATAGAGACCAGTATAGAAACAGTCACTTTATAGGTAATACAATGGCACTAAATTCATATCTTTCAATAGTTACTCTGAATGTAAATGGGCTAAATGCCCCAATCAAAAGACACAGGGTATCAGACTGGATAAAAAACAAGACCCATCAATATGCTGTCTGCAAGAGAATCGTTTTAGACCCAAAGATACCTCCAGATTGAAAGTGGTGGCAATACCAACTACTGGTGCACCCACTCTGGCAAACAGTATGGAGGTTCCTCAAAAAGTTGAAAATAGAGCTACCCTATGACTCACCAACTGTACTATTAGGTATTTACCCCAAAGATACAGATGTAGTGAAAAGAAGGGGCACATGCACCCCAATGTTTATAGCAGCAATGTCCACAATAGCCAAACTATGGAAAGGGTCCAGATGTCCATCAACAGATGAATGGATAAATTAGATTTGGTATATATATACAATGAAATATTACTCAGCCTTCAAAAAAATGAAACCTTGCCAATTTTCATCCAATGTGGATGGAACTAGAGGGTATTACACTAAGCGAAATAAATCATTCAGAGAAAGACAATTATCATATGATCTCACTCATATGTGGTATTTAAGAAACAAAACAGCAGATCATAGGGGAAAAGAAGAAAAAATAAAACAAGATAAAACCAGAGAGGGAGACAAACCATAAGAGACTCTTAATCATAGGGAACAAACTGAGGGCTGCTGGAGGGGAGGGAGGTGGGGGGATGGGGTCACTGGCTGATAGATATTAAGAAGGGCACAAGATGTAATGAGCACTGGCTATTATATAAGACAGATGAATCACTGACCTCTACCTCTGAAATCAAGAATACATTATATGTCACTTAATTGAATTTAAATTAAAAAAAGGAAAAAAAAAGAAATCTCATTATTCAGTGTCATGGTAAAGAGAAACAAAACACAGAATGAGAAAGAGCCTCAAGAGGGGGAGAAAAGGCTACATTGTCATGGAAGATGAAGGAAGAAAATTTTAAGAAATAGATAATGAGACATATTTCAGGTATTTTTGATTCATTAGGAGAAGTTCAACATATGCCCTTTTAGTTCAGCCACATATAGTTAACTGATGACCTTACTAGGAGTACTTGTGTTCATCATGACTGGGGCCAAAGGGGGAATGACAGCAGACTGAGTAAGTAACAGAAGGTAGGAGGAGAAAAAATGGACTAAGTCTAGAGAAAAAAAAAAAAAAAATTACAAGTTTAGCTTCTAGAGGAGAGAAGAAAACATTACTGGCCCCGACACTACTCCCCACGAAATAAGGAAGAGCTGAGTAAATGATCTGTTTCATCTTTCCTTATTTAAGCTTGTTGAATTTGAAAGGGACTTGAATGTGTTTAAACATTTCTGGCGTGCATCTTTTGTGAAAGAGACAAAATGAAAGACATCTTGGAGACTATCACTGGCCATCTTTAGGTATTTGACAGGCCCAGATACAAAGTCTAACATGCAGTGATCCCCAAACAAGCTGATATGAATTCATGCAACACAAATTGGCCACTGCAAGCCTGTCTGGACTGCTTTGCTGGACTGGGAACAAAGGACATTCACACTTCTCTTACTGTCTCCCCCACAGTGCTAAAAGCAGTATAGGAAAGTCAATCAATGATGACCAAGCACATCCATCTTCCCCTGATTTCCTATGGCTTAGCACACTATTTGTTGTTTAAATAGTCAAATAAATGACTAAGTAGAGAATAAATCCAGTAAGACAGGCCCTCACTAAGCCTCACTAGCTGTTTTCTTAAATCTACAATACTTTCTATGTTGGCCATGGGGTAGGTATTCTACACATTTCTTACTTACTTGGAAATTTCTGTGTTCCTTGAAGAGGACCACATAAATAACAAAATTACATATTTCCCTTTCTATGTCCAGTTGGTCTATTTGATCTGATACAGATCTCAGGGCTTTGATTATCTTAATGGGTACTTCTCTTAGGGTTTTTACTTTTTTTTGCTCAACTTGGTTTGTTTTCATGCAGATAATTCTGGGTAAGGATACCCACACACCACACTGACTTTTACTATTAACTTTAAATGAAAAATATATTTCAGATGAACTTATATGTCATTTTTTAAATGTACATTTTTCTCCTTTTTGTTTTCTTTACTATTGTCTACATGTTAAATGTGCAAGAATGTTTCTAATCAGTGTATTTTAAAATGTAACAGTACACCAGTGAAGCAAAGTAACAGTATACAAAATCTGTTTACAAATCTAATTTTTGGTGCAAGGAGAAAGCTGGGCTTGATCTAGAAACTCTGATTCCAGTCTGACATGTTCTTGGTTTTTAAGAAACAATATTTGGTAGCTTTACTGTTGGAAAAGGAATGAAAAATTTACAATTCTCCTGATTGGAAGACAATTTCGTAGAGCTGTATGATGTTTCAGTACTTCATTCTAGTATACAGTAGAATAGCATTTTCCCCTCTTATCTCTCAGATAGAGGAAACATGAACTATGTATGTCCCTCTCTCTTGTCTTTATACCTCATTGTAATGACAGCAAACAGATCTATCTCACGACTTTAAAAAAGATCACTGATGGGAAGAAAGAAATAGAATGAATTTAACAATTCAATAATAATCATAGCTTTTGTGACATCCTGCTAATAAAAACTCTATTACCCAGCTCAGTCATATAGTTTTAAATTCATGGTCATGACTTCCAGGTGCTTAAACAAAGAAACAAACAAACAAACCACAAGAAACATGAAAACTGATGTAAATTTGGATCTCATATAGAGGTCAGTCACTGTTTCAATTAATTCCTATCTCGAAAACCTAAAGTATCACATACTATATAGATTTCTAAAGAAATGCTATTTTTATATGTGACTTTTGTTTAAAAAATAAAAACAATACATTGTGCTTATTTAAAATACTAAGTAGAATTAAAGGGCTTAAAATGTAAAGAAACACATTTGGTTTCAGATTTCTCCACTATCTGATAGCTGTTCCTTTTGGTAGTGTTGTATCTATAATGTCCGTTACCTACTGAATTAATCACAAAGGTAATATCTATAAACTTCCTAAGTAAATTTTTTAATTTTTTATTTTTTTCACTTAACCCCTCTATCATAGCCTCCAAATTGATATCTCAAGTACCAGCATTACTTGGACTCTTCTGATTTTCTTTCATTTTGGACATCATAATTTAAATTCTTAGGTTATTCATTTTCTATAGAATTCTTTTTGTACAGATGCAGTGTTTTTATGATTCTCTTTGAATATGTTTATTGAGATAATTATGAAATTAAATTCACTCAAACCATTTGTTTTCTCCAGGACAGATAATACTTTTTTCTTGCTCTTTATTTTGTATCCTTCATGGTCTCCTAAAATATCTTCTATTTTGTTTTCTGATTAGATGTGCATGGCTGTGTGTCCATCTGTGTGCCTGTATGTGCGTGTGTGTGTGTGTTTCACAATGAATCTATTAAAAGTTAACAGAAGTCTCTAGAGCTTGTTAAATGGGAGATTTCACCTCAGGTATTCTGGCTCAGAAGCCCACTCCAGGGGCGCCTGGGTGGCACAGCAGTTAAGTGTCTGCCTTCGGCTCAGGGCGTGATCCCGGCGTTATGGGATCGAGCCCCACATCAGGCTCCTCCGCTGTGAGCCTGCTTCTTCCTCTCCCACTCCCCCTGCTTGTGTTCCCTCTCTCGCTGGCTGTCTCTATCTCTGTCGAATAAATAAATAAAATCTTAAAAAAAAAAAGCAGCCCACTCCAGGTGGAGAAAAGGAATGGCTAAGGGCCAACTGTTTCATACACAGACCTTTAAGTCATTCCCCTCCTTCCTATCTCAGGTCTCATGTTCACTCCTACATTGGGACCTGGTGCTTCAGAACCTCCCTGGGTTTCTGTTGAGCTGACTGCCTCTCCCATGGGCTCTGATCTATCATGTTACATGCTAAAGGACACAGCTTCTTCTCCTTTGATTTATCAAATATGCCTCCATTTATTCTGTCCTGATGTGGAAATCTGTTGTATTGCTTAGTAGCTGATGACTCCCATCTTGTTTTCATACCTTTGTGGATATACACCTTTGAATTTTTTGGCATTATTTTAGTATAGCCTTAGAAGGAAAAAGAGATAAACGTGTAATTGTGTCAATAACTATAATACAGTGTTTTGTTTGGCTTTGAGGTTAGGTTAATTTTCATTCTTTAAAATGCATCCCATTCTTAGGGGAGAGATGATAACTTCAAATAATCTAAATGCAGCAGCCTCTTTCAAGAAACTGGGTGCCAAGCTGCATGTATTGCACTGAACTTAAGTCCTAGTAAATTACACTGTCTTTTAAAACTGTAGAAACAGACAGAACCTGTCTGTGCAACTTATACTGCTTCTAGTTTATAGATTCTCTACAACAATTAAGGACAATAATCAACAGGACTTTCTTACCAATTGTGCAAGATCTAACAAGAACACAATGCATGAATTAAATCATGCACTATATGTGTACACATTCTTCAAGGATTTTAATACTTCTGACTGCTTATAATGTAAAGACATATAAAATATGACATTATGACATTAAAACATTAAAATACCATGTACTGTGATATCCATAGTTCTTTCCCAAGTATTACTAAATAGGAATTTTTGAGGCTAACAAAAATGCAATGAAACAGACCTCACTTACCCCCCAAAAAGGAAAATAAAATATAATAATCTAGTTTAAGTACAGATGTGAATAGTTGAGTTTAAGATAAATTATCTCAGTGTTTTACTTTTCCCACAGTCTTATCTGCTAAATATAAAGATACATATCTCCTATCAAGTATGTATATAAGCCTTTAGAACAATTTAATAAATTTGAGGCAGTCTTAGAGTCTCAAGTATCTAAATGCCTACTTAGTAAAGTTTAAATGTATCCTGCCTAGCAAATTGGTTTTTTGTTTGTTTCCACTTACTAATTATGCTTTAAATTCCACTACTAAAATTTGATTTTATTAATTTAATCCTAGTAGGTATTTTGCCCACCTTACAATAGGTTCTTCCAGGACACGCAGCTTTAAATGTGCTCAAACTGAGTTGGAACATATTCACACCAGATTTGAAACACTTAATTTTGAAAAAAGAGAAGAAGAAAGAAGATAGTTAGGCACCATCCACCAGAATGTATTTGAATTATTATTATTATTATTATTATTATTATTATTATTATTATTATTTTACCAGTGTTTATCTAAAGGATAGATTAAGATTTGGGCACACTAAAGGGAAATAGAATGCCATTTCATAAATTTCATTAGGATCAGTCCATTTTGAGAACATATAAGCAGACCTATTTTTATAACACATTCACTAGCCAGTTGTATTTCAAGCTACCACATGAATGGGAAAAAATGAATGACTTCCTTCCAAATTACTCATTGTCACTGAATCCTCCTCTTTATGACTATCTTAAACAGAAACTGGATTCATTTACAGTAATTAGTAAGAGCGGGAGGCATATCTACATGACTAACTAGATTGATTCTTTGCAGGTCAATGAGTGAGCGATTGAACAGATCATTGCACAATTGATTCAATCCCAGAAGCAAATTGACTGTACCTCAAAAAAGCCAGATCTCTCATATCAGGGGAGTTAAGCACAGCATGGGAGTTCTAGGAGGCCTGTGTAAATGTTCTAACAGATCAACAGCATCCTGATTTCCTTATTCTAGTGACAGAAGCAGAGAGGAAAGAAAACTAAGTCTCAAGAGGGCATTTTGAGTCCTAGTACTTCTATTAATTAGCTGTGTAAAAGTTGGAAGACACAGAGAACATACACAAGAAAGCAAGAGATAAGAGAGAAATAAGGCTTCAATCTGAGATGCTTCTCTTTAGAAGGGCAGCACTCACTAACTTTGAAGTAATGCTTCCAAATACTAGCGGTTACCTTTTAAGTATTCTGGTGTAAAGATATTCCTTGAGTAGTTGTGGATCTAAACCAGAGAGTTCTTTCACATTCAAAAAGTTTAGAACACTCTATTGATTCATAAAAGCCATGAGTGATGGCTTTGTGATATGTCAACTTGCTTGGGCTAAAATATATTCCCCAGAATCCCCTTCCAGGTATTTTTGGTAGGGTGAGCCACAAAGGAAATTCTCTCCTGAGATTTTGTGGGCATGGAAGGCAGAAGCCACTCTGTCGCTCTCCCGGTTATTCAGAGACTAGTACAGGTGCTGCTGCAGAGGTTATTTTGTAAATGTAATTAAAATCCTCCATTAGTTGATTTCAAGTTAATCAAAAGAAAGAACATAATAGGTGCTACTGACTTAAGTGGAAGGCCTTAAAAAAGGGACTAATGTCCTCTAGAGATGCAGAGACTTCAGAATGCAGAAAGGAAAGAAAACTGCAGAATCTTTCTTCATCCTGGGACCTTAACACTCACCTCACTGCTGTTGATCTGGTTCACCTCAATGGTATGAAGCAGTAGCTGGACCTACAATTTCTCTATCTTCCCCCCTGTCACTTTTTTCAGTTTCTATGACTCTTGGGCCAGGCGTGTATGTGTGCTCAGGCCCACGACACAGATTCACAGCTTCTGCAGGGTACCTTTTTAGGTCAGAGGCAATAGAAATTGGCATGGGTTTTAGTCCATTCTTGTTAGGGTTTCTGCTCATGCTCATGGGGGTTCAGGCTGCACTTAATTTTCCCTTCCTACCTGTCACGGATTCCAGATTACAGCATTAGTCATGTGGGGACAGTCATGACTGCTTAGACAGCACCCACAACTTCCTACAAATACGAATACATATTTTATTTTATATTTTATAAATACATAAATAAGCTTATATATTGAATTTGTATAGATAATAAACATAAATAAATATATATTATATGCATACATATATAGGTTATATAAATACAAATTTCTTTTTTTTTTCTTTCTGTTTCTCTCTTTTTTGTCTCTCTCTCCTGCATATGAAGGCTTATATCCCAGGGTGGATCCAACTATGAAAAAAGAAAGGGTTGCTAAGCAATTGTTATGTAAATGTACGTTCTACCCGTTCTACTTTGCTGCTTGAACTCTAAAAGATAAACCATGTGAGATACAGAGAGAGGTGACACAAACTCAGGAACCTAGACACTCAAATCACATCCACAAATGACTGTCATTCATTCTTCTGAAAGGCACAATAGAGAAATGTGCACAGAGGTATAAGCTGAGCACCATATTAGCCCTAAATTAGACTGAACCCTAAATCCTATTGAACAAACTAAATGAACTAAGACTACACAGCAAGAGTTCTCAAACTTGACTATACATTAAAAAAACCTAAGACATTTTTACAAAAACATACCAATGCTTGGGTTCTACCTACATAAATTCTGATTTAATTGGCTTGTGTGGAGTGGGAGCTGGGATTAGGTATTTTTTTGTAATGCTGCTCATGCAGCTATAATATGCTGGTCCAGTGGAGAGCTACTGCACAGGTCAAGTAGAGGATTCATTTTGCCTCGTTTCAAGGTAGGCTGGTGTGACAACTTTTACCTTTTCCTAATCAGCCTAGGACTTAATCTATTATCCTCTGCAACTTCCCACCATATAGTAAGAACAAGCCAGGCCATGTAAGTGAAGGTAAATAATACAGTATGAGGAAACATAATTTTTTATTAAGGTATCAGAGGAAAGCTGCTCACCTTGGACACTTTCAGGTTGGGATATTTCCCAATCTAGAACTGCCGTCCCAGTCCATACTTTGCAAGTTTTGTAAGGGAGAAACTCATTTGAGGTGTGAAAACCTTATTCAGGCTGAAACTTGAAAGAGTTTAATTCTTACACTATTTTTTTATACTCACTCACACTGCATCTCAATAGAATGTCTTTTCCTGTGACTATTCCTCAACCTTGGTGGAGGAATGAGAACAGGGGTAGGGAATGTTAGAGACTACTTGTCCTAGACACAAATGTTGTGCATCTAAATTCATTCAGTATCTGGAACAATGATGGAAAAATACTGACATTTATAGACCTCTTCATTGAAGAACAAAGTGATGATTCTAATTACGGTGATAGACAGGTCGGGTTAGAGTTTAATTGAGCCAGGGCAAGAAACTTAAGTTATTTTGTCCTTTCTTCCTTTGTCCAGCTTCTGTTTTTCATATGAGTTTAGTATGGCTAATAAGACAGAATGATGAAGATGTCAGCTTACCCCATTTTCAGTTATCTGTATACTAACAGTCTAGAGAAAGATATTTTTGTATAAATGACCAAAATTGAATTGGTACATTAGACAACTTTTTGAAAAGATGCAATTAAAACTTTTATAGGCAAGGGCGGCCCCAGGTAGCTCTGTGAAATGGGTGGGGCTTGTTTTATCTATTCTCATTAGTCCGCTCCCACATCCTCTTCAGTTTACATTAGCCATTCAGTGGTTATCTCCTACTTTTCTAGACCTACATATTAAAACATCATTCCTGGAGAAGCAAAGATCATATGAAATAGCCATTTATTAAATATTTTAAACCAGGCACTGAGTTAAGCTATATTTGGCATCCAGAGAAACCAAACTGATGGAATTCAGAGGATTTAGCTACTTGGGCTATAGCATAAAGACAAGCTAGGCCGATCACGATGTTATTACTTATACCAGGTTTCTGCTTATTTCAAGGCACCCAGACCACCGCAACCAGGCAGCTGAAGATGAGACTATTTCACAACTCCAATGACTAATAGAGTGAACAACAGATACCCTCTCAATTAGGGTTTAACTGCTATTAGGTCTGAGTGAGATTAAATCCTCAAGTGATTTATATTTATTACAAGCATCCAACAAAATGGACTTGACAGGTTTATATGAACTCCAAATGAATGTTTCATAGGCCACTTATTCATCCCAAATTGATCTCTATATTTTTATATTTGCTAAACATGTTTTTCTAAGTTCCTTAATTCACTCCCCAGTCTTCCATGTTATAAAGGTTGTAATGATCATTAACTGTTCCTGCTTCTTCACCCTTATATCCAATAATAATTAATCAACTATCTTCCCCATAATCATTGAAAGATTGCTGTTAGTTTACATCCTACCACCAGACTTACTCTAAGCCTTGTCTTATTCATTGTGAAATTTTGGAAAATCTCTTGACTAATCAACCCCTCTTTTAGTCTTTTCCTGAAAGTACTCCTAGCTGTGTACTTGAATTATAAAGGCAAATGTTTAACTCATAGCTCTTTCATTATTGGTACATTTTACTTCGGAAAGTAACATAAATTCATTGAACATTATTATTACTATTATTTTTGCAAAAGTGTAGACAATAATACCTTTTTCATACACTGCACTGCATATGAAACCATCCAGGAATATCTACAACATGGTAGGCATCCCAGAAGTTGGAGTGGAATCTGCATATCCATACTCTACTAGGACACAAATTTGATCAACCAGTTATCCAATTAGAAACTCAAATTTTTACCAAATGCATTATAATATTTAAGCCTGTTCCCAAAGTTCTTTTTTTTTTTAATAATGATTTTTTATTATATTATGTTAGTCACCATACAGTACATCCCCGGTTTCCAATGTAAGGCTCAATGATTCATTAATTGTGTATAACACCCAGTGCACCATGCAATACGTGCCCTCCTTACTACCCATACCAGTCTATCCCATTCCCCCACCCCCGTCCCCTCTGAGGCCCTCAGTTTGTTTCTCATAGTCCATAGTCTCTCATGTTTCATTCCCCCTTCTGATTACCCCCCCTTTCTTTATCCCTTTCTTCCCCTACCGATCATCCTAGTTCTTATGTTCCATAGATGAGAGAAATCATATGATAGTTGTCTTTCTCTGCTTGAATTATTTCACTTAGCATTATCTCCTCCAGTGCCGTCCATGTTGTAGCAAATGTTGAGAACTCGTTCTTTCTGATAGCTGAGTAATATTCCATTGTATATATGGACCACAACTTCTTAATCCAGTCATCTGTTGAAGGGCATCTCGGCTCCTTCCATGATTTAACTATTGTGGACAAAGCTGCTATGAACATTGGGGTGCATATGGCCCTTCTCTTTACTACGTCTGTATCTTTGGGGTAAACACCCAGTAGTGCAATGGCTGGATCATAGGGTAGCTCAATTTTTAACTTTTTAAGGGACCTCCACACTGTTTTACAGAGTGGCTATACCAACTTGCATTCCCACCAACAATGTAGGAGGGATCCCCTTTCTCCACATCCTCTCCAACAATTGTCCTTTCTTGCCTTGTCTATTTTTGCCATTCTAACTGGCATAAGGTGGTATCTCAGTGTGGTTTTGATTTGAATTTCCTTGATGGCTAATGATTTTGAACATTTTTTCATGTGTCTGTTAGCCATTTGTATGTCTTCATTGGAAAAGTGTCTGTTCATATCTTCTGCCCATTTTTTGATTTGTTTGTTTCTTGTGTACTGAGTTTGAGAAGTTCTTTGTAGATCTTGGATACCAGTCCTTTATCTGTAGTGTCATTTGCAAATATATTCTCCCATTCCGTGGGCTGCCTCTTAGTTTTTCTGACTGTTTCCTTGGCTGTGCAGAAACTTTTAATCTTGATGAAGTCCCATAAATTCATTTTATCTTTTGTTTCTCTTGCCTTTGGGGATGTATCATGAAAAAGGTTGCTTTGGCCGATGTCATAGAGGTTGCTGCCTATGTTCTCCTCTAGAATTTTGATGGATTCCTGTCTCACATCGAGGTCTTTCATCCATTTGGAGTTTATTTTTGTGTACGGTGTGAGAGAGTGGTCAAGTTTCATTCTTTTGCATGTAGCTGTCCAATTTTCCCAGCACCATTTATTGAAGAGACTGTCTTTTTCCCACCGGATGTTTTTTCCTGCTTTATCAAATATTAGTTGCCCAAAGAGCCGAGGGTCCATTTCTGGGCTCTCTATTCTGTTCCATTGGTCTATGTGTCTGTTTTTGTGCCAGTACCATGCTGTCTTTGTGATCACAGCTTTGTAGTACAGCTCGAAATCCGGCATTGTGATGCCCCCAGCTTTGTTTTTCCTTTTCAATAGTTCCTTGGAGATTCGGGGCCTTTTCTGTTTCCATACAAATTTAAGGACTATTTCTTCCAGTTCTTTGAAAAATGTCCTCGGTATTTTGATCGGGATACCACTGAAAGTGTAGATTGCTCTGGGTAGCATGGACATTTTAACTATGTTAATTCTTCCGATCCATGAGCATGGAATATCTTTCCATCTTTTTATGTCTTCTTCAATGTCTTTCAAGAGTGATTTATAGTTTCTAGAATATAGGTCCTTTACGTCTCTGATTAAGTTAATTCCAAGGTAACGTATGGTTTTTGGTGCTATTGTAAATGGGATGGATTCCCAAATTTCTCTTTCTTCGGTCTCGTTATTCGTGTATAGAAATGCAACTGATTTCTGAGAATTGATTTTGTATCCCGCCACGTTACTGAATTGCTCTATAACTTCTAATAGTTTGGGAGTGGCTTCTTTTGGGTTTTCCATATAGAGTATCATGTCATCTGCGAAGAGAGACATTTTGACTTCTTCTTTGCCAATTTGAATACCTTTGATCCCTTTTTGTCGTCTGATTGCTGTTGCAAGGACTTCTAGTACTATGTTGAATAATAGTGGCGAGAGTGGGTATCCTTGTCGAGTTCCTGATCTTAAGGGAAAGGCTTTCAGCTTTTCCCCATTGAGAATAATATTTGCAGTAGGCTTTTCATAAATGGCTTTTATGATATTGAGAAATGTACCTTCTATTCCTACACTCTGAAGGGTTTTAATCAGGAAAGGATGTTGTATTTTGTCAAATGCTTTTTCGGCATCGATTGAGAGGATCATATGGTTCCTGAGTCTTTTCTTGTTGATATGATGTATCACGCTGATTGATTTGCGAATATTGAACCACGCTTGCATCCCAGGTATGAATCCCACTTGATCGTGATGGATAATCCTTTTAATGTACTGTTGGATTCTATTAGCAAGTATCTTGTTGAGGATTTTGGCGTCCATATTCATTAGGGAAATCGGTCTGTAATTCTCCTTTTTGATGGGGTCTTTGCCTGGTTTGGGGATCAAGGTAATATTGGCCTCATAGAATGAGTTTGGTAGCTTTCCTTCTGTTTCTATTTTTTGAAATAGCTTTAGAAGAATAGGTATTATTTCTTCTTTGAATGTTTGGTAGAATTCCTCAGGAAAACCGTCCGGGCCTGGAGTTTTGTTATTTGGAAGGTTGTTTATCACTGACTCAATTTTTTCATAATTAATTGGCCTGTTTAAGGAATCAATTTCCTCCGGTTTCAATCTTGGTAGTTTATAGGTTTCCAGGAAGGCCTCCATCTCTTCCAGATTGCTTAGTTTATTGGCATATAGCTGTTGATAAAAATTTCTAATAATCCTTCCAATTTCAATGGTGTTCGTCGTGACCTCTCCTTTTTCATTCATAATTTTAATAATCTGGGTCCTTTCTCTTTTCTTTTGGATAAGTCTTGCCAGTGGTCTGTCAATTTTATTGATTCTCTCAAAGAACTAGCTTCTAGTCCTGTTGATCTGCTCTACTGTACTTCTGGTTTCTGCTTGATTGATTTCAGCTCTAATTTTGGTCAACTGCTTCCTCGTGCGTGGATTAGGCCTGTCCCTCTGTTGCTGTTCCAGCTTCTTGAGGTGAGAATATAAAATCTGCATTTTAGATTTTTCTATTCTTTTGAGTGAGGCTTGGATGGCTATGTATTTTCCCCTTAGGACTGCCTTTGCAGTATCCCATAGGTTTTGGACTGTTGTATTTTCATTCTCATTGGTCTCCATAAATTGTTTAATTTGATTTTTGATTTCCTGGTTTATCGAGTCATTCCTGAGCAGGATGGTTCTTAGTCTCCAAGTGTTTGAGTTTCTTCCAAATTTTTCCTTGTGGTTGAGTTCCAATTTCAGAGCATTGTGGTCTGAGAATATGCAGGGGATAATTTCAATCTTTTGGTATCAGTTGAGACCTGTTTTGTGTCCCAGAACATGGTCTATTCTTGAGAATGTTCCATGGGCATTAGAATAGAATGAGTATTCTTTGGTTCTGGGGTGTAGTGTTCTATATATATCTATGAGGTCCAACTCATCGAGTATGGCATTCAAAGCCTTTGATTCTTTGCTTAGTTTTTGCCAGGGTGTTCTGTCTATTTCTGATAGTGGAGTGTTGAGGTCCCTTACTATTAATGTATTTTCACTTATATGTCTCTTTATTCTGGTTAAGAGTTGGCTTGTGTATCTTGCTGCTCCCCTGTTGGGGGCATATATATTTATAATTGTCATATCCACTTGTTGAATACTTCCCTTAAGAATAATATATTGCCCTTCTGCGTCTCTAACTATAGTCTGTAATTTAAAATCCAATTTATCTGATATGAGAATTGCTACCCCAGCTTTCTTTTGAGGTCCATTTGCATGAAAGATGGTACTCCATCCCCTTACTCTCAGTCTGAATGCATCTTTGGGTTCGAAATGAGTCTCTTGTAGACAGCAAATGGATGGGTCATGTCTTTTTATCCAATCTGCAACCCTGTGGCGTTTTAGGGGAGAATTTAAGCCATTAACATTAAGACTGAGTACTGAGAGATATGATTTTAATGTTGTCATGTTGCCAGTAAAGTCGTTGTTTGTATTGGCTGTGACTTTCTGTTCTGTATCACTCTTGGGGCCTTTTTACTTTTATAGAACCCCCCGGATATCTCCTGTAGGGCTGGTTTCGTGGTTACAAAATTGGTTAGTGACTGTCGATTCTGAAATGTCTTTATTTCTCCATCAATTCTGAATGACAGCCTTGCTGGATAAAGGATCCTTGGCTGCATGTTTTTCTCTGAAAGAGCTTTAAATATGCTTCCCCAACCCTTTCTCTCATTCCAGGTCTGTGTAGACAGGTCTGACGTAATTCTGATGCCTTTGCCTTGGTACGTGAGAAATTTCTTTGCCCTGTCCGCTTTCAATACTGTATCCTTGAATCTAATATTTGCGAAATGCACTATGACGTGACGTGGCGTAGGTTTGTCGTGGTTGAGCTTGGGAGGGGTCCCCTCTGCCTCTTGGATATGAATATTTGTTTCCCTCGCTAGAATAGGGAAGTTTTCAGCTACAATTTGTTCAAATATCTCTTCTAGACCTCTGTTTTTCTCTACCCCCTCGGGGATGCCAATGATTCTAACATTGGATCGTTTCATTGAGTCAGTAATCTCCTGTAACCTACATTCGTGGGCGTGGATTTTTTTAAGACCATCTTCTATTTTCATTTTTTCCTCTATTAACCCATCCTCCAATTCACCATGCTCATTTTCTCTGTATCGTTCCAATTTTAGTATATGTGCTGCCGAAGCGAGCACTGTTTCCAAAGTTCCTTACCAGATCATCAGTTTCCTCACCATTCAACTAACAAACAGATTTAATGGCATTTTCAAAACTTTGAGATGCATAAAGTGTCACCCAACCAAAACCTATTAATCATATGCCCTGTCTCAAAGTATGGAAGATCAGGAACCTGTCTTTATAATCAGGCAAGAGCACATGTCCTGAGAAGTAGAAATTCAGGTAATAGTCATTTGTATTTGGCACACCTACCCAGGAAGTTATGTGTTCAGGAATGTTCAACGCATGAATGGTTGATTTTCAAAGAGGTCATATCATATCACGTTCATTCTGATAAAAGGTTAGTTCCTGTTTCATCTTTTAGAAACTGCGTTAAGGCTAGGCTAACTAATCTTTAAATTCACCGTAGTCCTCTAACCTACCAGGAAGGACATATGCTGCCTAATTTTGATCTCTTTCTGATCTTAATCGGTATATGGACTCTCTCAACAGTCTTTCATTGTGCTCCAGTACTGAAAGAAGTTTCAACCTATTTATCTACCTACATACCTGTCTATGAATGATTAACAGCTTGAACAATAAAACAACTTATTTTTGCTACTTTTTCCCTCAAATGTCTATGGATAAGTATTCAGGCCAAATGATTTTCTCAGAACATATATGTGTTACAGAGAGAAATTAGCCTTTTTTTCTATTTAAATAGACTATCGCCACACCTTTTCATGGGAGTGACAGTGGTAGGAGAGAAGAGGAGGTGGCCTAATGGATATGAAAAATCCTTTTCTTCTTGTTCAATATTTCATGGATCAGATAATGAGAATTTTTTTCACCAGAAAAAATAAAAAGTACATATCTTAAACTGTAATTATCTCAAATCAAAATCAATCCTTATTTTAATTTAGTACCTTTTATACGTCATGTTCTTTCCCCGGCCTTGTGTCTGTTGTTGGGAAGATTTCTGGTCGTACAGAACTTCTTACTTAGTGCCTACCAAAATTATAAGCTCTTATGCTGGGGCAAATATGGGAGGCAGGAAGGTACTTATGGGTGAAGTTACAGAAGAAGTAAATGAGGAAAATAAACAAATTATCTATCTATCAATCTATCTATCTAATCTTTTTTTTTTTTAATAATGATTTTTTATTATATTATGTTAGTCACCATACAGCACATCCCCGGTTTTCGATGTAAGGCTCGATGATTCATTAGTTGTGTAAAACACCCAGTGCACCATGCAATATGTGCCCTCCTTACTACCCATCACCGGTCTATCCCATTCCCCCACCCCCCTCCCCTCTGTAGCCCTCAGTTTGTTTCTCATAGTCCATAGTCTCTCATGTTTCATTCCCCCTTCTGATTACCCCCCCTTTCTTTATCCCTTTCTTCCCCTACTGATCATTCTAGTTCTTATGTTCCATAGATGAGAGAAATCATATGATAGTTGTCTTTCTCTGCTTGACTTATTATCTATCTAATCTTGACACTCAATGTACAAATGATTACACTTGATCCAAACAAAAACACTGTGGAGTATCGACTAAAATGCTGGGTTTAGTAAATTGTAGAGGATATCAAGTAGATCAGTAAATGAGGATTAGAGGTAGGATTCTCTTATTCTTTTGTTATTTTCTGGCTATTTCTAAAAGGGGATATGCAGAAATTAAATGAAGCTATTTTTTCCTGGTAGGTAGAAAAATGACAATTGCTTTTGCATATGGGGTAATGTTTTATTTAATTATAATAATCACTGTAGGTCACACATTCATTTAATTTTATTCATATAGTTTTGTTTTCTTTTAGCTTATGGTGTTTTGTCATCTAAATTATTTCTGAGAGATTTAATTATTAGGCAATAATAATAACCCATAACAAGAAAAGGGAAAGGAAGAGACCATCCCTGTGGAAACTGAAGTTAAACTTTTTTAGCAAAGTTTCTTTCATTTTAATGTACTTCCAGGAATCACATCCTCTAATTTGCATATTTGCATATTAATTTACTCTGTCTTTGCTTTCCCAGAGGAGCACAACTTATTTTCATTGTCTCTTCTCTATTTCCTCAATGTTTGTGTTAAGCTCAGTTGGTTATTATCCAACCATTTTAGCAGAATGCATTATTTTCCAGAATTACAATGCTCTTATTGTTGGCTAGAAGTGATTAATTACTGATTGCATAATTACTTTATCATACAGTCTAAAGAAGAGATGAAATAAAATGCTCGAGTTTGTTTTCTTATTTTTATTTTAAGGGGATTACTATTGGATTTTTCTTCACTATCATTTCAATAGATTAATTCTTAACTCAAAATTATGGATTTAAAATACCAACATCATTTAATACAAAGCAACTATGTACATATCTAACTTAAGAGTTTTTAAATGGTACTACAAAAAGGAATGCTTACTAAGTAGTGCCTGGGACTACAAAATAAAATATGTAATAAACCTGCCACACTTGTGAATTGATTATTTTTAATTATAATTAGAACAAATAAAATCAATCTTGGAGTTTTAAAAGGACATTTCCTTTTATAGGATCATGGATCCTATCAGCTTAAAGTAGTCTACTTTATGTCTTTCTGGATAAAACAAGCATGCTGTTTTCTCAGCAGGCTGATCACAAGGAATCTTGCATTCTAGTTCCTTCTACGCCTTACACCTTCCTTTTACAAAGGAAAATACAACAAAATAAATTGTCCTCCCTTTTTAAATAATGATATACCCATTGCGTAAATATCTATTATATGCTATGCAGGGTATTATGGATGAAAATACATCATGAGATTTCATATCTTGAATGTTATTCAATTCTTGTGACCAGGTTTCAAGAGAGTTCTATAGGAAAAAATAAAAGTATAATATAATTATATACATGCACACTACACACACACAGATAATTAAATAATTAAATTCACCTGAGTAGAGAGCAAAGATATGCTGCTCTCTAGGCACAGACTAAATAATTAAGAATCTTTGGTTTTCCAGGAAAGGGTAAAATTCAGATGGAATCTTTGGAGTTCAGGCTTTGCCATAATCTTGCTATGATGTGGTATTACTCGTTTAATCAATTTCAACATTAGTGTTTAGGTTTATATAGAAATCATAATTTAGATAATCTCAAGTATCTATCTTTTGAAGCTATGCAGACTCCTCATTTAAAAGATAAACATCAGGAAAAAGAACTTGGTAAAGAAGACCTAATTTATCATAGTGTATTACTGAAATGAAAGTTTTTGCTAATATTCAATATGGGATATTTTATACCTCTTAGTATCTTTGCCATTCATCTGCCAGTCACCAAATTAAGCATGATTCCATGTCCTATCGCAACAAACCTTAAATAGACCTCTACTTCCTCAAGCACCTGGAAGATTGAAAGTTCAACTAAACAAACATTTACATATCAAAGGGTATAGCCTTACTGAATTCATCATCTCAAGGAGTGATAACAGCTGAAATTATATAAAAAGTTTCAAATTAGAAATGATGTCCAAAAATTAAAGAATGACTTTTACCAAGCATCTTCAGACATGCTGATAAAAGTTATTTTCTTAATGAAGTCTCCATGCGGCGGGGGGAAAAGAACATGAACTATAGGGATTGTTCCAATTTTGAGACTGAGATCAATGAACTCAAGCACAGCATCACAACATATTCCCTGACCCTGTTAGAAACCAGTTTCCAAATTGAGATTCTCCTAATTCTGATCCTCTGAGATAACTCTTTTTATCCATGAATTTTAGTTTCTTCTCTCTTTGGGCACAATTAAATCAGTACCACCTTATAGTAAAATCATTAGAAACAGAACTTTAAAATCACCATAAGCTTCCAACCAGGAAACACAGATTTGATACTGATTTTCCCTAAAGTAGGATATTTCTATAAAAACTAATGTCATCTATCCAACAGCATAGGGAAAATAGTCAATGCTATTGTGATAGCACTGTATGGTGACAGATGGTAGCTACATTTGTGGTGAGCATAGCATAACACAGAGTTGTCAAATCACTATGTTGTACATCACAAACTAATATAACATCGTGTATCAACTATACATCAATTTAAAAAATATTTAAAAAGCTAATGGTTTCTAAAATATACTTTAAAACTTTAGCTTTTTATACAAATTTTAATGTGCTTGAAGCATGACACCATAGCCAAAGCCTCAGGATCTTCTTTTAAAGAAGAATAATTTCAACAGTCCTGTAATTCCTAGGCTCACTCTACTGAAATGAAGTGCCTACATTCTTCCCTCACTTCTGATAATTTCTATGGATGCTATGTAGTAATTGATAATTATCAATTATAATAAACATGGCAATGTTGACAGGTCCTTGTCTTAGAGTGATTCATGACTAATATTTGCTTTTGATACACAAAGGCAAACACTGGATAAAAAAATGGTGGCTCTGCTAATAACAAGTGGTAAGCAAGACACTTACATAGGGCCACTCAGATTGTGAACAAAACTAATGATGATCCAAAAAAGAAAAGATTTCCTTAATTCAATACCTCACCCTATGATACTTTTGCAATTACTAAATCATGAGATCCAGCCCAGGTATGACAATTACTAAATATGCAATTATGGTCTTGCCATTGAATCTCTAATTCTCAAATTTTTCATCTGCTGTAAAGACGGACATGTGCATGAAATTACTGGACAGTATCTGGCCAAGAGTAATGGCTCAAAACATTTTGCTTTTATTTCCATTGTTCAAAGCTACCATTCATATTAATCTAGTTTTGCCTAAATTCATATTTCCAGGGTACGTATAGGTTAGGAAGAAGTGTATAACATAGAAACAAGATGCTTTATACTCAAGAAACTGCTTGCAATTTTTCCAGATTTCCTAAAATTATTATAAATGAGGTAAACTCTACTTCCTAGATTATAACAACAGTCATCCCAAGTGAAGATGGCATAAATGTCTTCTTGTATTTCCTCTTATTTTGGAAGAAATTAAATTTTATATATATCCAAAATCACCTACTATAGTTACTTTACATTAAAAAAAAAAAAAAGTCTTCTCTCAACTATCAACCTTTCTTATCACCTTTGTTGAAAATTAAAAATTTATCAACCTTCCCAAGTCTAATTTAAGTGCCATTTTTTCTGTAAAGCCTTTCAAGTTGCTAAAGTCAAAGGTTTTCTTTCCCCACCTTAGAACTTTTACAAAATTTATAGACCTTAAAATTAATTTTAGTACCTCAGTCAATGTGTATTCAAATATTCCTCCCAAAATCTGATCTTTGATGTTAGAAAAAGGGACACAATAACTGATACTAAGTGCACAACAAAAACCTGTTAATTTGATTTTTTATATCAACCTAGGACATAAACCACTGCATTAATTGCACCATGGTGTCCAGAAAAATGGCATGTGATTTACTTTTGAATTGCTATTGAAATCCACTGAATCACTATCGGATACTTAAGTTCCATAAAAAAACAAAAAACAAAAACAAAAACAAAAACAAAACAAACAAAAAAACAAGTGCTAAATTCTGAAAAATTAGCTAAACAGAAGGAAAAGAGGAAAACAAGTACTTTTATGTTGAAACTATCATTAAACTGATTAACTAACACTGGCTGCCAACCCTACTCTAATTGCCAAAGTCTTAGTCTTTGGGTTGACTCAGTCGTGGAGAGAACAATAATCAGTCCAGTATCTCTGACATGGTTCAAGGGAATAGCAGTGTGTATACTTCTTACCTGCCATTATAGAAACCTCATAGCAGTATCACAGCAGGCTCATAGAGGAGTCACAGCCCTTTAATATCAGGAGTCTACAGAGCCAGGAAATTACAATAATGTATTATTTGATATTATAGTAGGAGAATAGGTGCATTTAAGGGCTAACTTTCCTTTCTCTTCAAGGAATATGCTGGTGTACAATTTGTAAAAATCTGCATTTAGAACATTCAAACCAATAAAAAGTAAATTTTCTTTTCTTTTTTATTGCACATTTATTATCAATTTTAAAAACTTAAATATTGTTTCACACAAATTGCCAAGTCATCAATGCTAAAAATAAGCTTCTTAAAATGATACTAAATTCTGTATTATCTACTTGAGGGCTAAGGTACATAATGACAGGAATACAAAGTGACATCATGTGTCATTTGAACATTATGCATGCAATTAATTCTCACTGCATTCCACTGTAATGCATCAAAGTGGCCAGGTTTAGTCACAAATAATTTGGTTTATGATGTTTAAGGATTCACTTTGCTTCTCTGGATAATAATTTATAGTAAAATTGGGATTTGGACTACATGAACTCTGAGGTGGCTTTGAATTGATAATACTACAAGGATTAATGTTTTGATCAACCAACAGCTACTTTAATAGACAAAACTAACTCCCTCAAATTTTTAAAACCATTACTATGTAGGAGAAACTGCATGTATGCAATTTATTTAAGGATACATGATTTATAATCACAAACATAACAATTTGCCAAATTACTCTTTCTCCCTAAATTTCTACATGCAATATTTTCATATAAATAGGACTGAATAGGAGAATTACTGCAAAGCATGCTCAAATGGTAGGAAACAAAGGTCTATGAGGGTTGGGGCCATCTCAGGTATGCTTTTCCTTATATTACACATAGTATAGTGCCTTTTTCCTGTTAAGTATTCACTTAACATGTTTTGAACAAAGAATTGTTGAAGTGATGTATATATGTTTCTAACAACTTGCCTATGACATTCTTCAGAAATGAACTTTTCTAGCCATCAAAAGTGGGAAACACTGAACTAGTATGATTAATATCATGGTAAGCTAGAATTCCATCACACTAAGAAATAAGTAGAACTCACACTGCTTGATCATGGCATTAATCAAACAGACTAACAGAAGTGTGAGATCCTTTCTGAAAATCTGTGTGCTATCTTGTAAATACCTCCTATTTTGAAAACAGAATATGTAAAAGAAAATTTGTGGAGGGGTATGGCATAAAAGTTCCATGTTTACTTTTTTTGAGAGCGAGAGCGAGCTCACCAGAGACAGCAAGCGGGGATTGAGGGAGGAGGCAGAGGGAGAGAGAGAATCCTAAGCAGCCTCTACCTCAGCCTAGTGTGGAGCCCGACATGGGGCTTGATCTCATGACCCTGAGATCATGACCTAAGCTGAAATCAAGAGCCCAAGAGTCGGAGGCTTAACCGATTGAGCTACCCAGGTGCCTCTATGTTTATTATTTTTTAAAGAATAAATTATCTTGTATGTTTTATAGAAAAACTTACGAATTAAAAGAACCACTTAATGAATAGGGAGTTGTGATTAATCAAAGGTCAGGCTAACTGATGGTTTAGGTAAAAATCATTTTTTTGTGTGTGAGCAACTCTATATATTATGTTAAGTCTACTTTCTTGTTTTAGAAAGGAAATTATTAAAGTAAAAATTATGCAATCTCCAATTCTCACTACATATATGGATTTAAAGAACTGCCTTTCTTATACTAAAAAATTCCAGTAACAGTACCTGTCTGACTTGTCAAGGTAACTGTATCCATCAAATAAAATAATCTACACAACTGGGCTCCACACAATGAAAAGGAGGAAACATGAAAAACCCATCATTCTAATTGATGGAGGGCTGAGAAAAGATAGAGAAGGCTGTGATACTGAATGTGATATGGGCATTACTCAAGTCAGTTCTAAGAGGTTGTTTTCTTGAATAAAACCCCAATATATTTAGATTATTTTCTTATGTTTTATCCCTCTTCCTAAAATTAAATGCTGATTAAGGGTTCCTTTTAATTGGTATCAATTTGCAGTAGGTGTCATTGCATTTTAAAATTATCTTCATTTTAAAGATGCAATAGGCTAAGAACTAAAACATTACTTTCTAGATTCTCTGTAATCATTGTTACAAAACAAATATATGATGAAGTCTTAATTAATATGCTACGAGGTTATACTTAAAACAACCATAGCCTGCATCTCCTTCATAGTTTAGAGTGTGTTTATAGAAGTAAGGTTCTTTGAAATTCTTTAGTGATAATACCTGGAATTATGTATTAAACAAATACATTAGGGGTACTAAAACTAATCTGAAAGGCAATGATGATAATATTAGAAAATTCAATATGCTTAGAAGTAGGATTGGATGAGCCTTTAAGAGACAGGTAAAATTTAAATGGAGACAGGAGAGATTTAGGGCCTTAGTAATGTATAGAATAGCCTGAAACACATTTCAGTGGGTTCCTCCATGCTGTTCTGTACCACTGAATGTGAAGGCTTCCTATGTAGTTAACAGTTTATAGGTCCCTGAAACTTCTCCCTTGTTTCTTACCATTTAAAATCCCCATTGAGGGGCGCCTGGGTGGCACAGTTGTTAAGCGTCTGCCTTCAGCTCAGGGCGTGATCCCGGCATTATGGGATCGAGCCCCACATCAGGCTCCTCCGCTGGGACCCTGCTTCTTCCTCTCCCACTTCCCCTGCTTGTGTTTCCTATCTCGCTGGCTGTCTCTATCTCTGTTAAATAAATAAATAAAATCTTTAAAAAAAATAAAAATAAAATAAAATAAAATCCTCATTCAGTCTCTCTACTACCTTCATTTCCTCACAATCCTATACACCAATTCCCTATGTGAGATAAAACTAAGAAAAAATACTAATTCAACTTTATTACATATTTTATAAAGATAGGAAAAATATTGGTCTGGTAGTTCTTGCTTAAGAGATGGAAATTGTCCATTTAATGTAAGAAGATTCCAAACATATCTTCAAATATAAGCAAACCTGTGTTAATCAAATTTAGAAATAATTATGTACTTTCAGGCTAGTCTCTCTGCCCAGAATGATCTTTACTGTTACTCTTACAGCAATCATATTTCATTATTTAAGGCCCATCTCAAATAAACTCATCTGTGAAGCTCTTTATAGCTTCTCATCAATCCTTTTTATATTTTCACTTCAAAAGTACATTGTGTATAGTTAGTTCTATGTAACGCTTACTGTACATATTCCCCAACCAGACAGGTGGAGTCCTGAAATGAGTCTAGGTCAAGATACTATGTTAAAGGCAGCCCCTTCACTTTAGAAAGGAAGAGGTGGAGTGGAGGGATGACATCCAAGAAAATATTCATGTAAAAGCTGGTGGGCCATATATAACTAATCTCCTTTGGTTATTAGGAAATACCAAATAATTTCATAAATATTAGTAGCACATATGTTTGCAGGTCTTTGAAGATTACAAATCTCTTCCTCTTTTTCAATGTCATCATGGATAAACAATAAGGGAAACAATTCTTAGACCAAGCTTTAGCAACTAAGTGAGTGGACACTTCAAAAAGTATGTTACCTGTTGCTGTTACAGGGAATACATCATTAGACATTGGAAAAAGCACACATTTGAAGGGCCCATTCCAAGGAAAACACAGCAATATTCTGATGGTGGGAGCAGCAAGTTTTGTATATGGGTCAAAGAAAAGTGCCCTCTGAGACTGAAGAGCCAATGTGATTGCCTAATTGTAGGAAGTTATTGTGCTTGCAAGATTTTCATGCCTAGTTCATGAAAACTGGTGGAGTCCTTACTATGTCTCTAACCAAACCCTCTCCTTGAGCATTGCCCATTTCATACACACACAAAAAATAATTTAAAAATTATTTATGTTAATTAACAAATATTCTGTTACCCAGTTGACTCTTGAACTACATGAGGGATTAGGGATGCCACCTTACCGGCCAGTTGACAATCCGAATAAAACTTTTGATGCTCCAAAAGCTTAACTACTAATAGCCTATTGATGACCAGAAGCCTTACTGGTAACATAGTCAATTAACACAGATTTTGTATATGTATTATCTACTGTACTCTTACAAAAAAGTGAGCTAGAGGAAAGAAAACATTTTAAGAAAATCATGAGGAAGAGAAAATATGTTTACAGTACTATACCATATCTATCAAAATATCTGCATGTAAGTGGACCTACACAATTTAAACCCATGTTGTTGAAGGATCAACTGTATACTTAGATAAAAAATTTTAAAAGGTGAATATGATTTCTGGAATGCTAATACCTCATATGAATATTTTGCATGCAAACTGCCCCTGAAACAAAATATCAGAGATACACATCATGGTACATTATATAGACAAATGAATTTTTAAAGCAAGCATGTTATTACAGAAAATATAAAACTACTCAAAATATGCCCTGTTGCAGGAGAGAGAGAATCTTGGTAACAAATGAAAGGATGACAACTAGGGTAATACCAGGGGAAAAAAAAAAAAAAAAAGAAAGGAAAGAACAGAACAGAACAGAAAAAAAAAAAGAACAATTCCCAAACAGAACGTGAGGGTAATTTCTTGGCAAAAAGGCATTAGATATAGAAAGCTTTGCTGTCACAAAATCCTAAGCATATGAAATCATCTAGACGAAGGTAGGCCTTTAATCACCCCTAACATAGACAATTTTCATAAATATATTTTCTATTTTGATTTTAAACTTCTTAAAAGCCTGGGCTGCTTTGTTACACTGCATTTTTCTTTCCCAGTGCCTATTAGAATGCCTTAAATAAAGTAGGCATTGGGCAAATGATTACTTGCACAAATGAAACTACACTATTTTCTTCACACATTCAATGGGAACTGTCATGGCTTCCCTACTGACTTCCTATGGTTACGTGGTATGATACTCGTGGAAGCACTCAGTTAATTGTTTGAAGATACAACCATTTTCTTTAACATTGCAATGAGGAAATAATAATATTGCTCCTAGAAATACACTCCCAATGTGCAAACACTTGAAACTGTATTTGCTTTACAGCAAATACAAATTTATTTAATAAGATTCCATTTCAGAATGCATGCTGCTTCTCTGCAAACCTTCAGCTATCTTCCAAGAACTGGTAACTCTTAAAAAGACTAAGCCAGGAGATAGTGTAACAGAAGCATAATTGAATAACATTATAAGATCTTAATCATACAATGCATTTAATTCCAGGGGCAACAGATTGGTATTAAGTGAAAAAAAAAAAATCCTAAATCTTGCTTTATTGCTGAAGAACATCAAGATATACAAGGCTTTTTAGTGTCCTACGTTTTTCTTGTAATGTTATTGAGTACACTGTGGATATGATCCTGCTCATGGTTAGTAATCGCAAGTAAAATGTATCTTGATACTATTGTATATCTGAATTTGCTAAGAGGTCAAAAAAATTGCTGAATGAAAAGGCATGATATCTGTAACTTTCCTCCACTTAATAAATGAATTTAATATCACATTCTTTCCATGCTTAACACATTTTATATAATTGCTTCAACAATTAATCAACATTTTTCATTTTATAGATGAGGAAAGGTTAAATTCTTTCCCCCACATCAAGTAACTGTCACAAGAAGAAATCCAGCTCCAAGTCTTTATGATTATATGAACTTTGTTTTCCTAAACTGTATCATCCCCTAAATGATATTAATACTCAAAATTCATTATTATTTCCATTATGCAAGAATGTATTTCTTAGATTTTTAGCTGGGGTTTTGAAAGCATAAACAATGGCAGAAATATTACAGGGAGCTTACAGGCAAGTGTAAGAAATATTAATGACATACAAGATAGAGAACTAAAACTACAGAGCAGGATATGCCAACTACCAGATACAGACACTGAATGCTAGCCAGGTTTGTTGCAATAAAATTTTTTCTTATCACTGCACCCACCCACCAAACTACTCCACACAGTCCCTCATAGACACATATAAACATTCATACACATATAGTAGATGCAGAAAAAGATCTAGGCTTGACATCTTGTGGTACGTGCCTTTCCATTATGGGAGAACAGATACTGAAAGAGGATGGGCATAAAAAAAAAAAAAAAAAAAAAAAAAAGCTAGATTTCAGAGTATTGGAGCCGACATAAGCCAATCTGATCAAACACAATTGTGAGGACTTTTTCGTAGACTTTTGGAGCTGCTGAATATTTCGAGGTATCTATTTAGCTCAGACTATCATTTTCCCAACTGCAGCTTTCCTACTTTATTTTTCCAGTTGATCACAGGATAGTTAAGTATATACCTTTGCATTAAAATGTAAAGATGCTCTATTTCTGCAATAATTTTAAATGCAGAATGCTTGCGTAAGAGTAAATGAGGTGGCACTGTACTGCTAACTTTCAAATGTATGGATGCTACAACAGGTTTCTTCCATTTAATCTCCCTTTTAAGTTTGTTTAAGTGCAAACTTAATGTTTAGTTTGTGTGTGAGAGAGAGAGAGGAAAAGGGGGAGGGAGAGAGGGAGACTGAGAGCAAGAAATGAGTGGACAGAGAATAAGCATAAACAACTAGGGGGGAAAAAAGAACTAGGGCACAGAAAGCTCCACTGAGACTTAATTAAAAATTAAAGAGGTGATATTTATTCTTCTCCCACAAATACAACAGAAAACACTACTAGAAATCAACATTTTCCTTTATTGCCAACCCAGCATCTGACAGTCCTATGTCTGGTAAGGCTTCATGTGCATGTTCAGGAATATATTCCAATGTTCCACTCTCATTGTCTTCCATGAACTTTGGCTTGTTTGCTTTTCAGTCAGAGATATGGCACAGTTCACGTGTGACTTGCTAGGCTGGCAAAGACCTGATATGACCAATTAGTTGGCTCCCTCTGGAAACACCAATATTATACTCAGAATCCAGTGTTGCTAAGTCAGTCTCTCTTACTCATTCTCCTTTATTTTTTAACTAATTGAGCCAGAAGGGATGGATTATACATATATATTTGTTGTTTTGCATATAAATTGGAAATTATTCTTTTCCCTTACATGGGATCACAAATAATGTTTCCTCTACTTCTGTCTGAACAACAATCTCCATCTTTAGATGAGGCCTGTCCAAATTATTGGAAAATTATAGCATTTGCTGACAGCCTGCTTAGAAGTGATCAATCAAATTTCCCCAAGAGAAAATTATATTTTTAAAGGAAGCTTTGTAACTTTGATGGCTTCAAAGGTCAAGTTATTTCTTTTCTTCAACTTAAGGACATATTCTGGAGTCAATCAATTTTAATTCAACATAAGACCTTAGTCTCCTGTTTCACCTCCTACATTAACTAACATAATTAAACCTGCATTGCTATGCAAAATGCTGATTACCTTTTTCTGGTGGACAAAGTACTTCATCTGGATTTTCCTTTCTTTTTCAATTTTCACTACTTTGACAGATATTCTACTTGTATGAACATAAAATAAAAACAATTACCCAATATGCTTTTGCATTTGATAATGAGTCTCAAGGATTTCCCACCTCCATCTGTCAGGCATAGAACTGGCTGAGCTATGGTGAGTGGTAGCCTCCCAGGATGTCTAGTCAGTCCTTGGTTTTGAAGACTCAGTGAAAGTCATACAAAAAACTTACTGTCTCAGATAGAGCTCAACACCCTAAAAAAGTCTGTCTTCTTGACTTTCTCTTACTCTCTATGCTTTTAACACCATGAGCATTATCCTGAATTAGACTGATGATACCTCATTTCTTCATAATACTTCCCATGATGTTCTCTGGAATTCCCAATGACTTGTTCTTACTTTTATCTTAGACCTCCAGTAACTGATTCAGATAGATTTCCATCCTTCCATTTTGCCAACGCTTGAAGCCCAGTGCAAGTCTGCTTCTTAAATAATAGTCATAGGCCTCACTGCACCTACCACGTTCACCATTACATAACTAGAACTTTCTTAATACTAATGGGAAAATGCTGATACTTATTTTGGAAAACAACTATATCTAGCAAAAACTAAACTAAAATGTAAAATCAGGTTGTCCGTTCCTAATGTAACATTAGATAATGTTTGTGAAAATATTGTGAAAAACATTAAACACACATAAAAAATGTATAAATGTATGAAATTATGTATAAAGACATAAAAAGTGTAAATGCATAGACATAAAATATATAGAAGTTTTCCTAAATAAATATATATATAAATAATTCACACTGGACATATGTTTTTCCATACCAAAATAAAAAATAAAATATAATATAAATAACAATATAAAGTAATAAATAATTATGTAATTATATAAAATAATAAAATAAAATATAAAATCCTTTATATCAGAAATGTTTTGACACACATACAAATTTGGGAAGATACATATTTTTAAATATCACATTCTCAGTGAAGCCTTCCTATCTACCTCATTAAAATTGTGATCATTGCCTTCCTCTCCTTAAGCCTGGTCTATCATTCCTTTTTTTTTTTTTTTTTTAATTTTATTTACTTATTTGAGAGAGAGAGTGAATGACAGAGACAGACAGAGAGAGGGAGAACGAGAAGGAGGGAGAGAGTGAATCAGACTCCCCGCTGAACAGGGAGCCTAATGCTGGCCTTGATCCCAGGGTCCTGGGATCATGACCCGAGCCAAAGGCAGACTTAACCCACTGAACCACCCAGGTGCCCCTGGTCTACCATTCCTATTTTATTTTTACCATACTACTCTCTACCATTAACACACTACATATTGTTCTTGTTAATTTCTATTTGTGTGTCTTCGATGACAGGGACAAATCCTCTACAAGAACAGAAATTTTAATCTGTTTTGTTCATAGTCGTATCTGTAACACATAGAAGAGTATATGGTAAATGCTTAACAAATACACATCCTTTTATATTGATAATGATAGTGCTTTTAATAAAGCACTGTATATGGAGTACTTACTATGTGCCAAGTATTCATAATCTTGTTTAATTTTCACAAAAATATTCTTAAGGTGATATTATCCACCTTTTTAATATTTGAGGATATTTCTTTGTTTTTAAGTTATTTAACTAAGGTCACATTGCAGGAGAATATCAGTTTAAACCCATGTGTGTTCAACGTGACAATTCATGGTTTTAACCACTGAACACTTCCAGCTTCAAGATGTAGAGACCACTTAAGAGGTTCTGTATCCTTGTCAAAGTTGCTTACACCACTAAACCTGTTAACACATATTTATATTCAAGATTTCTGCTAGAATTAGGTAGGTTATTGAGTCACTAAAAGTGAGAAAATAGTTGATTGTAACAAAGGATGAGACTAACGAGAATATGTAAGTACAATTTTAACCAATTCATTTGTCAGAATGCATTAACAATCACAGTGGACAATGTGAATGAGGAGTTCATTCCTCTAAATCAAGATGGTGTCAGCCCAGATTTTCTTTTTCTCCTTTCAAATGTATAAGAATACAGATCTTCAGGAAAGTGTAATCAACCTTAAAGGAGAAAAGTACAAAACAAAACAAAAACAAAAACAACCCACAGGGATATGAATTTGTAACTTTCTTTTCATTAAATTATATTTTCTGCTTCATCTTTAATAATACATTCAACTTTTATTTATATGTTGCAATAATTAAGCTTATTTGTTTTCCTCCTTCAGTTATGACACACTTACTGCTTAAAAAATGTGCCAGATATTCTTCTTGGGATTGACAATCTAGCACAGAACAAAGTCAAAAATAAAATTTCCCCTCCCTGTAACACTTATATTTTAGTTGTTTTTTCTTAGTTCATGTTAAGCTATTTTGTGACACCAACTGGTAGGATTCTGCTCTGTTCTATTTTTGTTCTTCTCTTCTTCACTGAATCCAGAGCCATAAGAATTTTCATTCATACTTCTATATTTTATAGTACCTAAGTTTAAACAAAGAAAAACATGTGAAATTCTTTTCCACCCACTTTATTTTGATGAATGCACGAATTATAGGATTCTTTTTCTTTTTTATAAGTTAATTAGAGCATAATTAATTCATGTTTCTTCTTCAACAACACTCGTTTTACTTGAGACCAGCCTTGTAAACTTGATATTTTTTCTTCTACTATTTTTAGGAAGCTGAAGGAAGTTTGTCTAAATTACACACCTGAATAAAGATTTAAACCAAAACAAAAAAGAAAGGACCTCATAATCACAAAGACATTACAAAGGATCTCTGTATAGCTATTATTTTTAATATTTGATGCTAGTTTCTTGTTTTTTAGTTGATGTAGTCTTTTGAAACATTTCTCAGTAACTTATTAGATTTTAGAATCAATTAATTATCAACTGACACAAAATTTCCAATTATTTATGATTAGGAACCATGAAAATTTCTGACTAAAATATCATTATTTCTTTTTTCATTATTATTATTTCTGTCCACAGAGAAGTGGAGCATTAAATACAATGGTAGGTCATTTTGGGCAGTGTCCCATATTTGAATCAAATTGTGGAGCCATTATTGAGCAATTCAGCAATATTAGTTAAGTGAATTAACTTGCATTAGTGAAGTCTTCATCTCAACAATAAAATATTATGAAATTTATATAATTATTTTGAGATTTTTGTAAAAGAATCTAGTATGGGAGCCAAAAGTTTAGTGGTTAATATTCCCCCCTCCTCCTCATCATCATCACTAAGTATCAATGGTTTTATCCCACAAACTAATATAGGATATGTAGGAAACATGACTGGATTCAGATGTTATACTGACTTGATTTAGCTTTACGTGTTATCTCCAATGTGATATCTATCCTGCTAATTAGATATAAAGAAGTTTCATTTGTTCTGGGGCGCCTGGGTAGCTCAGTCAGTTAAGCATCCAGGTCTTGATTTCAGCTCACATCATGATCTCAGGGTCCTGGGACTGAGTTCAGCACCAGGCTCCATGCTCAGTGTGGAGTCTGCTTGTCCCTCTTCCTCAGCTCCTCCCCCCTGCTCATGCATTTTCTGTCTCTAAAATAAATAAATAAATCTTAAGAAAAAATATTTTAGGTGTTCTACTTTCTTATAAGTATAGATCCTTTACCATGTTTTTTATGATCAAAGACTAAAGAAAAAGGAACAATCCAGTATCTCCAAAATCTAGCAGTGCTATTGGAGATGATGCAGTATAAAAGTGTAATTTAAGCCCTAGTTCCCCTCTTAAAATACATTTCTAAAATCATACTCAGCTAGAATAAGAAGTAACCTGAAAAGCAGAATAAATGTCCGTTAAATACTGTTTATTCACTAACGTGATTAAGTGAGGTAGCCATGCTGCACAAAGGTTTTCCTAAGCAAAGAGCATTTCCTTAAAGAATGTGGTTAATGGCGGTCTGAGTGACAGATGACTGTGATGAGACTGATAAAGGCAATGAGTGCAAGTCCTTTTAGCTTTCATATACTGGTCCTTTGAGATAGGACAAGAGAGCCTCAGCTTGTCTTGTTAACAACTGGAGGCGTACAGAGGAACCAACATGAGCAAAAGCCTTGGGACAGGAGATCTAAAGCTGTGTGTCTGTGGGTGAATATTTTGATATCAGAAGACTGCAGGTATGCTAGTTATAAGGGGGAAATGAGACTAAGAACATACAGCATCTAGTTGCTAAAGTGACTTGAATAATTGCAATTATCTATGAATGGTACCATTCATTATTGTTTGCCTGTGGGATACTGACTAAAGAGTTAGGGGACTGTGAACACTAACGGGTGTGAGGTTGAGCCAAGCTGAAAAAATATTAGAGAATTGTCAGAGTGGTTGAAGGAAGTCAGTGAATGTGTTTAGCCTTATACATGAAAAATGCAAATGTTAATTTAGGAAGTCTGTTAGGGATATTCAGTTAATTAATTCACACACTCATTTATTTACTCAACAGATCCAACAGAGATTTGTCTTATAGGAATGGGACAGATAAAAGGAGAGCATTAATCTTCACCTTATCCACATGGCCGATAAGAATCTCAGCCATTACCAAATCTGGCTGATCAAGCATGGCTTAGCCTCCTGACATCCTCTTTTTGTGGCTTTGGAGTGGGGCCCAGGAATCAGTATGTCTAACATGTTCCAAATGTGCACACAGAAGAACACTGGTATCAACTCATCACACCACTAATCGCTGTGTATATGAATGCACCTGGATGCAAAGTCCTCAATGGTTCTTGTCTTCAAATCCTTGGCCTTCTCTTCCCTGGGCATATATAGGCTGAACCCTGGCATAGGTCCATTGATTGATTTTGTTTTAGTTTCATAGATGGCACTGACATTCAGTCAGATCAGTATTAATGTTGCTTCCACTCCTACATAGAACCCTAGTCTTAATTATTTCCAAACTTCAAACTGTGCAGCACTGGGTAATGTTTTTGACAAGGATAGTCATTTAATAAATTCATTCACTGCTCATTTATTTATTCAACATACCCAGTAGATTTCTTTTCTTTCTTTTTTTTTTTTTTTAAAGATTTTATTTATTTATTCCACAGAGATAGAGCCAGCCAGCGAGAGAGGGAACACAGGCAGAGGGAGTGGGAGAGGAAGAAGCAGGCTCATAGTGGAGGAGCCTGATGTGGGGCTCGATCCCATAATGCCAGGATCACGCCCTGAGCCAAAGGCAGACGCTTAACCGCTGTGCCACCCAGGCGCCCCACCCAGTAGATTTCTGTTTTGAGAACTGTGCCTCAACAGTCACATCTGTAAAACAGAGATAATCCTACTGTCTACCTCTTACTGTTGTGAGAGTTAAGAGTTCTTAACACAATACCTGGTACAGAATACATTTTCTAAAATACCAGCTAATAATAATAAAGACAATTATAGGTTTTCTATTTCTTCTGATTAAGCAAAAAAGAAAAATCTTAATTTTAGCAATTAGTTTTTTGCCTTGATTCTCAAATGATTGACTATTCTGTTACTTTGGTTTCTCTGAAACTGTAACATTGTTTGCATAAGAACCCTCCAGGTGTAAAGTATTTTTCCTAATTGAAACTACAGAAAGAGAGAAGTTGCAGTTTTTGTCTCCTGAGGGGCAATTTGGAGATGCAGGGGTTTAGTATAGACAATGGTTTGTATTTAATATGCCAAATTGCAACAGTAGGTGGTGCCCTGCTTATCTATCAGCAAATGTTTCCTGAGCTCTCGCTATTGTACTTCTTCCAAAATGATTATCTTTCATTGAGCACTTGTCATATACTACAGAATACACAGAATTAATTGCAGCAGACTATGGCTTATCTATCATCCCTTATATTTTATAGATGAAGAGAAGGAACCTGAGATTACAGTGATGTGTTCAAGGTAACAAAGTCAATGTGATAACTAAGATTCCAACACAGCTTTGATCAAATCTGAAAGCCATGTTCTTCCTGTGTCTCTGAGTACAAAACTATTTCAATATCTTTTTTTAAATTATGATATGTTAGTCACCATGCAGTACATCATTAGTTTTTGATGTAGTGCTCCATGATTCATTGTTCTATTTCAATATCTTATAAGTGCACTTATTTTCCAACTGCTTAAATTGATTTATCAGTTGGACACTGGGGTTTAATGTGCTGAATGCAAAGAACACCAGTTACCTTTGTACATAATAGCTCACTTGGATATCTACTTTGCACTTTTTACAGCAACTTTGTATAGGTATTATTCTTTGATTGAATGTATAGGTGGTAATGGGTGTCTACCCCTTACTACCACAGAGGGAATAAGTACAACAAGGAATATCTTGACCCTAATATAAATACTAATTCTCATACCCTTCAGTTATTATGTAGTACAAGTAACTAAGGACAAGCTTGTATGGTTAACAATCCACGGGGTCCCTTTTTGAAGGATTTTAGAAGGATGGGATTTTAGAAAGAAATTAAATCTTAAAGAGAAAATAACCTTTGTGGAAGACTCCTAATGGAGAAAAAGGTCCACAAAAGAGGAATCAAGTGTGACTCCAACAACTTAACAATTTAAGGCACTCCTAAAGCCGATAATCTTATATAATTATGGTCTCTAAAACATATCACTTCTATCCCAGAGTTAGATTAAGCAGATTATAAATCCAATATGAGAACTAAGAAAAAGGGGAGATTCCCTCCCCCACTGGAGAGACCCTAAATGAAATGTGAAGAGCCTTCTCTCATGGGGAGCTACAGGGAGCACTAAAACAAGCTCCCAAGTGGAAATACTATATAATAACTACTACTGGAAGGTTGATCTTTATTTCACCAACTGGTCTTATCATTTGAACACTCCAGACCAAAGTATTCAAGACTCTTTGCTTTCTACTCAAAGACACTTCCTAATTTCCTGGTGAAAGAAAATAAAATTGAATGTCTTCATGTAAACTTGATTTACTAGAGTCACATATTCCATATTCATATGCATTCATATGTAATAAACTATAGCATGTGCTAAGTAAGATTAAATGACCTAGAGAGTGGTAACGTAATGACATTATATACTAGATGATTCTGTATCACTCATTTTAATATAATACAAAGAAATCCATCCTAATGGGTAAAACTCTAAAACAAGTCTGAACTGAAATACTTCTGTAATTCTAAGCATAGTTTCGCAGAATGATGAACAACAGATTTAAATCAAAGAGCAATTAGGTAATCACTTGCTGAGATAATGGTAGGCACAGGTAACATAACATAATACATTGGAGTGGTTTTTCCTAGTTATTAACTAGTGGCACTAACAAAAGAATATGCATAAGAAGTTGGTGGCAAAGACAATCTTCGGAGGCATATATGATTATTCCTCAACCCTAGATAAAGACACGGACACCCACTGTGATGTGCATATGTTTATCCATTTCAAATGTATTCAATCATTTTCAAAAATATTTATTATTTAGATTTCCCATAAAACCCCTTTTCAGAATTTCTCAGACTTCCCCAATCTTCATCCTTCACAGTTCTCCTTCCTCTCTCTAAAAGTGGATAGAGTATATACATTTATAATTATGAAACATGAGAAGATATTTTTATATATATACACACACACACACACACACACACACACACACACTTGGTGATAAATCATGAATATGATATTCACTAAGCATAACATGAAAAATTATATCTGAAAAAATAATACCTTGTTTTCCTCTCCTACATTCTTTTTTTTTTTTTTTTTAGGAGAAATTTTATGAGTTGTTTTGGTTTGGTTGGTTTTTGTTTTAAAACACTGCATTGACTTTGAAATAGAAAGAAGTGGAAGCAGAGAATACTCAAAGCTCATCTAACAATTTAAGATCCTCAGGGCTGCTGGCTAAAAACTGATTCATCTGGCTCTGCTCTACCCAGTTCATGATCTTTTCATTGTTCTTTCTGACTATAACCTTACATATTCAAGATCTTGAATTATCAACTTGATTCTGCCCTCCTGGGATCCTGACATTACTGCCAGTTTTCTACTATGTTCCAAATCAATTCAGGCAACTGGGGTTTTTCTTCACCACCCATACCAAGCCTTGATTATTAATTTTTTTTTAGTAACTTATCAGAACAAGCCAAATTGCATAATGAAGTAGATATCTACATATTATTCTTTTATTACATACATACACACTACTTTTTTAAGGGTGGAAGAGAAATACAAAAAACTATATTAATTGTTTCTAAGTAACTAACTGCTACATAGCATGGCAATAAGTATACTGAGGTCTAGATAGAAGCAACAGGTTTGGAATTTTCCAGTAATAAAGGAACATGCAGGAACAAGAGGATTCACAGGAATGCAAGATTAATTATCTATTATATTCAGTCTCAGCCATTTTATGTTTTCTCTTGCCTGCCATGCCCACCCCAAGTCCTTTAAATATAAGAACGTTCCTGGAAGCAGTTGATTGCATTTTGCGATGACAGAAAGTGGGTTTTTCACTACTTTTTGTTGTTTTCATGTGACTTTACTGGTGGGGATGCATCAGGTTCTGCCCTAAGCATTATTGCTTCTCTTAGCTTAAGTGGCTTTACATTCTAGTGTGTGTAGACAATTTCAGGAGAATTAGTGAACAAGCAGGAAATATGCATTGTTGTTATTGTTTTTGTTGTTGTTGTTACTTTTGGGTGCATTCTAACATTCCATTTGCCATTTTTTTCACTAAGTACAGCATAGCCCTATTCCAGGAGCACATGAAGGCAGTACCAAAGGTCAATGAAGAGAAAATGAGAGATTCTGTACATGATTTGAGAAAGGGAGCTTTGGGTATAAAGTCAAACTCCACAGGAGATACAAAGGGCAAAATCATGGAGATATTAAAAGTCATGGTTCAGAGAATGCAGCAAAACTGACAAGTTTGGGAACATACACACAGGATGTGAACCAATAACAACATGAGAAACCATAGTCAGAGCAGAAGGCATGTCAGGCCAAAGAGTCCCTTTCATAGCCTGGGTCTGATGTGGCTTTAATAAGCAGCATATGCAGGGGCTCCTGAGTGGCTCAGCTGGTTGAGCATTCAACTCTTGGTTTTGGCTTGAATCATGATCTCAGGGTCGTGGGTCATGAGCACAGGGTCATGAGATCCAGCTCTGCATCAAGCTTTGTGGTCAGCAGGGAATCTGCTCAAGGTTCTCTCTCCCTCTCCTGCTGCCCCTTCCCCCACTTGCATGTGCGCACTCTCCCTCTCTCTCTCCCCCTTTCAAATAAATAAATAAATCTTTAAAAAAATAAGCAGCATATGCATTTTTCTGTATCCAAGTGTCTTAAAAGCACAGCCCAATTTTGTACTTGTCAAATCATCAATTCATCTTTTAACAAACACCTTGTATTAGACTTACTTCCTGGAAAATTCAGGAATTATTGTATTAGCTAAGCGTGCTACTAGAAATGGTTTCAGATATGCATCAAATATTCTACTACTTGATTTTACACTTTTGCTGCATATGTATAATCTCATTTTGCTACCATAATCTTTTCAAGGTCAGACACCCATTCCCAGCTCAGAAATCCTCAGTAAATAGTAGAAAGATTTTAGTTCACTGTCTGACCAATTAAACATCTGTAAACAGGTTACAGAGATGACCATTTTAGAGGAAAACTAACAACATATATTTTGTGGGATTGAAAATTTTCATTTAATTGATCATCAGTAACATATACTTGATTATGAACATAAACTCTGGAAAACATTTTTTCAAAACTAGAATTTAGAAAGTTGTTTTTTGTATATCTTTTCAACACTCATTCTCAACTTAAGAAATTTAATGTCATTGCCCTATCTTCAGGGAAAATATCAGGGCAGCCAGTCAATGATTGCTTGCTTTCTGGGCCATGAGTAATTCCATAGCAATTGTCTGTACGTTTGGAATAGTGGAGGATGGACAGCAGATTCATTGCTGGGAAATATAATCTCTGTAATGGCCTTTGTCACATTTTGCAGCATATAAAACATTCCTGGGAGACAAATATGACTCACTTAGTTTGCAGCTAGCTCTTTAGGTTCCATCCGTCTTCACAGATGTGTCAGTAAAGACACTAACGGCATGGTAGAGTGTGTTCTTCAGGGAAGTTTCATTTACTCTTTAATGCAACAACCATTTATAAAATACTGTTAGAGAAAACAGTCATTTAAAAGAAACTCATCAGTGGCAATACCATCTCATTCTGAAAGCTGATACAAATGAACCAAGTCAAAGCTGATTTAACTTCCTCAGAGATGTCCTCTACTGATTATCTCCTTCCAGCATAGGAGAAAAATCACAAAAGCTCAGGGAGGGAAGCTAATATTATCTTCTTTGCTCCTGATGCAGTTATGTGCTCCTACCAGAGGGCATTCCTCCACAGAGTTACCATGCTTTGACCTTCAGCAAGCTAAGCCAACAATGCCTCTTGACACTCATTTTTCTATGTGTTACGCCGTGATTATCTTACTGGAAAACGGCATGATAACATAACTGGTGAGAGAAATATAAATGTCTTCTTTTGTGTGTGTGTGTGTGTGTTTAACGCAAGATTAGAAGCAGAAAAAAAAATTCTTCTCTATAAAAAAAAAGAAAAAGGAAGGGAAGGGAAGGGGAGGGGAGTGGAGGGAGAGGAGGGAAGGGAGGGGAGGGAGAGGAGGGAAGGAAGGGGAGGGGAGGGGAGGGGAGGAGGGGGAGGGGAGGGGAGGGGAGGGGAGGGGAGGGGAGGGGAGAGGCGAGGCGAGGCGAGGCGGGAAGGGAAGGGAAGGGAAGGGAAGGGAAGGGAAGGGAAGGGAAGAGAAGAAAGTAATAGTGGTGCCTGGGTGGTTCAGTCGGTTAAGCATCTGATTCTTGATTTCAGCTCAGGTCATGATCTCAGGGTTGTGGGACTGAGCCCCACATCAGGCTCTGTGCTGAGTGCAAAGTCTGCTTGTCCGTCTCTCTCCCCCTGCTTGAGCTCTCTCACCCTCAAATAAATAAAACCAAAGAAAGAAAGAAAGAAAGAAAGAAAGAAAGAAAGAAAGAAAGAAAGAAAAAAGAAAAGAAAAGGAAAGGAAAGGAAAGGAAAGGAAAGGAAAGGAAAGGAAAGGAAAGAAAAGAAAAGAAAAGAAAAGAAAAGAAAAGAAAAGAAAAGAAAAGAAAAAATGGATGCCTATTTCCATTAAACAACCAGAAGTGGTTCTTTAACAAAAAATGGTAGAAGTGGATGGATTTTTCTCTGTCCTCCCCAGTTAATTTCATAATAGCTCAGATAGGAGAAGTCACAGAAGAATGAGTATTCTTTCTCTCTGTGTGAGAAGCTTCCTTCAATAGGAAAACAGCTTACTAGGAAAATGTACTTTAGCAATACTCTTAGCTCTAACCATGCTTATCTTGCCCATTATGGGTCTCAAGTTTTTAGACTAATCCCTCTGACACGTTCTTCCTCAGGTTGTTTTTTATCTTCTTCTCCTGAACCTTTGTTGTGTAATGCCATTGATTTAATATTGTAATAATAAAATAAATGATGAAATAATGATAGAACTACCCTAGGCCAAGTGCCAGTAGCTGGTAGTGGCTTAGAACATTATGACCTTTTAGAGTTTTGGCAAATCCAACAAAACCTGCACACTGTCACCCAAAGGAGTGATTAGGTAGAAAGTTTTTCGGAAATGGTGTAGACTTAAGACATTAGTTTGGTATTTGATTGCTTTTATGCACTTGGTACCATACAACCATCCCTTGTTACTCCACTGTTCCTGTTCACTTCAGATATAATTTCTCTCTGCTTCTGATGCTGTCCATTACCTTTCAAATTATCACAGTCCCCTTTCTCATGTGTGATGCAGTTCCTGGTTGTACAAATACACACACACACACAAAAGCCTGCTGCATTTGCTAGATATCAACCAGCTGAGGAAGGGAAGCTCAAAACCATGGAAATTACACACTGGATCTTAGAGACACTTTTCTGTAGCTAACAGATTAGGTACCAATCAGTGTGTCAGCTGATCAGTAGAGATTTAGTCATTTCTCTGAGACAACAGCAACTATGAGAGAGATGAGAGGAGAGATGGGGAGAGAAGCTTTGGTTAAAACAGTTGTGCAGTATTCTTATTCCAGGAATAGATTTTTTTCTGATGAGAATGAAAACATCTATTCATCAGACTACAGGAACCATCTGACATTGACCTTCCTACATATCTTTTATTGGATTATATACTACTTTAATTTTTTTAAGTTTTAAAAAATTTGTTAAAATAATACATGTCTTTTCCATTAGAAAGGTAGCATAAAGCACGAAAAATTATTTTCAGGTAGGGCAATATAAGAAAGTGTTACTGTTAAAACATGAACATTAGTGCTAGACTTGGCTAACAACTATTAGGTGGAGAAAAAGTTTATGTTCTCTGGAATTGCACACCATAGGGATATGCCAGGAATGTCTTCCAAAGCAGTAATTCTTTAAACAAAGACAAGATATCTTTTTCAAAAAATTGTGTTGAATGATTGAATATATGAATATAAAAAAAGAGAAACAAACCAACCAAAACCCGGCCCTTCCTTGTACCACATGCAAAACTTAGCTTGAAATAGATCACAGACTTGCGTGTAACAGGTAAAATAATAAAACTTCAAAAAAAAAACATAAAAGAGAATCTTAATAAACTTGGAATAGACAACAATTTCTTAATTGAAACATATAAAAGATTGATAAATTCACGAAGCTGAAATTAAGAACTTCTACTGATTTAAAGGCACCACTGCAAGTGAAAAGTTAACCCACAGAGTGAGAGATGATTGTTCACAAGTATGTGCAAAAGGACTCATTTATGGATAATATTTAAAAAAAACTCCTATAAATCCATAAAAAAAGTCACACACACACACACACACACACACACACACACAGAGGCCCTGGATTTTTTAAAAAATAAGTAAAAAGCTTGGGGCGCCTGGGTGGCACAGTGGTTAAGCTTCTGCCTTCGGCTCAGGGCGTGATGCCGGCGTTATGGGATCGAGCCCCACATCAGGCTCCTCCGCTGGGAGCCTGCTTCTTCCTCTCCCACTCCCCCTGCTTGTGTTCCCTCTCTCACTGGCTGTCTCTATCTCTGTCAAATAAATAAATAAATTCTTTAAAAAAGATAAGTAAAAAGCTTGAAAATGGGTGAAAAGCATTATTCATCATGAAATACTAATTAAAACCACAATGATGCCATTCAGAATGGCAAGAAAGACTAATGACATCAAGTATAAGCTGTGGTTTATAGCAGCTAAAACATTCAACATTGATGGTGAGTATATCAATTTTTATAATCACTTAGGAATACTGTAGATATCTATTAATACTAAAAATATAAGAATAACTTATAGCTCAGCAGTTCTATTATTAAGTATAGATCAAAGAAAAAATGAATTAAAAATAAAATAAATAATAAAACTATAGACTTGGCAAAAGTTATGTATAGTAATGCCCGTGACAATTTTTTCACAACAGCCCCAAATAAGAAAGAGCCCAAGAATCCATCAGCAGTATAGTAGGGTAAATATGCAAATTTAGTGGGACCCTGCAGAATTATCAAAACAAAGTCCTGCTATATGCAGTAACATGGTGGGCACAAACCCAGAAACAAAGGCTACATTTTTATCACTTCTCTTACATGGAAGTCAAGAGTAGAAAAAACAGAAATGGCTCACTCTGGGTGAGGGTTATTGACTAGGGAGGTGCTCAACCAAACTTTCTGGAGTATTGAAATTTTTGGAGCTACTCAAGTTAAACAGTGGGTAAGTAGGTATATGCACTTGTGAATATCCAAAATATATTTGCATTTTGTATACTTTACTCTGTGTATGTTCTCCATAAATAAAAAGGTAAAATTAATAAATAGGGGCTATGAAGTGATCCATATTTTTCTTTGTGCAGGGAGCCTTAGTGTTTGTTCTTGCCTCACTTTGTGATAGGCCACATTCATGTTTGGAATTAATCTGAGTGTCTTATCTGGGTCTCAAATATCAGACTTCTTTCGGGGATGGCTTATTCACTGATTATGAATAAATCAGAGCCCTTAACTATTAAAATATTTGTATCTCAAAAGTTAAAATCTAAGTTTTGGACTCTCTTGAATCCTTGCAGTGGCCAGCCAATAAACGTACCTATTTCCTTTGAGCCAGTATGCCATGGCCCTAGAGGAATGTCACTGAAATGCACATGCAATTCAAGACATGTCACATGCCACCTTATTAAGTACAATACTGTGTGTACAAAATGTGTTAAAAGCCTCTTGTTCCTTTGTTTGTTTTTTAAAAATTTTCTATCTCGATTCCCTTCTGGAAGCCCGTACCTTAAACTACATTGCCTCACATGTACACTAACACAAATAAACACCAAACACAGACATTTTCTTTCTTGGCTTCCGGAGCTCTGATATATTAATGCAAATAGAATTGATCTTGGAACTGAGTTGGAAAAGTACATTTAAATAAAACCAAATTTAAATTTCATTTTAAATAACGGTTGGATTTTATATGCAAATGTAATGGCAGTTATCAGGAAAGAAGTGACTTTGTGGTTTCAGGAATTCTAGAAGCAAAATAATCAGGTTCACTTCTTTTTGGATTTAATTTATCCTTTCAAAAGAGAGCCCAGTTTGTACTCATAGTGATTCTGTTGACACTGAAAAGGTTTCCTTTTTATGATGTGTATAGTCTGTACTCAGCCATTGATATCTCAGCTTCCAAGGAAAGAAAAAAGACAACATTGCCAATTCTGTCATTTTTCCATCATTTCCATTCTTCTTTACATAGTGTATGTCTGCTGGGACAAGAGGCCTTTAGAAAAAGAGAGAGTAAAATGGAAGGGGGGCCAATATAGAGAATGACAGTCCCTAAGTAAACCCCTATTAAATAGGGGGAAAGAAGAAGAGAAAATCAATGAAGAATAAGAAATCAGAAGGATATTAGATATAGGGAGAAAAACAGTGATATTAACTACCATTACTTATTTAGTGTTTAGATTACTATACATTCTAACTTTATAAAATGTGTTAATCTTCACAATTACTCACAGAGGTAGCAGAACAAGAAGAAAAGAAGAGAGGAGTGAAGGAGAAAGAAGAAAGGAAAGAGAAGGGAGGCAGGAGCAGGGAGAGGAAGGCGGAGTATAGAGAGGAAAGCTCCAAAGGAAATGTGATAGAACGGAGGCCGGGTTCCAGGGTATGGGGCCTGTGGGGTTTACACAGGGCCCCCTGCTCAGGATGGCCTCGGATTTAGTTTAATGCTCTGCTGTCTCCTTATTGACAATCTTAATCACTTTTTAAGAAGAAGCCCTGCATTTTCATTTCACACTGGGCCTTGATAATTATGTGGCCCGCCCTTGGTACAATTTTGGTAAAAGATATAAAAGGAGAGAGAGTGTATTGCTAAACTTACAGGTCTGTGTTTCTGTAGTCCAGTTCTCAAGAAAAGAAGTACAGAGTGTGGAAAGGGAGGAGGAGAAGGAAAGGGAAGAACTACAGTCTGGATAAAAAAAGATATTCTAGATTCACGTTGAGAAGGCTCAACACTCATACCATTTTTGAGTTGTTACATACTTGTCCAGATATTTCTGTCAGTTGTTTTGAGTAGATAGTGGGAGTGTTTAGATGAAGATGGTAGCATTATTATTGGGATAGGAAAACCTCAGCTGGAATTTATTTCTGCTCACTTCTAGGGTCCAACGAATAGAAAGAAGCCTTCCAAATTTCAGCATGATACCCACTGTTATCTGTTAATGTTAGAGTGTTTCATTATAAGGCCCAACCTGAGGAGGTGGGAGTGACTGTTTTCTTCACTTACAAGGGTGAAATGACAGCTCACAAGACATACAGTTATTGTAATATCTCAAAAAGAGATATGAAATGGATAAATCTGAACAAAATTAGTAATTGTACTGGCAAGATGTATTTATTTAAATTCAGGTATTTTGAGAGTAAATAAATTCCAGTTCATGTGGAAGCCCCTTGTTCCCTCTCTTTTGTTTGCATGGTCTTCTTTCTCCCTACCCTTCTTAGCAGAGACATCAGAAACTACACAGAGAACAAAAGCAGATGACACTTAGCATATGCCTCAGGCTGCAGAGATACAAAAATGCTTCAGACACGAGATAGAATCAATTGAACCTGGCTTGTTAACTTCAGTTGGGAGTATTTTCCTTCCTTGGGAGGAATGGGAGAAGGGAACGGGATCTAAAAGGGTTTGGTTCTCAAATCCAATATGTAGGAAAGGGGGGTCCCCAAACCACCAAGCAATCTTCCGCAACACCACTTGGGAGCCCTACAATTTAACTCAATTCTAATACTACCTACCTGGAGATAGTGTCAAATCCCATAGGTTAAGGGCTCAGTTCCACCAAACTGCCCCCCACTTCAGATGCCAATCTCAAGTAGTAGGCCTCCAGGACAACTTTTGTCCAGTTTGGCTACAGATCAGAGGTTCTCACAACTCATTCCTCAGGTTTGATTAATTTGGCAGCTTGGCTCACAAAACTCGGGGCAACATGTTTGCCAGTTCATTGAAGGACATGATGAAGGATACAGATGAACAATCAGATGAAGAGACAGATAAGGTGAGGTCTGGGAGGTTCCAGGATAGGAGCTTCTGTCCCCGTGGAGTTGGGTTGAATCACACTCCCGGTGTGGATATATTTACTAATCTGGAAGCTCTCTGAACCCTGTATTTTGGGATTTTTATGGAGGTTTCCTCACATAGCCAGTATGCATCATTAACTCCATTTCCAGCCTTTCTCCCTTCTCAGGAGAATGAGGAGCTGGGCCAAAAATTCCAAACTTCTAATAATCATGGTTTGTTCCTTCCAGGGACCAGACCCCATCCAAGAGCCCACCCAGAGTCACCTCACTAAAACAAAATATACTTTTATCCCCCAGGAGATTACAAGGATTTCAGGAGCCCTGTGTCAAGAACAGGAGTCAAAGACCAAATATTAGTCATATTAGCAAAAGATGTTCCTAATGCTCTTATTGCTTAGGAAATTACAATGGTTTCAGGAGTTCTTTGCTAGGAACCAGGGTGGGGCAGGGCAGAGACCAATATATATTTTCTATTATTTCACAGAACCTAAAAGGGCTAAATTCTTCATTTGGGGAACTGAAAGAAGTGAGGATTAACAATGACGAAAGACAGAAAATATGAGTAGTCAATAGGACATGTACCTGAGACATCCTGCTGTTCCCCAAAGCCCTGGTTTAGTCCTGGGGTGAAAAGGAGCAAGTTGGATAAATCAAGAGCACAAAAAAGTTTGCCTTGAGAAACTAGTTGGAAACCTTGAGTAAAGAAGCACTTAAAATGTGTGAGAGGTTTACGTAAATAATAGGTCTTGATTACATAGCAGATAAGTGAGTTTCTTGGGATGAGGTCCAGAATGAGCTCAATGAAAGTTTTACAAAACTAACACTGAGAAAGAAATGATAATGGCAGAGTTGGAGCAGCAATAGAAGGAAAAAAAAATAATATCCATCTACCTAGTTTAAGAAGACAGAGGAAATACTCTGTAAGAAAAGAGATTGAGAGCTTAAGAACTTAAGATAAAAGTCTAAGCTAGAAATGTATTAAAAATAGTAAAAAAAATGGAGATGCATTCATAATTGCCTGGTTTAAAAATCAATTTATACTTAATTATGAATCAGACAGAGTAAGGCCTGAAAATTCAGATAAATTGATGGATAATGACACATAAATACACAAATAGATAACAGAAGAGACAATTTAAAAGAATGAACTTAAACGACATTCACAAATAGTTATTTGATCCAAAAAAGTCATTACAAAGTTTAAAGATAAAAATAGGTACAAAGTAAAAGGGGAAACATACCTTTAAACCTTTGAGAGGTCCTACTGTGCAGCTGCGTACGATATGGGATGATCCAACAGGGAAGACCACTGATAAGTGTGGAGAACTTACAAGTATACTTTTCAAGACCTAATTCAGATGACAGACCTGATTGTGCCCCAAGCTCATTTCATTTAAGCACCTTGCACAAAGAAAATAAGGACCAAATGGAAGATGAAATTTTAAAGGTTATAAAGGTTCATGGAAGACATGTGTAGGAAGAAAGGAAGCATGGTTAGGATCTGGAGACCAGAGCTGCTAGTGATGAAGATTTCTAAATCTATGAATTTGCAAGAAGAAAGAAGCATTTAAAATACCTTTGAGAGTAATACTACCAAGAGAGCAGTTATTAACGCCAAGTGGATTTTCTATGAATGGAACACTATGACAAGTTCCCCTTGCCTCTACTTTCTCCCATTCTGCCAACAACACTAAGTCTCTGCCTTGGTCCTGGCCAGCAACAGCATCATGGCTTGTAGATTTTGTATTGATATTGAGGTGACCTAGTGCTTTCTGCTTCCATCTGCAAGATCTGGTATTAAAATTAAGTAAATTGGACTTTTTGCATTTTTCAGTCTTCATCATGTGGATCTGCCATCCAAACAGACCATTATGAACCATATCCTTCAATGAAATACTCTCTTTTCATGACAACCATTACATATGATGGTGAGATGTCCAAGCCATAACAGCAAATAATGACTGATTAAGGCACATTTATCATTTTTACTATGCAGGTTACCTATTTTCAACGTGAGCAGTTTGGAATGCTGAACTGGCTCACCTCACTTTACTGGAAGGAGGCCTAAGACACTCAAGTGATGAAATAATCCGAATTAAGTGTAAATGAAGCTCTTTTGTCTGAGAAAATGAACTAAAAATTGAGAACAGAGGATCTTTGACATTATATTTTGGAACTTAAATGCAAATTAAAGGGAACAGTATTTGGGGCTTTTTTTTTTTCCTCACCGGTTATTTATTAATGAATGAAAAGCTACAAGTCAACTATGGCTGCTGTAAGACACTTCTCCATGAGTCTCTTGTACTCCAGCCTGTCTTGTTGGTTATATTTTGAGTTCAAGGCCCAGACTGCTCTTTGGCTGGGCCACCATTGTGTTTGTGATGAGCAACCTTGAGGAATGAAGTAATGTTTCTCTGCAGAAAAGAACAGACTTATTTACAGGAGGCTATAAAACAGTGGGTTCCCCAGGCTCAGGATTCTCCTGTAATACAACCTACTGCATGTTCACGTATCTAGCCCAGTGGTACTCAACTAGAGTGATTTTGTCCCCCAGAAACATTCAGGAATATCTGGAGACATTTACCATGGAGATGTTTGGAATATACATACACATATACATACACACAGTATGTGTCTGTGTGTATATATATACACACACACCTGTGTGTAATATATATATACATAGAGAGAGAGAGAAATAGCAAAAAGTGTACTCTATAAATGGACACTGGTAATGGCTGTTGTTCTTAAAATGGGTAACATTTAGTGACCTGAATTTGATACCTTGAAAGAGCAAATGACCATGCACACTCTGTGCCCAGCCACCAATAACCCCAACATTAGGCACTTTCTGGAGGCAGTAATAGCACTTGCCAAGACAAAACAAACAAAAAACTCACTGCATTCAAAATAAGATTGTCTATTGTTCCCTGGATAGTTACTTCTTTTAATTAGTAATAGTCTTAATTTATTAGATTTTATTAAGAAATAAGTGGGAAAAAGTAATCCTTAAAGCTCTTGTGATAGTTAACTTTATGTGTCAGCTAGAATGGGGCACAGATTTACCCAGCTATTTGGTCAAACATTAGTCTAGGTGTTTCTGTGAGGGTGTTATTGGATGAAATTAACTTTTCAATCTACAGACCAAATAAAACTGACTACTTTCCATAATGTGGGTGGGCTTCATCCACTCAGATGAAGGCTTGAAGAGAACAAAGGTTGACCCATGAGTAAGAGAATTCTCCAGCCTGATAGCTTTTGAACTGGAACACTGGCTCTTCCTGGGTCTAAAGCAGCTTCTGGCCTTCCTTCAGACTCAAACTAGAGCGTGTGTATATATATTATTTATAAACAGGATATAGGTACTGTATATATCATATATATGTATCTATGTCATATATAATATATATTATACACATTTGGTTCTGTTTCTCTGGAGAGCCCTAACAGAGTTCTTCATGTATTAAAAAAAGTTGATTTTTTTTTAAAGGAATGATCTTTTTCCTTATGCTCTATGCTCTCCTTTCCTTTACACTTGCCTTGATATCATTACACATCTCACAATATTTTGACTACTTATGCATAAGATATGAGACAAAACTGTGTCTTATTTACTAAAACATTTCCAAGGTTGCTGATATCTAGTGCACATGTGCATTAATGGTTTTAGCATTATGCCAGTATATATAAATGAATGTGTAATTAAAAACAAATTAATACCTGGATTATAATTTTTTTAAAAGATTTATTTATTTGACAGAGACAGCCAGCGAGAGAGGGAACACAAGCAGGGGGAGTGGGAGAGGAAGAAGCAGGCTCCTAGCAGAGGAGCCTGATGTGGGGCTCGATTCCAGAATGCCAGGATCATGCCCTTAGCCGAAGGCAGATGCTTAACGACTGCGCCACCCAGGTGCCCCATGGATTATAATTCTTAATTCATTCTTTAAAAAGTTCAAATAATTCCTATAGCAACAACAATTATCATCGATGGGTAAAAAAATCATTCCATTCAATTAAGCTGCAAAATACGAAATGAATCATACTATCAACCAACATTTTGAGAAACATATTTCTGCTGCCCACTACTCCAACAAACATAGTGGTCCACGGTGCATTTTTTTTCTTGTTTACTGCTTTCTGAATAATGTGTATTGTGAAAACTTAAAAAAGTAAATTCAACCACTTCCAGGACTACCTTGATTCTAGACCAGATTATCTTTCCAATGCCTGCACTTCTGTCACTCTTTCCAAAATTTTACATCAGTATAAGAATCAAATCTTCTCACTCTTTCATTCAAAACCCTGGAAGGAATTTCCATCACATTTTAAGGTAAGGAAAGATGGCCTACACACCCTGCTTCAATTTTTCTCAAACTGGATTTACATTAAGATAACCTGGACAGCTTTGAGAACATACCTAAGCCCCATAGCTATCCAAGACCACATACATCAGATTCTCTTGGGGAAAGGCCAGGGTAATTTTTTTTTTTTTTTTTTTTACAGCTTCCCAGGGTTGAAAACCACTCTCCTCCTTGTCCTGGCTCTGGCATGTCTTTCTGAATCACCCCTTAACATTTTCTTCCTTGCTTATGTAACTCCAGCCCCATTGGCTTTTTGTGGTTCCCTGAATAAGATAAGCTAGCTTTCAGCTCCAGAACCGTCACCTTGTGTTTGCTTGTGGTCCTCACATCCTCATTTTCTCATTTCTCTCATGTCTCTACTCAAGAAAAATTCCTCTTGCACCCTATCATGCACATTGGTCTACTTCATTTTTCTTCATAGCACTTATCACTCTGACATGAATATATGGTATGTGCTTCCATCTCTCCCACTGGAACATAGGATTGATAAGGACAGGATCATTTTCTGTCTTTTCCTTGATCTACCTTTCATGTTTGAAACTTTTAATGTTTGAAACTTTTAATGTTTAAAATATAAGCATTTCATAAATAATGCCAAATGGAAGAAGATATCAACTGGAAGCCCTAAACAAAAGATTGGTGATAATGTCAGAAAATGTCTGATGACCTGATGTATGTCCTTTTCGCAGATTATAATCTACTTGTCAGCAAATATAGGGACCTCCGAAGTTATAGGAGGAAATATATGGAACTAGGGTATTAAACCAGGAACCAATTTTGTAGGTCTATAGACTGCTTGCTGGAATGGTCCAGTAGCTAAATCAGCTTCTGATAAAGATAGTCTGTGATACAAAAATATTTGATATATAATCCAGTATTTTAGCATTTCATTTCCTCTTCCATCAAGTTGAGAATTAGACTGACTTTCTTACCTCATATTAGTCTTTCATGGAGAGCTGGGGTGGACATTTTAGGAATACGTCTCTTTTTGAGAATGTGGATTATACAGAAAACAAATGTACAGGGTTTTGGAGTAACATGAACTAGAGACAGGGTCTGATTTTTGCCAGTAATTCCTTAGTTAAAAATTCACAGATATCATGATTGACATATAGTAGGTCTGGCTTATTAGGAATATCGATAATAAGAGGAAAGGAAGAATATATAATTTTCACCTGGCTGTATGCTTACTACAGATAACTGTGGATCCCATCGCTGACACAGTTCCTTTGAGAATCTGTTCTGCTCTTTGTTTCTTCCCCAAATGTCTGCATTCATTCATTCTTGTTGTATATGATTAGTGTGAGATGGTGCTGTGAATATTTGCACATGGATTAGCATTTCTATGTCAATTTGCTCTAAATACTAGCAAATTAGAAGCAATGACACTGTCTGCTTAGCTCCAGTTATAATTTTTTTTTTTTTTTTTTTTTTTTAAAGATTTTATTTATTTATGTGACAGAGAGACAGCCAGAGAGAGAGGGAACACAGCAGGGGGAGTGGGAGAGGAAGAAGCAGGCTCACAGCAGAGGAGCCCGATGTGGGACTCGATCCCGGTACGCCAGGATCACGCCCTGAGCCGAAGGCAGACGCTTTAACGACTGCGCTACCCAGGCGCCCCTCCAGTTATAATTTTTAAGATAGCACCAGCTTCTCTCAAATAGCTTTAATTTTACATGGGTAACAATAAATATTTCTTTGCTTTCTATTTCTCTTCAACTGAATCACAAAAATTTTTGCTCGCATTTCTGTAACCAAAGTTAGCTGTGGTGATGCTTCATAAAGGAGACACAGCATACTTTTTTTTTTTTTTTTCTTTAATTCCAGCATAGGGGCACCTGGGTGGCTCAGTCAGTTGTCTGACTTTGGCTCAGGTCATGATCTCAGGGTCTTGGGATAGAGCCCCATGTGGGCTCCATGTTCAGCAGGGAGTCTGTTTCTCCCTCTCCCTCTACCCATCCCCCTGCTCGTCCTCTCTCTCTTAAATAAAATCTTTAAATTTTTATTTTTTTTATTTTTATTTTTTTTTAAGATTTTATTTTATTTTATTCGACAGAGATAGAGACAGCCAGCGAGAGAGGGAACACAAGCAGGGGGAGTGGGAGAGGAAGAAGCAGGCTCCTAGTGGAGGAGCCTGATGTGGGGCTCGATCCCATAATGCCGGGATCACGCCCTGAGCCGAAGGCAGACGCTTAACCGCTGTCCCACCCAGGCACCCCAAAATCTTTAAATTTTTTTTTAAAAAAATTTCAGTGCAGTACAATATAGTGATTCAAAATTTCCATATATTACTCAGCACTCAACAAGATAAGTATTTGTTTGTTTGTTTATTTATTTATTTATTTATTTTAAGTCAACCTGGGGCTTAAACTCACAACCCAGAGATCAAGAGTCTCATGCTTTACCAACCTGAGCCAGCCAGGTGTCTCAAGATAAGTGTACTTTTAATACCCTTCACCTATTTCACCCATTCCCCCATTCACCTCCCCCCTGGTAACCATCAGTCTCTTCTCTGTAATTAAGAATCTGTCTGGCAGCACCTGGGTGCCTCAGTCAGTTAAGTGTCTGACTCTTGATTTTGGTTCAGGTCATGATCTCAGGGTTGTGAGATAGAGCCCTTCAATCAGGATCCCTGCTGGGTGTGGAGTCTGCTTGAGATTCTCTCTCCCTCTCACTCTTCTCCTCCCCCCCACCTGGTGTCCCCCTCCCACCCCTGTCTCTGCTCTTTCTCTCTCTGAAAAGAAAAAAAGGTATCTGTTTTTTTGGGTTATCTCTCTTTCTCTTTCTCTTTTTTTTTTCTTTTTTCATTTGTTTTGTTTCTTAAATTCGACACAGGAGTGAAATCATATGGTATTTATCTTTCTCTGACTGGCTTTATTTTGCTTAGCATATACTCTCTAGATCCATCCATGTTGTTGCCAATGGCAAGATTTCATTCTTTTATATGTCTGAGAAATGATTCCATTTTATATATATATATATATATATATATATATATATATATGTAGATGTGAAGATCTAAAGATGTGTGCATGTGTGTGTGTGTGTGTGTGTGTGTGTGTGTGTATTTATTTCACATCTTTTTTTCCATTCATTTATCAATGGGCACTTGGAGATAGTGCCTGCTCTTGAGGTGTTTGTTTTCTATAGCTTTGCATTACGGATTTTAGCTGCAACATCTTCAGCACATTCAGCAATATTAAGCTACTTGCTACAGGACATGCTTTTCAGACTTACTACCCTAGACTTGACACAGTGACTGGCTACTGAACACCAGTTTCAAAACTAGCTTCTCTGATTCGGTTTTCTATCAGTTTGAGCTAAATATGAACTAATGTAAGCCTTGTATATAAAGTGTTCCATAAGTTGAAGGGGGCTTCAAAATCCTCTACTATGACGGAAACTGACCTCTTACAAAATAATTTTTCCCCACTACTTCCACAAAGCCCCCTGAATGCCACATTAATCACTGTTATTTGCCATATTATGTCAGTGAAATCAAAATAGAGATAGTGTTTTGCCCATAATCTCTGAGCTACTAAGTGAAACAGATCTCACTCCAAAATCTCCAGACAACACCCCTCTAAAAACAATGTTTCTTTTACCCTGGGTTTGATGGAAAATTTCCCTATCTGAACCTTCATGCTTTTCGTAAGCGTCCACATAAAGCCATACTTATGTCTGGTGAATCACACTTCTGTTTTTCCATGTCTATACTCTTTCTCAGAGAAAAAGTGCCCTCATATTCTTATGCACCATAGCCCTTCACTCCCCGAATACCAGCTGTTATATAGAGAGGGCTACCTTCCACTTTCATTCTTTTCCTATCTTCATAACTTGTGCATATTTCATTGAAAAGTAATAAACCAAAACATAAGTAGGCAGTCCCATGAGGCATATTTAAAGGGTGAGGACAATCTAGAGACACCTAATACAGCACACCACACATCAGCTTTGTTACCTTTTTCTACTATCAATTATTTGTGGTTGAATCTACAAATTATTAATGTTTTCTATAATAGTATTAATTAGCTGTTATAATAATTGAGATGGACAAAATAGCTGCTATAATAATTGAGATGGACAAAATAAATTATATACAGAAAATCACAATATTAACCAAAAGTACTCTTCAAGTGTACAGGACTGTCAACTGTCTCAATTGTTTCCACCATACTCAGAGACTTACATCACCATGCACTTTATGTACTTTATCTTCTAGTTAGGGTCAGGGCCTACTTCTCACACTAGATGGGTATGATTAACTCCTGAAAGATCAGATTTCTCTCCAGATTGGAGCAAGACCTAGCATTGTTCTGAACACAAAGGGAATGATCAGGCCCAATCATATACTTCCTCTCAATTACAGAGAATTTCTCATATCCTGTCCCATCTCTACAGAGCAGCAAAAAATCACTAAGTTTGCATATCTCTGGTTTACACCAAGATGCACTGTGACTGTGAGACCCAGAATTCAGCAAGCAATTATGTCTTCAGAAAAGCACACACGAAGGTCACACAGTTCTGCAGAGTCAGTATTACCAGAACACTTTAAGACTGGAAGAAAATAACTCTAAAGTCGATATTCACTCCAGGTACCTCGAGTAGTGATTTTGAAGAGGGTTAATGTGACAGAACAGGGTTGGGAAGAACCAACCCTGTTGGCCGAATTTGAGCTGCTGATTTTTTTTTAATTAATTGAATTGATCTTCCCTTTGTTCTTCTACAGTACCTTTGTTTCATCCTCCATAATCAAGGGGATTTATCATGCAGAAGAAACCTTTGCAAAGGCTTTTTGCCTTTGCCTAATGTAAAAAGATATCACAAGGATTTCAACAGGGCAAACAGAGGAATGTGAGAGGAATAACAGAAGCTTGGAGAAAGCAGTGTGCAGACTACAAAGTAATCTAGTGCCCAGAAAAGGAGGAGGCTCCTAATCATACACTATAATTTGGCAGAGACTCCAAGGTTTATCTCTCCTATTAGCTTAAAAACAGTCCCTGAAATTCAAACACTTCACCGGTTAGCCTTAAATAGTCCCAGAAATTTAAAAAACAAAACAAAACAAAACAAAAAAAACTCTATTAGATTAAAGCAGCTAGTAAAATATAAATAAAATATATGGCAGGTTTCTTACACCAACGCAGATTGTTAATATGTTATATAAATTACATGAAGTTGGCATATTTGAAAAGTGTAGCTGGCTTTGTAAATGGAAAGACCATCATTAGAATCTATGGATTTGAATTTTAAGAGAGTATATTTTGTACGCAATAAGGAAGGCATATTTAAGTTCTGGAGCTGTCTAACAATGGGGGGTGGTGAACTGTTGCTTAGGTAAGCAGTAGGCTTTTTGTCATTGCTAGTATTCAGTCTGCAATTCATATTATAGACTAGCACTGTCTAAAGGAAACAAAATGTGAACCAGGAATGTGAGCCACATAGGTAATTGTAAGTTTTCTAGCTGTCTCATTAAAAGGGAATTTAAAAAGTAGAAAATTAATTAAATAATGCATTTTATTTAACTTAATACATCCAAAATATTATCATTATACCACATAATCAATATAAAATGATATTTTAAAATATTTTTACATTAAGCATTTGAAATTCCATGGGAGTTTCAGTTATCCTTGAAATACGAATCAGTCAAGTCCCAATAGTTACATATGCCCTGTGGTTACTGAATTGGGCAGTGCAGTTATAGAATTTTCCTCAAATAGGATAAAAGATCCATCCTCTAAGGTTACTTGCACTTTTAATATTTATTTATTCAATGGTTTAATAGTCAAATTATATGAGATGGACTTCCCAGTGGGTGGAAGAACTTCACTGAGGGCTTTCTTAGCTGGGTACAGGGCAGAGAAGCCGCATGGAAGGCATGGGCCATTTTTAGGAAGAAGGCCAAAACAAACTGACTTTTTCTTTTCCGCAACCTTGAACCCCCCCCAAATGCTGAAGTAAAGGAAATTGGTGAGACAAAGAAATGAACTTACTTCAAGCTATATTTATTAGCAATTGGTTTTGTGCACAACATTATGGAGAAATCAAAGTCCATACCCTCGCAGAGCATATTACGAAATGTGGGGAAGCCAGACATATACTCACATAGAAAACTCACTAATATTAAGCAGTGTGAAAGAGTGCCAAAGAAGTTCTCTAGGGAAAGAGTCTTATAAAAATTCATGGAACAAAAATCATTATTGGCATTTAGAGGAAGTTTCTCGATGAAACTGGCAGGTCTGAGCTGAGCCTCTGATGATGGGCAGTGTCCACACAAATACAGAGGAGAATATTAGCAGAAACAATGAAGTGAGAATGTACTAGGAACACTTGTTTGGATGGGCAAAAAGTAAGGTAGTATGGGTTGTGAGGATACCATTGCCTTTCATTATTGTTCACTTGTTATAAGCATAGCTATCTCATTTGGGTGGTGGGACTTTCCAGATTTAATAGCTATGAAACGGGAATTTAAAAAAAATGTCTTTTGAATCTTGTACCTTAATTTCTCTATCTGTTTTGTCCTAATTTCATCCTCACGGATAAAAATGGGCATTTGATGCTGACAATGGGCTACTTGCAAGTTTGGTGCAGGAGGCCTAACTGAAATTGGATCCCTGTACCAAACATCAGCACTAGATGTGTCTTGGACAAAGGAGTAGAGATCAGGCTAAAAGGGGAGACCAACTGGACAGGCTATAGTTCTAATCAAGAGGATAAAACTAGATGGTTCAAATTAGACACAATGAGTTTAAGATTTCAAGTGCTCTCAGAGGAAGAGGGGAGACAATAGGTAGCATGGGGTCAAACAGACTATGGGCACCTTAGCTGGCAATCAGATACAATTCTAATAGGGGATACAGGGAGATGTTGGGTATTGCGGAAGAGGTTAAAAAATGAGAACAAAAGATGTTTCTGTTTGCTCAGGTCAAAAACTTTGGTCTTATTCTTGATTCCCCTTCTTCCTTCCTCGTTCACATACAATTTACCATCAAATCCTGTTGGCTCTAATTTCAAATATATCCAAATCCTGACCTTGTTTCATCACCAAATGCTGCTACCACTCTGGCCCAGCATACCTTCATCTCATACCTTGACAACTAAGTATCAAGTCTTCCAACCAGGTCCCCTTCTGACTTTCTCCCTTTGCAGTCTCTTCCAAGTAGCGTGGGATCTTAAAACATGAATCAAATTATATAACTCTTCTTTTTTGTTTTCCCATCTCACTCAAAATAAAAAATGCATATCTGTGCTCTAAAATCCTCTGCATGTCTTCCCCTTACCCCCTGCAACAGCCTCTCTGACTTTATATCCTTTATTCTCTTACATTCTCACTCTGCACGCTGAGATTCTTGTTGTTTCTCAAAAACTCCAGCTATAGCTCACCTTCAGGACTTGGAACTTGCTGTTTCCTTTATTTCATGTGCCTATCCCCAAGCTATCTGCTTAGCAAGCTCACCTGCTTCATTCTCACCTTCCAGTGAACCCTCTCCAGTCATCACATTAAAAAATTTCACCTGATACCTCCAATTCTCATTTAGTGTCTAATTATTTTCTTCTTAGCATGTATCCCTATTTAACATACTGCATATAATTACTTATTTATCATGTTCATTATCTTCCTGTTGACACTGAAACAGAAGCTCCAAGAAGGAAGAAATTTTTTGCTTTTTTGCATTCTGCTACATTCCCAGTGCATAAGACAGTATTTGTCACATAGTAGGCATTGGATAAATATATTTGAATGAATGGATGGATGTTGCAGAGGGAGGCAGAATATGCACGTATCTTGTTTGACAACAGTAGATTGTAGAGCAAAAGTAATGAACGGGGTGTAAAACTGATTATTTCTCTAGCAACTTAAAAGGTGGTTTTCTCTGGACCTGGGTTGGCAGAGAAGGTTTCTGGTGATATACAGCATGGCTAGAGGTGACTGAGGGGAAGTGAAAAAAAGTAGGCATCTCTATGAAGAGGAATCTGGGAGCAAAAGTGGGGTATAAAATAAATACAGTGCAAATATTATGTTCACAAGTCATAAACACAAAGGTACAACAAGTATAACTTTTAAAAATTATCCTATAGTTCAGATTAATTTATATCTCAATGACTTTTGCCTACCTGAGGGCAGGTAAATTAATCCTGGGCACTACTGATCAAGACTGAGAAGTGGGGGGCACCTGGGTAGCGCAGTCCTTAAGCGTCTGCCTTCTGCTCAGGGCCTGATCCCGGCGTTCTGGGATAGAGCCCCGCATCAGGCTCCCTGCTCAGTGGGAAGCCTGCATCTTCCTCTCCCACTCCCCCTGCTTGTGTTCCCTCTCTCGCTGGCTGTCTCTCTGTCAAATAAATAAATAAAATCTTAAAAAAAAAAAAAAAAGACTGAGAAGTGGACATGCATTGCATATGCTACCTTAGTTTATGTAAGCTTCAGAGTTAGAACCAATTCCAGTGAGAGGGAGTGAGAGCAAAAATAATCTCAGTGCAAGTGAGTTTTAAACCAGAAATGGCTGTAATCAATGAAGCTTAACCAGGCTGCATGGAATTTACATGGCGTAATCTATTTGTCTATTTAAATATCATATGTTTGTCTATAGCTGGACCAGATTTATATAGGCCCTCAATATCAAACTTTAGAAATAATTTTTGCAGAGGAAGAAGAAGCCCTGTGCAAGAGACCCTCCAGCAGCTGTCCCATTTACCAGAAAAAGGGAAGTAGGATGTAGTTAAGAGCTTGCATGTATCATAATGCCCATGTGCTATATAGATGGATTGAGGATGGCCCCTGTATATTGGCCCTATGTTGTTTATTTCTTCACAGCAGTTTAGGACTATTAGCTCAAAAGCCCACTGGTGCCAGACTCAAATTTTTATGCCTCCAAATGCTTTAAAAATAGCTCAAATAAGTAATTTCAGCCATTTAGTGCCTGCCCGCCTTGCATAAAACACAAAACTGCATCCAACATCTGCTAGCCATAAATAAGACAAACCTAGAAAAGACCCAGGCTACTACTGACCTCTTCTGAGCTCTCTGACCCATTGTGCTGCTAAGTGACATCACCTAGAGACTTAAGCCCTTCTCTCATTCCCCTTTCCCTCAGGAGCCCTCTTCCCCTTCTTGGTTGTCTTTGGAAGGTCTTGTTATGTCAGGGACCTTCTCTTGCATGCAAAGGGAAGTTCCCCTGTCCAAGTTCACCCAAATAAAGCTTGCTGTGTATTATTGCCACCACATGGTCATATGATTTTCCTTGATTGGCCCCCAAATCCTCCAACTCACTAAACAAAGGAGCATCAGACTGCTTGCGAGTAAGCACTAGATGACCTTCAAAACAGAGAAGCTCCTTCTGCTCTTGTTTTATTCTGACCTACTCCTTCATCCACTCCTGAAATGTACATAATAGTAAAGCATTTTGTCTTCTTTCTGTTCCTTCTATTTTCTCATCTTTCCAAGTAATTTCTTCTATTTGTTGGTCTCTAAGCATATAGATAGTGGTATTTTATTATTTCAATTCATTTTCCTTCCCTTTTCTCTTAAGGGAACAAAAAATGATTTCTCAATGCAAATTAATATAAAGCAGCAAAGTCTGACCAACTTTTCTTCCAACCTGTTTCCTCTGTTTTGAAGGCATACATAAGATCTATACATGGAATAAACATCAGCCCTCAGGAAGTAAATTTATTAAAGTAAAACAACCAGAAAAACAAAAGTTGTACTTTGTCTTCCAGCACACATTGTGTTCTCAATATAGCTTATCAAGTTTACATTTCCTCCCTGCAGTCTTTCTCTCCTAGGCCAAGCATGTTTTGTAGTTTCTCTGAAAGCCCTTGATCCCTTACCTTGCCTCACTTCTCTATTTTTGTCATCAGGGACACCGGTCTTGAGATATGATGACCTCTATCATCTATCTTTGCTATCTCAAGCTTCTCTTTAATTAACTCCCTGTTTCTGTAGGTCTATAATCTATTCTCCTTTCCTTTCTGTTTATCATATGATCTCACTGATTAACCCCCCCCCTTTTTTTTGCCTTATTCTTTGAACATACCTATAGCATCACTCAACCCTCATATGAGAGACAGTCCAAGTAGCCACAGTGAACAGCCTTTATGGGTATTTTTCCCCTAAAAAAAGAAATTCTGTATAACAAAAATATTTTATCAATATCATCTCCATTTAGAAAAAAAATACAGTATATTTAGTAATAAAATCATGAGCTATTAAGCCATAAAAACATATGGAGGAATGTTACATGCATATTTCTAAATGAAAGAAGCCAGTCTGAAATCATACTGCACGATTTTGACCACTATCACATTTTGGAAAAGACAAAACCATAAAGACAGCAAAAAGATCAGTGGTTGCTAGTGATTCAGGGAGTGGGGGGAAAGGATGAATAGGTGAAAATGGCATTTTTAGGGAAGAGAAACTATCCTACATGAAAATTTAATGGAGGATAATGTGCATTTGTCAAACCCACAGAGCTGTAAACCACAAAGCGTGAATTTTGTTTTGTTTTGTTTTTATTTTATTCATTTATTTATTTATTATTTTTTTTTAAAGATTTTATTTATTTATTTGACAGAAATAGAGACAGCCAGCGAGAGAGGGAACACAAGCAGGGGGAGTGGGAGAGAAGAAGCAGGCTCATAGCGGAGGAGCCTGATGTGGGGCTCGATCCCATAACGCCGGGATCACGCCCTGAGCCGAAGGCAGACGCTTAACCACTGTGCCACCCAGGCGCCCCTGTTTTGTTTTTAGAGGGTGGAGGGGCAGAGGGAGAGGGAAAGAGAGAATCCCAAGCAGACTCCCCACTGAGTGTGAAGCCCAACTTGGGGCTCCATTTCAGGGCCCTGCAATCATGACCTCAGCCGGAATCAAGAGACAGACTTAAAGATTAACCAACTGAGCCACCCAGGTGCCCCACAAAGAGTTAATCTTCATGTAAACTATGGACTATAGTTAATAAGAATGTATTAATCTTAGTTTACTAATTTTACGAACCCCACCAATGCAAGATGTAAATAATAGAGGAAAGTTAGGGGGTAGTTTGGGGAGATGTAAGGAATTCTGTGTACTATCCACATAATTATTCTATAAATCTAAAACTGTACTAAAAAATGAAGTCTATTAATTATTTAAAAAGAAAAGAAATACCCAGTTTGATGCACTGAGGGATTAGAGACTGAGGAACCTTTCCAATAGCAATAGGTTTAAAGACTAACAATAGCCATAGTTAGCATGTTTACTGCTAATACAATTGTAGCAATTGTAAATTGACTCTTATCATAAATGGCCCTGCACATTGTAAAATAAATCCCATGGCTTTTATGTATGCCAAAAATGGGTTCTTAACATGTAAATCGGCTCCTGTACATCGCAGTATAAATTCCGTAAGATTCTACTGATATTATAAATCAAGTAGTGCATTATTAGGAAATACTGGAGTTGCAATGGTTTGCTGATTTTCATTTAAAAAACCTCCTAAAGGAGAGATGTAAAATAGACAAATTAATTTAGCCACTGTCAAGGACAGTCTTCCACCCTGTTAATTGCAGCAGGGGCTGATGCCGTTGATAGGCTGTGAGACAAATGTTCTCTTCCTACAAAATATAAATCAAAAGTCCCATGAATGATGCTTCAAATGTTGTTTGGATAGGTGAGTGAGCAGGCAGCTTGAAAAGAAGGGTCAGTGCCGGTTTGAAGGAAAAACCTGTACTATTGCAAGGTTATTTTTCTTCTCTCTCTTCTTGATCCCATTCAACAAAATCTGGTGTTTTGTTTTTTGTTTTTTTTTTTTTCTCAAATCACCCCTCAGGCAGAACAACAAAAGATAAATAAATAAATGAACAAATATTAACAAGCAAACACACCTCTACCAACTTTCTCTTTGTCTATTTCCTAAGATTAAATTAGGTGTGTTTGAAACCCTGCCTATATAATAAATACAAAAAACAAATCTAATATCAGAAATGCGGTGTTTCTGATTTTGCCGCATATTTGGAGGTTTATAGCACACTTCCAGTTTCTAAGGCAAGACGATCTATATAGAGAAGGCATTATAGCTCATAATGTTGCCCCCTCACAAAGGAACATACAGCTCACGCTTACGCTCATATGAAAGCTAGTAACTCTTTCAAAAAAGAGAAAACGTAAATTGATCTAACTTCCAAGTCATTACAAAATTTATAAATTAAATAGCAAGAATATAAATTATTAAAAAGAAAAGCGCCATATATCTTTCAATGTCCTTCTGACCAGCCTTCACACCTTATCAAACAATTCTTGGAGAGTCCTAACAGAACGGATACTCTGGAGAATAGCAACTTATTTTCTGCCACCTAACCCACAAATATACCTGTTCCATCACCCCCTCTTTTTTATCCTCTCCATTAAAATGAAATTGTAGGCTCTGTACCCAGAAATTAATATATTTTTAAAATTAATGTTATTTCCATCCTTGGAACCCTTCAGTAGCTTCCAATTCTATTAGGATTAAGTACAAAATCCTTACACTGACCTATAAGGCTTGGTATGGTATGGGTATTACCTTTTATTTCAACTTCTACGGTGATATTCCATATCTGTCTTACAATCTTGGTCTCAGCCATACCAGTCTTTGAAATTTACATGCTTTCTCTCAAGTGCTGTGCACATGATCATAGTCTCTGACTGGAATACTCTTCCCATCTATCCTTTATTTTGCTTGACTTCTCTATACTCTTTCTTCAAATATGATATTACACACTGGCTTTAATTTTTTTCACTGTTATCGCCTCATACATTATGTTTGCTTACCATCTGTGTTCTCCAACTAGAATGTAAGCTCCATTAAGAGCAAGACCATTGAATATTTCATTCATTGCTTTATCTCTAAAACTTAGAATAATTCCTGGCATATAGTAGTGACTAAGTAAATATTTGTTCAATGAATGAATGAATAAAAATACTTCTTAAGGTCAATTTTCCTTGATATCACTGGATTAAGTTAAAAACTCTGTTAAAAGTTCACGTAGTATGCTATTATATTACTAAGTTTGATATTCCTCATCTCCTCACCCTGATTTTGTGTATTTCTGTTGCTTAAAAAATATCCTATAGCTCCTTTTTGTAAGCATGAGATTTTAAATAGCATAATTAATGAAAATACCCAAATACCTCTCTCTGTATACAAATCTTCTTTCATGACTTCCATCCATTAACTCTTTTTATTGACTGAGAAAGGAAGTAGCAGTATTTTGAAATTTATGGTACATTTTAATAACTTTTCAAAGTGTTTTAAGGTGCTTTACTATGTCTTTGTCAGGTCTCTTTCCCATCATGAATGATGCTCCTTTTTGTAGATGGCAACCCTATTCGAGCCCATGTTTATCTATTTGCTAGCATATGTTATACTTATTATGTACATTAGGCAATTACACATATTAAAACAATGCAATAAATAAATATAAATTTATTATACATTTTCTATATCTATAGTGTTAAACTTCTTACCTTGCCAAAGAGGTATTTAACTAGATTGTAACTGTAACAAGGTCTAGAAGACTAAGAAAAATCTTAGATTCCCCTCAGTGTGACAAACTTCAGACAGCTTTCTTCCTGATTATAGGCCTCCAAATTCTGTTGAAAACTTGTAACTGCAAATTTTTCTCTGCCCCTCTGAGGAGAAATCTACTCCCAGTCTCTTGCTAGTTTTAAGACCAACAGCTTGTTTTTTTTTTTTTAAGGACCTGATATCCATCCCTTTGCACTGTAACCACAAAAAAAGGTAGCCTAACTTTGATTAAGCGTCAGTTAGCAAACACAAATGGCCTAATCACAATGACCAGTCCCCACCTGCCCCAGTGTCTTCTAGTGCACTTCGACTAGCTCACCCCATTGCTTAAAAACTCTTCGGCCTTTTGTTTTAGCAGTTAGGTCAACCTCTCTGCCCTATTGCAACAGTTTTGAATAAAGTCTTTCTCACCTGTTTACGTGCCCCAGAGACAGTTTTCTTTGATAGCTACTGTCTTAAATATGCACTACATAATCTACATTCAGGAAAATCATTTACATTCTAGGGTTCACTGTCCTTATCATTAAAAAAAAAAAAAAAAAACTATCGAGTTCCCCACCTTGTGTTAAATAAAGTGCTAAGAGTGAGAGAAAAAGTTAGCAAGAAAGGTAAGTTGTGTTTATTGTGACAACCGTATTTAGTAGAGGAGACTGTGAATAATACAGGTAAAGAACTGTGAATAATACAGGTAAAGAAATTAATTTAGAATGTATGCAGAAATCTGAAGTCAATAAGTAAGATATTATCATAGTGAATACTTTTGGAAGATTCTATTTTTGATAGGTATAATGAGGAATTTTAATCTAAGGCACTGATAGTTTGAAGGAAAGTGATGGGGTCCATCTAGTGAGAGGATTCTAGGCTAAGAAACACAAGGTCCCATGTGGAAGATGGCCTAAATTCTTTAACCTGATTCCCATTAAGAGATGGGATTTCTTCTATGCCTGAATTGGGCAGATTCTGTGACTACTTTGAACAATAAAATATGGCAGAAATGATCCTAACCAGTATATTGGCCAGTCCTATGAGCCTGGAAGCTTCCATTTCCTGCCTCTTGAGACACTTCCTCCTGGAGCCCTGAGTGCCTTGTAAAACATCAGACTACGTAACAGGAAAGACTAGGTGGAGAGGCTCTAAGACAACATGAAGAGAAAGAGGAACCCAGCTGAGTTAGCTTTTCTGCCAACCATGTCTAGGCACCAGGCATGTGAGTAAAGCCATCCTGAATCCTCTATATAGGAGCACCCACCAGCTGAAAACTACCAAGTAGCCTCAGTTAATGCCACATGGAGCAAAAGAACCACCCTGTTGAGTTCTGCCCAAATTCATAGCAAAACATTCCTCAGATATTATACAGTTTGTCACATTTGTTACATAGCAATAAATATTTGTTGACATTAACTTCTCATCGGAATTGTTCAAACGCTAGAACTAGATATAGAGCATGAGAGGAAGGTGAGCTGAGAAGATATTGGGAATATAGGCAGAGGGAAATGATGCTATTTTAGGTCACAGTACAAAGTTTGGATTTTATTTAAGAGCAATAGGACACTATTAATGAGACTGTAAAAGAGGAGTGGCATAGATGTTTTTATACTTTGAAAAAATCCCGCAGATTAGAGGGATGGGCAGATTTCAGAAAGATAAGAGTGAAAGTAAGAAAACCAGTAATATTTGCAATTATGCAGGAAGAAAATGATAGTAGTTTGGTGCATGAGGCTGTCAGAAGAGACAGAATAGACACATTTGAAATATATTTTATTTATTTATTTATTTATTTATTCATTTATTTTTAAAGATTTTATTTATTTATTTGACAGAGATAGAGACAGCCAGCGAGAGAGAGGGAACACACGCAGGGGGAGTGGGAGAGGAAGAAGCAGGCTCATAGCGGAGGAGCCTGATGTGGGGCTCGATCCCATAACGCCGGGATCACGCCCTGAGCCGAAGGCAGACGCTTAACCACTGTGCCACCCAGGCGCCCCTGAAATATATTTTAAAACCAGAACTAACAAGCATTTTGTAAGAAGGGTACCTTCATGGTCGCCATTTGGGTGGCAAAGTGGGTGATTTTTATTAGCAACCTCCCATGTTAAAGGGTAAGGGAAAAATTCTGCAGTGTCACCTGACGTGGGTTAAGGGACAGACCTGAATGTGAAACTTACAAAGCCAGTGTCTGTGCAAGAAAGGAAAGCATAATTCCCCAATTAACACATGGAAAAAAGTCCTGGAGTCAGGGCTGAACTCACAATGTGGATATGCATTCTGGTGAAAGCATCTCACAACTCCTGTTACTATTCCTTCTTACAAGAGGTTAGTCTTTTTCAAAAAGGAAAACAAATGATCTGGATGCCACATAGTCCATACTGCCTGCCAGCTTTTCACAGGTGTTTGGGAATACCAACTGCCCAGCTTACATTCACCTTGAGAGCTACTGAAAATCACAATCCTTCTGTATAGGGAAGGAAAACACGAGTCCATTCCTACTTGGAGAAAAAGGAATCTTCATTACCACGTAGCTCATTGTCTAGGATATGCAGAGTGAGTACCTAGGGTCATTTTCTATTTCTGTTCCATTCATCAAAGTAAAACTTCCTGATAAAATTGATTACAGCATTTTGCTGCTGAAAAGAGAGAAATCAAGGATAAATTCTAAGTGTCTGACTTGACACCTGAGAAAGCTAGTGGTATCATTTTCTAATGTGGAAAACTGAGGGATAGGCAGTTTTGAGATTTTTCTTTTAAAGTCATAATTCGTTCTGTACAAGAGGCATTTGAGATTACCTCTGAAGAATCTAATCAGAAATGTTGATAGTAGGTGTCTAAATATATGAATGAAGAGCCCAAAAGAGATAAGCCATGGAGATATATGTCTTGGAGTCAGCAGCACGTAGACAGAATTTAAAGTCATGGGGGCAAATATACCACCAGAATAAAACAAGAAACAATAAAAGGTCCAGGATCTCCATCTCAGCACACTCCAAATTTCAGAAATTAAGAAGATGAGGAAAACTAACCAGTGATCCTAAGATGGACTGTCCAGTGAGAAAAGAGGGGAATCAAAAAGTGTCCCAAAGGTCAATATTTCCACAAAGGAGGGAATGAATGTACGTATCAAATGCTGCCATAGTTCAAATTAGAGGAAGACTGAGAAATGACCATTAGAATTGGTAACATGATCCTCCTTATTATCTTTGACAAGAGCAATGCCAGTGGAATGATAGGTATGAGAGACTACAGGGAAGAATGTAAGAGACGAAAGGAGAAGTACAGGAGAACACAAGTGTAATGAACACTTTTGAACTACTTTGCTGTAAAGAGGAGAGGAGAAATACCATGCTGCCTGACATATTTGCCGTTAATGTTTCCTTATAAAAATGGAAATGCCTTTACATGCTCACTCAGAAAGTTGCAGATGCGGGGGGGGGGGGGTGCTCTGAGATGCTATCAACTCTGAAGAAGGAATAAACTTGGATTATATTCCCCAGTTAAGCATCACTCCCTCATATTCTCCAGGGTACTCGATCTCTAAGTAAAAAAAAATCCCAGTATATCTAGCTAGCCATCCATCCATCCATCCATCCATCCATCCCTCCATCTATTTTTGCTGTAGTTTTTTTGCCATTTGCTCATTTTCCTCATCTCTGTAATCTCTGAAATATGTTACAATTATTATCTATGCATCATGCCAGAAAAAATAATAGAGATAAATGCTGTAGGATTTCTTTTTTTAAAGACATTTTATTAAAGGATAACATGGTAACACAAGGCACGGTGAATTATCACAAAGTGAACATACCATGTAAACTTTTCCCAAGTCAAGAAATAGAACACAAAGGCATCCAAAAATCCCTGTGGTGCCCCTCTCAATCACTATCCTCCTTCTCAGATAGTATACTGAATTCCAACACAATAAATACATTTTGGATATTTTTTTGGCTTTTCAAAACACAAAAAAATATCCAACACATACAGAAGGAGAAAGAACGACTTAGTGGAGCCCCATACACCTACCTCCTGGCCTCAATAACCATCAACTCATGGGCAATGTTGTTTCATCTGTCAAATGATTATCAAAATGTGGTGCCTGTGCCAGCAGCAGCATCACCCAAGAACTTGTTAGACATGCAAATCTTCAGGCTCCATCCTAGACATACTCAATCATGAACTCTAGAAATGGAATCCAGCAATCATCTTGCAGGTAATTGTAATGCATAAAAATGACTGAAAACCATCCATCTAGATTCAGACAGATGCCCTTCCTCTGCTAGATTAGTTTGATGCACATTTTATATATCTTTACACATCTTCTCATTTCTGCCATAAATATTTAAATATGACCACTAATACAAATAACAATATATTCTGAATATCAATAAATATCCAGTCTGTGTTCAGATTACCTCATATATTTTAAGTTTATTTGCTTGAACCAGAACCCAGATAAGATCTCTGCACTGCACCTGGCTGAATATATTTATTACAGATATTTAATTTATGATTTCTACCTTCCCTCACAGTCCCTCTTTTCTCTCTCTCTCTCTTGCTCACTCTTTCTCTTCTCTTCTTCAACAATGGAATTGTTGAATAAAATTGATCATTGGTCTGTAGGATTTCTCAGAGTCTGGGTTTTGCTTACTGCATCTCGATAAGTATGTGTGTACATGTGTGTGTGTGTGAACACACACACACATGTATAACAGGTTCATCTATTCCTTGTGTTTCCCGAAAATTGCTAGTCAGATCTAGTGACTTTATCATGATTAGATTACATTTTGCTAAGAACATTAGGAATTTATTTTTTCCTATGTGTCATGTTGCCACTGCAGTTTTAAGGAAAAGGAGTGACCAAAAAAGGGGGTTTTAGAAGTTAGAACAAAAAGATCATGGGGTGTAGACTGGAATGGACAAGGAGACAGGCTAGCTGGAAAGTCATGATATTGCCAGGAGTGCAGTGATTATTCCACATTTTGAGCTGCTGGTAGGAAAAAGGGAAAACGGGAAATAATTGAGCGGTACCATAAAAAAAATAGCCTTGGTGACTGGAGATCAAAGACAAATCCAGGTATCAGTCCTGGTGGCTTGAGACTGTGGTGTCATTCACAAAATATCATTTAGGTTAACGTTAGAAGAGGAGGACATTTGTGAAGTAAAGTTTTGCATTTAATTTATACAAAATATATTATGATGGCTGTGAAGTGATCCATAGGAAGCTACAAAGTCGTCAGGTATGATCAGCTGTATTTTCCCTTTCTTTATGTTTCCATAACAAGAGCTCTGCAATATCACTTCCACAATATTACTTCACCTTTATAACCTGCTTAGATATAAAGAAAAACTTTGTCTCACATTAGTCTAGAAAGAGCAACCACTCTTCCATTGTTTTATTACCTTTCATGTGCTTTTTAAATAATATCAACCTCTTATTGTAAATATTTTAATGTTTCTAGTTTTTACACAAAATAAAATTCAAATTATTTAATTAGTTTACCAGACTCACAGGGTTGCTTTTGCGTCAGACCCTGTCTCAGGACCCTGTGCTTAGGACAGAATACCTTATTTTATTCAAAGGAGTTCCCCTTCCTATTCTCTTTCCTCCACTCACATGATCCAAGAAGGAGTCTATAATGAATTATATATATCTAGATAGATAGATAGATAGATAGATAGATAGATCTAGATATAGATATAGATATCTATCTAGATAGATATCTATATCTATATGTAGATCTATATAGATATCAATATAATGAATTATATTGATATTTTTAGAAAAAAAGTGGATGGAAGTGATCTCAGACACATTTCACTGCTTATCACAGACAATTTATTTTTCTGTAGGATGTGAAATGAAATGGTTACTTGCTTTGTAGTAATACTATAAATTGAGGAATAACTATCCTACTATTTGAGGAATAAGCAAGATAACATGCTAACCACCTAATATATGCTTTGGTATAAAATGCATAAAAAAGGGGGATTAAGTAAAGTTTGCTGGCCAACTCGAGGTGAACAGTGTAACCTGCACACTTTTCTTGGCATTTTGTGTATAGAATGAAGAATTCAGGGAAGGATTCTTTTCCTTCCCTGGAGCTCCATTCCAGAGGTTTTATAATTTATCTATTCAAAAAGAGTACTACATAGGAGGTTATGGGCTATATTCCCTGGCAGTGTCTCCTGTTCAAAAATTGCTTCCTCTCTCTCTGTATCAATACTTTTTTTTTTTTAAGTCAAGCTCTCAGAGAATAATAAACCAGTGAAAAATACATTAAGACCAAAGGACTGAAAATACACCTTAATACGTTACTCATCTGAAGGGGAGCTAATTAAAACAAGGAATGTAAACATCTTTGAAAATAATTTTTTAAAATAAGTATCACTACAGATGCTCAACTCAGATTTGTAACTAACATACTGAAAATCCGAATAATCTCTTATTGAATTCCAGCAGCAAGCACATAAAAGTGGCAATTCAAATTAGTTTTTTACATATATCTCAAGAACCTTGTTCACGGGGAAATAATTAATACATGAACACTGTAGACTACAAAAACATTATTCCTGCTTTAGTTTTCGTTATTGGGAAGAATAAAAGAATCTCTTCTCTCCACATCTTCTTCCGGCAGTTGAGGAAAATGATAGAGATGAAAAACTCAAGCATCAAAATCAAGTATTCCTCTCTCATCTTTATAAAAGTACTGCTTGTCACAGTTCATAGTAAGTAGAAGGTATTTAATACTTCTACAAAATCAAACATAAAAGTGTATGCTTCAGTTAAAATTGTTGTCAGATCAGAGCTAGTCCTCATTGCCTTGTTTGCTCAAAGTCTAAAAACTCTTTCATTGTACTCATTGACATAGGTGCTTTACAACTTTCACTCCCCCCCAAAAAATGGGTATTTCTGGTCTTAGCATCTTTATGTATAAAAGCACCAATCAAAAACTGAACATTTTTTATGAAACCAAGAAGCTACCCACTGGGAAAAATATACCTGAAAGGATAAAGAAGAAAGTACATTTACTCTGCAAATAACATTGATACGTCCAAAGTACTGACCAAGCATGGTACATCAGATATGTCCATGTAGTTCAGTAAATGCTGAAAATGAATTCTTCCTTTGGTAGGGATTTTGACACATTAATCCTATTACTTTAAATATTGTTTATTCCTTGGATGTTGGATTATATCATCCCTAAATACATGCTTCTAATTAATTTTCTTTGAAATTTTAAACCTGGATCTCTCAGTAGAAATTGAATAGATTCAAAGTAACATATTTGTAGGTTGTACAACTAAAGGCTATGGAAGTCATTTTTAGTTCCTTGAGAAATGAAGCAATTTTGTGTGCAGCAACTGCAAAGTGAACTGGAAATTGGTTCTCAAGGTGGAACTATGAAGCTGCAGTCATTTCTAAATGGGTGTCATTCCTGAATAGAGTTGTTTCTGGTGACTTCTTTGCATAAATATCTGTCCCCTTTGCACTTTTAAAAAAAGAGAAAATAATACTTTCCCACATACTTTATTGACTTCCTTTTCTATTCTTTCTTCCTTTGCGTTTCAAACCTCCTGAAAAATATTAAGGGCAGGGAGAGCAAATTTAGGCAGCTGACAAAAGCCCTAACTAAACTACTCAGGGCACTAGGGTAGTTAATTTCTGTCCCTACCCATTCTGTGATTTCTTCAAGACAGCAATACCAATGAAAAAAATATGCAAGTCATTACAGGTATATACTTACTTCATCTCCTACACTGTTCTGAGCACTATCTGTGGGAGGAACAAGTAGTTATAAGCTCTCATGAGTTCACAGAAACAAGTTAGCCCTTTATATATATTTTATTCTTTACATTCATTTTATCATTCTTTACTTGTAATTTCTCCCAGTATATATATAAAGTAGAAATAAAAATACAGACCTTTGTGTTTGCATATGAAAAAATAATATTGATTCAGAAGATGAAGGAATATTTCATGTTATTTCCCACGGAAGGAAAAGCTAGGGAAAAACATGAGAAAAGTTGAATATATTCAGGGAAAGAAATTTGTTACAGTGATGTGATTAGCACACAGTTCTCAGAGAAATGAGAAAGCTAGAATAAGCCAGTCCTAAAATGTCATGTTAATCATCTGTCTTTCATTTGACAGGTAACAGAAGATAAGAGAAAACTAAGCTATGTACAAAGTTTGGACAATCAGCTTTCTCTCATGCTCACCACCCTTCTCATGGAAACAGCTAGGCCTACAGTCTCTATTCAGGGAGCATGCCTGGCTGATTCCATTTTTGTAGGAATGACCAAGCTGTTTCCACATGACCCCGATTATCTGACTACAGCTGATTTAAAGAGATGGGCACTCTGTGGTTATGAGGTGGCTCGGTGTAAAGGCACCCTTCAAAATTAGATGATAGCAATTCTTTAAAACAACCCAAATGCCTGTGTCCAGAAATATGAACAGGTGGTACCAGGAGACAGAAAGTTTACAGCCGGCACAGAAAAAGAGAAGACATGAAAGACACTCTGAAGAAGCAAGGGCAAGGGAGTAACTGAGCCACATTACAGGAGAAGCACCAGCAATGGGAATTAGCAGACCTCTGCCTTACACGGAGCTCTCGAAGCATCAGCAGAAGTCACAAAAGCAAGGTGCCAAAGAATGCATATATTATTCTATCTTTGTGTAAGAAATAGGAAAATACCTATTCAACGTTGCTTATATTTTCACAAACACTAAAAAGTTCATAAACAACAAAGAAAAGTATCTATCTCTGGGAATAAGGAGATGAGGTGAAGTGAAACAGTTAAGAATGGAGATGGGGGTGGGAGCTAAATATATTTTCTCTCAACTGTACTTTTTTTAATCTAAAAAGGACTTTATTTCCAGTTATACACACGCTTGTAAGATTGTAAAACTGAAAAATTTGTCTCATGCTTTTGCTGTCTGGAATTCATTCTTTCCTACAGGGAAATCATTGACTGAGTCCTTATGAAATAATTAAGTGTAGGCTTATGCCATGATGTACTATAATCCCCAAAAAGGGATTCAACTTTCTCCCATTCTGATTATTTCAGTTTCTCTGATAAAATGACCTGAGACAGTCCGCGTTGGAATCAACGGATGATTTCTGCTCTCCGTTCAAGTTCGCCTTAGGTCCCAGCTAGGGCCTTTGGCAAGAAATAGCATCTTTTGGAAGAAATATAAAAGACAGTCAGCCTCAGGGTCTCAATGAAAAGGGCTGCATCAGATATTTTCAGCAAATGATGCCTCAAGGAATAGACTCTGAGATGCATACTTCCCAGCTATGACTAGCTACTATTACACTAGCCAGCATGAGCAATCAACTAATAGACTCAGGATTTCCAGGAAGCAGGTGATGAAAACAACCGCTGTTTCTAGAACGAAACATAATTGTAAATTTAAAGCAATAAATGATGAAGGAAATCTGTGGAATATCTTGAAAAAAATTTTTTTGAAATATTGTGTTTTTTTTACCTTCTTAAAATGGGCTTTTTAAAGAATAGGTTTCGTTTTATAGAAAAGCTGCAAAAAACAGTGCACAGAATTTCAGTGTACCTCATACCCAGTTCCCTTATTGTTGACATATTACATCAATATGATACATTTGTTACAATTAATGAAACATTATTGATATATTATCTAAATCTCATAGTTCATTTGAATTTCCTTAGTTATTCCATAACATTCACTGTTTCAGGATCCCATCCATAAAACCACACTGTATTTGGTCATCATGTCTCCTTAGGTTGCTCTACACTAGAACAACTTCTGGGACTTTCATTTTTTTGTGACGACCTTGGCAGTTTTGAAGAGTACTGGTTAGGTATTTTGTAAAATGTCTCTTCACAAAATTTTGTTCATGTTTTTCTCATAATTAGACTGAGGATATGGTTCTTAAGAGAAAGACCACAAATGTAAAAGACCATTGTCTTCACAACACTCAAAGTTACATGTGAGGAACATGACTCATCACTGTTACTGTTGATGCCAACACCTGTCAGAGGCAGCATTTGCAAGGTTATTCCAGACTTCACAATGTTTTCCCCCTTTCCATATTGCACTCTTTGGAAGTCATGACTTCAGACCATGTTTTTAAAATTTATTTTGTCATTTGTTTAAATCATTATGGAAGCAATGAATATTTTATTACATAAGTTACAGCCCAATACTACAATTTTGTTTTGTTTGTGTATTATTTACTTTGTTGTTCTAATGGTTCTTTTTTGAGCACTTCCTTATTTTTTTGAACTAGAAGTGTCTCCAGGCTATCTTATACATTCCTTGCCCTAGCACAGAATTAGCCATTTTTCCAAGAAGACCTTGTTCCTTTTATTAGAGAATGGAATTAGAAACCAAGTCTTGGGTCTTTTCATTGGGACTGGGAGGTCTTTGCTTCTAGGCTTTCTCAGTGGACAGTCTGGATATACATGTGTGTGTATATACTAAGCTACATTTAGTAAAATCTCTTTTCTAAAAAATCCATATACTTTACCTATTTAGCTGTTCTCCCCTTCCCAAACTGGCAAACACTGATTTTTGTTTCTTTTTTTTTTCTTTTTTGCCTTTTCTATAATGTCATGTAAATGGAATCATAGTTTGCAGCATTTTCCATTTGGTTTGTTTCACTTTACAATATGCATTTCAAATTTATCCATGTTGTTGTGTGAATAGTTCATTCATATTGTTTATTTTCCTATTATTTAGGAAGATATTTAGAGCAGTTTTCTAGCCTTACCTTTTGATTCTTTCTCAAAATTTCCATACCTCTGCTGACCTGACATTACTCATCTAGTTTTGCATGTTGTCTACTTTTGCGAATAGAGCCCTTAACATATTAATTATAGTTATTTTCAATTCCATGGCTGAGAAATCCAACAACTGGATCATACTTATAAAAGTCTGGTTCTGGTAGATGTCTCTTCAGACTTTCTTTTTTCTGGTCTTTTTTCATGCCTTGGATTTTTTTTTTTAATAATTTTATTTTTGAGTAATCTCTGCAGCCAATGTGGGGCTCAAACAACCCCGAGATCAAGAGTCGCATGCTCTATTGACTGAGCCAGCCAGGCACCCCATGCCTTGAAATTTTTTGCTGAAATTCAGACATGCTGTATCAACAAAAGAAGTTAATAGGCCTTGACTATGAGAATTTATATGACTCTGGCTAGAAGCTGAGGTGTATTTAATGTTTGGTATAGCCATTGGTACCAAAAACTTCAAATCCCTCTGGTGTCTTGTTTTCATCTCCCTTCTTGACTTAGGGCTTCTATAGGTACATCTGCTCTGAATGAGGGGTTACTTTGTGGCACTTTGAGCTATAATCAACTGTTATCATTCAGGGGCCTTGCTGGTGGGATGGCAGGGTGGGAGGAAACTGGTGTACTCTATCATCCTCTCATCCAATTTCAGTATTTTAGTAGGCTGTGTCTTGAGAACGTGCCCTTCACAAGTGTTTCTCTTTCTTTTTTAAAAATTTTATTTATTTATTTGAGAGTGAGTGAGCGAGTGAGAGCAGGAGGGGGCAGGCAGAGGGAGAGGGAGAAACAGACTCCCTGCTGAGCAGGAAGACCTACTCCTGGCTTGATCCAGGGACTACAGGATCATGACCTGAGCTGAAGGCAGATGCTTAACCAACTGAGCCACCCAGGTGCCCCTTCACAAGTGCTTCTGTTCTTCCTCCAGAACTATGTCTAGACCCCCACAAAACCACCCTCTATTCCTTTCCCAGCTGCAGGAATCCAAACTTTATTTGCTTGATGTCTTGCCTGTGATTGACAATGTTTTCCCTTCCTGAGGTGAGAGAGGAAGGTGTTGGTTTTGTTTTCAACACTTGTACTTTTTGTTCTGACACTATTTACTTTTAGCATTGCTGAAACTGTCTTGATTTGTCTTTTTTGTTTAAACATTTTATTTTGCAAATGAGATTATTTTATTGCAATCAAACTAGATAGTGAAGACAATATAAAAACTTACTGTCTGCAATCTCAAAATCTAGATTTAATACCATTATTTTTTGTTGCTGTTAATCTTACAGCATTTTATCTATGATAATTTATTTTCATGAAATGTGATATTATGCCTGTTGTTTTCTGAACTGCTTCCTTCAACCCAGAATATACTGAAAGAACTTTGTGTGTCTATAATTGTATATCTATACCAGAATTATTAATTTAATAAAATAAGTTTTATGAGTATATTATAATATATTTAGCAGATCACCATTTGTTGACCATTTTGGTTGGTCCTATTTTGCTCTTATAAAGTATACTTCAGTAAATATCTTTATGCATGAATTTGTAAAAAAGTCTACTATTAACCTTTTTGGATAAATTCCCTGATGTGCTATTTTGAGCCAAAAGCTATCTTTATTTTAAAACTTTTTAAAACATTTAAAATTGTGGTTAAATGCATTCTTTTATGGCTTTGATATAAATTGGCAATGTGAGGTCCTGCAACTTAGTAACAATTTACTTTCCTACCAACACCATATGGCAGTCCATAGCTAAGTATTTTACATATTAGAAGAAGAGTATGTCTCTCCTGGGATGAATTCTCTCAGGGAATTCTTTTTTTTTTTTTTTTTTTTAAGAATTTTTAAAATTATTTATTTATTTGACAGAGATAGAGACAGCCAGCGACAAAGGGAACACAGGCAGGGGGAGTGGGAGAGGAAGAAGCAGGCTCATAGCAGAGGAGCCTGATGTGGGGCTCGATCCCGTAACGCCGGGATCACACCCTGAGCCGAAGGCAGACGCTTAACCGCTGTGCCACCCAGGCGCCCCCTCTCAGGGAATTCTTATGGGAGTGTAACTCCTTATCCTCAGTCTATGTTACACACATGGAATCCCCTTAGGAAAAACCAATGTTTATATTTATTAAAAGAAAAGCATTGGTCTTCCTGTTCCTGATCCTTCCTGTCCTGTCCCTCAGTCTGAGAGTGTGGGTAGATGAAAAAATTTTTAAATACACCTTATTCTCAGAAGACCACCTTCTTCTACATAAGTATCCACATGCTTGAGCTCCCACATATATGATAGATTTTATTTGTTATTTTAGACCAGGGACCCAATTTTCCCCGTATGTATGACAGAAACTGGTACTAAGAGAGAAACAGAAAAAATAATGAAAAGCTTCAAAGTCAGACTTCCCAGATAATATGCCTAATGAAGATCACTTTATTTTTTTAACTTTAATTTTCTTCTTGGAAAAAAAAAAGTTCATTTCTTTATTGCTTTTCTCATCAGGTAATTGGAAATAATCTCCAAAATTCCTATCAGCGCTTCTGGAATCCATTGTGAACTGAAGATGATATTTGTTTAAGTGTCAGCTAATTTAATAGAACATTTAATATTGCAAGCAAACAAATGCCTCTTTTTAAATGTATCTAAAAGGAAACTGGAGACAACTTAGGTAATTTGTGCACTTGTAATATATTATTGTTGGCTCTCTGTGTATTTTGGAAAGGGATTTTCCATGAAATTGCTGTTACCTTTTCAATGTAAGATCATTTTGTACAATACTCATTTAAGGGAATTACCCCCTCTGTATAAATATCATTCAGGCTAACTACACAAAAGGTGCCAACATATTAATCCCTTTAAATGTACAGCTTAGAGGATAAAGGGATACTTTTCTGTATTCTAAGTAGGACCTGATTATCATTTGGCTTAGCACATATTTCTAGCTGATTTGTCTGGGTAATACTATAGTTGACCCCAATGACCTCAGAACATATAGGCCCCATTTTATATACTAGTATCCCAACTGATAGCTAAATGCCAAACTATCTTGTTAATACGCATCAACAGAATTCTAAATCAAAGATATTTCAAATAACATTTTCCTATGAAATTATTTGTTGAAAGGAAGACTATCAGAACTTTTTCATTATTATTTCTCTAACAGAAAAGTATGCATTTCTTGTTCTTTTCCTGGCACCTGGAATCTTAATACTTCTTTTGGATTTCTAGGCCTTACGTGATATATCCCCATTTGAGTTATCCATCCCATGATTGTAGATAAGCTAATCCTCTTAGCAATCAACAGACCTGACTGTTTCTTCTTCTTTTTTTCCTAGGGAGGCTTCGCCACATAATGCCTATAACATTTCCATTCATCTATGAGAAAATGTGAAAAAGAAATCACATCTTTAAGGAGCAGAATCTCAGGGAAATTGGTGATTAGAAACCTGGAGATCATCTGAAATGTCTCCTGTGCTGGAAGGCTTTGTTTACCACATATTTATATATGCTATTCTCAGTAGTTTACTCAATATACTGATAATCTTTTTATTTCTCCTATGTCAGTGTCCTCTTTAATTTCACAGAATAGTTTTTCCAAATCTTTGCCAATCTTCTTATGCGCCCTAAGTAACCAACCTTTGCAGTAACAAAGTCACTTTGTGTTGCCAAAATATTCTAAAACTTCACATATGATATATAGTTCAAGTCATTTATCATAGAATTTTCAGTCTTCTATATAAAGAATGTTCAATTCTACCCCCTTTCTGTACTTTAAAAAACCGCATTGGTTAATTTATTTTCCTTCTGGTTATTTAAGGACAAACTAGGGGGTGCCTGGGTGGCTCAGTTGTTAAGCGGGTGCCCTCAGCTCAGGTCATGATACCAGGGTCCTGGGACCGAGACCCCCATCAGACTCCCTACTGGGCAGGAAGCCTGCTTCTTCCTCTCCCTCTCCCCCTGCTTGTGTTCCCTCTCTCGCTGTCTCTTTCTCTGTCAAATAAAAAAATAAAATTAAAAAAAAATTTAAAGGACAAACTAGGTTTTATATAATTGGGACGTACTAAGCAATGGAATGAGCATTCTGAAAAAGACTGAGGATATGGGTTGAATTTGTTATCTATGATGTAACCATTCCAGAAGGTACATGAATTATCAGAGGGAATGTTATGAGGGTAGTAAAAGAAAGCTTAAAGAATAACAATGAAAGTTCATGAAAAGACAGATTACAGAAAGAACTTCATTTTATGTGATAAACAAGAATGGCAGGGGTGCATACCATGACAGCATTAAATGGGTTCACAGTTCAAAGTGTAACTTTGATATCAAATTTTGTTAGATCATACTGGTCTTGACTTTGAGTTTTGAGGACCGAATAGTTTAGGAATAGTTTGATGGTTTAGTGGTCTCTCTCCAATTCTTTAACTTTACATCATCATCATTGTCTTCATCAACACTGCCACTCTGGTTAACAATTTTGAGCACTTAATATTCACTAGAGTTGGCAATCAGTACCTTATCTCACAGCCTCATGTATGTTCAAATATAATGAGACCTTACATAATTTTCCAAATTTACAGAGCTGAGATTTAAACTTCAGTGTCTAAATCACTAGTCCATGTTCTTTCTAAAATATGCCATTGACTCTATTCCACTTACAAATGACATTTAAGTAATTTACCCATGCTTGTTATTTTTAACTTCTCTACTTCTCCTTCATATTAGATTGTTCTTAATGAAGAATAATCTGCCTGTCCTTGAAGAAAAACACACAGGCTACACAGGCTATTTTTTTAAAGGATTTTTGATCACTACCCACCTGACACAAGGACATTGCTACATAATGACTGCTTATTGGGAAAAGATGGATTTTTAAGCAGCCTTGATGCCACTGTAGTGATTCCAAGCTCCATCCTTATCCAGATCCTTACTTATGGACTTCTGCTTAAAAGATGGTATTTCTTAGTCTTTATCTCATGCTAAGAACAGTACCTCACACTAAGTATACTAAGAAGTATGGGTGGTATTCACTGGAAGACAGATGAGATTTTATGGATTAAATGAACCAGGACCAGAGGAAAAAATCCTCTTGGGCTTGTAGTTGCTGGAGAAGAATACTGATTAAATTAGTAAGTAAGCAAAACATTTAAGGAAACCTTATAATAATATTAAAATGAATTAAAAATATCCTTGTGAGGGGGATATCTATATGAATTTGAACACCATGACTTAATTAGATATTTAAGTAATATTCAGAGATGTCTGGCATGTGATGAAAAAAGCCCCAGCAATACCTATACATCTTTCTTTGGGCTCCCTACCAATGCAAAACCCCAATAGTATTGCAAACGCTGATGGGGCTTCTGACAGAATCACTGTATAACCTGGAGCCCACTGAAGACTCAGAGCCTGCCAAATGAGCTCCTTTTATCTCTCTGTTAATCTTCAATAATCAGAGGAGTTATATATTTGTGGGATTTGTGCTCCATCTAGGGACCTCCCCTTTTCTCCTTACATAGGCCAAAGGAAAATGGAAGGTAAAAATATGACCTTAACTAATTTAAACATTCCTTGTCCCTACATATAACTAAAAATCTGAGACAGGTCTGTGTAATGCAAAATGCAACTTGAATAACTGATATAAGCTACCACTAATATTTCAAAATTGTTGATTAGATCCGTGATTTCAAAACCACTGATGACTTTAAAATACATATTGTACCACAAACAACCAAGGCACATTAATATTTCGCTTAAGAACTATTTATAAGTTGAGGAGAACCAATAAAACTTGGATTGCTTAATTTTTGCCTTTACAATTAGAATGATAAAAATAAAAATCACATGTGACACGGTTTACCTCATGCCTCCATCCAGTCTTGAAGTTCCTATAAAACATCAATTCCTTCTCAAAGTGCATCTAAACTAGAACCACCTGAAATACTAGCTAACCTGCACATCCCTAAGCTAACCAGACTAAATCAGAAACCCTGGGAGCTGGAACATGGCATCTCTTTTTTCATAAGACTCTCAAATGATTTCAATCGCAGAGAAAGTTGAGAATCATGTTTTAGCACATTCCGGGTGGTCTCTCATCAACCTTGAACTTTTTGTTATACTATTATCTCTCAAATTCAAACCCATACTTGTATACTTCGCTGGTACAGAAACTTTGAAAATTACACGGCTCCTCTGCCAGTGGCTCCCAGTTACATTGTCTTTAGAAGGCAGCAAAGGGAAGAGGGAAGATAGAAAGAGGGAGAAGCCACTCCCTTCTGTCTGCTCCTTTCTGTCTGCTTGTTCCTGCCAACCTCACCCCAGCGATGCTTTTTTCACTCTGCAGTAGCAGTTTGTTTCCATGCCTTCAACTGATGATTCCTGTCTTCAGTATTTCCAACACTCACAAAAACAGTACTACTGTTAGCTAGGATGCAACAGGAAGTTACTCTGTTGTCAGCAGAAGAGAAGAGGGGGAAGCGCCAAAAGCAGGAAAGGAATGGTGTTTGTTTTGCAGAACCAGCAGTTCTCACCAAGGAGACACCCAGCTAGGTGTTTCAACTGAGAGCCCCTTACTAGGTGGTTAGCCTAATAGCCCCTTATGTGAGCCAGTTTGAACCGGTTAGGAGCTGAGGACCTATGCAGAAGCCCTCCCTGAGTTGTCCCAAGGTTACCTTTAGCTCATAAAATTAAGATTTCCTCCTATGGGAAGGATTTTCTGCAATTTTTTTGAACAAATGATGTATGCACTAGCATGCTGACATGCTAAGCATGAGCATTTAACCCAGATGCCTAAATAACAGAATATGTATAAATTCTCTAATGCATATGCAAGCTTTCTGCCCCTGCCCCCCCCCCCCCCCCCCCCCCCCGGCATACTGAAAAAAAGCTTCCTGTACTAGCCCCACTGGGAGACAGTGCTTTTGGAACTATTTCCTTGTCTCCTTACTTGCTGCAAGTAGTAAGAGCTGTTTGCTCAAACCGAAAGGACTTGGGCTGATCTCCTGGCTAAAACACCCAAATGGTGAGCCCTCTGTCACTGGTGACACTACACCTCTCCCTTCCATGCCTTACACTTCAATTATCTCCATCTCTTTGCTTTGTTCCTACTGCTCTAGGGATGTTGACTTTTTTCTCTGAGGGTATTACCTATGAGATACTTCTATCACTATGTCTTTCTTTATCAGTTTCTTAATACTTGATTAAAAATTCTTTGACTTAAACTCTCTTTGTTAAAATAATTGACATATTTTTTTCTACTCCTTAATAGATGCTGGAAAATTCAAGCTTCAAGGAAATAAATTCATCGCCCCCCCCCCCCCCCCCGCCTCATGAAAATTCATCATGTCATAAGACAGCTCTTTTTCTTGGAAAATTTTTCTCCATAAGGACCAAATCCAGTTTCTCTGCCTGTGCAATGAATCTTAAGCTTTGGTACATAAAGGTGGGCACCTCGCTACAATCCTGGCAAAGCAGAGGCTTAATCATCTGCAACTTCATTATATTTTCCCTGAGATATTTTATTTTCTCTTTCAAAATAAAGTGATATATTATAAATGGGTAAATCACAATATTGTGATCAGTGTTTTAAAGAATATCTTACCATTAATCTTTTCAATAAACATGCAAAGAAGGCATCAGTACTCTCATTAGAAATGTACAATCTCAAACCTGTGCACATTAAGGTAACTAGGTTGTCTAGTGGCAATTCACAAGACTGGTAAACAATAATGATGCTTCTGCTACATTAATTTTATACAAAAATGCTTTCATGGCACTTAAATATCCTGTATTTTTATCTTTAATGGTCCAAAAAGAAATATATAGTGTCTTAGCTCGATTGCTGGTTTTAGCATCTGACTGGTTCCTACAGGGCACTCACCTGAAACTGTCAAGGGGAGAAGAAAAAAACAACAAAAAATACAGGAAGAAGTAGAGAGACATCCTCAAGTTGAACGTTTATAATAGTCCTGCATGTTTTAAATATTAAAATATTATATGATAGTTTCAGAGTTGACAGTTTACATATATATGTATGCACTGCATTCATATTAATTCTTTTTGTTGTAGCTATGTTTCTGAAAATTTATTACTTTACTATTGTAAGTATTTTTGATAGTATCACCCAGTATAATAAAAAAGTATATGAATCATTTATTTAGGAACATTTATCTTATTGTCTTCAAAATATATTTGGTCTGATGTTACATAAGAATCAACACTGACAGAAGGATAATAATTTAAACTGTTCACCTTTTTTTGAAAAATCAATTTGTTACATAAGCAGTAGTAAATATTGACTACTCTTTCAACATATGAGATCGACTTTATCCTCTGCAAAAACAATAATTACTTTTTATGAACTCAGTAGAGTAAATGATGTTTATATTTAAAAGTCAAGGGGCACCTGGATGGCTAGTCGGTTAAGTGTCTGGCTTTTGATTTCGGCTCAGGTCATGATCTCAGGGTCCTGAAAGTGAGCCTCACATTGGGCTCAGCACTGAACAGGGAGTGTGCTTGAGGATTCTCTCCCTCTTCCTCTGCCCCCACCCCTCTCTAAAATAGGTAAATAAATCTAAAAAAATAAAATAAAATAAGTAAGTTGAGGGCTGATATGTTTTAAATATCCAGGTAGCTAGAGAAATGTGATTTTCACTGGAAATAGCATTTAAAAAGAATAAAAAAAACTCACAATCTCTTCCTTCCTTAGAAAATCATATGATTTTTAACAATCATAGGAAATAAGAAACACTGATTTTGAGGTATAATTTACTCTAACATCATTAACTTCTTATGATTTTCCCAAGATTTTATACTGGGAAAATGAAAATAAATTTCCCTTTAGTTTAGAATTGCATTATCTGTATTGAGCATGAATGGTACCTTTATTAATGCTGGCATATAGGAGAAGTGATCTGAGACACAGGCATTTGCCTAGGTTTTGTAACTGGTGAAGACAAAATCAGTGTTTTTTAATGCTGAAAGGAAGCAATTTTTACTCTTCTTCAGTAATTCCAGTGAATTTTTTCCTAGATAAAATTAATTCTAAGTGTGTTGGAAAATATCAGAGAGAGTGGAGACGTAACTTTGTTCCTTGGTCTCTCTTGTTTCAGATGCAGACAACTGAATACAGCTGGCAGGTTCCAGAGGGCTAATAACACTTCCCATCCTATGCTACTTCAGATTCACTGGTCCAGAAGATGAGAGAAATTTTAGGCTTCCCAGGGTTTAATCAGAGAATGAAAAAATCTGAGCTCAAATTAAATGTTTACATCTTATTTCTTAATTTGAATGGGTTACATGTGTTATATAGTCCAATTTAGAACCCAGAGCAGAAAGTCTGACCATGACTTTTCTAATGGATCATTACCTTGTCTTATTTAACATTTCCAGGATTTAATTTCTCATTCTTCTGTGATCCATCTTTACTTTTTAGTCAAATTCTACCTGAAACTTCCTGTAGTTATTAATTTTACCTTTACAGCTACACAGGATAATCTCACTAATTTTTCTCTACTGTATCTTTAAAATGTGTGATCAGTTATCATGCCGTCCAATGCCACGTTTGATTGTTCTGTTTGATACCATCAAACATACTTTGGATGATGTAGTTTACACCTCTTCACCATCCTTGCTTTCCTCAGGGAATATTGCTACTTATTGCGCCACAGTATTATTCAGAAAACTATAAACCTACTAAAGACAAAAAATATAAAATATAATAAGTCCAAGCTGTGTTTCTATTAATGAGGAATGAGATTACAGGTGTTCTTCCTTATGCTGAGTTTTAGGGCTACCGGTGGATCCACATTTTTAATTTATCTTTTATTTTTTTAAATGAAAAAAATTAATGAAAAATTTTGGATCTACATTTTTTAATGGAGTCATGTTATTGTAGGTTTTTCTTCTCACATTCTCATATCTATATATTTTTATCTAATTATAAAGTTAGATAAATTTGGGGAAATTGATCAATTTAGCATGTGATGCGGCATGTCACTTAGCAAATGATGTGATTTGCTGAGCACCAACAACTTTTCTGTAACTGTAGATGCAAACACTGTCAGATAAAAAAATATATATATAAGAAGTATGTATCTGTTACAGAGAGGAAATTACAGAAGAACAATTTTCAACTATACCTATAAGATCTTATCTTGCATTAAATAATACTACAAAGCTCTGCAACTCTTTCCATATGAATACTACCTAACCACTATTACTAACAACCAAGTAATGCACCAGACGTTAAAGTAAGTTTTTTATAAGCCTTAACTCATGTATTTTGTCCAAAAGACCTATGGTAAAGTGTCAGCAGTCCCATTTAAGTGATGAGAAAGTGGGGCATCAAGTTAAACTATTTGTAAAGGACATGACTACCGTGAAGTCAAGTCCAAATTCAGAACCAGCTCTTTCTGATTCCAAAGTCCAGTCATATTTCCACATCAGAAAAATGTCTAGTTTTCCTTGAATAAACATCCTAGGCATCACATATATTACTTCCTTTGTACCACAAACACAAAGTACGAATAGTTGGTAAAGATGCACTCATAAATTGATATGTGCAGATCCTTCACATCCAGAGCACATTTCTAGAGAAAAACAGTGTCTAAAAATGTTGTACGTGTATTGTGATGTGCCTTCTTAGTAGGGTTTCTGGCTCTGCTATTAAGTCGTTAATCAATGCTATGAGATACTGAGTACATCATGTAGTATTATTACCCTGGTCTTTCAGTCTGGCGCAAAATTTAAATTAGTTCAATAAACACATGGGTGCTAGGTGTGTAATGCACACTGTGCTCCAGATCCGCACACTGCTACCTCGTTCTCATCATTTAGGACCTTGCTCAACCACCTCCCGCTCCCTTCATCTCTATCTACCTTTATCTCACCACTTTCTTCTTCCTCTCATCTATCCTTTACACCAGATGTAATTTTCAGCCATGTAACCCTTGATCTCTTGTTTTTATTTTTCCCTTTTATAATATTAATAACCACCACTGCCTGAAATAACCTCAGCTATGTGTGTGATTGTTTGTTTTGTTTATGTTTATATTATTGGTCTCCCTGCACTGGTCTATCCACTTGCTGAAAAAAGAGCATTCATCTAGCCTGTTTACCTTTTCATCCTCAGTGTCTAAAACAGTGCCTTTCACATGGGAACTTCCAACACCATTACCTTAATAGGTGGATACACATGCACACACACATACATACACCGTGAAGTTTCTACTATACCTTAAGAAAGTTAAATAAGCTTTACAATATATAAAGAACATTATACATAGCTTGATGAAATAACTCCTTCTTGATAACATTTCTAAGATTTAAAGATGAAAAAATAGTACTTAAAGTTTTAGTAGCATTAATCAATACAACTGGTTTAGGTTTAAACACATGAGGAACATAAACCACCTATTACTTTTCTAAGTATGTGATCAATAATTATATGTTGGTTATACACAAATGCAAATATAACTGAGTGTATTAAGCAGAGTTCTCCAAAGAGACAGAGTATACATTGTTACTTTTTGGAAGAAAAACACAGTATGCTAGAGACATACAGAAAGAACTTTGTGTGGTGTTGGACTTGGCAACTGACCTGTTTGTGGATGGATAGTGTGGGATAACTGTTCTTAATTAATCTTCTCATTAGCATTTCATATTAAATAGTTATTCAAGAAACATTACTCAAATATCATTCTGTATTTATTTGCCAATTTCATAGGTCATCGTCCAGAGGTCTTTCCTCCGACTAAGTCAAGGATAAGTCTTAGCTACAAGACTACTGAGTCAAGCTTACATACAGTATTCTGCTTGAGAAGTGAAACCTAAATTAAAAGAATAGGGTACGTTCATGTGGGGTGGGGGGAAGATAAATCTTAGGAAAGCAGAAAAAGGAAAAAAAATAACCATAATTTCCTCAAATCTAAGATGGAGAAAACAAGAAAAGGTATGATACCTGAATTCGAAAGAGGAAACAAAATAAACAATTCCTAAATATCAACTTGTTATTAGAAGTATAAAAATCACAAAGTCTTGTAGGAAAAGCCCAATACAAATAAAAAGTGCATGATAAAAACCAAAATACACCATCTCTCTGAGACCACACCACAAAAGTATTTGCCATAAAATTTCTTTTTTTTTTCTGCCTTTTCTCTATCTGATATGCATGTTATTTTTCAACAACTTGGAGAATAATACATGTGTATGTAGTTAATATTTATAGCCACTAATCTTCTATTAAAAATAATGCTGTAATGATCATGTTTGAACTTATATTTATTTCACATACATATGTTATAATCATAGTATGTATTATTTGAGAGTAAAGTTGCTGGGACAAATGACACCTACTATAAAATTTCTCCCAAAACAGTCCATTTTTACTCCCAGAAATATAATGAGTCTTCTTTATCTAAATGCTCACCAACACTGGATTTTATCAAACTTTTAAAATGCCTTCTTACATGTCAATTTGGTGAGAAATTTTCTATTATCTCTTCAAATGACTTTATCCTCAACAGTGAGAGGAAGAATTCTGTCATTTGTTTACAGAAAATTATTCCTATAAATTTTGTGAACTTAATTTTTAATTCTGACTGTTGGCTTTCATTTTTGTAATTGTTAATGAATATATTTAATCACAGAATGAGTTTTCCGTTACAAAAAAAAGAAAAATATTGTAACAAATGATGTTTGAAATGGGAGATACAAAAAGATCCAAATGTAACTTGTACATACGAAAAATACAATGTCAGAAATTTAAAAACAAACTCTGAAAGGGCTATACTTATAGATACTGCAGAAGAAAAAACTGGTGAACTTGAAAACACAGAAACAGCAATTAACCAAAAGAAAAACCAAGAGGACAGTAGGAGAATAAATGAAGTGAAAACCAGTGAGCCATGAGACAGTATTCGGCAACCTAACATGCGTGTAACTGAATCCCAGAAGAAGAGAAGGGAGAAGGGGTCAGAACAATTATTTGAAGGAAAAATGGCTAGAATATTTTCAAATTTGCTAAATATTATAAACCTACAGATAAAGAGAGTTCAACACTAAGCAGGAAAAACAAACAAACCAACAAACAGAAAGAAAAACACCAAGATACATCATCATCAAATTGCTGAAATTCACCAAAAAAGGAGTACTGGTGGAGCATAGACCAGAAGGACAGTTAGTGGCAGAGAATGAACATCTGTCTGCTTAAGTAGGTTTCAAGGCCTTTCTGAGAATTGTTATCCTTGGAAAATGTTGGTGATGATTGTTTCTTGCTAAAAATTACTAACTGAATAAATTTAGAAATACTTTTTAAAGTCTGGTGCAGTATATTTTGGTGATAAATACGTTTGAGTATTCTTAAATAAGAAAATCTTTCCTGAACAACCAAATTATTATGATGAAAATAAGGCTAGTCTTAGTAGCCTGCTACTTACGTTTTCCTATTTATTTCTTTAACACAAGTCTAATATTAAACCACGAGGTATCTTTCTCTCTATATACGCACATGTGTAGTGTTATGCCACTGCACATATATCCATGCACACACACATGTGTGCAGGGCCACACAGCTACATGTGTATGTGTATGATTTCATCACCATTTTCTAAGAAGTTCCATTTTATTCTTAAAGATATTATAAAAGATTAATGGTGCCCAGAAAAGACACTAGATTCCTTACCAAAAGGATGTCACGAGAATATAAAATAGTATATTATTACAAGAATCCCTTGTATTATTGTGCCTTTTTACAACCACACCTATATCCCTCCTACCTTCTGTTCCCACCCTAGCAACCAGTGACATGTTCACCATTTCTAATATTTCGTCATTCCAAAAATTGTATATAAATTTCATCATATAGTATGCAACCTTTATGCATTAGGTTTTTTCACTCAGCATATTTCCCTAATTATTCATCCAAGTTGTCACATATATCAACAGTTCATTCTTTGTATTGTTTAGTGTTTATGGTACGAATGTACTGCAGTTTGCTTTACCATTCACCTATTTGATGACATCTGGGTTGTTTCCAGTTTTCAGCTACTGTAAGAAAACCTACTATGAACATTTGTTTACAGCTTTTTGTATGAACACAAATTTTCATTTATTTGGGATTAAAAACTGAAAAGTACAACTGCTGGCTTATACAGTAAGGGCATATTTAATTTTATAAGAAATTGCCCAACTTTTTCAAAAATGTACCATTTTACATTTCTACTAACAATGTATAAGAGATTAAGTTTCTCTTTATCCTTACTGGCATTAATATTTTTACTATTTTTTTTTTTTTTTTTTTTTTTTTTTTGTTAGAGAGGGAGAGGGTGTGGCAGAGAGAGAAAGAGAAAATCTTTAGCGGGCTCCATGCTCAGCACAGAGCCTGATGCAGGGCTCAATCTCTGAATTCTGAGATCATGACCTGAGGTGAAATCAGGAGTCAGATGCTTAACTGACTAAGCCACCAGGAGCCTGTTTTTACTTTTTTTTTTTTTTTTTTTTTTTTGACAGAGAAAGCAAGCAAGCACAAGCAGAGGGAGCAGCAGAGGGAGATGGAGAAGCAGGCTCCCCAATGAGCAGCGAGTTGACACAGAGCTTGATTCCAGAACCCTGGGATCATGACCTGAGCTGAAGGCAGACCGACTGAGCCACCCAGGCACCCCATTTTCACTATTTTTTATTTTAGCTGTTCTGACAGATGTATAGAAATACCTCATTGTTATTTTAATTTGCATTTTCCTTATGGCTAATAATGTTGAAAATCTTCTTATACGCTCACTTGCTATCCGTTCATTTTCTTTAGTGGGATTTCTCATGTTTTTTGCCCATTTTCTAATTGGATTGGCAGAACCGTTCGGTGTCTTCACTATGGTGGCAGATACATGGACCGACTACACAGATGATAAAATTGTGTACAACTAAATATACACACGAGTATAGGTGAAGCTGAGAAAGTCTGAATGAGATCAGTAGATTGTATTACCTTCAATATGCTGTTTGTATATCATATAATTTTGCAAAATGTTACCACAGGGGAGAAGCTGGCAAAGTATACACAGGTATCTTTTTATTATGTCTAAAAACACCAAGGGAATTCACAAATATCTCACTAACATTTCAATTAAAAATAGTGTATTACTATGCTATGCCATCAACAGTTAAATAAAATCTGTAGAATGAGAGAAGAGAAATGCATTCACTGCTTTAATTTACACCAACTTTTCTTTGCATGACACAAAATAAAATTACTGGGTAAACAAATGGCCCTCCATACTAGCATGTCTAAAGCAACCTAGCAAAAACCTAGAATTAAAAATTACTTTTTGTTCCACTGTCTTCTCTCCTCCACTTACATGCAGGTGAACAGTATCAGTGAAATAAAAATCCCACATGACTCTTTAGAAAATAAGCTTATTTTTATTTCACACAATTAGTGGAAAGCTACTGATTAATTTAAAGGTTTTAGTCTAATAAGCTATTTATCTTGACCTGACCCTTCTACAAAGAAGGGGTTATGTATGAGCATAGTAGGAGGTCTACATCCATTCCCTTTGGCATGCATACACTCACACCACAATAACGTATATAAAGTATGGGAATAACACTAGCACAAGCAATTTAAAGCAGGCTAAGACTGGCAAGGATCGACTACTATAGAGGTCAAAAGTGGTGGGGGCTGGGGAGTACATTTATTAGCGTGGGGGGTGCAGAGATCACCAGTGACTTTTCTTAGGGAGGCTTCTATAAAATATTGGGAATTGACCACAGGCTGCTGGGGAGTAAATCAGTGATGAGGGAAGAGCAGAAAGTGTTGAGTGTATTTTGCTGCTGTATTTTGTGGATAAGAGATTGCGATGGGATCCTGAAAAGAGACTGGAGGGTTTCTGGCCAGCATAAGCCTATAGTTCATGCATTTAAATGTTCCCTTTCCTTCAAAAATGGCAATGATAATAGTGAATAAAAAAGAAGTAAAATGGAATGATATAACCACAAGCAAGAAAAAAAATATTTCCACTGATCAGAATATGAATAGAAACACACTGTAGCAAGCAGAGGCTGAAGCTGTGTGCCTGCTGGGATCAAGGACTGAATACATGAAGAAAGGATCTGA